>NW_028277087.1:16900000-17525000 GCF_059951505.1 Python bivittatus | reverse complement strand
CAGGGAGTTATTCAGGAAAATTGCTGTAGAAACCTCTTTGAAAACACAGCGTCATTGTTTGTGGCATCAGGCAAATGCCCTGTGCAAATATGAGCCATGAACTTCACACACCCAGAGTTTGGATTCAAAAATTCTTCTCTCTACGTTCTTTCTATTACAAAGAAGCAGTTTTATCAACCATATAATATAAATTATATCACCATCATAAACCTTGCCCTGTATTCATTCCATAAGACATACAAACAGGGGCTGATGCTCACAACCAGCCTAGAAAATATAAAAAACAAAGAATCTTGCAGCACCTTAACAACAAACATTTTTAATAGAATGTACTATGGTCTCCCAATGTGGCCTCCCTAGATTCAATATGCCTGTAAACACCTCCCTTGATGCACATCAGATTCCATGTTCTGCTTTATTTTAATTCAGAAAGAGAGAGAGAGAAATGGGAAGCTGGGTCTCTGTGAAGCAATGCTTCAATATCAACCGTCAACTTTATTTTGAATAAGGTCCCTGAGTCCCACACACCACCTAGTGAACTTCTTAGAAAATAAAAACCGTATGTGATGCAGCCCAGAGCTGTTTTGGGAATAGTGCCCTCCAATCCTGAGAAAAGACAAATAGCAGCTGAGAAGGGAGATAGCATTCTTGAGAGAAAGCAGCTTCCTCACAAGTCTGTCTTTTGGGAAATGGGCATTTTGTGATGGGCATTTTGTGAAGTGCATGTTCTCAAAATTCCAAATGTGTTGACCCATGCAAAATCCAGGCATCAGTTTCTATGAAGCAGAGTCTGCTTCATCAGATGTGAGATAAATTGGGCAAATGATTGACCAACGTCTCCTAGCAAGCTTCATGGTTGAGTGAGAATTTAAAGTTCACCTCTTCATGAAACAAGCTGCAAGTTCTATTAATGAAAATGAAGGAATAGTGAAAAAAGTGGGACTAATATTAAATATGCAGAAGCAACCAGCCTTAGAAGTAACACCGGAGATATTGAAGTGGTGGACAGCTTTTGCCTTTTGGATTGATTATCAGCAGTAAAAGAACCAGCAAGCAAAAAATACACTTCAGACTTGCCCATGGTAGGGTAGCAACGAAAGCCTTGGAAAAGAGATTCAGATGCCACGATGGCGCCAAAAATCAGAATTGGGAAGGCAATGGTTTTCCTTCTATGGAAGTGAAAGTTGAAGATATAGGATGAAAAGAGTATTGGTGCTTTTGTACTTTGGTATTGGAGAAGACTGCTGAAAATATCATGAAGCCAAGAAAACAAAGGGATCATAGAACATATCAGTCCAGAGCTGTCACTCAAGACAAGTTCAAATGGTCATATTCCTGACACATTATTTGAACACCTAGCTCTCTTGAGAAGTCCCTGATGCTGGGAAAGGTGGAAGGAAAGAGAAGAGAATAACTAGCAACAAAGAGGATGGACTTGATTACTAAACTGACATGTGCACTGTTGAAAGACCTGAAGAGTCAGGTTGGGGACAGATCATCCTGGAGAAGGTCTATCGATGTGCTCACTAAGAGTCAACACTGACTCAATGGCACATAATCACTTAGTCAAAATCCTAATGCAATTCTACTCCCATTCCCACATTTATTTTTTTCTATCAAATTGGTTGCTAAACCCTGAATTATTGGCAGGAGTCTCGGCAGGGAGGGTGTCAAAAAGATGAAGATGGCAGCCATGACTACATAATTATATCCTACTCAGTTTTTACATGCATCATGTAAATAGGGAGAGGGTTTCAACCATGCAGTTGTGGATGCCATCTCGACTCTTTTGACAACCCCCGAGACCCATGCCAACAATTCAGGGTTTTTCCTGCTCTATCTAAATCCAAATGTTCTGTCCTAGACATCACACTACCTTTTCCTCATGCATTAAGAAGAAAGCAAGGCTCTCTGAGTGAGGTGGAAGGTGACTAAATTTGAAATATAAATAAATAATTCTGTATGTCTGAGATCTCCAATCTCTGCCACAGATTGCAGGCCTCGGAGGAGGAAAGCTGTGTTAGTCTATGGCAACAAAATATCAGGAGTCTGGTAACACTTTTTCTGGCAACAAACTATTAAAAGACATAAGTTTTCATGAGCTGTAGCTCACTTCTTCAGGTGCATAATCTCTTTCTGAATCTCTGCTACAGGAAATTCTTTCATAACAAACACTCTCACATTTAATAACAGCAGACATCAGCCAAGCAGCATGTGCTAACTGGCTTCAGAAAGCCTTCTTGTGCCGCATAATCTCTACTGCTGCCTTGGGCGCATTTCTCGCAAACAACTCCACAAGAGACCCTAGGCCAAACGTTCCTAAATGGAACAGGTAGGAAAATATGTTTCATGATGTCCTTTATGGCCAGCCCAAACGGTCCTTCTCCATTTACTAAAAAAGAGTTTTCTGCTTTCTAGCTTGAAAGCAGTGCTTCTCGCCATAAAGACCCAAGCAATTTGCGGTTTACCTGTTTGTCACCAGCAAAGAGCCACTGCACACTTTTAAACATGTTTACCCAGAAGTAAGCCCTACTATCCAAAAGGACTGTGGAACAGAAGTATGAATATCTGCAAAGAGTACATTAATTTGGTTAAATATATTAATTCCAAAACAGAATTAACCAATGGTATCTCAGGAGTAGAGGGCTGCACGCAGTTAGCCTTCGGCTCCTAGTTCCTAGTCCTCATCCTCCATTCCTAGCATCTTCAAGTAAATCTGGGAACAACTTACCTGAGATTCACTGCAGTCAGGGTACGTACTGAGCAGATTTGAGCAATTATTTATGCTTCTTCCTGCAGAATGGCCATTTGCTTAGGCATCCTCCGTACAGTATTCAGAAGTTGCTTTCAGTAAACAACTGAAAGCAACTTCTGACACTATGCAAACTGTCAGGGTGCTATGCATTCCTGCTCTAACATTCAAAGAACTTTTATGGAGGAGATGTAAGAGAGAGATTATATGAAATATCATTATACATCTTAAACACGGGGTGGCATTGGATAGTGCAGACTCTTAATTTTCAGTAAATGTTTTGGGTGGATAGTGCTATTATATGGTTTAGTCACCAGGTGGCAGTAGACTTAGGGCTTTTTGTCCAAAGTCAGATGTTCCCTGTGACTGACTTCTTCTTGTTCGAGCAGGGCATAAAGTTGCCTTGTTTACTTATGTACTTATTTTTTAGAAGGACTAATAAACAAACTAGAGAGAGACTTTATTAAAGGGACTTTTGTATCCTACAAAACTTCATAGGAACACAGAAGTCAAACTGCTACATTCTTCCTGCTCCAATTCCCCTTCCCAGTTGCACAGAGCCCAAAGGCAAACACCTCACAAATCTGTTTGTTGTCCTTCTAACCATTCTGTGCTGCTTTTTCACATTCTAACTTGCCTGAATATTAACACTTATAGGATGAGTTAATGGCCAGATACTAAAGGGCTGAGAATTTGTGCTCGCTGAAAAATACATCTGGAATGGAAAAATAATGATTGCGCAAGAATAAATCAAAACAGAAGATGTTGCAAGATGTTCCCAGCCAAAGTGTGAAGGGGTAGAAATGTTTGAACATACCATTTTTGTACTCCATACTATCATGGTACAGTCATGACAAAGGGCATCTTGGCATCTAACTAGATTACTCAGTGACCAACCACTAAAAATTGATGAAGGATGATGAGGACACCCAGCAATTCAGATGAGATAATCCAGCACTACCTACAAAAAGAGAGCTGGAGGGAACAAAAGTCTGAAGTCCTGTCTTATATTCCATCAAAGATCATCTCACAGAATAATCCAAGGAGACTTCCAATGCCCCATTGTCACTTGGTCAATGACAAGGAAGATGTCATTGTAAGAAAGGAAGGACGGAATGAGTGAATGAATGGAATTAAGATGGTTATATTGCTAAAATAAAGCTTTTAAAATGTACCAGCAGTCTCCTAGTATTGTTGGTTGGTGTTCACTGACTGTGCTCTGGGGCTGCATAAAAAGATTCCTAATTCTGTAGAGGAGGGCAACCCTCTTGTAACACCATCCTCACCAGAAAGCTTTCTCTGAACCCATCCCCACCATCCCCTTTTTCCTTAATGGAAGCTTATTTGCAGCACCTATCAAAAGACCTCTTTATTCCCCATGGCACTGTGGCACATCAGTGAAACTGGGCTTTATTGTGGCATATGAGTTTTATTGCTGGTTGTAAATCTGCTGGAGGTGAAGGTTGCCCATTGCTTTAGCTGCATGCCAAGGAGGCCCAGAGAAAGGGAAAGAAGCAAGTCTTCTAGTGAAGTGCTAGTTAGCTTTTTGTTGTTGTTGTTAATCTGTTCAATCATGTCCAATTCTCGGAGACTGCCTGGACAAGTCCCTGCAGTTTTCTTGGCAAGGTTTTCCAGAGGTGGTTTGCCATTGCCTCCTTCCCAGGGCTTAGAGAAAGTGATTGGCCCAGGGTCCCCCAGCTGGCTTTGTGCCTAGGTGGGACTAGAATTCAGTGTCTCCCAATTTCTAGCCTGATGCTTTAATCGCTACACTAAACTGGATCTCAGAGAAAGGGAAAGAAGCAAAAGTCTTCCAGTGAAATGCTAGTTAGCTTATGTCCTTTCAAAAACTGCTAGTGTTTCTTTTGGTCCTACAGGACATCCTGGCTGAGACAGAAGTCCAGTCTACTGACCAGAAAGTTTGCAGAAGGACTTTTGTCCCAACCCATTTTTCTATTAATTTTATTTCAGTGCTGCAAATTTTGATTCTCAATCAATCTTCAGGTAGGATCATACATCACACTAAGCATGGTTTGCTTAAGGGACTAAGACACAACTGGCTGGTTCATACAACTCTCTAAACCAAAAGCAAGCAATTTGCAATAAGGTTTAATGCAATGTGTGAAATCAGCCTCTCTCTCTTTCTTCCTCTCCCTATTTAGAAAAACTTCTTAACCTGGCACATTCCAGCTGAGTTAGGATCACAAGTCCCACAATTCCCCACCAAATGTTCAAGAATTCTGGGAGCTGTAGTCCCAACTAACCTGGAGGACAACTGGTTAGGGAATATTGCTCAGGACAGGGAAAGGCAAAATATTAAATGCCATTCAGCATACATCTTTTCTTTTTTCTTTTCCTATTTCTTTTTTCATTATTTACTATTCTTCTTTATTATCTTTATTTTCTCTTATGGTTTTTACTTTGTTAAAAACTTATTTAATAAAACTTAGCACACATACACCCTGGTTGTAACTTTCTTGTGGGATGAGTTAGTTTAATTAAGAATTAGGTATCAAGAAAAGGAATAGAGCCCTCAACAGCCTAAATCACAGGCACATCAGTAGTCACTGATCTCCAGGCTGTCACCTTCAGACAACTGACTGACGATTGACTAACCTTAGAAGTAAACACATCAGTAATTCTGGAAAAAGAAATCAAAGGATATGCATTTCTTCACACATAATTCTTTTTTTTTTTTTTTTTAAGAAAAAGATCTCAATGTTGGGATTTACTGGCAAGCTATAAAAATACTCAAAACATGGCACTGGAATGCTTTACATAGCCTCACTGAATCCAGGTCACTTAATCCCACTTCTGATTTGAGAATTGGGAGTGTTAGAATCCTACTCCTTCTAGGCAAATATCAGTGACAGAAGAAATAAAATGCAGAGCTTGTGAGGCAGCATCTACATATCAAACATTCCAAGCAAATTAGCCAAACCAATGAGGGTAGAGGTTACTTATCCCCAAACATGTTCTAAACCAGTTTAACAGGCTTGCATGTTTCTATCTGAGGATTCCAGTGTAGAATCAAACATGTTGAACACACAACCTCTTGAAATATAAGCATCCTGGGATTCAGTTCCATTGAAACATATTATCAGCCTGTTCCAATCCAAAGGCGTTAATTCTGATAACTCGGTTATGAAGGAAAAGCTTAGAAATGCTGAAAAGGATTATCTTCTTCCATTCTCTTTACGGACATAAGGGAAACTTATCCACATGCCTCCCTAAATTTGGCTCAAAAATGCCTCACAAACTGTCCTTTAAGGACAGGACTCCACAAAGTAGCCTAGAGGGTCATCAGCAGGGAAGATCAAAAAATCAGGGTGGCAGCTATTACTGCACAATTGAAGCCCCCTCTTTATGTTCATTGTGACATACACACAAAGGGGTGGGGCTTTAATTGTGCAACTGCAGCTGCCATCTTGATTTTTTTGACACTCCATTGTCTTCTCAGCCTTTGATATCTTGAGACCAACGATTGCTCTGTCAAAGAATCATCCCATCCAAACATCAGGAAAAACCCCACTCCTTCCAAGAAAAAGAATGTGATGAGTTTACTGATATTTCATTATTCAAATACTCATTTATAGTAAGTTTTAAATACTTAATTAAGACTCAACCCACATTCCATCTAAACTACTTCTGAGTCCCATTTGCGCAACTCATACCATCAGCTGAAAAACAGTGCCTTAATGCATCTGTAATTCATCAAGTGGTTAAATCAATTTCAATGTTTTCAATTCAATTTCAAAATTGAATTTCAAAATTGGCATTAGATAAAACAGTTTAACAAGTAAAATATTTGATAAATATTACATAAAACACTTAAAACCCCAACTTCCTAATCTGTTACTGAAGACCTGGTTTTTATAGCCATAGTTAAAAATCTGGCTGTTGCCTCTGTAATTTTAAGATTTCCATCTGCAAGTAACATTTTAACATACTCAGAAGTATCTCTTCCTGGTTTTGATTTTAAAATAGGCCAGATAACATCCTGCCAAAGACTCTTATAAAATTCACAATACAATAAAATATGATCCACTGTTTCAAGATCAACACCATTACAGGGACAAAATCTTTGAGAGATGGGGATTTTTTGATATCTACCATATAGCATATTTGACGGCAACACATTTAATCTGGTTAAATCTACAAGAGATGAAATAGCAGTCCTGTTCCCACCGCATCCTTAGACCAGTCAGCTATTATCACGCTCAACTCTCCTTCCTAGTGGTTCTAGCACCACATAATTATACTAACCAGCATTTTAGAAATACCACGACCTCGCCCAGTTGCTCTGATATCCCATGAGCCCTGGCACACTTTATTGCATCTCTAGCCCCTTCTTCACTGGACAGGCAGGCGGCAGTAGCCACAATGTGGACACTGTAGCCAATGCTTGGAGGTGTGTTCTGCACTGCTAGACCTTTGCACTGAGTTCTGTAGAGAATGGAGAATCTTGCTTCCCCCCGCTCCCCAGCTGCTCTTTTTCTTGGAGGATTAAACAGGTAAACAGGTCATTAGACAGGTCTTAGGTGTTCCTACAACACAACTGACTGTAGGGTTAGTTAATCCTATGCATGACTGAGTTTATTCAGGGCTAAATCTAACTCTCAGAGTTAGCTGATTCGGTCAACTGACTCTTTTGTGGTGTTCCTGTATCACACTCACCCTCCTCTACTGACCTGGTTAAATGTGTCATAGGAGAATGGCCATCAAGTGGCCCTCAGCCATATTGTCAGGGGAAATAATATCTGAACATCAGCAAAATTCCTTTTCTTTCCCAATGAGGCCCAAGCTGGACAAGGAAACAGATCCATTTGCGAGAAACTTGACTGGCCCTCCTCAAAAAGTAAAGCAGGAGGCATAGTTCCCCTCACAGCTGCAGTTTTCTTTCCTGCAGCTCTGGGATGGGGAACCTGTGACCCAATATTGCTGCAGTATAAATTCCAGCAGCCACAGCCGTGCAGCCAATTGCAAGGGAAGCCAGAAGCTGAAGTTCAGCAACTCTGGGCAGGGATAAAAGAGGCAAGGCGGAAATCTCCTGTTCTTACTGCAACCTCTCTTTTTGTGCAATTTTCTCATTTCTGAAATCAGAGTTCAGCTGAGGAGAAATGCTCCTGAGGAAGGCAAGCCACCAGGGAAGGTAGGGTGGGAGGCAATAACAACTTAGATTTGGAAGAGGTCACTGAAACCACCTAGTCCAACCCACCTCTCAGTGCAGGTATCCAAATTAAAATATCCCCGGTGGATGGCTACCCAGCTGCTGATTAAAGATGCTGGTTTTGTTATTGTAACTTTATTTGTAGGTATGGTGATCATATTTCCTTGAACAACATAAAGGACAAACCTGAAAAAGGGGCAAATCTGAAAGAGGTTCATAAGGATAAAAAAAATTGTTTATGTTGGCTTTACAAAGGAAAATTCAAGAGCAAAACCAAGAAAAACTTTACAAAAATGCATATTCTAATAAAAATATCTAAAATCAAACAGAATATGTAAATTTATTTTAAAAAGACAATTCCATTTCCATATTTTTCACATGAATGTGAAAGACTGAGCATTAAGTGGCACCATTTGTAGGGTAAAAGTTAAATCACCAAAATAAAGGACAAAAGTGGGTTTTTGAAAAATAAATAAATCTAAAGGACAGCTTTCTGAAATAAAGAACTGTCCTTTATAATAAAGGACATATGGTCACCATGTTTATAGGCCAAATTTCCCTTCAAACCAATATATCCAGTGAAGGGTTATGACCTGTTTGACAACTGATTCTACTACTGAATTGCTCATTTCATTAGGAAGTTTTTTCTAACATCCAACCAGAATCTACCTTTCTGTAAATTAAGACCATTCCTTCCTGCCCTGCACTCAGGGATGATAGAGAACAAGGCACAGCTTTCTTCTGTGTGACATCCCTTCAGGTATTTGACTAGTGCTATTCTATCTTCGCCTACCCTCCCCACATCACCTAGATAATCTGTTATTAAGGATAAACATTCTTGATTTCCTCAATCTCTCCTTGTAGGACTTGGTGTTTCCTTTTTTATTGCTGTTCTTCGCACCCTTCCCCACCTGCATTTAGCAATCTGGAAGACTCCAGTCTGTAGAGAGTGAGGAAGAGATAGGCCAGATCCGTTACCAAAGTGACAAGGGGAAAAACACAGCTTAAGTCCAAAACAAGCAGAAAGTATCCAGAAATGGCTCAGACACCTACCTCCCTAATTCACATGGGTATAAGAAGGAGAGGAGGTACGGCACAGACTTGCAAGATTCTGTTATTATAGCCACTCTCAATAAAAGTAGGTTTAGCCTTCCTGTGGAGTTGATTCTTGGCCTAGTTTCCCTGGTGGGGCTGACACAGGCTTGAATGCTAACACTCCTCAGTTGAGAAAGTAATTGCGTGCATCACAGAAGGCCCAGGACTTTCAATTCTGTTGTGCCCCAAGATCTCCTATAGACAAAGATATGTCCTGTTGCCTGCGGTGAGGGTCAAATCTGGGATACCCTGACCACAAAACATGTCTGCCCTTGCTAAGCAATGCCTTCTTCCCAGTTGCTCCTCTGGGGGGGGAGTCTGGAAAATGAGGGGTCGATGCTGGGAAGAAGGCCACCTACCTACAAAGCAGACCTAGTAAGAAGAGGACAGAATCTGGTCTGTTTCCAGCAATACAACAGTGAAGGGCCCCCTTCTGCTCTCTCTCTCAGTTTCAAAGGGGAGAGTCTTGACTTTGTATCTAGGAGAAGCCTCTAATGTGATGGACCTGCAAGGATGCAGCACACCCATAACAATGTACCAGAAAGTCCCTGAACCTAATTGTGCCTCTGCCACGCATCCCCAAGCTGGCCTGAGGCAAGCCACAACACGTCAGCCTCAGCTCTCTGCTGCAGGATCACGATCACAATCCTGCTGTCCGTTCGCTGGCTGTGTGGCTGCCTCGAACTCTCTCAGGCAGCAATCTAGGAGCTGAGGCCTTAGGGCTGCTGCTCAGCACCTGAAAAAGCTTTAGACGTGTCCCTTCTCCAAAAGTTGCCATTGAAATATAATATTTGAGGCAACAGAGAAAAAGATTACATTTATGGGGAGGCTTCATGGTGCATGAATTTCATTCATTTAATTTAACATGGGCCATGCCTACGTGTTTATTCTCACTCTTTGGAGAGGGAGCCCAGCTAGAACGTCATGCATTTAATGTATCCAACATTTTTTTTTCATTTTTTTTTTTTTGCCTTCAAGTCATTTTTGACTTCTGGTGATTACCTGGACAAGTCCCTGCAATTTTCTTGGTAATGTTTTTGGAAGTGGTTTGCCATTGCCAGCTTCCTGGGGCTGAGGGAGAGTGACTGGCCCAAGGTCACCCAGCTGGTTTCATGCCTAAGGCGGGACCAGAATTCACAATCTCCCAGTCTGTAGCCTTACACCAGACTGGCTCTCATATCTGCCTCTACATTATGCCCATTTGTATCCCACTCTTCCTTCTTTTGAAGGCCATGCTTTAGACAAAGATTACACTTGGATTTGCACTAAATGCAACAAAGGAAGAAAGAGAAGAGAAAAGATGAAAAAAAGGAAGAGGTAAGGAGAAGGAAGTTAAGCTTTGGTTGGGTTTACACATTATAGTAACTCAAAATGTAGCTTCAGCTGAACAACTTATGCGAACCCAGCCACTGTGATTTGCAAACTGTAGTTAATGACTTAGCATACTGTGTGAATTCAGCCAACTGCGGCTTGAACACAATCCATGATTAAGCAAACCATGGCTTATAGTGACATACAAACCCAGTCAAAATACTGTTTTGTTCTTGGGCTGCCCCCAACTTGTTCAGATAGCTTGGGACAAAGACACCATTTGTCATTTGATTTCTGCACGGTAGATAGAGCCTGAAACTTTTGTTTCTGCCTGATGATTGCAACTTTCAAATTCTGCATTTTAGCCTTTACTGGCCTGACCCTGTACACGAGTGGCTGCTTGCAGGAAGTTGGTGAGTGCAGGAATATCAAATAGTTACCTGACACCATTTAAATACAGGCATTTCAGTGCTCTTTTTAGCACTGGAATGGAGAATGATGTCAAGATGTTAAGAGACAGATTAGACATTAGGAAAAAATTCCTGAGAGTAAGACGTTTTCCCCCAGTAACCTATTTCAGTGGAATAGCTTACCACATGGAGGGGTTTCTTCCCCTTCACTGGAGGTTTTCAAACAGGGGCTAGATTGTTATCTATCAGGGATAGTGAGATAAATCTTGTAGTGTGGAGGGGGTTGGACTGGATGACCTCCGAGGTCCCTTCCAATTGAACAGTTCTATGACTGTTGAATCACCCTCACTACCAAAACTGAAAAAAAGGAAGGAAAGTCTTGAATGGGTGAGGACTAGGATGTTTGAAGGACTGGCTTCTCCCATATGAACCTGCCTACTGAGATCATCTTTAAAGGCCCTAGATCATGTTTCTCAACCTTGGCCACTTTCAGATCTGTGGACTTCAACTCCCAGAATTCCCTGGGAAATTCTGGGAGTTGAAGTCCACAGATCTGAAAGTTGCCAAGGTTGAGAAGCACTGCCCTAGATGCATTTGGCTGGGGTGAAGGATGGGGTCTCTTTGGTGGCAGGGTGTAGGCAAAAGGGCTCAGGGGGTGGTGCTGGCTCAGCTACAAACAGTTCACCTCCCTCAGCAAAGTTTGGGACAATGGTTGAGGGGTCAGCTGCGTACTGTTAGTGGCGCAACGAATTCTGAATCATTACCAGGGGGGAATGTTGACCATGAATCTGTGTTCATACCTATGTATTGCCTTATATGAGAAGTATATGTATATGTACATACACGCAAGGATTGCCTTATGTAAGAAGCTTCCACTCACGCGCGCTCGCCGCTTCCAGCCCGCTCCTCCTTTTGGCGCGCCCCGGCTGGCGGCTCCCCACAGACTCCAATTGGAAAGTCCATCCCCCTTGCAAATTGCTGCTCTGGGCGGGGCGGGGGAAGAGAGCCGACCGGCCAACTTTTCCAGCCCGCTTCTTAAGAGACGGGACAGATGCCTCCCGTCCAGATGCCGAAAGAAAATGTTCGGGGGTGGGGGGCGCGAGGGTGAACCACAAGACCTTCCCGCACGCGAGGCAAAGGAAGAGGGCAGCCCCCCCCCCGCCGGGAAAAGGTGTCCCGGTCCTCGCCTTCCCGCCCCGGCTTACCTGGCTAGATCCCGCTGGAGACCCTGGACCGACCCGGCGGGGCAGCAGAGAACGACTCAGGCTGGGCGGGACGTCCAGGCAGCTCATATACGGGAGCCCGTCCCCGGCCCGCCCCGTCCTTTCCGCTCCAGCTGCCGCCTGACTCCGCCACGGCCGGCTCCCCCCCGCAGCCCGATTGCCAGCAACTCTCCCCGAACGGTTAAGTCCTCGCCTCACCCAAGGCAGGCATCTTGAAAAACATACTTTTGCATCAAACCCACTTCGCAGGGTTGTGAAGATCAATGGGGCGGGGCGTGGGGGGGGGGGTGGAGACCCACCCAACCGTATCGGTGTGATCTCCTGGGAGAGAGAGAGTCGAGATACTGATGCCACACCTAAAAAATGCAGGTTCTTCCCCATCCCTAAAGTTAGGACACTGGGAAACCAAATAAGAATTAGATGGGAAGCTGGAGGCCCAGGCTGCCTTTCTGATGGGTCTAAATGACATTATAGAGGGGCGTTGGCCATTTGTAGTCCCACTGATGACACTGAGGATTGCCTGTCTCCCCAAGATATTAGCCTGGGATTTTTATCACTCTGCAGATGGACCTTCTGGAAAAGGCTTCCCTCTTTACCCAAGAACCAGATTGCAAAAGTGGGCAAATATTAGCTTGGTATTGTCAAAAAAACAAACAAACTACCTTAAACAGTTGTTAGGCAAGCAGAAATCCAACAAGGGTGGTTTCACCCAGATTTTCCTATTCAATAGGGCCAAAGCTGTCCAGTTGATTAGGTGCTTGTCATTCACAGATAAGCTATGTTTGCACAAGGCACTATCCATGTTTTTTTTTTAAATAATGGTTTATGAAATTAGGGCAGTGTTCGAGTTTGTACAACACATTGATTTGTTATAAAGTAATCGGATTAGGCAATCACAGCCTTAAAGTCATGGAAGCCAGGCTGGAGTGGGGAATGGTCACTAGGGGGATGTCAGCCATACAGTACTTTCAAAAACTTCAGAAACTCAACACAGTTCTCTGGATATGTATGTGCATGTATTATATAGTGTCATTTCCAGCTTTTTATGGAGCACACGGGATATAGAAATTCAGAAAACATGTTCTTTGCCTATAAGAACAGTTTTATCCACTGAATTCCTACATTAAGATTGGAAGAGTCTACCCCATGTCTCCCAACCTTGGCAACTTCCAGTGTGGACTTCAACTCCCAGAATTCTCTTCAATAGCCATGTTGGTTGTGGAATTCTGGGGATTGAAATCTACACAACTGGAAATTGCCACAGGTGGGAAACTCATTTGTCTGACTCATGCATCTCTCTCATATGAAATTAGGCTCACATATTGTGTACAACATGGCTTGGTAAACCATGGTATATTAAATAACACAATTGACTAAGGCAACACAACAAAGCAAATCACATTACAGTTTACTGTGTTTATTGCCACAGGTGCTGAAATGTTTCAGACTTCCTCCCCATGTAGCAATGTGAAGCAGAGCAAGCATAGCCCTTATTAACCATAACCGATGTATGATAGTCACAAGGAGGCATGCTGTCACACCATTATAAACTCAAGGATCTGGCTATTACAATCAGATAAAAATATTTTTCTTGCAAAAAACAATAGGCTGGATTTATTGTCATGGAGACCTACACAAGAATGATTCATCACTTCTTTTCCAGTCCCATGATCACAGCAGCAAGAAAGGAAGATGGGGAAGTTCATAGATTTCCATTGCTGGTCACACTCTGGTAATATTCTGATGGAGACAAGAGACACTGTGAGCTGGAAGCTGTGGTCAAACCAAAATAAACAAGCTACTTTATGGCTTAATGTGATAGCTGGGTTCACATAACATGCCAATATGTTTTGTAAATCATAGCTTAAGGGTCACCGTGTTGTGTAAATCTGGACATTGTCACTTGGGCACCAATGTTAAGAAAGTTCAGAAAAAATGAAATGGTGGCCATTGACCATTCAAAAAAAACCCTCTCCCTTTTTTATATTGTGGGGCTTTGATTACACAGTTGCAGCCACCATCTTGATCCTCCCCCCCCCCCCATGGACATTCATTCATTCATTCATTCATTCATTCATTCATTCATTCATTCATTCAATTTTTCAACCACCCATCTCCCCCCAATGGGGGAACATCCTGTCCGTTGATTATCATCCCTCTGGGTGGCACATTAAGTTTCTGGCAGATTCAGTCCTAATGGAGCATTTGAGAGTCCTGTTGATTTCAGTGGCTAAAAGCGTTATCGACAAAGATGGGCTCAGATGCAGTTCTATGTCATTTCACAGAGAACAGACTTCTGAAGGCACGGGTGTACAATCCTGGGAACCCAGCATTTACTGGGAGGTGCACCCCTTGTCCTTTTGTGCATGCTTATGGCTCTTATTAGCACGCATTGGCAACATGTTGCACGAAAAGGAAGCATTAAGCAGGAGAACGTGTTGTATGTCTTACAGGATACACTATGCTGAAGATGCAGAAATGTGATTTCTTAGGGACAAAGGTTAGCATTGCTCTACTTCCTGATTTATAATTGTCTGAAGAATATTATACAAAACATCATTGAGAAGGATTATTCTCTCAAAGGGGATACTGTGCTATTCAGAGAAATATAATGATCTGGGATGGATGAAACTTTATTTTGGGACTCATATAGATATAATTTCTTTCATGAGTGTACTGATTGAATTTTTATTCACGTTTTTGAGCAAATAATGAACTGGGGTGGAGGGTAGGGGCAAGAGGGGTCAGGTGGACAAAAGCAGCATAGCTGCATCATAATACGAGCCCTTCCCCCTTTTCTGGATGCATCGTGAAACCACATGCATGCTCCAGAGGAGTGGCGCTTGCAAGAGGAGCTTAAAGACTTTTGTTAGCCCTATAAAAGCAGTGAGGTCCTATGGATCCTGCTAGGGCTTCTCTCTCTAAAGGAGGCTATCTTCTCTCATAAGGGTATATCTTGGGAGCAGGACAGTAATTAGATGCGTAATTCTTGTTGTTAAAGGGACTTTCCCCACTGCTTAGTTAAACTACTATCCACCATTACTTGAGCTGGCAGAAAACTATACAGACAGAGAAGTCACATTGCTGATCCTTGTCCTACCTCTGTTGCTTCTCCTGATTTTAGATGTTCAGGGTACATTAAGCAAAGCTATTCACTTTGTTTCTCTCCCCATTTCTAGTTTCCTGCTAATGCTGTGATGGGTGGATTTTTCTGATCAATGGCTGCACCCACAAGGTTAAACATCTGTCAAATCTCGCCCCTTGTCTTGCCAGCCCAAGCCCACTGTTGGTCATCTGCCTGCACCACTGACAGCTTGGTTACCAGTCAGATTTAACCCTTGAAAATATGAAACTGCCCTTGGTTGCTGTCAGTTTAAGAGGAGAAATAACTTCACAATAGAACAGCCTCAGGTGTGAGATGGAAGCAAGCTGAAGGTAACAAAGCTGGCACCACGGGCTGGAGATTGGGGGCACCACTGGAGCACAATGGCTGGAGATTGGGGGCACAGTGGCTCTCATTTCTCCGGGGCTGGTTGAAGGTTGAAGGGAGAGATTACTCCATAGGCCCCTCCTGTGAGGGATGCCACAAAATTCTACTCTCTCTCCCTTCTTTTTCAACATCTTCATGAAACCTCTGGGTGAGGTCATCTGCAGGTTTGCAGTTTAGTATCATCAGTACACTTACGATGCCCAATTATATATTTTGACCCCAGGCCAGCCAAGTGAGGTTCTATCCCAGTGCCTGGAGGCTGTTGGGTTTGGATGGGGAGGAACTGTCTCCAACTCGATCCTACCAAGACCGAGTGGCTGTGGGTGTTTGGACCGCCCAGATCTGGGGATATTCCATCTTTGACCTTGGATGGAATTGCACTCCTCCATTCAAGAATGGTGTGCAGTTTGGGGGTCTTCCTGAACTCACAGCTCCCGCTTGATGAGAAGGTGGCAGCTGTGGCCAGGAAGGCTTTTGCACAGCTCCATCTGGTGCATCAGTTGCACCCTTTCCTACATCAGGGGGCCCTTCAGACATTCCCTGGCCACCTCATGGCTTGACTACTGCAACACACTCTATGTGGGACTGCCCTTGAAGACCACCCAGAACTTCAATTGGTTCAGAATTCAGTAGCGTGAGCAGTGATGGGCATGCCTCAGTATGCCCATGTAACCCCTCTGCTTCACGATCTGCACTGGTTGCCAGTTTGCTTCTGGGTACGATTCAAGGTGCTGGTCACTACCTATAAAGCCCTACATGGCGTAGGGCCTGGTTACCTGAGGGACTGCCTGTCTCCCATAGTATCTGCCCAACTGTTTGATCTGGCAGGATTGGTGCACCTCAGATTCCTTCAGTTAAGCAATGCCATCTATCAGGACCCCAAAAGCATACCACCTCTGTAGCAGTGCCAACCCTCTGGAATGAGGTTCCCCCCCCAAGATTTGAACAGCCCCACCCTGCTGGTGTTTCAAAGGGCCCTGAAGATCTGGCTTTTTGCCCAGACCTTGGGCAAGGATGATTGACACCCCTCTTCTTCCTTTTCCTTGTTCCCATCTGGGTTTATTTTCTCTGCCACCTCTGTTCCTTTGTTTTGTGTTGTTTTTGTGTTTTTTATATTGTTACTTGTTTTTAAATGTTTTAACAATTTGTAAACTGTCCAGAGTTGCTGGGAGTTGGGCAGCATATAAATTAAATTAAAAGTTAGAACAGCAAAAAGAAGCTGGCAGGCCATGCTTCCCTTCTGCTTAGATACAAGGTCCAGAGTCTAACAATTCAGGGCAAAATCTGGTCAGGGAAAGCTGGGGTGAAACAGCATCTCCCGCTGTCAAGCTTAGTGTAAAAATCTCAAAAGAGAAGTTAGTCTTGTTTCAACCACATGAATCCACGTCATCTGTTGGCTTCAGACACTTTAATTATTGGTGTCATCTGCTCATGTGAGCACCCCATCTACTGGAAGCACATGGCTTCTGGTCACATGCCACAGCTCCAGAATGAAGTGTTGATAAAACTTATTCTGCAAAAACAGTTATAAATCACACCATGAAGCAACTAAAATTCCTTTCCAAGTCTTAAAACGCATAACATGTATTCCTCCAGTAATCTATACAGCAACTCTATGAAGACAGATTGGTATTATTATCTCCTTTTTGCAGACAGGAGATAGCAGCTGGGAAAACAACGATTTGCCTCAGTTTGTGACTGAACTGCACCCAGGACTTCTTGGTTAGCCATAGTTACACCAGCCTTTCCCAACCCGTTTTCCTGATCCCCAGCTATTGGCCTTGCTGGCTGGGAATTCATGCAGTTATAAAGTTGGAAGGAACTATTTAGGCCATTTAGCCAAAATCCTCACCCAGTGCTGGAATCCAAATTAAAGCCTGATGGCTGTCCAGCTCTGCTTGAACATACCCAATAAAAAAACCCATCGGCCTACTGGGAAATTAGTTGCACTTTCAGACTTCTCTTGCTGTTAGGAATCCACCTTCTTGTAAGTTATATTCAGTATTCCATATGCTGGACATGGAATGGAGAAGCATTACTGACATTCTTCTGTATGACATCCTTTCAGATATCTGAAATGTGCTATCCTGTTTTTCCCGTCTTCCCTTGTGAATGCCTCTTTATAGAACCTAATTTCTAATCCCCTAATCATCCCCACTGGGCTTCTCAGAGACTTTCTCCAAGCTGTTCTTAGGTGTAATATCTAGAATTGGGCTTAGTAGTGAACTAACTAATCTAGATTGGTCTTCTAGCAAAGGTGAACTAATCAACTCTCCAGAGGGGATTACTTTCAATTTGGAAGAGCCCCAGTGTTATTAAAATTAGTTTCCAAATTAGAGACAAAAAATGGGATCTCTCCAGGCAAACACAATTGTTGACCAAAAAAGGGAGTCATCTCAGATTGTACACTGCCAGCACACAGAGGTAGGTCAGTTGATCAGGAGAAGAATGACTGAATAAGCAACATATGGAATGGCTCCTCAGAAATATTTTGATTTTTGTAAGAGGCAAAGACTTTTTTCTGTTCCCAGGCTTTGCCACCTGCTCAGGTTCGAATAACTGTTCATCTCTTCCATCTGTTCTTATATATTTATTGTTGACCAGTTTTTACTGAATTGTTTGTAGTTGTTTTTTTAATAGAAAAATAGGAGGTGATGGCCTATACTGGCTGTAGTTGTTGAAGATGGCTTGTAACTACAATAGTCAGATCTGTGGCCCTCTGCCTCAGTAATAAAAGTACTCTTACAGCAACTGTGTAGGATTTCAGACAAGTGTTTTGCCCAGCCCACCCAGAGATGCTAGAGGTTGAATCTGGGACCTTATGTGTACAAAGCACTTCTGCCACTGACCCATACTCCTGCAACCTCTACAGGTATTCTTAGAGAATGCCAATTCTCTTAACTCTTTTCAGTTTGGGTTCAGGCCCAGTTTTGGGATGAATGAGCCATGGTCACCCTGATAGATCATCTTCTGCAGAAAGAGATGGGGGAATAGAAATTTGTTCATCCTACTTGATCCCTCAACAGCTTTTGATACTGCTGACCGCAATATTGTCATGATCCTGATGCACTCACACAAAGGAGTCTATACTCTGGTACAGCAGTAGCTTGCCTGCCAGCAGCTTTCTTAAGTCTGGTCCAGCAGTGCAGGAGCACAATGTAGTCTGCGACAGGACACCCAGCAGCAGAGATGTGAGCAAGACACAGGCGAGATACAAGAGACACGAGTAATTACAAATGAGGCACGAGGGGTTACTAGACAGTTGTCGTCCCCGAAGCCTCCCCGTCCATCACGTCTATTTTATAACAGCATCCGGCATTCCTCATTTCAGAGGGCAAGGCTCCCTTCTCGCGAGTAGCCTTGCCGAATACCTCTGCAACATTCTTTTTTCCGCGCGCCTCGTCCTCACATCAGGTGGTTCTACATCTTCCACCTCATTATCAGATACTAACTCCAGCTGCATGCTGTCCAACCCCACCTCTGACTGCTTAGCCTGCTGTTCATCCGGTGCAGCCTCCGACTCTGACTCCGAATTGGACTCAGAGCCGCTCATGACAAATATTCTTCTGGACTGTCACAGGGATGGTCCCAGAGAGTAGCATTGGGTGACCCTACCTCTACACTCAGGGAACTACACTGCAGGGTACCACAAGACTGTTTTATTCCATAATGCTATTTCACATGTTTATAAAACTACTGTCATCAGCAGGGGCTGCCATCAAGAGTTTCAGAGCTAGGCTTCATCAATATGTAGATGACATCCCCCTTAACATCTGAATCAAGGGAGGCTGTGTATGCCTGTACTGGCACCTGGATGGAGAAATGCGGTGGATGTGAAGATTTGTTTTTCTAAAAGTGATATAAATAGACCTTCAATTGGAGCCATGAAAACGTAATTCTTATTGTAAGAGAAGCTTGTAACTCAGCAACATGGCACGTATTTCATAAACAGAAACTCTTCTGTTCAGACTACAACTTCTCTAGTTTCAACTGGGAAAGATTTTTATATGAAATCCTCCTATTATATAAAATTCCTTCAGTAAGAAAATAGCAAAAATATCCATTATTTCTGGAAAGATCATTATACTTGGATGCTACAGAACCGCATGAAGCATTCTGAAAAATTGCAGGTAATTGTGTTAATTAGAAAAACCAAGAATAATAAGGCGATCCCATTATTAGGACCTGTGATGGTATTAGCAATAAAAAAGCTTTCTGGTTGCTCAGGTTTCGTGAGATATAAATAGTGACAAAATATGGTGAAATGACATAGTCATCCTACTTTCCCAAAACAAACAAAGAAACCTTGAAGAGAAACTCTTTAAATAAGCAGAATGAACAGTGAAGTGGGAAGTTTGTTGAAAAGCAGGGCTCTTTGTGCTCTCTTCTGGCTGAACTATGAAACTGCACTCGTAGTATAAAAGGCAAGTAGATTCATATGTTAATAACTGATCATTATACTTGGATGCTAAAAGTTTATAGAGAATACTATATAGAGAATACAGTAGAGGACTTCATGGATGGGGTGCTACTACAGTATTACTGGATTACTGCAGTTGACTCTCCATGGGGCTGCCTTTAAAGACCACTCAGATTTGCACCTGCATACTATCCTGCACTTGCTGGTGGGAGCACATTATACTTCTACTATGGGGCCTGGATTAGCTTCCTATAGATTTCCAGAGGATTTAAAGCACTGGCTTTAACCTATAAAGCCTTCTATGGCTTGGCCCCAGGTTGTCTTTGAGACCCTGTTTGCTCACTGGAATTGGCCCTGATCAATTTGATCTTGCTGGGGAAAGCAGCTAGTGGCTCCTCAGTTTCGGGAGGTGTGGAGGATCTGCTTTTGGGAAGTTTGGAAGCACTGCTTTTCTATAGCAGCACCAATCCTCTGGAACAGCCTCCTACCAGAGTTTAGATTAGCTCTAATTTTAGCTACCTTCTAGAACAGTGTTTCTCAACCTTGGGAGCTTGAAGATATGTGGACTTCAACTCCCAGAATTCCCCAGCCAGCCTGGGGAAGTTGAACTCTACACATTTTCAAGCTCCCAAGGTTGAGAACATTGTTCTAGAAGCAACCAAAAATGGAGCACTTCTGGAGGGCATTTGGATGTGATGCCTATTTCTTTGGTTCTTTGCATTTTATTAAGGTTTCTTTTTTTATACGGACTGTGGATATTTTAGTTGTTGGCGTATTCCCATAAAATCACTGAGAGTCCGGTTGGATTGTGGCAAGATATAAATGTGAGAAATAAATAAATAAAACACAGGAAAACATCATCGTTGTTACACATCTGATATAAGTGGGATATGTAGAACCTTATTTAGGACATACATAAGAATAGCCCAAATAGCATTTCATTTCTCAAAGTGGCCAACCAGATGTTTCTGGGGTGCTCACAAGCAGGAGATAGACATACCTACCTCATTCCCACCATCATTCTTCCGTAACTGGTTCTGATCACATTGTCTTCTGCATTTTTTCCAGCTTGACTAGATCCAATCTCAGATGTGGCTACCAGAGTTGAATACAGTGCTCCAGATGCAAACATACCACATATTTGTATAAGGGTACTACAATATTGGTACTTTTATTATTTTCTATAAATAATGAATAATAAGTAATGAAATATCAGTACATAATGCAGAATTAAACTTTGGAATTTGCTCCCACGAGATGTGGTGCCGACTACCAGCTTAGCTGGCTTCAAAAAAGGGTTGGACCAATTCATGGAAGTAATGGCTATTAGCCTTGAAGGCCATCTTCTGGGAGACTAGCGGGCTTCCTTGTGCAGTTGGTTGGCCACTATGAGAAGAGAGCGCTGGACTAGATGAACCAAGGATCTGATCAAGTAGGGTACTGGTTATGTTCTTCTGTAAATAAGCAGCCTGTCAATTAATTTCATTAACACTGCAAGCCTTATTTATTGAGAGTTGTTTGGAGAATGTACCTCAGCAGTGCCTCTCACTTTTATTCTGGAAGGTTCACTTGAAGAGAGAAGCTTCATTTACTGTATGAACAGATCTGTGGTAATATGGTGGCAGATACACACACACACAGACACACACACATTATTTATATTAGTTCAATGCCGTTGCATATTTTCCCGTCATCTCTCTCATCTTCCTCCACTTGTGGAAGTATTTTTCCTGTCTTTGGTCAAAGGGTTTCATTCTCTATGGCCTGTTCTGAAAGCTACTTGGGCCTTCTTTGAAATGTTTGGAATTATTTCCGCTTCACTTTTCAGACGGCCTCTGGGTTGTGTACAAAGTGGTTGTTCTGGAATGGTTCGTGCGCAAACTGAACCAAAATGTGGCTATGTTGGGTAGGAGTGTTTTGAGCGTTCAGTTCTGTTTTAGCTGCTATGACTGGAAATGGTCTTGATTCTTGCTGTTGGAGCATTACTTTTTGAATTCTCCTGTCTGGGTGGGGAGTGATCTGGATGGTGTTTTGGAATGAAGAAACAGGCATTTAAAGAACACAGAACTCAGAGGGAGCTGTTCTGGATCTAACTGCCCTTGAAGGAAGATTGACTGGAGAGAAAGCTTCAGAGAAATTGCTGGGGGAGATCATTTGAGTGATGGTATCTGCTTGCTTGCCTCCCTCTGAGGCAATCTCATGGCCCCAGCTCCATTTTTTTTTTTTTAATTCAATTGTGATTCAGTGCAGGGAAATGGATGGTGCTTTCAGATAGAGAGGATTCCTCCATCCCTCCCATTCCCGTGCTTTTCAAATCATCCCTTTGGAGTTTAAAAGAATAGTTCCCCCTTCCAAAAAAGCCCCTTCCCCAAACAAACAAACAAACAAACAAAGGCTATTTGTTTGCTTGGGGGCATTCTGCCAATTAGTTTTGTGTGTGTATACAGGCACTAAAGATAGTGATGCTTACACTCTCTCCATAAATATATGCATGCATACATACACACTATATTATTTTAAAAATTGGGTTGGATTTAAAGATTCTCTCTACCACCACTATCCAGTTTCAGGTTATGAGATACATTCTCCAAATTATGTCCCCTGCTTATAGAAACCCTACTGAAGCCACGACTGAGAGCGCTAGGCCAGTTCAAAGGCTGGTTAGATTGAGGGCAGTGTCAAGGATTGCAGGCCAAGGGAGGAGGAGGGGAAGGAAGGCTTGATTTCAGTATCATGCTCAGTCTTCCTGAAACAGCAGAGATGCCACCAGTTGGCATTGTGGAGAGCAAGTAAGGAAAGGCTAAGTGCTAATGGAGGAGCTCTTCTCTCTCACAAGTAGAGGAAGTGATATTGCTTCAGGCAGACAATCCACCCTTCTCCATTAGCAAGCCAGTGGTTGAAAAATTAGGAGAAGTTCTCTTTTCTTGAATCTGAATCCATAGCACATGGTGGTAATAGTGTTGGCAGACCACCCACACACTGCAGGGCCAAGGACAGTATAATGTAGATACAATTCAGGCTTGTCCTGTCTGCAACCACTGCAAGATGGTCAGCAGGAGAAAAAACACCCGGCATCTTTCAACCTTAGGAATGTTTAAGATCTATATAGAATTATCTAGGTGTCATTTCCACTTTGGATAGCCTAGGTAGCCTGGATTGTCAACTAGCAGCAAGGAACCTGCTGTGAAGCAAATCATGTCTGTGCACTGGTTGAAGCAACCATCATGGGGCAAGTGGCAGTGTTGTCCAAAAGCTTCAAATGTGACCTGTGCTATCATGTAGATGATGGCTTTGGATGACCATTCAGCATGTTGGAGGATGCTGACATCTCCTCCAACTGCCCGAGTACTAAATCCCTTCATATACCACCTCCAGCAAGAAATGTCAGCATTGTGAATGGCAGGCCCTGACTATTCACCTCAGACATTTCATTCCATGAAGGTAGAGTGTGCTTTTGATCTTTTCCTCACTGTACACTGGTAGAGTGGGATGAGAATGAAGGGGTGTCTGCTACTGTAAACCCCAACACTTCAACACTGCAAGATTCAGACACAGGTTGGTGGTACTTCATGCCAGGTACTGGACATAGCTTCCATGGATGTGGTCATGAAGTATAGGATGTGTTTTACTGCAAAGGCATATTTTAACTTGTTGATTTTAGTAACTCAAGTGTAAGTAGAGTTGCTTTTCAGAGCTAAGATGTGTATATGACTCATAATTAATGTCTCATAATTAATTTTTTCTATATGCTACTGATGCTGACATGTTACTTACAATTATAAAGTCCACCATCAACCAATGGAGCTCATCGGGAGATTTTTGGGACAGTCACCTCACAAGTTTGCTTGTGCGGAGGATAGTAAATCTTGTACTGCACATAGATATTAGCCCACACCAAATAAAAAATGCAGTACTATAAATCCTGGCAGCCAGTCAAATAGGGATTTTTGGTGTTTCCCAAGGTGGGTCCATCTCCAGAGCACCATCTTTTCTTCCTGCTTGTTCAGGCTTCACAAACAGAAGTGCTTATCTGTTGTTGGCAACTGTCAAATTATCAGGTTTATCCCTCATCATAAATCCACATTTATGACTAGAGTTCATACATGTTAGACATATCAAGCAGGCAGGTATCAAAGGGCAGTCTGAGAGTACTCAAAGGTTGCGATTTCAGAAAAAAGTCAACAAGGAAATCTTTGTTCAATATCCAAACAAAAAGTGCATTTCCAAGGCAATCCAAGAATTCCTTGAGACTTTCCCAAATGATATCATTTCAGCAAATCTCCCATACTGAACTCCATCCACAGCTCCAAGCACAGCTGTTTCTCATCTGCCCTGGACCTGAGATTAACTCATTGGGTCTAGTTGCCTGTAGGTGTAATTAAGCACTCCACCAACATTGTGCTTTCAGTTGTTGCCTCTTTCATGCTGATGCACTGGTGTGCTGGGTGGAGGAGATCCTTGGTTAAGGTCAGGGTCTGCTGTCTTGGGTGGCCATGGTGGAGTCAGAAGTAGGCTCCACGTTTCCTGAATGCTGGTTCTGCCTCTTCCTGATCCCTCTTCTCATCTGGGACCAGGTCATGACTAGTTCAAGGAGGGTTTTTTTGTTCATGCAGCTTATATTCCATATTCTGATTTTAAATACTACAGTATTTACTGTATTTAATTCACTGATCCAGGAACACAATATTCCAGAGAACCCTGGAACATTCCATTCACCTTCCAGATCATGTTGCTCCAGAGTGATTCAGTTTCCAGAATTGTCCAAACTAGAAGAGGACATGGCCCACTCTTGAATCTTTAGTAGAAACTTGCTTTTTAAACTGTTACAGTTGGAGAAAGTGTTTATTTTTAAGCTGA
Source organism: Python bivittatus (assembly GCF_059951505.1). Classification (NCBI taxonomy): domain Eukaryota; kingdom Metazoa; phylum Chordata; class Lepidosauria; order Squamata; family Pythonidae; genus Python; species Python bivittatus. The sequence continues at coordinate 17,500,275 of NW_028277087.1, read as the reverse complement.
ACATTTTTTGTATTGGTCTAGCAGAACTTCTCTATAGGATCCGATGGATAATCTGCAGGCTGTACTTCATTCCCATTATTTTTCCCTTAAAAAGTGGGTACAGGAAGAATATTTCTAAAAATTATGGTAGTGACACCCACAAAATTATCTGGCTAAATTTTGCTGGTTAATTTCCTCTAAAGGAAATTATTATTTGTCCTCATTCTGTCAAAAACAGAAACAGCCGCAAATGTTTTGATGCTCCCCCATTTTAGCCTAAAGCTACATCTCTTATTGAACTGACAAAAACAAATTTGTCAATTTGAATTGGATGCCCCAATAATTTTACCCATCTCTGTCACCTCCACCCCCTGGAAGATAATGAATTAGAGTAAGAGAGACAAGAAAGGTCTTACAGTTTTCTTAGAATCTAATCAAAATAAATTACCCAGAATCTTTTGCGATGCTTCAACAATCAAAGTGTATTAAAAATCACTTTGTAAGTAAAAGCCCTTGTTATAGAGGCAAGTAGCTGAAATAAAACTTTTATGAAGTGTACTGTACAGTCTCATCTTGAAAATATGCTTAATGTCTAACTGTATACAAAAAGTGACAGCATTTTCAAAAAAATATCAAATCCTGTATTTAAAGCCTCTTCACTACCATCATACAGCAAATATTTGTCATCTATAAAGAAAAAAAATACAGCAGCAGGTGATATGGTCTATACTTCAGAAGGTGATTGCTTAATAATTCCATGTCGTAAACAAAAGCAGTTAAATATCCATCCCAGAAGCACAAGCCAAACAACCCACCCCAACTCCTCAGCAGTTTTAACTCACAAGGAACACAATAGAGAAACAATACAAATTTCATTGCATAACAAGCATCATGCCCAAAATCACTCACACATGAGACAGAAGGGTTAAAAAGGTTTTACTACACAGCATCGAACTACAATTGCTTTCTGAAAGGGAGTCTTCCATTATTGGAGGAATAGTATCTCAATATGGCAGAAAAAATCTCTTAACATGAAGGAATACGATAAGCAGAGATGCTGAACCCCCAGTAAGAAAGCAAGCTTCGTTTTTAGTTTGGCTTTTGAACCACAAAGCTTGCCCATTTTTAAAATCTGACCTTATCCTGTCCTTTCTTCCTCGGACAATATACTAAAGGACTTCCAGTCAGGTTACAGGGGCAAGGGAAGGCAAGTGACATGCACAAGATGATGTCATCATACTCATATGCAACTTACAGATTGGCATCAAATGTCTTGACACAAGGACAGAACTGTGTCAGTTGCATATCATCACTTTGCTGTCTTTACAGTTTCTTACAGTCCTCTTTGCTTCCAGCATTTAAGTGATGCATCAAAAGTAAGTTAAAGTCTGACAGAGTCTTTTGTAGACAGAAAGGTGTTCATGAAGTATTTCTGTGGAAGGGGGACAAGACACTGAATGTGGAATTAGGCCACAAGGACTTGGGTTTAAGAAAAATCAAGCAAGCAGCCAATATGCTTGCTTGACACCAATGAATCAGCCAAACAGTGACAAATGGTGCACACCTATCAACTGAATCCTTTCTGCCTTCCCATCCCGTATGCAGCAGAATTTGCAAGATATGCACAGATCACAACATTCAGAGTTTTAAGAACTATATAAAATGCTGTATTATATTTTTCTTATGTTACAGTCCCTTATTTGGAGCAATGGCTGACAACTTGGTCAAGTGCACTAAGTCCAGAATCTAAGCCAATCCCACTAGCAGATATAGCATATATGAAGTCACACTGACGCCACAATGCTTTTATTTCTAGTTTAAGCAGGCCCTACTGTGACTTAGCTGCAACCTTATAATCATTACATAAGAGCCACTGAACTAAACAGGACATCCTTCTGAGCAGATTTGTATGGGATTGCACTGATAGCTAGAAACACAAGATCATGGTGCCTCTATCACAATTTAGCTTTAGGATGGGAAGAAATCAACATGTATTAGGACAAATCTATTATATGAGCTTGATTTCAAGATGTAGCAGAAAAGTATTCTGTCATCTTAGAAAAACTATGCAAAATGTCTTTCAGCACTCGTCAAGAATTCATAAAATTTAATATTTCTATAGAGTAGGCAGAACACAGAAGAGTAATACTAACCTGTTCTATATTTTGACCCACATTTCTCATTTCATATAATTGCATTTGCCTCAAGAGTGTTCTGCAAGTATCACAAACTTGTATACTTTTGTTGTCAGCAATAATTAGTTTCCCTTACTGCAAGCCAACATGGGAAGTATCTGCTGAATTTTTCAAATTTAAACTGGAATTCTGACAAAGCTTCTTAGTATCTTTCCAGAATTGAAACTTGTCAAAACTTCACTTTAATATTTCTACATTATAGCAGATTCCTTTTCAAAGCCAATGATGCCACATGCAGTGCAAACTGGAACAGATGGGACAAGAAGATGTCATCAGAGACAGGTAAGTTTATCAATTGTGTACTCAAGATGAGAAAATGGGATGTCCATACAAAGAAGAAAAGCACACCTATCCTCAAATAATTGCATTAGACAATACAAAAGATGACAGGATGTCACTTCAGAGTTCATTAGCACTGGGGTTCCCAATCATTGCTACCTGAAAATATCTATTATTTTGCCTTACTTGTGAAACATGCCAGGATGCAGTTTTCACAAAGAAGCTAAATTATCAAATATTTTCAGGGATCAGTCAAATTCTAAACCCACCCCCTGTACAAATCACTGTGTTTTAAAGTTATGGGAAGATGCAATATCTTTCAAGAGAAGCTGAAGATTGAGGAAAGACAGGAAGATAATATGTAACCAATGAGGGTGGGAATGGGAAATGCTTACTAAACTAGGACAAGGGGTGGGGAGGAAAACAAAGGGCCTTTCCAAATTCTGTCTGATTTTACTTTGAGGAAATGAATACTTCTACAAACACTACAGGATATATGCTTGAGTTATATCCATTCTTACCATTCAGTTAAGCCAGTCTATTACTTCTTAGGAAGAACATGGACTCCCTAAAAATCCCTCCTGCAAAGTTATTTCCTAAAGAAACCTTGGAAATAGCCGATTTATGATAAATGCTAGAAATCTGTATTAAGCAAATTTCTGGAGACGAAGGAAGTTATCAACTGTTAAAACATGGACTTATCTTTAAGACAGTGATGAAGAATTGTATTCTTCATGAACAGTGATAAATGAGCCCAGCATATTACTCCATGGGAGACTCCATGAAGGATTAGCTTTTTGGTGTTCATCCCAAAACTGAAGTGAGAAAACTGTACATCCAGACTGTTCCATCTATTGCCAATATGTTCATCACATACATTTTATCTAGTTACATTGCAATAATCTAATCATGAACATTAAGAGACATCCTCAACTACAGAAACTTTCCTGTTTAGAGTTTGTTATCCAGGGACCAGAAGTTCACATGATAGTAAGGGCTCCAAATGAACTTTCAAAGACTCTGGAGCTGCCAGTCAAGAGATTATACTGATTACATTCCCACCCCTTCTTGCAAGAACTTTTTAACAGGAATTTTACTTGCAGAAGTGAAGCACACCAAACTCTTCAAATGGTTCTGAGGCTCACTCAAGCTAAAACCAAAATGTCTTAGCTTCAGACTTAAAAGTAGATTATTTTTAGATGGCTCACAAAAAGTATGAAGGCTAATGCAGCTGGGAGACTTATCTGTCAGAAATATCTATCTGAACTACCTAAACATCTAAACCAACCTGGCACTCCCCAAGTGTGTTTGTAGGAACTAAGCATCAAGTATCAGATGTTCATCTCTACAAAGGTTTCTCAAATAGGACAAATCAAGTCTGATGCTGAGAATTGCCTCTAAATTAATGTGCTTTGCTTCTCTTCAATTTGATGAATGAAGGTAGGGTGCCTAGCTCATTTCTTCACAAGCTTCTCCAGATAACCGAAATGATTTAAATTAAGATGTGGTCTGTCAATCTGGTCAATCCTCTAAATCCAGCAATTAAGAAACAGTCATAGCATTGATCCAGGGTTAGTCCTTACTCATTAGGCTAATGTCATTTGATGAAAACTTGATTAGAGTAAGGATTAGAGAGCTGGGGCAGTCAACTTGTTTATCCTAATCCATCTCACACAAAATAAGCGTTGGAAGAGTGCTCCCTCACACCACAAATGGGCTGGCAGAACACAGGTAGGCTCTTCAAGACTCCAAAAGATTACTAAAAACTTTTTTTTTGTAAATAGCAGGTAAGGAGGCAGTACCTCATCAGCCTGCCACAAGTTCAACGGTAGGGCTGAAAAAAAAAAAGATAAACATGAAAACAGTCAGTTTCTATTGTTCCAAGATCAAATAATTTTTAGTTAAAAAATAATGAAATAGAAAGTAAAAATTTGTCAGATATGTATTGCCATTTTGTATGAACCACCTGCAGCTTCCTGACATGATCTGGCATGGGGTCAAAACAAATAACATCTAATGTTTACAAGGGGAGACAGCAGAGGCCATGATTGGCCCAAAAACATTTGGTACTTGTGACAGAATGGCTAGTGGAAATTAAGTTAGTGGTTAGTGGGTATTAAGCCAAACAAAGCAGCATGCTTTTAAATGGCATTAGTGGTCTGTCAGAGAAGGCTACTGTCTCACTATACAGCCAGGCAACATACCATGTGAAGAGACTAGAAACAGTGCTGAAATCCCAACCCTCTGACCAGCAAGAGCTGGGCCTGGTCTTTCCCTTTTCCCCTAAACTAACAGGTATTTGATATTCAAACCTTAAGGGTTACAGTAAATGGTGCAAAGAATTTGAGCTTGCTGTTTTACTTGGACAATGAGTAGGGCTATCAACATCAATACCAAACACTTCAAAGAATCTTAGATGATATTTCATTCAACAAAAAATAATATTGTGGACTTACTGAGCTCTACTGCACTTAAATAGGAAAGGCTTGAGTAAATCATAATGTTGGTGGAGATGCAATGAGATTAATGTTTCATTTGAACATATGTTTCTACAGTGCCCTATAATTGTTCCTTTTCTGGGGGGACATTATTACATGTACTAATTCAATTGTGAGGCAAAATTTAATATCCTCACATTTCAAATTGGTTTGAACTATATTTCTGTTGTAAGGAAATTAACTTTTAAAAAAAGAAAGTAGATTCTCTGTGTCCTACTTATAACTAAAAGACACTCTTCAGCATTAGAAGAGCAAACATATGGCCCCAACTACTCAGTGACCAATATAGCTGACGTTATTAGCAATATATGAACAAATATGGAGGGGCATAAGGAATGGAATGAAATATGATTACCATTCATTGAAATGTTTATGTAGAATTTTTATATATGTATACATATCTGTGAAAATATGCCTTCCATGTTTTTCTTTTTTAGTTTTGCTCATTTTTCTTTATTTTTTTAATATTCAATTAATAAAGAAAATTTTAAAAAACAATAGGCTTTTTTACTCATTCATAAAGGCTTTTCAGAATCTCAAATCAGAAGCTATAATCAGCAGTGTATCTATGATCCATAGATTCTAACTCCCACCCACAACAGCGAACTACATTTTACAGCTCTCTTTAAAATAGCTGTGTTTATTTGCAGGGCACCAAATAACAACACTAAGAATCAGTGAAATTAACCATTTTGCTGAAAAGCTTAAGCATTTCTTCCTACCAAGTTACTATTTCTAGAACATTGTCATCTATATTCCCCTCACCTTGAATGAATGGATCCCCCAGAGATTAACCACAGGACACTGCCGTTTCAAAAGCTTGCCTAAACACGTATACTACATTCAAGCTGCTAACTACACAGAAATGTTCTGTTTACACCAAATGTAAATTCCCACTCTAACTCCTGTTAGGGTCCAGGGTTTTAAAAGTTTGTTAAGTCTGGTGGCAGGACCAATTATTTTACGTTCATGTCAAACCCAATCATTTTAGCTACAATGTTTTCAAAAGGTTTTCTGGGAACCCTAAGTTTCCACACAGCAGTGGAAGTCATCTCATTCACAGATATGGAACTTTCCCTGGAAATGCCCAGCTGCAAGATATAATGTAGGATAATTATGAAATTTAACTCACTATATAAACAGTGTGCACCCTAGAGCACATTTTGCAAACAACCAAGGCTCCTTAGGCAAATTAATATAGAAACACTTGGAAGCCATTTCAATTAAAAAAAAAAAGTACATCAATTGGACACAAATTTGATTACTAGTCTTCTTTGCCTCTGAAGCTTAGCTGCATCATATCTGAGAAAAGCCTTACTTACATGAGGGCCACCAGGTATGGACGGTGCTCCAGCAGGCGCAGGCGGCACTTGGTAAGGATTAGGTGGCGTTGGGTATAACCCTGGAGCTGGATAGGATCCCGTTGGTGGAGGAAATGGGGCAGGAGGCGAAGGTCCCCATGGTCCTGGGGGGACAGCACCCCATGGCACTGTAGGAGCAGCCCCTGGAGTCTGAGTGGGAGTGGAATATGGCCCTGGAGGTGGATATGGCACACTAGGTGCAGGATACTGTCCCCCAACTGAGGGTCCCCACCCTCCAGTGGGCATGGATCCCCATGCTCCAACAGCAGGGGGTGCAGCTGGTTCAGTGGGACCCCCATATGGCCTTGGAAGCTCTGGGAAGGGCATGTTTGGTGGTGGGTACTGCCCTGGTGGGGCAGGACCAGGAGGTGGATATGGAGCACCTGGAGGACAAGTAGAACCAGGAGGAGGAAAAGGAACAGGTGCCCCAGGGGGGAGGGAAGGATACATTCCTGTTGGTGGTGGTCCAAAAGGCACGTTGGAAGTAGATGTGCTGGGAGGCAAACCGGATGGAGCTGCAGGAGGAGCACTTGGTGCGCTATTCCAGGGACTGGAAGCTGGCCAGGCTTGTGGAGGCTGACTGGGCTGTTGAGGTGGCTTTGTAGTGCCCACTGAGGAACTCTTGGCAGGAGAACTATCAGGTAGAGCATCGGCCAGCTGGGAAAACAAAATATCAGTGAGACCCTGTGGCTAATACCTGACCAACAGTAACTTCTTGTGCATCTGTTTAAAGTGGAGACGGTAGGAGAGGAACTCTGTGTGTGTGTGTGCACGCGCGCACATGTGAGACAGAGAGAGAAAGAAGGCCTGTGGAATACACCATGCTGGGAGCCTGATGCTGAGACCATCTGAGGAGCTGTCTCACCCGTTATATCTGCCCGCCCCACTCGGTTCAGCAGAAGGGGCATGTTGCGGACCCCACCAGTCAGGCAATTTCAGCTGGCAGGGTCTAGGAAGATGGCCTTTTCTGCCATGGCCCCTGCCCTGTGGAACAGTTTGCCAGCTGAGGTGTGGGCTGCCCTCACTCTCCTGGCCTTCTGAAAAGGTGTAAAAACATGGCTATGCTGGATGGCCTGGGGGCCTGATGGGGGCTCGCATTGCTGGAGCTGGCTCATGGGATGATTGATACTGCTTCCCCCATCTTCTTGATTTGTATATTGCTTTTATAGATTTGTTATTTGTGTTTTAATCCGGAGGTATTTATATTTTTATTGTTTTATTGTCTTGGTTTTTAATTGTAAGCTGCCCTGAGTCACCCTCTGGGGGAGATGGATGGCATATAAATTTAATAATAATAATAATAATAATAATAATAATAATAATAATAATAATAAAATCTCAGTAAGGAACAGCTACATGGGCTAGTTCAGTGGCAGCAGTGGCTGAAGGGAAGGATGGGAGGCAATGAGATCAGAGGTGGGAGAGAAAGGCAGGTCAGTGGGATATACTGTGCTGGAACATCAGCAGCCTCTATGGGGAGGTGACAGGGAGGGAGACAGAGAAGGGTAGATGCTGGAAAGGATGTGGGGGGAGGATGGATATGCTACTCTCTGGATCACCGACAGTGGAGGGAGAAAAGAGAAAATGGTGGAAAGAGCACTGGGTGGGAGGGTTGGCCAGTGGGAGATGCCTCACTGGGACATTGGTGGCAGCTGAAGGAGGGAGGGAAGGAACTGGGAAGACTAGAATTATGCCAATGGAAGGGTGCAACACACACACCTATTCATTCCTCATATCATTCCAGGATCCACCCAAATTTTGTTTCAGCTGAAACCAGAAGCAACCAAAATACAGGTAGTCCTCGCTAAATGATGGTAATTGGGACTGGAATTTCTGTGGCTAAGTGATGCGGCTGTAAAGCATGATGTCACATGACCACATCACTAGTGACGGCAATCCTGGCAGTCCCTGTTGCTGTCACTAAGTGAGGATCGTGGGTCATTAAGCAAAGACCTCATGTGACAACTTGCAACCTCCTGCCTGACAATGGGGAAACTGGCAGGAAGTTACAAGTCCCAGTCACAACAAGCCTCTTTTCTTAGGCGGCTTGCAAGCAGGCCTGTGGGCAGGTGAGTGCTACTGAGTGTGGGTGGGAGGAGGGTGGGTGCTGAGGAGTGTGGGCAGGCATGCAGGTGGGTGTTGCGGCTTGGGGTGAGCACAGCCAGGTGGAGGCAGGGTGCTGCAGCACAAGTGTGGGCGGGCAGGCCATGGGCACGATAGAGTGTAGGCAGGCACGCAGGTGGGTGCTGTGGCCTGGCGTGAGTGTGGCCAGGTGGGGGGAGTGCTACGGAGTGCAGGTGGGTGCTGTGGCCTGGTGATAGCGTGCCCAGGTGGGGGGGGGTGAGCACTATGGAGTGTGGACAGGTACGAGATCCCCAGAATCTCATACTCCGTAGCAGCGCTCCCCAGGAGAAAAAGCAATGGAAGCGGGAGCAACTTGTGACCTTCCCTGCCGGCTTCCCCATTGACTTTGCTTGTGGGAAGTCTGCAGAGAAGGTCGCAAATGGTGATCACGCAGCCGCAGGGCACTGCAACTGTTGCAAGATGTGAGCCAGTTGTCAAGCACCTGAATAGCAATCATGTGACTGTGAGGGTGTTGCAACGGCCACAACTTTAAGGACCAGTTGTAAGTACCATTCATTCAGCGTTGTAGTAACTCTGAATGTTTGCTGAACGAGTGGTTGTTAACCAAGGACTACCAGTATTCCAGATTTTCTTTGCACCAAGCTAACCTGCAAAGTTTCAGCAGAACTTCCAAAATGTGATGATTTGTTTCAGGTTCAAAACAAAGCATATTTTCCATTTTGGGTACACCCTCGCTTAGTTAGTGCTTAACCCATAAAAACTCACTTTTCACATATTTAACATAGTAATGAGACTTTATAAAAAAGCAACACTTCATCTATTGAAACATCTTAATTCTTTTCATTACAAACTGGTTACAGTTTATGAGGCTGACAGAATGGACTACTCACCGAAAAATCGTCAGCAGCTAACATTTTCCTGAAAAAGAAGACAATGATTAGTTTAATGCAACTTCTGGCTGCAGTATTTATTTATTTATTTATTTATAAATCAAATTTATATCACCGCCCAACTCCCCCACAAGGAGGGACTCTGGGAGGTTCACAACCGAACAATTTAAAACCAATAAAAACATAAATAATACAGCATAAAATACAATTATTAAATATGATAAAATCCAAGCGATGGTGGTATTGTTGCAGCCTATGACCAGATAATATTGGTCAGGTAGGACTAGGGAACCAGCCATCCCCAAAACTGACTATTCTCATCCCCACCCCATGCATAATAACAAAACCAGGTCTTCAGTTTTTTTCTGAAGTCTAAGAGGGAGGGGGCCAACCTCACTTCTGGGGGAAGGGTGTTCCAAAGGGCAGGGGCTGCTGCAGAGAAGGCTCGCCTCCTAGACCCCGTCAGATGAAATTCTCTTGCAGACGGGGTCCGTAGTATGCCCTCTCTGCATGACCGGGTGGGACGAGTTGATGTAATGGGGATGAGATGGTCCCTCAAATAGCCTGGCCCCATGCCATGTAGGGCTTTAAAGGTGATAACCAACACCTTGAATTGGACCCGGAAGCAAACTGGCATCCAAAGCAGCTCACGGAGCAGAGGTGTTATATGTGCTGATCTTGATGCACCTAAAATCGTCTGTCCTGCCACATTCTGGACCAGTTGAAGCTTCCGGATACTCTTCAAGGGTAGCCCCATGTACAGCGCATTACAATAGTCTATATGGGAGATGACCAGGGCATGAGTGACTGTTCGAAGGGCCTCCAGGTCCAGGAAAGGGCGTAACTGGCAAACAACACGAAGTTGTGCAAAGGCCCTCCTGGCCACAACTGCCACCTGCATATGCAAAAATAAAATAAAATACAGGACATTCTCGACTTACGACCACAATTGGGACCGGAATTTCCATCACTAAGCGATGTGATCATAAAGCGAGATGTCACGTGACTGCATTGCTTAATGATGGCAATCCCAGCACTCCCCATTGCTGTCATTAAGCGAATTCCATCAGTCATTAGCCGAGGACCCACCCCAATTCAAGCCATTCTGGGCTTGGTCCCTCCCAGCCTTGAGCCTCAGTAAGGTAAGGGACTGCTCCAACTCCTCCCTCCTGCCTATCTCCCCCCAATCTCTGCCCTTTTGGACGCCCTGCACCCTGCCTTGTGGGGCGGCAAGCAGCCCAAGAAGTGTGCAGCTCTGGGGCTGCTTGCCATGCTGTGGCTCTGGGACTACTTGGCCCTCCTTCCCCCTTCATTCTCTTGCACGCACCAGCATCTCCCTTCCCCCCTTGCTCGTTCACACGCACCAGCACCCTCCTTCCCCCTTTGCTTGCTCGCATACACCAGTGCCCTCCTTCGCTCGCTCAAGGGTACTCCAAGAGCACTTCTGGGTGCTGAAGGACTCTCCAGGGGCACTTCTGGCACACACTCTTCAGCTCACGTTGGAAGCCGCTGGCCATTCGTGAGGCTTTCTCCTTTCTCCTGCAAAGCCTTCCTCCTGCAAAGCCCCAGAGCTGCAGCGCAGTGTGAAGGGAGCATGTTGCGTGCAAGCGAGCAAAGGAGGGCACTGCTGATACGAGCAAACGAAGGGGGAAGGAGGTTGCTGGTGCATGTGAGCAAAGGAGGGTGCGGTGCGTGCATGTGAGTGAAGGAGGGCATGGTGTGTGCATGCGAGCAAAGGGGGAAGGAGGGTGCAGTGAGTATATGCGAGCACGGGGGTAGGGCAGGTACGGTGTGTGCGAATGAAGAATGGCCAGGGTGGGTGGGGGAGACTTACCTTAGCAACTTGCGACCTCCCCTGCCAGCTTCCCCATTGACTTTGCTTGTGGGAAGCTGGCAGGGAAGGTTGCAAATGACAATCATGTGATTATGGAGTGCTTGGCAACTGCTCATAAGTGTGAACAGGTTGCCAAGCACTCAGGTCACGATCATGTGATTGCGGGGGCGCTGCAAAGCCATAACCTTGGGGACCAGTCATAAGTCCATTTTTTCAGCACCATCGTAGCTTCGAATGGTCGCTGAATGAATGATTTTAATTCAAGGATTACCTGTAAAATAAAGCTAATTTCTTGCTCTGATCAAAGGATGCATTTGAAGCTCCTAAGCTGCATATCTTTAGGTCTGCAGTTGTCTTTAAAGAACCATGCAAAGGCTACACTTTAGGGACAATGACCACAATCACAATGAAACAGAGAGAGATACCACCATAGTGCTTAGGTGAAGGATTCTGACTAAAGTTGGGGGTCATGACAGAACTTGATAAAAGAGGAAAAACAGCCACCATAATAAATAGTTGCACAGAACAGACCTTTGTCTGCCCTAAGATCAAGAGTTTCTTATGTTTAATGGTGACTCTCTACTTCTCAAGTGAGCAATAAAATGTAACATGAAGCATCAGCAAAACCAAACCTGCTCATGTATGATCAGACATTCTGTTTGGGTCTCCTTGAAGAGCTCTCCAAAACATCACAACTAAAAGGCCCACCTGCCTGTGCCAGCCCCCAAGCTAATACAGATTGATAGCATAATGAGCCACATGTAAAGGAGGGCACCCACAGAAAAAAGTTATCCTCAAATATCTTCCTTGCAGCTGGCATTAGTCATATGTTTTCTCAACTTTAGTTATTAAATCTCCTCTAATATTTCTAGTGTAGTCAGGGATCCAGAGGTGGTGGTTGTAGCAATTCAGCCTGAATGCAATTGAAGTTGCATTGTTGCTTTCTTCTACACCCTCTGTCTCTTGAACCAAGGAGCTCCACAAAAATATTGCCACTTCAAAGTTATCACAAACATAGCATGTGTTAATTCATCTACAAAGGCATATTCCAAACATCAAGGTTAACCAATATTGCCAAAAACTACTTATTTACATACTTTTTGGCATGAGAGAAACTCCTCCCTCCCCACTTCAATATGCAGTTAACACCTCTACCAAATTTGACTTTGGCTTCCTGTACTGAAAGAGGAAACCAATAGCTTCAATTGTATCATTCTAGAAGAACAAACACTATTAAAAGATTACCCCACTCAGTTATGAAAAAGCTAAAAATAGAACTGTTTGAGCAGCAATAACAGCTACTCTGGTAACCATCTTTATTGCTGGCACCACACCTTCCCACACCCTAGGAATGGGAAAGAGAAATATAACCAGATAGACTTTTAACCTTGCTGCTTATTAAGCCTAGGGTGGACCTAGCTGGGATCAAAAGAGGCACAAAGATTCTTGCATAGTCTCACCCCCAGGGAGAAGCCTAGCAGCAGGCAATACTGTACCCACTGGGAGAAAACAGCAACACCAAAACTCAAGCAACAGATCAAGAGCAATACGGAGAGCCATAAGACTACTGATGCTAGCCTATCTCCTTTTGCTCCTCACCATTCCTTCCCAGTCCCCCAAATCAACTCCAAAAAGCCAGAGGGGATGGCTGAAGGAAGTAAACTTTAAACCAAATAGCAAGAGCAGGGACTTAAGGACGGGAGGGGACAGGAAGAAAATGCTGACAGGAATCAAGGAAGGAACAGGAAGCTAGAGAAATTATGGGACATGGAAAGAGTGAGGTGATGCCATATCATGATATTGTTTTTAATCTTGTGAAACTGCCCAGAGTCATTCTAGAGTTGGGCAGCCTTGACTGAACAGTAAATAAATATGTTTAATTATTTCAGTAAATAATTATTTATATCAGTAAATAAATACCTGAAATAAACAATATAATTTTGGCATAATCTTATGAAAATGGCAGTTTCCCTAAAACATGCAACATCAAGAATGGACTTCTAGGGCAGATATTCAACTGTATATATTCAGTTGTATTCTGCTCAGCATTTCTATGCTCATGGCATGACTCAACTGGATTATATTAAAACATCAATGCAGATTATTCAGAGGAAAGAAGCATCTGCTAAATTCAAATGTATATAATTGGTGTAATTTACATGATTTGTGTATTGATTGACAATAGACAACTGAGAAAACTGCATTTTTAATCTTGTATTATTCTTCTCATTAGCTAATCAATTAGCTGATAAAATCCCAGGTAATTCAAAAAGCACAAAGATAAACTGGATCAACTGCCTTGTGGCTTATATTGTTAAAATATAAACAGCATCAATTTGCCTGAGGAGATGGATAGAAAAATATTAGCAGGAAAGCAGAGAGTTGCAAGGAATGCATATCAAATCTGAAAATACAAAATTAGGCAGGATAACTTTATTGCAAATAAAATAAAATTCAAATAAAAAAGCAGACTGTTACCAGCATGAATTTTAAAAGACAAGGCAGAGTTGTTTACTTAAGGGGAAAAAAAATCAAATGCATGGATATGGAATGGGGGAATGTTTACCTGTCTTACTAACAATATTTGCAAAAGAAGATTTTGGAATAGAAGCTGATTCTATAAAGCACAATTTTAGGTTGAATCAACCAAAGTATAATTTTTAAATCACAATTAGTAAAGTTTCATTTTACCTTGCTTTGGTCAGATCCTATCTCAAATATTTGTATCCTGAAGAATTAAAAGAAACTGGAGCAGGTGCTAGGGCAAAAAGCATGATCAGGGACCTAGAAACCATGCATTAATGAAGAAAGGATCACTTGCTGATTTTTGCCCTTTTAGTTTTCCTCCATGAGGAGAGGCTGAAGGAGTTTGCTACATGCTTAGCATTTAAAACCAATGGCTGAGGAGAGATATGACAGCACTTTTCAAACACTTGAAGACTGTCAGAAAAACAATATCTCTGTGAAGGACACAGAATAAAGGAGTCTGTTATAGGAAGACAGATTCTGGTTCAATGTTAGGAAAAACTCTCTAACAATAAGAGCAGTTCAACAATTGTAGAAGAGTATGGAGATAACATTGAAGAAGGAATGCAAGAGAAGTTACGTGAACATCACTTAGCCCTGAAAGGGAAAAGGGGATGAGAAAGAAATCCTGTGAAGCTTTCAAGATTTCATTACAGGTAGTCCTCATTAATGACGGTAACTGGGACCGGAATTTCAGTTGCTAAGCTATACGGCTGGAAAGAGCAATGTCATGTGACTGCACTTCGCAATGGCAGTTCCAACAATCCCCAGTTACTGTTGTTAAGCAAATCACCACATGTTGTTAAGTGAGGACCTCATGTGACTGTGACCTCCGACTTCCTGCTGGCTTCCCCATTGACTTTGCTTGTGGGAAGCCAGCAGGGAAGGTTGCAAATCATGATCATGTGACTGCGGGACGCTGCGACAGTTGGAAATACAGGGCGGTTGCTGAGTGCCACAATCACATGCCTGCGAGGGCACTGCGATGGCTGGAACTTCAAAACCAACTGTAAGTACCTCTCGTTCAGCCCCATCATAAGTTTGAATGGTCGCTGAAAGAATGGTCATTAACCAAGGACCATCTGCAGTATACCTGGCAGCAACAGAGTTCCAGCAGTCCTTAGGAAGTCTTTTTCCTGACGTGGTATACCTTGAAGGGCTAACAGCAGAACCAGCTGCAAAAGGAAGTAAATTCCTGTACATCAGATACATTCAAAAAGAGGCTAGATAGCATTCTGTCTGGGATGCTTTAATTTGGATTTCCATACCAAGATGTGAGTTGGACTCAGCAGCCTAAATGGCTCCTTCCAACTTTATGACTCTAAGTGTATGGAACTAGATTTTTGCCATTATGTTTCTGTGTTTTCATTCATTGCTTATCTGGCAGAAAGTTACAGGTATTTTTTTTTCCTGGCATGCAGATATGCACAAATGAAGAAAGGATCACTTGCTGATTTCTGCCCTTCTAATTTTAAACTCTACTTTGGTAGTCATTGCACACAAGTAAGGCAACACAGTCATCAACATCTTCCTTAATGACTTGGAGGAAAAGCTATAGGGAATGCTTATCACATTTGCAGAGGTTATGAAACTGGGTGGGACTCCTAATACTAAAGAAGATGAAATTGAATTCTAAATAATTTTAATATGAAATTGAACAATAGCAAAGGTCAAGTTCTTCACTTATGAAAAAGAAACTGAATGCCTAGTAACAGGATGGGGGTACATGGCTGAGTTTATTGAGTTGATCACAAGTTGAATATAAGTCAGTAGCATTGTGCAGCTGCTAAAAAGGTAATGCAGTTTTAGGCTGTTTCAACAGAAGTATAATTTCAAAATCACTGGAGGTAAATGTTCTAGTCTATTTAACTTTAGTCAGGCCCTAAGTTAAGTATTGTGTACAGTTCTGTGGACTACACTTCAAAAAGATTCAAAGAAATTGGAACAGGTTCAGACAGAGAACAATGATTATCAGAGGACTAGAACTAAACCCTGTGAAGAAAGATTGTAGAAGCTGGTATTATTTGATAGATTGATCATATTTATATAGCCGCCCATCTTACACAGGAATGACTCTAGGCAGCGTACAACACTCAATTAAAAACCCATAAGTACATATAAAAACAATCATTAAAACTATAAAAACTATAAAGAACACACAAAACAGGAGAGCATGATATTAACTGTAGTAAGGGAGCCATCACAAAATCTCCCAGGTCCCCTGGACCCCTCCAGGCCTGGTCACATAGCCAAGTCTTGAGGGATTTGCAGAATGTTAAGAGGAATGGGCTAATCTCACTTCGAGGGGGAGAAAATTCAACAAGGAAGGCACCATGGCAGAGAAGGCCCACCTCCTGGGATCCACCAAATGGAATTCCCTGGCAGGCGGGACTGCAGCATGCCTTCTCTGCCAGACCTGATGGGACGGGCAGATGTAATCGGGGAGAGGCAGTCCCTCAAATAACCAGGCCCCATGCCATGAAGGACTTTAAAGGTCAAAATGGTATACTGTATTTAGCTTTGAGAAAAAACAATGGAGGGGGGAACACCTGACAGGATTTCACTGAGAAGATCTGTTCTCTTTCATTCCAGGATGCAGGACAAAGAACAGTGGATTTAAGTCACAGGAAGGCAGATTCCAATTCAGAAGGAAAACAAAACCTTTGCTAATAGCAAGAGCAGTTCAATAGTGGAATCAGTTGCCCAGAGAAGTGGGAGTCTCTCTTTCAAGTGGGTTATCTGAAGGACCACCTCTCCCTCATTACATCAGCCCATCCTATTAGATCTGGCAGGGACTTGCATTTCGTGGGTCCCAGGAGGTGGGCCTTCTCTGCCAAGGCTCCCTCCTTGTGCAACATTCTCCCTCCTGAAGTGAGGCTCACCCTTTCCTTGTTGATTAGGAAGTTTCTCAAGATCTGGTTATGCCATCAGGCCTGGGAGCCTTTGGGAACCAGAGACATTCTTAGATGCTCCACTGTAATTGATATTCTGCTTTCTCCATGGGGTTTGTATATTTTAAAATTTAAAATTTTAAAAATTTTTGATAATGTTTTCATTTTAATAATTACTTTTTATCTTTTTATAATGATTGTTTTTATCCATTTGTTATTTTATTTAATTGTTGTACGCCACCCAGATTTGCTTTGTGTGAGATGGGTAGCTATATAAATGTGACATGTAAATAAAAACAGTTTAGTAAATCACTTTCAACTGCCCAGAGTCGCTTTTTAATGAGATGGGTGGTGACAATTTCGATATATACAGTGGGGCAAACAAGTATTTAGTCAGCTACCAATTGTGCAAGTTCTCCCACTTAAAAAGATGAGAGAGGCCTGTCATTTTCATCATAGGTATACCTCAACTATGAGAGACAAAATGGGGGAAAAAATCCACAAAATCACATTGTCTGATTTTTAAAGAATTTATTTGCAAATCATGGTGGAAAATAAGTATTTGGTCACCTACAAACAAGCAAGATGTCTGGCTCTCACAGACCTGTAACGACTTCTTTAAGAGGCTCCTCTCTCCTCCACTTGTTACCTGTAGTAATGGCACCTGTTTGACCTTGTTATCAGTATAAAAGACACCTGTCCACAACCTCAAACAGTCACACTCCAAACTCCACTATGCTCAAGACCAAAGAGCTGTTGAAGGACACCAGAAACAAAATTGTACACCTGCCGCAGGCTGAGAAGACTGAATCTGCAATAGGCAAGCAGCTTGGTGTGAAGAAATCAACTGTGGGAGCAATAATTAGAAAATGGAAGACATACAAGACCACTGATAATCTCCCTCGATCTGGGGCTCCATGCAAGATCTCACCCCGTGGGGTCAAAATGATCACAAGAACGGTGAGCAAAAATCCCAGAACCACACGGGGGGACCTAGTGAATGACCTGCAGAGAGCTGGGACCAAAGTAACAAAGGCTACCATCAGTAACACACTACACCGCCAGAGACTCAAATCCTGCAGCGCCAGACGTGTCCCGCTGCTTAAGCCAGTACATGTCCGGGCCTGTCTGAAGTTTGCCAGAGAGCATTTGGATGATCCAGAAGAGGACTGGGAGAATGTCATATGATCAGATGAAACCAAAGTAGAACGTTTTGGTCTAAACTCAACTTGTCGTGTTTGGAGGAGAGAGAATGCTGAGTTGCATCCAAAGAACACCACACCTACTGTGAAGCATGGGGGTGGAAACATCATGCTTTGGGGCTGTTTTTCTGCAAAGGGACCAGGATGTCTGATCCGTGTAAAGGAAAGAATGAATGGGTCCATGTATTGTGAGATTTTGAGTGAACACCTCCTTCCATCAGCAAGGGCATTGAAGATGAAACGTGGCTGGGTCTTTCAGCATGACAGTGATCCCAAACACACCGCCCGGGCAACGAAGGAGTGGCTTTGTAAGAAGCATTTCAAGGTCCTGGAGTGGCCTAGCCAGTCTCCAGATCTCAACCCCATGGAAAACCTTTGGAGGGAGTTGAAAGTCCGTGTTGCCCAGCGACAGCCCCAAAACATCACTGCTCTAGAGGAGATCTGCATGGAGGAATGGGCCAAAATACCAGCAACAGTGTGTGAAAACCTTGTGAAGACTTACAGAAAACGTTTGACCTCTGTCATTGCCAACAAAGGATATATAACAAAGTATTGAGATGAACTTTTGATATTGACCAAATACTTATTTTCCACCATGATTTGCAAATAAATTCTTTAAAAATCAGACAATGTGATTTTCTGGATTTTTTCCCCCATTTTGTCTCTCATAGATGAGGTACACCTATGATGAAAATTACAGGCCTCTCTCATCTTTTTAAGTGGGAGAACTTGCACAATTGGTGGCTGACTAAATACTTGTTTGCCCCACTGTATATAAATAAAATAAAATAAATGGAGGCTAGACAATCCAGGATATTGTAATTCAGATTCCTGCACTAAGCAGAGCAGATTTGATGGTCTCTTCCAACTCTATGATTCTAAAGAAACTCAAAACATACTATGCATAAATACCAGGAAGAAGATGGTTTATTCTCCTGAAAATTACTGGGGGAGTTCCTAGTTGTTTTCTCAGGCTCCTCAGAACTAGGTTTACTCATGCAAAAGAAACCTCAGTTCTTTTTAAAACTCCACAGAAGACAGTGACAAATATTGCCTTTATGTACTTCACCAGAGCTGATATAGCTTGGTTTAAAAAATCCAGACAACTGCAAGATGGAGGAGAGGTACAGAATAGTCTCTGCTGCTATCTAGCAGTCATCTGGCATTCTGTATGCCAGTTCAGATATGACAGCCCTATATTTCAGAGCTACAATCCGGCTTTCTTCATAAAATATGTAATTTGAACAAATACAGTTTAGTAAATCACTTTCAACCACAGCCAGAACTTTAAAGACACTTCTCACAGCATAAAGACCATGTCTGCACAGCACTCTATCCCACAGTTAAGTGAATCATGATTTACTGAATTTGCCTACTATCCTGGGTTTGTACAACACACTGCAGCACAAACAACACTGTACATGGTGTGAACCCAGTCAAATAAAGCTTGTTTTATGAAGTACTAAATGACACTTGGCAACATTTTTTCCTTGATCTATACTAGAAATACTCCATTTTCATCCAAAATGTTTTTTTCAATTTGTATTCCCAGAATGGCATGGTCAAGCAATGTAACACTGCTCAATTACTCAAACCTCAGGAATGCGGTTGTGTGTTCTGCAAGTGGTGGTGCTCCACAATTTCCTCACACTTGCGAGCTGTATCAGGAAATATCCAGAAATATTTATTTCCTTTAATCAGGACATCATAAATGCCCTCCATTTAGATGAGTACCTCTTGGGGCTCTTTAAGAGTCTGAATGAAAATACAAGGCCTCTGTAAAGCAAAATGCTTATATTTCCACCAATAAACTCTTCCCAAGCCCCTGTATCAAAGAAAAGTCTTCTTGGAGAAAATCAGCTATTTGGCCACCATAATAGTACTATCCCAAACTGCTTAAGATGACAAGGAAGTGTTGGTGGCCATCTGCATTAACTGATCAAGCATAGTTTACAAAGTGTAATGCTCGAGCACATACACACCAAAACAAGCAACGTATTAAAATGTAGGATGCCGCACGAGCCAAGCCACTGTTTGAAAAGTCTAATATATGGCTTCAGATATGTCTATATGAGCCCATACAACTAGCCAACAAAATAACCACCATCCTCATTCAGCTCCCTCCCCATGCTACGGGTTAAGTAGCCCGATTAAAATCGAAAAAGATCCTCTAGTAAGTGCGCCGTGTTAGCCAGATATGGACAAGAAGCTGCTCTGCTCAACTTACGCCTCTCTAGGCCACTTCAGTAGCCGCTCTTACCTGAAGCAAAGCCCGCTGAAAACTCACTCCTCGGAAAACCGAGGTCCGCCCCACGGGCGCTTCTGCGTGAACCAGCGGGAAGGAGGAATCGGCAGAGGAGGGCAAAGAGGCAAATGCCACTGCCCGTTCAGGGCAGGCCCCGCCGCAACCGGGACGAATAGAAGAGATCAAAGAGGCGAGCGAGGCCTCCTCTTCCTCCTCTCCCCGTTCAGCCCAAACCTGAGACCGATGGAAACGCCAAGCCCAGGCCGCGTCTGCGCATCCCCACCAGCGTCGACTTACCTATGACGCGCCGAGGGAGCTTGACGACAGAAGATCACAACGGCAACAGCCGCCGCTCCTCGCTCGCTCGTTCCTTCCTCCCTTCCTCCCTCCCTCTTCTCAACCAAGCGGAAATGAGCGTTGTTGTCACTTCACCACTGCATCCGCTTTCCTGGAGAGAGGGAGGATGGGAAAGAAGACCCATTGATCACGTGACAAGGTCATCGGCAAACAGGCTCAAGACCCAGTCGGGCGGGTCGAGAGATCACGTGATCTTAACCCGCCATTCCGCGCCTTAACTCTTCCCGCGCCGAACTACGCTTTCGCTTGTGCACGTGACGACCCCTTATCGTTTTTCAGGTGCGCGGCCTTCCTCCTCCTAAAGGTGGCGTCTCTCCGCTGACAGCATCTCCTGGTGGTGGGAGGAGAGAACTACACGTGGGATTAAACTGGATTTGCGTTTTGCCCTTTGCTAACGAGGCGGGACAGATGCTCGATTTCGTCGTCTCGAAGTAGGATCCCAAACTCCGTTTCTTCAGAGAAGCCCGTTATGAAGAGCCTTTCTAAAAAGTGGCAGGCATTGGCACAGGCTGTAGAATCCTGTATGCTGAGAATCGCAGCTCCGTATTTCGCCGCAATTCAAATTGACTTAAGTTTCTAGTCCTTAAGAATGTGTAAACAGTCTTGAAAGGTGATGGGGCCGAGAGATTGATTGAATAAGATACCCGCTGATGAGCATAGGGCCATGCATCATACTCTCACTAGTAAAACTAAAATAGTGGTGTGTGAAATGAAGTAGTGCATTTATTACAGGAAATCCCAGTGAATTTTAAAACCAACCTAAGCAAAGTTGTAAGAGTGCAGTGTATTTTGAAGCTGTACTTGTATGACACACTTATCCATAGGTACTTTACCCATGGTTTACAGAATCTGTTTGGAGGGCATGGAACTAGCCACATGACCTAAGTTCAGATAACACACCGGATTTAGATGTAGCTGACCAGTTGACACAGTGTGTTGTTCAAACACAGCCATAATGAAAAAAGGATGAGGAAATGTGACCCCTAAAAAAGCATCTTGGGCAGCTTTGTTGTTTACACACACACACACACACACACACACAATATTTTGTACACCACCCAGAGTCACTATGTGAGATGGGTAGCTGTACAAATGTGATAATCAGTCTTTGGAAGTGATTAAACTGGAGAGTCTGGCAAGTCCATCATGTATTATTTCTTACTGTTCTTGGAAATATTTTTTGGACCAAAGACTCTATTTAACAGTGTTTCTCAACCTCAACAAGTTGTGGACTTCAGGTCCCAGAATTCCCTAGCCAGCTGGGGAATTCTGTCCACACATTTTAAACTTGCCGAGGTTGAGAAACACTGCTCTATAAACACAAATGGTTAAAACTTTCTTCTAAATCATTTATATTCTAGGTTTCATTGTCCTAAATTGTATCAATGCTGAGAACAAGATCAGTATTGAAAGACCAAACTATTTATTTACAGAATTTAAGGCATAAGAAAAAGAAAACAAAGCATAGTTTAATCTAATTTATGACAATGCCATTCACCCTACCTCTGCATAACTTTCCATCATCCTTGCTTCTGACATGTCTTCACACTGCTTTATACATTGCCTTTTATCTTTCTATCTATCTATCTATCTATCTATCTATCTATCTATCTATCTATCTATCTATCTATCATAATTATATAGCTGCCCATCTCACACAAGGTGACTCTGGGCGGCGTACAACAATTAAAAAAATAAATACATAAAAACAACTACAGGAGGGGATAAAATTAATAAGGGAGCCATCGTAAAATTTCACCTGTCTTCTTTTCAGGATCTCATCAGTTCCTCCCAGCCAGGACTTTCTCTGTCTTTACCTTCCTTTCAACCCATTCACTCTTTGTTCATATATTTGTTTTGAGATTTTATCATCATTCTCTGCAAATGATCAAACTACCTCAATGCACTTCTTACACATTGGTCACTCAGTTTTATGTTCCATCTCCATTCTGTCAGTGTCTATTCATTCTTGACCCCATCTCTTATTATTGTACAGAAATACAATGCTTAAGTACCCAATTTCCACTATGTTCAGTTCACTTTTTATGTTTCTCCTGACATAACAGACTCTTATTTCCATATAGCAGAGTGGGCAGGAGCATGCTGTTAAACCTGGTAATTTTTGCATTCATTCTTGCTACCTTTTGTTTTACACAGGAGAACAATAATGGCATTCTTCCAATTGTCAAATGCAGATCCACTCTTCACACATACATTAAACAAGTTCCACAGCCATTCCATAAACAAACCACATGCATATTTGAATATTTCTCCTGTTATACTCTCTAAACCTCCAGCTTTACCATTTCTCAACATT
Organism: Python bivittatus; assembly: GCF_059951505.1. Taxonomy (NCBI): domain Eukaryota; kingdom Metazoa; phylum Chordata; class Lepidosauria; order Squamata; family Pythonidae; genus Python; species Python bivittatus. The sequence continues at coordinate 17,477,616 of NW_028277087.1, read as the reverse complement.
CTCACAGTATTCATTTTTTAAAAAAAAATGAATTAATCATTTTTAAAAGAAGAAAAAAGAGTGAATGAACAAGTGAAAGGAGAAAAGAAAAAAAGGGGAAAATGGTTGATGCAGAAATATAGTAGCAAGTGGACAAAGGAATTACCAAAACTGTAGTTAGTACTCAGTATATCATTGATGAGAAATTAACCATCAAAGACAAAGTACATTGAATTATTTTAACAATAAGAGAAAGGATTTGAATCTCGGAGCTGAGTGCCAAAATCTTCACTATTGGTTATTTAAAAATAAAAAATAGAAGAAAAACTACTAAAAACTTTACAGATAAATGTTTAAGATTTTAACTTCTCTTTGTTGTACTCCAACTGATGTACAATATTTATAAACATTAAAAAATAGTTTTAGTTCAGTTATTCTCACAGATTTATGATTTCCTTTCATCATTTTCCCTTTAGACTTTAACTTATATAGCAGTGTTTCTCAATCTTAGCAACTTTAAGATGAGTGGACTTCAACTTTCAGAATTCCCCAGCCAGCCATGCTGACTGGGGAATTCTGGGAGTTGAAGTCCATACATCTTAAAGCTGCTGAAGTTGGGAAACACTGCTCCAAGATCTACTCTTGATGCTGCCAAAAATAGTCTGTCCCACTCTCAGAACCTCTATCATTCTTATATCCCCCACTAATTCTGTCACTCTTTCATCATTAATCAATTATGATTTTAGACATACATCTATATGTATGAATATATGAATATATTCATTCATCATGTATAAGCATTTATAAACTTGTGTTGTATCCATGCATTCAAAACAGACCTTTTTCTAAACATTTAAACAAAGATATTTACCGGACTGTCACCCTTCTCATTCATTCTTAGGCCTCTGAATGGCCCAATTTTTTTTTTTTACTCTTGACATCTTGTTTCCATCCCTGCATTCTTGATATCTCGCTCAGACTCCATCAACTACAGTAGGTGGTATATGCAATGTATGGACCCACTCAGTTTCTTCATTATTATTACTTTCATTTACGTTCTGTTGGAAAGAAATGCACCTAGTCAAAAAGCTTGATGTACTTTCAACATATCTTTATTTATTTTCTATTTATTATTGTAGTTTTGTAATTTTAATTGATTTTAACTGTTTTGTAAACTGCCCAGAGTCATTCAATGAGATGGGCAGTGACAAATTTGATAAATAAATAAATAAATAAATAAATAAATAAATAAATAAATATCTGTTAATATAATTCAGTACAGCAGTGGGGGCAGCCTGCAGTCTATGTCCATGTGTCTCAGGAAATCCTGAGGGAGTTGCAGCCAGCAACAATTAAGAAGGCTAGAACCCTGTTCCATGAAAGAAAGAGTGAAGAAATAATGCCATTCCCCATTTTGTACCCACTCTATTGAGATTCTCCAAGTGACCAAGGACAGAGTGGGTAGAAAGGCCAGAGGAGGAAGTTGAAGGGCTCAAAAGAAGTAGGCTAGTTGGAGTTAAGAGGGAAAATAGATTGGGATAGTTTAAATAGATAAATAAGTTAAGAAAAAAATATTTGGCAATATTATATTTAGAATACAGAGTCGTAGTAAGTGGACAGAGTAGAATGATAAAATAAAATTGGACAGAGAGTAGAATAGAACCACACAGGTCAAAGTAAAAATAATTTGTGGGAATACGAAAACAAAATGAACTCTTTCTAATACAAATCTTTAAAACAGAAATCTTTATTTTGAAGTATATTTGTAATAAAATCCTTTTTGAGGGGACTTGTTAAGCTTCTAGCTGATTCTGGCACCATCAGCCAAAAAGAACCCACAGCAATCCACAAACACTTGTTGAGAATAGCTCATGAAAAATGCTTGTCCCTGCTGTAGTAGTAGAGGGTAGCAGGACAACACTGCAAGTCATCAACAGAACCAACTCAGAGATTATGGGCTAGTTCTGAGAACTTTGCTCCGTTGTTTAAAGATATGCATGACAATTAGATCCATCAGTTTAAAACAGATGAATTTTCCTGCCCTTACAGAAAGATCAGAAGCTTCTTTAACCCATAGAAATTGTGCAGTTCCTGAAATGGTGTCTATCCCTTAAGATATGTGGGTCAGCCTGACCTTGCTATGTGTTCTGTTCTCTTTGCTGCCATATATTTCTCTTTAGCATGAGAGAGTTGAAGCATACTGCCTTAGGAATTTCTCTAGTATCTTTTAATTGTTTAAATTTATTTGTTTGTTTGGTTGTTTAATTAATTAATTTGTGTGGCTGCCCATTTCACCAAGTGACTCTGGGCGGTGAACAAAATTTAAAAAATAAAAACAATTAAAGTAATGCAAATATTAAAATACATAGCCGAGAATAAAGCACCAAGATAAATGGGTGGTTATCATTCCATCTGAGGGCAGCAAATAAGTACAATTTAGTCGGACTCTGGGAACTGATTTCATTGTTGATATTGCTGGTCAGAAGGCCAGGCTTATAGTCAGAAGCTCAGCGACTTTTAGTTTTTTAATGCTCTTGGTTGAGCTCACCAAGTTTCCATCCTGAGAATGTCGTCTGGGCAAAAGACAAGTTGTTTCTGATTGGGAAATAGATACTCCACACCCTGTTTGTGGCATTATTGAAACTATCAGTCATTTGTTGTTGGACTGTGTTCAATTACTCACTGAATGAGAGGTTCTTTTTATGTCTATTAATTCTATTGGTTCCTCTATTCCAGCGTTTCTCAACCTTAGCAACTTTAAGATGTCTGGGCTTCAACTTCCAGTGGAAGTTGAAGTCCAGACATCTTAAAGTTGCTAAGGTTGAGAAACACGGCTCTATTTCATCACTTCAGAGACTGGGGATCATCATTATTGGTCATTAGCTCGCAATTGTGGAAATTTCTTCTAACATCCCACCTCCATGAAAAATTGAGATGTGACTTGATCATTTTCTAGATGGTGGTGTTAGGGGGACCTTCTGGTCCTGATACAAGAAGAACTGCATTCATATACTTTTCTTGGTGCATTATGGAATTGGTTTGCCACTGCCTATCTCTGAAATGCTTTTTTGACTTCATATTCTAGCCAACAATTCTAGAATTTCCAAGTGGGCCTCCAACCAAGTACTATCAAGAGGAATTCTCTTTATAGTAATTTCCAAGATAGCCAAGGTCAGCTAAATGCTGCTACCTCTGGAAGGAGTATCCCTAATTATATTGTGGTTCTATTTCATAATCTCCCTATCTTATTCTTTAATATAGTGTTTCTCAACCTTGGCCATTTAAGATGGGTGGACTTCAACTCCCAGGACTCCCCAGCCAGCATGGGGAGTTGAAGTCCACCCATCTTAAAATGGCCAAGGTTGAGACACACTGCTTTAATAACAGGAGCTAAATAATGAAGACTGTTAAATATTTTTTCCATTGAACTGTTTTGACTCTTGTCTGTTTTGGTAGTATAATATAAATAGTTGAAATCTCCATCCCCACCTTTCCCCCCCCGCCCTTCAGGATGCTTCTGACAATGGTGAATTCTAGAGCCATCGGCTAATTCTTCCAATTCTCAAGGCTATTAATGTAACTCCTACCAGTTCCTCTTCCCATTTTTGAGGAGAGGAAGAGGCGATGTTGGAAAAGAGTCTTTGCAAAATAGCAGCTAGTGTCCCTGAGGGAGTTTGCTGGACATTTCAGTGATAAATTGAAAGAGGGAGCTTACAGGCTTTCTGCACACGAGCCCCTCTGCAAGTATCTCATGAGGGTGGGGTGCTTTAAGAGTAGGCAGTTGGTCCAAATTAGCTCATTCAAGTGCCTGCTGGCTAGGTAAATAGTAGGGAGGGTGAGGAAGCTTCCCCTGAGCGTTTGTTTGAACTGGCCCCCTGCCTGCTTTAGCATCAGGCAGTGCCCAGAAAAGAGGCTTTCCCAGTCAGTGTGCAAAAGAAGGAAACTGGAAATGCTCCGGTGGCCTTGGGCACCATCTGAGGAAGTCAGATGTATAATTGAAGGCATCAATCTTTTCCTCGGGTCTCTAAAGGAGATGGCTGTGCTGCTAAATTCATTCCCATCATTATCCTTTTCTGTCACTGCACTCTTTTTATGATGAATGGTAGCCCCATTCTTCTGCTGAACACCGACTTAACCCGATGGATGAGCCACTCAACCTTGCAAAATCCATAGCGAGGCCATATTTTTACGAGGCCAACTCAAGATCACAAAACAACATGGAAGCTTTTGCAGTCTCCAGCATTCTCCATCAGGTACAATGGGAAGCAAAGGAAAAAAAGAAAAAGGAGAGAGGGAACAGTTGATGGCTGACGCTCTGCTCACGTGTGCATTTTGTAGCATAAAAGAAGATGAAAAGTGAGGTGGGCTAGAAGGAAACATATCAGGTCCTATCAGCTCCCATACATCCTGAGACAAAGAAACAACTGGAATCCTCCAGACACTGAAATCATGCAATATTTTATTATTTATTTGGATCTGGATTTGGATGCATTTTCTTTATGATGGTATACATAGTTGTCTCTCTCCAGTATTATTTTTGCAAGACTCTGTGAAGGCCTAAGGGGGGAAAAATAGCTATTTAGATTAGAATGATGTCAACCCCCAACGTCTCTTGGCAGATTATGATTTTTGTTCTAAGGTGAAACAACAAAAACCGTTAATACAGCAGTGAAATCAAACAAGTAAACTCAATAATTAAAATTAACCGTTAAAATGGAAGTTAAAAGCTGGTACAGAAATAGGTATTTTATGGGCTTTTTAATGAACTAATAAAGATGCTGGGCCCCCATCTCTGCAGGGAGTACATTCCAAAGAGCTGAAGTAGCAGCAGAGAAAGCTTGATCTTGGTTCTGCCAGAGAAGCTTGTGGCAACTGTGGGCAGATCTCCTCAGATGATCTTAATAAACGTGCAGGTTCAGAAAGAAAGAGACATTCTCTCAAATAACCCAAAGTCATTCAATGAGTTTCACGCCTGAGTAGAGATTTAAACCTGGTTGTCCCCAGTCCAATCCAACAGTAACTTAATTGTGGGGAATCCATGGTCCTCCTTATGGTGCTAAATTCCAAATACCCATAACCCAGCTGTTCTCTCCAGGCCAGTGAGAGCACATGGAAGTTGTAATCCAACATGTATAAAAAGTACCAGGTTTAAGAGAGTTGGCTTAGAAGTATGGCTTGGGGCAGACTTTCTGCTAGCCAAACCTGCACAATAGGGTTGGGACTATATATTACAAGGGTGACACAAGGACCTTGTATGCTGTTCTTTGAGGAAGGGAAGAATAAATGTGTAATAAATAAATAGAGACTATAGAGCAGTGTTTCTCAACCTTGGGAACTGGGGAATTCTGGGAGTTGAAGTCCACACATCTTAAAGTTGCTAAGGCTGAGAAACACTGCTATAGAAACACAACACTACTGCTGTCTCCATTCATCACAGTGAAACTGCATTCACCACAGAAGCAAAACACCCCGAATAAGTTACTTGTCCAGAAAAAGGGGAAGTCATCTTTGAGAGGATATGTGCACAGAAACAGGAAAAGAAGGAGATAAGGTCCAGGGAAAATAATACCAAAAAAAAAAAAATACCCACTACAGATTTTCATGGGTTTCTCCAGCATATTTGTGTGTGAGAAACTATGCCTATGCTGTATTAAAAAGTTTCAGGGCCGCTAGAAATGGCCTCATCCAGTCTTGTTTCCAAATAAGAAACAGCAATTGGATTAGCTGGTAGGTTGATAATTGTTATGTCGAATTTTGATGTGCTGCTAACAAATCCCCTGAAAACAGAAAATGGTGTAAAAGACATTCCTGGAAGCCAAGCTGCTGTGTTGATCACAATATCACATTTAGCAGAAGATCAAACAAGGGTAGTTAGTCAGTCTGCTGGAGCCCTCTCATTGCGTAGATAATTTGAAATGGTCTCTTGGGCATTAAACAGTTCGCTACTTTTGTGAGGGAGGGGCAGGGTGTAGGATAGCAAACGTGTTGGGGGGAAAACAAAGAAGATTGGTTCTTTTCACTGATATTTAAACCCTGACAAGCTGATGCAACAAGCTGCAGGCAAGTGAAAAAATCAATGGGGCTTCAGAGATAACAGCGGCATGAAGCTATTGCAAGAGAAGTGTGTTCCTAAATATCAATAAATTCATTAATTTCTGAGACTTGTAGGCTGCCTATCCCTGACAAGGCACAGTATGGGCTGCTTTATCAACATTTCTCCCTTGCTAGCTGGCAGAGGGGGGAAGGTTTTTATGTCTTTGGAAATTCATTTGGGGAAAGGTAATAAACTGGGTGTCCTCAGTTCTGCAAGCAAGACACCTTTGATGTGTCTGTGATTCATCGAGGTTTGGTTTCTTTTGAAAGACGATTGTAAAACATGGTTGTTCTTAATAATTATATTCATTTATAAAAATACAGGCCTGGAGTAGTGATGGCAGCCCAACTTAGAATGATCAGAAATAGCAAAGTCTAACATTCAAGATACTGTTAGCGTTTCAAATTGTTTTAAAATCAGTTACGGAGAGTAATCCGTCCATGTATTTTGTTTTCATGGCAACATATACCCAACAAAAAAAGATGATTGTCCTGCCCTGCCCAGAAATATTAACGTAACCTTTTGTCCAAACCGGGGTGATCGCAGCTATAAAATGTCATCCAGTGAAACCCCACAAACTTCCAATCCTGTTTGGCCTGATTCAAACAAACCAGGAATTAACTGAGGTCATTCCATGTGGTCACACGCACAGAAAATGAGCAGTTAAGGTGCAGGAAGGGGAAAATCTGAAAGGCCACTCCCAAATGGCAAAGTGGAGTAAAATAGTCCACCTTTATTTATTTATTGCATTTAGAACATTTATTGCCATTGACAGCAGTATTTCTCAAGCTCGGCAACTTTAAGATGGGTGGACTTCAACTCCCAGAATTCCCCAGCCAGCCATGCTGACTGGGGAATTCTGGGAGTTGAAGTCCATCCATCTTAAAGTTGCCGAGCTTGAGAAACACTGATTTAGAGCATGGTTGATGATCCTGTTGCTGTTTAAGCTGCGGAGAAGAGGGATAGAACAGGGTTTTTTTTCCCCTCCTCAGGAGAAGGGGAGCCACCATTCTGTACAACTACCAACAATACCTTTCTCCATGATTTGGCCCTCTGAATGTGGAATGGGTCACTTGCATCCCCGTGGGACATTTGTCTGGTTCCTGGATCTGCCAAATGCCGTGATACGCTTTGCTTCAAAATACGTGGCAGCTTTGGGCAAAGTAAGGGAAAGATTCTTCTGATCTTTGGGCAGCTACTTGTTTATCTCTCAGAAGAGGGAGAGGCCAGACCCTGCCGCTGTTTCAAAACAGGCTCAAAGCCTCAAGCCATGTTATTTTCTTCAAAAGCAAACTTCAAAGGTTGTTATTGTCAGTCAGGTGATAGTGCTTCTGGTTGGCAGGTCTGTTGATCGAGATATCTCATATATACAAAACAAGAGAGTTGATCTCTGTCCCATCACATAGTTACTCTGTCACAACTTTCTTGGATTTTGTGCAGTCAATTCTTCAGTCTAGGTCAGTGTTTCTCAACCTTGACAACTTTAAGATGTGTGGACTTCAACTCCCAGAATTCCCCAGCCAGTCTTGCTGGCTGGGGACTTCTGGGAGTTGAAGTCCACAGATCTTAAAGTTGCCAAGGTTGAGAAACACTGGTCTAGGTTGTTCCTCTTGATACAGGAACAATTCTTTAGGTGGCCATTGTAAAGCCATGATGTTCTAGATCTGCTTGGTTTTGATGGATAGCTATCCCTGTCAAAGAATCAGGGGGGATACTATATGAGGAACCTCAAAGCCCATCTTAGTCCAGCATACTCTTCTCCCAAGGTCCAAATCAATCCATATGGGAAGCCCAGAAATGAAGTGAAAAGGAGTCTCTTGTTCCTCTTCTACAGCTGCTGGCAAATTGTATTGCTTCTATAATGTAGATGCATGTAGAGGGTTACCAGATCTGTGCTACAAAAATTTGGATGACCACAAGATGATTGCAAGGGGTTAGATTTTTCTGTATTTCATTGCTGCAAGCTAGTGATTATATGGACTTCTGCAGCCTCACTCTGGTAGCCCTAGGAATTTAGTTACTGATATTCTTCCATTTCTATAATCCCTTTTTAAGACCATCTGAGCTGGTAGCTGTCTTCACATTTTTTGATAGCTAATTCCATAGTTAAGCTATGCACTTTAATCTGTCCCAAAATGCTCACAATTCAGCAGACTGCTTACAAGCTCTCTCTCTCTCACACACATTCAAAATGACCCAAGTTTATGGCTCTGAAGTCTTTGAAAAAGAAAGATACAAACATTAAAAATAAAGAGGCGCCAAAGGTATATTAACCTTTAAGCTCAATATTTATCATTTTAAAAATACTCAGTTCATAAATCTCCTTGAGCAAAATGCTCCCATGGCAGCATAAAGGCTAAATAACAGATACAATAGAAGTTGGGAAAACAATAAATATAACAGAGAAGCAGTATAAAACCAACATCTAACGGAATCACAAGAACAACTTGGAAGCCAACTATAAAAATATGACAAGTATGGGCAAATTCCAAAATCATCACTAGGCCTGCCAGAAATACAGTATATCAAAATTGGAACTAGATAACTTAACTGGGGATGACATTTCATATGAGATGCACCATGTTCCACAAGACCTGCCCTTCGGGTGGGCAGGAGAAAGTCCTCAGATGACAAATGAAGTTTCTGGAAGATCATATCACACTAGGAAAGTGTTCCTTCAAGGAACCAGGAAAGCGTTCCAAGGAATCTCTGAGTATTCATTCCTTCAAGGTAACAGCCTTCAAAATATGCCTGGAAAGAAACTTGAATGAACTAAAGCAGCTGTTTAAGTGTTGCTGAAATGTTTTGTAAAGAAAACAACACAGAGGAACAGCAAAGTTCACTGCCACCCTGCTTCCACACCATGTTTTAATTTTATGTTGTTATTCCATGTAGAATCATAGCAGTTACATTCCTTCACTGGCAGACACGTATTTCTACCCAGTTCTCTTGCTGTATACTAATTAAAGAGAGCTTGACTAAATGAGAGTTAGCTTATTAGTATTATAAAGGTTAAAAAGCCCATTCATATCAAAGGTAATTTTTCTCCAGTTAATCAGTGTTCAAGTTCCTTACCGGATTTTTATTAGAGTTAGAATTGACAGAGAAAATGACAAAGATAGACTTAAAAATGGAAAGGAAATGTGGATTCCTAATAAATAGATCATCAAAGGTCTTCTGTGCCAAAGGAAGGAAGCTGTCTTTGTATTATGCCAGCTATAAAAAATGATTAAAACTGAAGTGAGACAGGAAGCTGATAATTTGATTTATCATCTTAATGGATACACTTCATAAATAAATAATAGAGGCCGGTTATGTTATCTCTAGTAAAATGTTAAAAAGGCAGGGGAGATCTCAGCAAAAGCCATTTCTCTAATAAATGGTGATGAGAATGACATTCTGAGTCTTGTTCTAGTCTGCTTAAAAGGGTTAAGGAAATAACTTATTTCTCTTTATTTAGGAGATAATGTCTGGCTTTGTTTCTAAGAATCCAGAAAGCTTAACTAAAAGCCATTCACTTCCCATTAGCATTATAGAAAGAGCAGAGACCTGATGACCAGATCATCAATACACTTGGCCAAAGAACAGACTAAAAGCTTCCTTAAGCTTCTTTTCTTCATCCTGCTCCCTTCATTCCAGGGTATGTTTTTCAAGACTTCCTCCTCCAGTTTTCAATTATTTAAGAGCATGTCAGCTGTACAGTCAGGTCAGGAATGAATGCATCCTACAAGAATGACTTTTTTCAATGGAAAATAGGGGAGTGTTTTTAAAGGGGTACACCACTTTAAAACAGCTGCACCGTGTAAAATTATATTTGTATCTATTTATGTTCACAAATAGTGCTAAGCCAGAATGTAGTGTATTTGGCTTTTGTTTAGCACATTGTGTCAACCCAGCCGCTGCCCTTTTGAGAAATATGAAATACGGCTTAATGTGTAGAATGAATCCAGCCGTTTGAGATGTATTCAGTAAGGCACAATGAAGCAAGCCATGGATCAGCACAATGTCTGAACCCAGTCAGTGCTGTGCCCTTGATATATGTGTGCCAATGACTGGCAATCACATGGGCCCTGTGGCACTCCACTTGATACTTCCTTCCAAGCTGATGGGATGATGGGAACTAGAGTAGATGCCTCTAGGTACCAGATGCTGGAATACATGAGTGGGAAGATGATCTTAGTATTCTTGAGCTGTTCAAGCCATTGTATGAAAGAATGCCAGGCTAGATGAGGTAGAATGCCAGGCTAGATGAACAGTCCTTCTTAGGTGTTGATAATCCAGTATGCCCCAGTGAAACTGAGGCTGGAACTCAGTATGGGAACTCAGTCAGAGAGGTTTTGGGTCAGCAAATAGACTGCATCTGCCCTTATTAGCCAAGAGGTTAACATTCCTCAGTATCAAGCTCCTCCCATATAAATTTGCCCAATTCTCTATTCCACATGTTGATGGAAGTGGTTTGTGTAGCAGTTACTGTTAAAGCATTCAGGCAGCAATACAGTATAAAGCCTCTCTTCCACTCAATGTTCAGCTCATTTGCTCTGGTTTTTTTTTTTTTTTTTTGCTTCCATTCACTTTTCTATTGTTTTAATGGACTTTCTCGTGTTTTTTTCAATAGTTTATAAAATTATATATCCTATATACAGATGGGGACTGAACTATTAAAAAAAAAGTCCAAAATTGCTTCCTATGCTTAAAAATAACATTACAGTTTTTAAACTGAAATATAGAGCTTTATCCCACGATTCCCAAGTGAACCTCCCCTCCTGCCATTTTCTGACCCTCCTTCCCTCTCCTCAATCCATGGTGGGAGGGCACCAAATTTGTCCCTCAGAGTTGATTTGGGAAGAGATGTAAAAAAGGGAGAAGCAGAGAAGAAAAATCCATTCTTCGGACTCCATCAACAGAATATATTGTCCTCCCATAATTTCCCATTCAGAGAAAATGTTGCTATTAGAGGTGGGGTCTCAAATAGGGTACATGTAATCATTTCTGTTGATACGCAACAGGCTGTCTGACTCACCAGATGCACAAACCTGGCAGGCTTATAGCACAGCACCAGCCTCCAGCATCATGCTAATTTGCCCTCCACTTTCATAGATAATAAAGATGGCCTGGGATGCTGCAGAGTGCTTTTTTGGGGTGGTGGTATGGCGGGGGAATGTGTTCACCTGCCTGGAAAGAGGACAAAAATAGACTAGCCACAGGAGAGTGGCGTTTTTCAAATTCTCCATTATTGTGTTGCTTGGATTTTGCTGTCTCTATTGTAAGCCTTTGACTTAAAGCTTTTCTTTTTTTCTCCAGCATTTTGCTTAATTGCAACAAGAGGACCAATTTACATAAGCCCCTGTGGGTTTACAGTACTTCTCTTTTCTACATTGCACATGGTTCTTTGTTTGCTTGTAGATTTCTTTCTTTGGGGAGAGGGGAATTTAGAGCAATCTGGGTAGGGTGTTTGAGGTTTTCTTAAAAGAAGGTCCTCTAATACGTTTGAACATCTCTGGATTTTGGCTCAGGGTTGCTGGTTCATGAAAAATGCCTATTTTCTTCTCAGAGAACTGGAATGGTCTATTCTGCCCTAGCACAGGCAGTATGGCGATGGCAGGAATTTGGAGGCGGAGTACTTGTCTAGATTACCAGCAAAGAAATTTCATATATCCCAGAACTAATTTCTGCTACTTTTCTTCCCAACATTTTTCTTCTGGACTTTTCATTCTGATAGCTCGATCAATTTGTTTTACTGCATGATGAAACTTAGGCTTTATTTAATTATAAAAATAGCAAATGCTTACTTTGTGGCATCTTAAAAGCTTTTTAAGAAGTCATAGCCGTTTACGGACATTGGTAAGTGTAGTCATCCTTTTGGCACCCAGGAGACTTTTTTTGTGTGTTTCTTTCGGGGGGCCACTGAAGGATGCAGTATTCACAGTGATGTCATAACCAATGCAGAGATGTTGGGGGTTTGTGAGGTTTATTGACTTTGGGGATGTACTAAGCATACCTGGCAATTTATAGATTTGCTCTTTTCCTTCCTGCCCAAATTTCCCAGAAAATCACACCATCATTCTTCCATGATTTGTGCCCAAAATTCAGTGGAGCCATTTCTGGAGGCCCCAGAAACTACAGCAAAGGGGTTTAGAGGTGGTTTGCAGCTTATGTGCCAAGCGTTGTTTGCTACAGATGCACCAGTGAAAGGTTGCAGGGCAGAATACATCTATCCATCTTTCGAAAGCTACAACATTCTGCTGTTCTGGCCATCACTCTGAAAATGTGAAGTGTAAAATCTCCCCCAGTCTCCAATATTTGCTACGTTACTTAGAAAAAAAAATTAAGAGGGACCCACCAGCAAAGTTTTGTGTATCTGTCATAGGGATGATCACTAGTATTTAATATGAACCAGCAGCATTAGCATAAGCAGCCTGATGCCTGATGCACAGCAGTATACCTTCACTCACTTCCTCTGGCACCCAAGAGTTTTCCTGCTCTATTTGACTGTATCCGTTTTTATATCTATAAGCCACGTTTGGATGATGGGCAATGCCATCAGTGGTATTTAAATTGTTGTTCTAGTACCAAGCTGTACAGTGTTAAGATAAGCAATCCTCTTTGTCTGTGGTTTGGCATTTGGGCATCAGATCTGGGCTTGCAGAGGTCTTCCTTTTTGGAAAGAGTCCTTCCTTGTTCAACAGAGGCATGGCTGTGGACAGGGCAGAAGGGAACAGTCACTATTTTTACCAACACAACTGCCAACTGGATGAGCTGTTTTGTCTGCTGAGATAGTAAAGCACGACTGAGAAATGGTTGGCCTCAGCTGCTGTTGTGGAAACAGATGTCACAGTAAAATGTCCTGCATAAAACAAAAAGCAAACCAAACACAAATATTATAGCAAGTTGGAAGATTATCTCTTGACCTTTCACTATCAACTACACAATCTGGTTTTAATCTAATGGCTGAACACTATCGCCATTTTCTTGGCAAGTGGCTCTTCTTCGATCTTATATTAATCCTGATGAACCAAACAATGCTGCTGTCAAATCATTGCATTCCAGCTATATGGTTCCTGAATTTACCTAACTTCTTCTTAAAGCCATCCAAACTGGTGTCCATCATTACATTCCATAGCAGTGAATTCCATACTTTGCTTATGCATTCAGTGTTTTTAATCTCCTGCTATTTAGATTAATTTGATAATACAGATGATCCATGATCCCTCTCTCCAACATCATCTTTATTTCCCAGAACAACAATTGGTAGCTGTAGCCCAGCACTTATGCATATGAGTTTGAATCTGTTGGGCCTGAGGAAGCAGACAGGGTCCTTATGACTGTGAGCTTGGCCACCTGCTTACTAGATCCATGTCCTTCCTGGTTGGCAAAGGCCTCCTGGGAGGTGATGTGTGGCTGGGTTCTAGCAGTGATAAACTCTTCCTTGAGAGAGGGGGTTGTTCCTCTGCCTCTTAAGGAGATGTTGGTTCACCCCCTCCTCTAGACCACTGTTAGACCCAACCATACTGGTCAATTTTCATCCAGTATCTAACCATACTTTTTAAAGAAAGGTTGTTGAAAAGATGATTGTGCAACAGCTTCAACAGATCCTGGATGAAGCAGATTATCTGGACCCCTTTCAATTGGGTTTCAGACCTGAGTATGGGATGGAAACAGCATTGGTTGCATTTTGGATGATGTCTGGTGGGAGCGGGATGGGGGTAATGTGTCCAACCTTGCTCTACTTGACCTCATGGTGGCTTTTGATACTGTCAACCATGATATCCTTCTGGACCAGCTGTAGGGGTTGGGGTGACCAGCACTGAATTGTGCTGGTTCTCTTCCTTCCAGTCAGTGTTAATCAGGAGTGAGAGGTCCCCTCCTTGGCCCCTATTGTGCAGGGTTCCACAGGGTTCAGTACTCTTTCTGCTGTTTAACATCTACATGAAGCTGCTGGGTGAGGTCATCTCTCACCATGGGGTGAGGTACCATCAGTACACTGATGATATCCAGTTGTACATCTCTGCCCCTGGTAAATTAAGTGATGCTGTTGATGTCCTGTCTGTGTCTGAAGGCTGTGGGGGTTTGGATGGGCTTTGGCTCAATCCTAACAAGATTGAGTGGCTTTGGGTTTTGGGGCCTTCAGAATCTGGGAACTTACCATCTTTGGTGCTGGATGGGGTGTCACTGTCCAAACAGACCCTGTACGTAATCTGGGGGTCCTTCTGGACTCACAACTCCTGCTAAAGGAGCAGGCGGCAATCATGACTAGGAGGGCCTTTGCACAACTTCGTGTTGTGTGCCAGTTGTGCCTGTTCCTGGATTGGGAGGCTGTACTCTGTCACGCATGCCCTGGCCACTTCCTGCATGGACTATTGTAATGCACTCTACATGGGGCTGCCCTTGAGGAGCATCTGGAAGTTGCAACTGGTGCAAAACATGGTGGCATGGGCAGTTGTGTGTGCTCTGAAATCAGTGCACATTACATTTGTGCTCTGCAAGCTGCACTGCTTCTCAATTTGCTTCTGGGTTCAATTCAAGGTGGTTATGGCCCTTGAATCCCTATGTGGCATGGGGCCAGGTTTTTTGAGGGACCATCTTTCCTTGGTTATATCTGCCTATCCCATCAGGTCCAGCAGAAGCGACATGTTATGAGTCTCGTCTACTAAGGAGTTTCATCTGATGGGACTCAGAAGGAGAGCCTTTTCTGCAATGGCACTGCCCTCTGGAACACCATCTCCCCTGAGGTCAGATTGGACCCAACCCTATTGGCCTTTTGGAAGACTCTGAAGACATGGCTTTGCCATCAGGCCTGGGGATCCCTTGGAGGTAGGGAGCCTGCAAGATGGCTGTATTGTAAAATAAAATAAATACTATGAAAGTTTCTGAGTATAGCAGTATTGGTGATTGAAAGGCAGCCTACACAGTTGACTTCTAATATGGGGGCAGAAGAGACTGACTCCTACAGAGATAGGGAAAGTATGTGATGTGAGTATTTAGAACGTATTTTGACCATGTAAGAAATTCATGTAAGGAAGAAGCAATGGAAATAGCAGACATCCTACTATAAAGATGTCGATGGATCTATGGCACTGAAAGAAGCCTCTTTAGATTTAGTAGTTGCTCATGAACGAGGACCAACTATTTATGAAAACAAGGCATCTTCCTCCAAAATATTCATAGAATCAGTGTATCTCCAAATATATGCAATTACTTTTGTTCTTTTAAAAAACTGGCATCTTCAAAACAAAATCAGAATGTATAAATACTAGAACAAATTTAAATATATATTTAAAGATTATATAATTGAAAGTCAGTAAATGTTCCCATGCATGTGTTTTATCACCTGTCCATATCAATGCTCCCATGCAAACATTTTGACTTCCAAATTATGTCTTCATCATGAATATATTACAAGCACTGTTTTCATTGTCAATGAAGCTGTATTTATATTGCCTCAACTGATGCATCCTAAGGGGAAAAAAATCCCAGATCTGAGGTGGCATCAGTAAAAACATATTTCAAAGTATTAATATCACACTTTTATTTTTCTATAGCTGTGTTTTAACATAGAATAGATCCTGGTAGAGTTTTTATATAAAATCCCTTTGATTTGTGTTAGTAATTCATGTGTACCTGAACAGAAAGATATTAGTGACTTTCTCAAGCATTAGTGCTATTTATAGGGCTGAGCAAATTCTTCTAAAGACATGCTTTGCAACACACAAGACTGTCTGAAGCACCACTCTTCAAATAATTAAGGCAGCATAAGATTTAAGAGCAATATGGGCCCAAAACAAAAAAGAAATAGGAGGCAGTTAAGAAATCAAGAATAATTCAGTTTCTAAATGAAATAAAAAGAAAAGGGAGTTATTGCAAAAATAGAATCAGGTATTTGTGGCCTTGAGTTTTAAAAAAACCGTGAAAAAAGCCTAGTAAGTTACTTTTAATCCTAAGGGGACACAGTGCTGTCCTTGAGTTGGCAGATAAATTATATATATAGTTCAATTTAGACAGTTAAATTTATACTTTTTTCCAAGAGATTCCTATCTGAAAGAGGAGGGTAGTACTGGGGAGGGTAGTACTGCTCTAACCTTTATCTTAAGGACACACTCCTCTCTATTCTTGGTGATTGTGATCATCTGCAGTAACAACACTCTCACGCGTGACAGGAGTGACCAAAAGTATGCACTTGGTAAATGCTAGAGTGGTATCATAAGAAAGGAATGGCAACAATTTGAAGAGTGGATGTGTTGTGTGCCTGAGGAACTGCTTTATTCAGGGATAAGGGAAGGAAACAAGCAGAGTGTTGCAAGGTATTAAAAAGACTGTCGCCCAGACACATGGACACACATCTGTAAACAGTAGGTCGCAATTGGCATATGGTTATGCCAAGTTTAACGATGGGTATTCTATTACCTGCTGTCAATGTTCATTCTTGAACACTGGGTATCAACAGGGTTTTCTGGAACTGTTATATACTTTGGGCCCTATACATGACTGCATAAAAGTTAGACTCAGTTACAGGGACAATGGGTGCACTGTTGGAAGACCTGAAAGACCAGGTTAGGGAGAGATGGAAAAAAATCTATGGGGTTGCTAAGAGTTGACACTGACTTGATGGCCATCCATCCATCCATCCATCCATCCATCCATCCATCCATCCATCCATCCATCCATCTTGGCTTAGCTTCCAGACCTGTTGTATACCTTTCAAGCATCCAGTGTGCTTAAACTTGAATGGACATAGTATGCAACAACAGTAACATTCAAACATTGAGTTTTCTTTCAAAAAGCTTATGGAGCAACAAAAACATGAACTGGTTTTGAAGATGCACAGATTCCAAGGACAGCTTTTCATCCATCTCTATTTCAGCAGGATCTTCCTGGGTCTTTTCTCCCTTCCCTTTTTCAGGCCTGACAAGAGTAACTCTCAGCTTTGGAGTTCTAGGCATGAGTGTGTGATTGTGTGGGTATGAGACAGATTTAGAAGAATAATGAGATTTACCCTAAATAACATCCATATATCATGGAAGTGTTCTTTTTTAAAACTGTTTTGTTATCTTAATGCTTCCCTTCAAAGTACATTACCTTGGAAAATCTTTTTAGTCCCACTTGGTATTCCACTTGATGATGAAATATAAATCTGCTTTTTCCTTTTCATACAAATGTTATAATTGTAATTGCCTTTAGAGAAAAGATCACATCCTCTTCCCCACATCAGCATGGCATTTATACTTCTACTGGCATCTGTGAAATCTTTTTCTTAAGTTTAAATGCCACATGGAGAATTGGATCTTCCAAGGGATAAGTTTTAAGTGAAGAGGAACATGGGTAGTTAACCACTTAGCTATAATTGCCCTTAGAAATTGCCCTACATAATAGTTAAATCCAAAAAACAAACAAAAAAATTATTAGCACCAAAGGACATTCAGCAGGCTGAGAAAAAGATCCAAGGCCCTGCTGAAACAGAGTGATAGGCCAGAGCAGGGAAGCATGATGATTTGAGGTAGTTAGATATACACCCATCAGATTTTTTTCATACATTTCCTTTAGCACTTACAGCTGTTAGCTTGTGGAAACTGCATCCAGCTTGCGCTTCAACACACAGTTCCTTTTAAAACATATACTAACTTCATATCAAAATCCTTTAAGATGATCTGCAATAGTTTTAGGATTCTTAGACATATATGTTCAACATTTATTACAAATGATTTTAAAAAAACACACCAAATCATGTTCTGACAAATAGCATATGACTATGACATTAAATCTTAAAACACAAACAACTTATATGAAATTTAAAACAATAAGCACCCAAAGATTAGTAGGAACAGGGTAATCTTATTAATTTTACTTTTATAGCAAGAACAAAATAATAATTAAAAAAATAAATTACAAATTGGTAATTCTTGGAGAACTACCATATTCAGTGTTTCAAACATGCCTATACTGCATATAAATTAGTTTATAAAAGGCAAGTCAAATTTGAACCTTGACTTAGCTTTGTATCTAAAAAGTTAAGCTTGAGTGAAAACTTTAAAATATCTTCCTTGAAATTCCACAAAACTTTATAGAATGTTAGTACCAATTTTGTGTTTTGCGTTCATTGGGGCAGGAAATAAAAACATATTTGGATGTAAGGCTCAGGCAAAGTTAAATTTGGTCTGTAGATATTTTTGCATGAACATTTTGTTAATAAGAGAGAGAAATAACAACAAAGTCCCCGAGAATAATCATAAATAACTAGAACAACTTCCAGAATGTCTTCTAGGCGTGTTGATCTGGTACATCAATTCTGAGGACTCTTACTTTTGATTTATAATGATATTCTTTCAAATACAACTTTACAGATGGAGGAATAGGAAGGGCATTTATCCCATCGTAAGTTGTAGTGTTACAAATAACTGTCCTGCATAGATGTTGAAGGGAAAAAGGGAAAGTTCTGTTTAAGGGAGTAGAGAGAAGCGGCTCAAAGAACATACAAGAACTTGGATCTTTATAATGTTCTAAGAGTCCAGTAATGTCAGGAGAATGGAAGACACATGGATCGTGAGCATCAAAGCTGAAGTTGTGATTCCACTGTTCAATCCTGGCATGAAGTGAACGACTATAACGCCTGAAACTAACAGAAAATAAGTAATCCTCCTGGGCAGAATCACGTAACAAAAAAGTCCCCTCTGGCTTTCCATCTAAAAGTGCTTCTGCAGCATATTTATCCATCACTCCCCAGTAACATGGGTTATTATTGATCTGAAGGAGGTCAGGAACAAGACAATGAACATAATCAATCTGGGTGTGATATTTGAGAGGCATTTGCAGCTGTAGCAGTTCATCATCTGTTTCCCACCGTGGCTTGTTTCTCTTCCTAGAGCTAGTGCAAAGTGTCACCACTTCATCATCAGAGTCCATGTCACTTTCCTCTTGGTTGCTCTTTAGCTGCTTACCTGTGGCAGATTCATCTCGAGGATCACATGGACAGGAGGCATTATCAATAACATTACTTGCCTGCAAAACAGCAGAGTCTTGTTCATCTCCAGTCTCAATCTCCCTCAGTTCTTCATCTTTCCCTTCACCTTTTGATGAGCCCGTACTTAGCCAACTTTCAGATTTTTGTTTTACAGGGGCAGTGTGCCGCTTGATTAAATGCCAACGAAATGCTAGCTCAGATCGTGGTGGAAAAGGGCACTTGTCCAACATAAGCTCGCTGATATGTATTTTTCTCTTTGATGAAAGCCCTGAAGAATGCCGAGTGCTACAACTCTTTATGGGGAAACATTGTCCCATCGCATCCTGCAATTTCTGTTTAAAAGAACGGCCTATGAACCTGTGACCACATGCATGTTCCAATTCCACCTCAGTTGAAGAACAGCTGTGTTTCCTCTCCTGATTCCTTAGACTTAATATAGGTTTTCCTGAGGTACTTGCCATTTCAGCATTAGAACTGTTCTCATTCTTTTTCGTCCAGGAAAGCTTCTTTCCACTCCATACATATCCGTCCTTTCTGTCTGCACTCCTACTCCGACTGGTTTTAGGTCTCACATCTGCATTTTTAGGTTTCCTTTCTTTATTTTCTGCCATATTTTAATGTTACACGCTTCATAAAGATTCCAGAACTAATGTTGCCAAAATCCTTCTTCCTCAGTGACTATCACAGAAAGCACCCCTCATGTGTTCTGAGGCTGTATCTATGAAAATAGAAAAAAGAGTACTCAACATATTTATTTCTCACATTTCTATACTACCAGAATCTGAAGGCTGTTTACAAGAATAAAAAGGACATAACAGAGATTAAAAACACAGTGCAAACTCTGTTAAAAAAATCAAATAATCACTTTAACATCAGATAGTGCCAACTCTTATAGGCGACATCAACTTTTAAACCTCTTCAGAATAATCTGATCACCTTCTGGAATGAAGTCAGGATTGTTGCTAGTCTTACATTTTGGGGAGGAGGCTGTTTCATAGGAGAGGGGGACCACCAAAAAACATTGTCCCCAGGCCAGCGCTGATCTTATCTCATGTAGACTGGGGACCCACAATATTCTGACATGGATTGAGCATATGTGATGGAAGTACCCAGGAGTCAACTCATTTAGGGCTTTAATGGTTAAACCCAACACTCTGAATTATACCCAGAAGCCTACTGGCAGCTAGAGCAATGCCTGAAATATTGGTGTAACTTAGCAGTAACAGCTCTAACTTATCACCATGTGGGCCATATGCAGAATACAGTGCACAGATTGCAGCTTCTGAATAATCTTGAAAGATAGTTCTATATGGAATGTATTGTAATAATCTATAGAAATGGTGATGAGATCATGAATGACCATCACCAGGTCCTTTCTAGATAGGGCCACTAGTGGTACACCAGCCAGAGTTGGACCAAAAGCTGTCTTGCACATCATCTCCACTTGCCCATCAATCAATTACCATGAAACTATGAGAAAACCCTAAGTCATGGACCTGCCCCTTCAGGGTGATTGCTACCCTGTCCGGAGTAACCACCAAAGTAGATAAAGAAACAGATGATCTCTGGACAAACAGTAAGTCCTTCTTGTTTGGGTTCAGCCTCAACTTGCTTCATCCCAGTCAGCCCCTCAAAGCCTCTAGGCATGGTCAAGACCTCAACAGCATCTCTTGGAGTCCAGAGGAGCCCTCCTTCAGAAGGAGGCACACTAGTGTCTTGTTACAGACAACTGGGATGTCCTCATCCACCAAAGAGATGTTGCCAATCTCCTGGATCCAACTATTCTCTCCCCCTCTGGCCATCTGAAAGAGCCAGGAAGGGCATGGATCTACAGATGGTATAGCTCATGCCACAAAGCCTTATATTTGCTTCATCAAAGTCTATAAGCCAGAATGAATCACCCACGTAACATAACAAGATCTTTCCCAGTCACCCCTTCAAACCTCACTGATGAGGAATCAAGATTCTGGTGAATATGAGCAACTTTATCAGCAAAGCATTATATAATATCCTCAGAGCAGCCAGATAGTAAATGGTCCTGCTCATTCCTCCTGCAACAGATATTAGTAACTTTAAACAAGACAACTGGACAACAATCTGATGATGGAATAAGGGTGGAGAAGTGAGAATGCTTCACCACCCTTATCACCACGGTACTAGATTGAACATGAACTCTTACCTATGCTCAGTTAAGTTCGTGATTAGTCGCCTATCAAAATATATATATATATAAGAGACAGAGCAGGCAGTCCTGCTTTCCTGCGCATCAATAGGCTGCCACAAGCATTACAGCCAGAATATTCTAGCCCTTTCTACGGAATATTCTAGCCCAACACGAGGAAAATCTGGTAGCTTATCCTTCTCTAAACTTCAATCTACTACAAAGAAAAGGATATTTTTGGAGAGATTTTGAAGGACAACTTCAAAGTGAACAACTAGCTGCAATGTTGTGTGTGGATTTAGCAGTGTGGAAGTGATTCTGTAGAAAAGGAAAGGCTATACAAGTAAGATGTATAGTAAGTTTAAAACTTTAGTAAGACAAGATTGAACTTGGTCAATTAAATTCAAATGCAGTTAAATACTAAAGATAACTTTTCCCCACGATTATATACTTACTCTCCCATTTAATCGATCTCTTATAGTGATAATTGTACTAAAGGCAATATATGTACTAGAGAAAGCAGGCACCAATTCAGCTCTATACCATTTAGGCCGCCATTCTAATATTGTTTTCCCCAAAGTTATGCCTCTGATTTCAGGGGATCTTTCCAAGGTGCTCTGACAAATGCAGCATATTTTAATTTCCCTGAATAGTCTATATGAATTCAAATGTGCCTTGCAGGCAGTACTATGCATTTTACATTCAGTAATGATTACTCTAGGAAAAATGTATATATGAATGAAGTCTTGGAATGTCAGACTAGAGGGCCTTAGTGAACACTCAGCTGTAACATCAGTGTTCATCTTTGCTTTAAAAAGGGGATTTAAGGAATAGAAACAGGAAGCCCCATTTTTCTAATTAGGTGGGGGCTCTATAGGCAGAAAAGCTGTCCCAACGGAAATGAAAGACACCATACTAATGGCAGATCCTTTCTCTATGGAATGATAAGTATTAGCATTTTATGAGCTACTTTTAAACATGCATAGCCACTGGTTTAATTCCATAATAAAACACTGGTAGATCCTTGGACTCACTCATCTTTTAGGGCTTTCAGATAAATGGATCTGTGAGTGATGATGTTCTGAACCACCTCTAATAGAATTCTAATCTAATTAACTTTCCAGAGCTTCCTCCATTATCATGTTAAGGCAAACAAACTGTAGATTAATTTAACCTCCATTCCTGGGAAAATACTGTTTTCCCATTTCTTTGCCTGTCCTTTGGACAAATGCCATATTCAGGCCAGCGAACCATTCAACAGCAAAAAACCCAATGAGAGATAAAGTAGGTCAAGGAATAAAACATAGTCAAAGATTCATGTAATGCTTCTTACAATACTAGTTCACATAAGCATAATGTTAAGAGATGGTATTCTGTGCTGAGACTTTCACGTCATTCTTAAGACAGAAACTAATTAAAATATATCAGAGATTGGGTATTCTAGTCATTTGCTTTTCAAAATGAGTTTTTAAAAGGGTATCCCCAAGGCACTTGAAGAACCTAGGCTTTACATCCTGAAAAGGATTACAAAAAAAAAAAACTTGTTTTACTAAAAGCAATTTTATAAAACCATGATGCATGGAAATGCTTTTAAGGAACTGCAGAGGAAAGAAATGGCATTACAAAAAGTAAGACTCCCTCAAGGTCTAATTCATGCATGGTACGTGCCTTTGTTTGCCTTAGTTATTCTTTTGAGTATTTGTGTTTTCAGAACATAATTCAACCACACAATATTTTTGAAGTGCGTCATAACAGCATCTGAATCAGTGAGGCCACTTTATGAAGACTAGTTTTGAAAAGCATCTTTAAATGCAAGTTTATTATGCCTTAAATATGCGGGAAGAAAGCCACATGGAAGAAACTACACTCTTTCCTGAGAAGAAGGAAGGAAGGAAGGAAGGAAGGAAGGAAGGAAGGAAGGAAGGAAGGAAGGAAGGAAGGAAGGAAGGAAGGAAGGAAGGAAGGAAGGAAGGAAGGGTGTAAAAAGCCAAAGTCAAGTAATCCAGTCATGGACCCTTGCCCTGAGCTCTTTCCAAATCCACTCAGAGTCATCCAACCCAATGAAGCACATTTGAAGCTGCAGGGGGACCAAGTAGGATACATCTGAAATGAGGAATTTGAATGGGTTCAGCATGTGGATCGATAGTGTAATTTAGCACAGGAACAGTTTCATTTAAGCCTGACATCATCTTACAAGTTGCTTGATTAACCATCTTGTGCACTAGTCAAGTTAATACCCTTGAAGCCTCTTACTGTCTCATTCATCAGATTCAAGTCTAGTGAGGAAAAATGAATGAAAGCTGTTCAAACTTGCATATAAGAGTGCAGATGGGGGTAGGGAGGGAAGGCTTATTTTAGAATCTTTTCCTAACACTTTTGCCAACTATGCATCTAACTGCAGACAAGACTACAAGAAAGCTGTAAACTTCATTCACCATGAACACTATTAATCATCACGGGGAAATAAACTTCTGTGGAACAAGGATTAGCAGCCAAAAGCAGTTTGTATATTCAAGCATTCATTGAACCTACACATAAGTGTATGTTTTTGTTGCTTTTAATACTAAATGAACAAGGTAGAGAAGCATGCAGAACATGGCTTCTGGAATTTGTTCTAAGCCTTTCACCAGCAATGGCAATAGGAGGCATCTGTATTTTCTTTTGTGTAATCAAGGAATGTGTTCTTTATGTGTGTGTTTTTGCTCTCCCCTTGTGTTGCATCTGTACATGTGTATATTGGGAAGCACAGGCAGGCTACATATGCTGTGCTTTGGTCATTGGTGGGAGAATGGAGAGGCACCTGGCATCATCCGGAGTCCTCCTGAATTGCTTCTCCCTTAAGGAAGCATGGAGGAATTTTTCAAGATTATTTTTCTCCACAGCCTTCAGCCTGATCCAGCCCATTTCCAAACTCAATTTTTTTTGCTGGCTTTTCCCTGATACCAAATTCGGTTCAATTTTTGGAGACTTAACCTGCCGATGGACGAACACTGAGACCCTGAACATAATTGCTTTCCAAGTCTCCACTGGGTTGGAAATAAAAATGGAGCTAGGTATTATCTGTATTATATTCATGACACCACACACCAAACAATTTTACTCAGCAGTTTTATATAAATATAAAAAACAGGAAAGATAGAGAAGCCCCAGTATGACTATTAAGTAGTTAAATCAGCAAAAAAGAAAAAAAAATCCTATTAATTCCTCTTAGTTTCTATTAATCAGTTCCTATTAATGTTTTATTACTTAATGTTACATAGGGATTCTCTGAAGCATCTTCTAGAATTTTAACTGGTTCATGATATGGCATCTTGGTTGCTAACTGGTATTATGCTATAATAGGCATACTTTAAAGCAGTGTTTTTCAAACTTGGCAACTTGAAGATGAGTGGACTTCAGCTTCCAGAATTTCCCTGCCAGCATGCTGGCTAGGGAATTTTGGGAGTTGGAGTCCACTCATCTTCAAGTTGCCAAGTTTGAAAAACACTGCTTTAAAATAATGCAAAATGTCCTTGAGTCAAGCTTGATTCCTGATGATTACATGAGTGCATCAATATCATAGGTATGGGAGGCAAGTGACAAAACATGTGTTGCAACACTGCAGTGCAAACTGATGTTGGGACACAAGTATGAAAGATTGTAATTGTAAACATGCACTGCAATGCATGTTTAGTCATTTCTTTGACACTGTGGTTTGTGCTGAATGTCTACAATCAATATAGGTTTTTTTGGTAGCAGTATAGGAGTGGTTTGTCACTGCCTTCTTCCAGGACTTTTGTTTTACTTTCCAATCCAGCCTACAGTTCTGGGATTTCATTATGGTCTTTCATCCAAATACTGCCCAAGTTTGACCCTTCTTAGGTTTTTTTTTTAGGATTAATGAATGTTAGTCAGCTGCTGTTACCTGCTGTAGGCAAACATTCTTCACTGATGCTAAAAGATATCAGTAGGTTTTACTATATTCTGGGGCATAATTAAAACACAATTATCCTATGCATGTTTTTATTACTCTTATATCCTGTACTTCCTGTAAGACTCAGGTGGAGCACACGGTATGGGTCTCCTAATTTTTATCCTCAAAACACCAATCCTGTGGGATAGGTTGGTCTGAAACAGGAAGTGGTTGTCTTTCTCAAGATTAACAAAGGTTCAGTTCAGCTACGATCTGGTTCCTTCAGTTCTTTAGAATGTAATTAATCTGGTCCTGGAGATTTAAATTCTCAAATTAAAGAGATATTCTTGGACCACGATTCTATCACTCTCAAGCTTCAATCCTGGCCCTTTACCTTGCTCTTCATAATTTGCTGGTAGAATGTATACTTTTTGTTGGAAACAAATCATAACAGGAGTTGAGTAGTGTGGCCTTTTCTTTGCTATCGCTTATCATCTGCTATTTTCATTGAATAGCTGGTATACTGATTCTTTTCCAGTTCTTTTGAACATATATAAAGATGTTCTTTTTGTTATTCTTAACATCCTTTGCTAAGTTAGCTTATTCTAAGCTTTTACTTTCTAGAACTATAGTGTTAGATTACCTACTAGTTTTCTCCCTTTATGACTGGGCCTCTTTCCACTTCTTATATGTGTCCTTTTTTCCCCTTTCGACTTGAAAACAATCTAGATATGCCAGGGTTAGTTCCAAAATATCAAACTATTCAGAAAGGATCCTCTCTCCAATTTTTATATTTTACAACGAACCCTCAGCTTAATTTTATAATATTTTTTCTGGGTAAGGGGGATGCTTTGAATAAAGCATTGGACTGCACTGTCTATACCGCTGCAAAACAAAACACCTTGATTTTTTTGGGTAGGAGAAACCATAAAGTAAAAGAAATTAAAGTATCCCATCTCAACAATTAATTATATTAGTTCAGTGGTTCTCAAACTGTAGGTTGTGACCTCCCAGGGAGTTGTGAGCAATTTATAGGATAATCACAGCTTATGATCCTGACAGCAATACTGTATTCTTGAAAGTATTACAGGCAGTCCTTGACTTAGACTATTTGTTTAATGACTGTTCAAAGTTACGACGGCACTTAAAAAGTGATTTACAACTGGTCCTCGCACTTACGACTGTTGCAGCATCCCTGTGATAAAAATTCAAGCACTTAGCAACCAGCATATATCTGCAATGGTTGCAGTGTCCCAGGGTCCCATGATCACCATTTATGACCTTCCCAAGGGGCTTCCAACAAGCAGTCAATGGAAGCTGGATTCGCTTAATGACCATGTGATTCACTTAACGGCCGCAGCAATTCGCTTAACGACCACAGCAAAAAAGGTCATAAAATCAGGTGTGACTCACTTAATGACCATGTCACTTAGCAATGGAAGTTTTGGTCCCAATTGTGGTCATAAGTCGAGGACTACCTGTATTTGTGTTATAGAATGTTACTTTGAAATAAAGTTGTTTTTAATATTTGCATATCTATTTATTCTACAAAATGTTTACATTAATCAAAATCCTTAGTTAAATCAAAAATGCCAATTTTTTGTACTTTCCTTTGATTAAAGTGTAATGTATTTTGTGAAAATCGTAATAAATAAGCAAGTAAGTTTGGGGTAGTGGTTAAGGCAGCAGGCTAAAAACTAGGAGACTATGAGTTCTAGTTCCACTTTAGGCATGAAGGTGACTTTGGGCCAGTTACTCTCTCTCAGCTCTAAGAATGCAATGGCAAACCAATTCCAAAATCTTGCTAAGAAAACTGCAGGAATTAGTCCAAGCATTATCGGATACTGGTAATTCATTGACACTGACCACAAATAATTTGGGCTTGACCTCTCCTAGAAATATTTATGTGTTTCAGACTTTTTTGCTGGTGAGGTATATAGTAGTGTATCCCTAGATTTTGGAGTGTCTGTAAAAAAGTATGTGTTAGTGACGTCCAGATTTTATTTATTTTATAAAGCTGTAAGGTTCTGTCATGGTTTTATTTGATAAATAAATTAACATTTAATCATTAAAAGTAACTAATATATTTATTTCTTGCCCAGCGCTAACCCCAATGGAATCATTAGCTTTATTTTGAGGGAATCACACAAATTCTTTAATCATTTAAGGGGGTTGCAGTATTAGAGTTTGAGAATACCTCTTCTGGTTTTTAGAGGAATTTAAAAAATTCTCCATATAACTGAAATCACAGATTTGGTTTTTCCCACAGTAAGAAACAAGCTTGTCTGAATTTTAGAAAAAGTGGGTTCAAAATAGTTCTTTCCACATTCCCCCCTCTCAGCCTTGCTATTCCTCTTTTATTAAACTGACTGAAGTGATAAAAGAACAAAGCTCTCACTTCTACCCTCTGTTTAATTAACCTATTCTCATCATTATATGTTTTTACCAGTCATAATATTGCTACTGAGAGGCATTCCTCTTCCCTGACTTATTCCTTTAGGGTTTATACACAATCACTCAATCAGTGATTGAGCAAGACAAAGGACCTTTTATTAAATGTTATGTTTAAGCAGCACCGTGTTGAGCAAAAGGAACCTAATAATAGATTTAAAACAATAAATAAGTCCACAATACACAGTTAAATAATCTTATGCATGCAATATGTTGATGAACATTCTCAGTCATCCAGGTGGAATTATCTGGAGGTTGAGTCATGGCAACCGGACTTCTTTTCTAAAGGCCAATTACATTTTGACAAACAGACTGATGACAAAAAACAAACAAAAATCCAGTTCAAATTGATTCAAAACAAGCACTCACATAAATTGTATTCATACATATTTACTTAAGTCCATATTCATTTTTGTTCTCCTTCCCATCAGTTTCACCCTCCCCAACTATGCTTCATAATCTATAGACATTTAAACTAAATACACATAGCTTTATGTCAGCTAATACCACCAAAACAAATTAAAATGAAAGACAGCCTAGTTATTAAGCATATTTTCACCCAGAGGGCAGTATTAATGGAGTGAGCCATTTGGTAAGTCAAGATAAGACGACTGCCTTATTTTAACAGAAAATTAGCAGAGGTAATACAGGCAGGTCATCTCAGTAAGAAGGAGACTTGCATCCTCCATTTTTAACTGCACTTGAAAAACACTTAAATGTGAAGCTAGCTCTCGGACAGAGACAATAACAAAAAATTCTTTTGGGTCATACAACTTTTGGCTATAACAAAAGTCATCGCAGCATGAAAATCACTGAAGTGTTTAAGCCATTGTTCCTTGACACATGACTACCTCCCTGGCTATAATGTCAAATCTTATCTGAGCAAGAGAATGGAAATTGATGCATTCGCTTTAACTTCACTTAAAGCTTGACGTAGATTTTATCCTGAAGGGAGAACATACAAGATATTTTTATTTATTTATATTTCAAATTTAGATACTGCTCATCTCACGAAGAAGTGACTCTGGGCGGTTCACAATAAAACAATAAATATTAATTAAAATACAATAAGAACAGTATAAAAATACAGTAAAAATAGAATAAAACCAAACGCATACACAAATAATAATATCTTCCAAGATGCTGATGTTCAGTAAGATGTTAACGTATGGGAGCATCTTCAAGGTGCTAGCCACCCCCAGGGTTGGTTGGTCCTTTTTTTGCCCCATGCCAGTTGGCAGAGCCAGGTCTTAACTGCTTTCCGGCAGGACAAGAGAGTTGGGGCCTGCCTCACCTCTGGGGGGGAGAGTACTCCATAGGGCAGGGGCCACGGCAGAGAAGGCTCTCTTTCTGGACCCCACCAGTCAACATTCTTTCATCAACGGGGTCTGCAGCATACCCTCTCTGCCTGAACGGGTGGGATGGATAGATATAATGGGGGTGAGATGGTCCCTCAGGTAACCCGGTCCCATGCCACAGAGGGCTTTAAAGATGATAACTAATACCTTGAATTGGACCCAGAAGCAAACTGGGACCTAATGCAGTTCACGCAGCAAAGGTGTAACATGTGCCATCTTTGGGGCACCTAAAATTCCTCATGTGGCTGCATTTTGAACCAGCTGAAGCTTCCGGATACTTTTCAAGGATAGCCCTGTGTAGAGCGCATTGCAATAGTCTATACGGGAGACGACTAGGGTATGAGTGACTGGAGGAACTCCCGATCCAGAAAAGGGCGTTACTGGTACACAACACGTAGCTGAGCAAAGGCAATCCTGGCCACATTGCCACCTGCTCTTCAAGCAGAAGTCATGAGTCCAAGAGGACCCCCAGATTACTCACCAGGTCTGTCTGGGGTAGTGTGACCCCATCCAGAACCAAAGATGGTAAACTTCCGGATACAGGGGAGCCCCCAACCCACAGCCACTCCATCTTACCAGGGTTCAGCTGAAGCCTGTTGTTCCCCATCCAGACCCACCCAGCCTCCAGGCACCTCGAAAGGGTAGTCACAGCATCACTCAGATCACCTGGGATGGAGATGTATAACTGGGTATCATCTGCATATTGATGATACCTCATCCCATGGTGGCAGATGATCTTGCCCAATGGTTTCATATAGATGTTAAAAACGAGTGGGGAAAGTATTGAACCCTGTGGCATCCCACGAAGGAGGGGCCATCTGCTGGACCTCTTGCTCCCTATCAACACTGATTGGGACTGGCCTTGAAGGAAGGAAGTGAACCAGCACAAGAATGTGCCACCCACCTCACTCCCCAAGCTGACCCAAAAGGATACCATGGTCAATGGTATCGAAAGCCACTGAGGAGTCAATAAGAGCAAGGATGGATGCACTACCCCATCCCGCTCCCTCCAGAGATCATCCAAAAGCGCAACCAATGCTGTTTCAGTCCCAAATCCAGGCCTGAAACCTGACTGAAAAGTTCCAGATAATCTGTTTCATCCAGGATCCTCTGGAGCTGCAACACCACCACCTTCTCAACCACCTTCCCTAAAAAGGGAAGGTGGGAGACTGGATGAAAATTGTCCAGTATGGTGGGATCCAGTGATGGTTTCTTGAGGAGGGGCTGTACCTCTCTTTGAAGGCCACTGGAAACACTCCCTCTCTCAAGGATGAATTCATCATCGCCTGGACCCACCCACAGGTCACCTCCCAAGTTGCCTTAACCAGCCAGGAGGAGCATGGATCTAATTGACAGGTGGTGGCATTTACAGCCTGGAGGACCCTATCCACTTCCTCAGGTCCAACAGGATTAAACTGTTCCCAGATAACAGGGTAAGTACTGTAAGTAAGTATTTGACTGATCTTTTCCTACATCAAACCCAGGAAGACAGAATACTGCTGGAAGCCATGTCCTAATTCTTTTCAAGTGTGTATCATGTCTCCTCTGATACCAAATTTTGACTAGAACAGAAATTGCATAATGGTTTTTCTTATATTGTTAGGACCACATAAGGCATTTGCACATCATATTACAAGTATATTGAATGAAAGTGAATTATTATTGACTTGGAAAATACTGAATTTAGCCATTCTGCAGTGAATTACATAGGAAAAGGAGGATATTATATCACTTGAGAGTTTACTCCCTCTCACTAATTTGTTAACACATATTATATTACCAAATGTATTTCCTTTAATATAAAAACTGCCCAAGTGATGCAGTCTTGAACATCAATGTTTGATGTCATATGTTAGCTATAAGGAATAATAAATTGAACTGGACTTGCCAAATATATTTTGGATTCACAGAAGAAAAATCCAGAATGACTAGTTAATATGGAACACAATTAATTCTGAACGTCTCCTGTGCAACCCTTGCTCAAATGAATGAGAGCTGGATAAGACCATTACAGTATGTAGCAGGGACTTCTACAGGAAGAACTTCCCAGTAATGTTGGGATCAGTTGTCTCATACTATGCTCTCCAGTGGGAACCAAGATCCATTATATCAGTAAATCCTCTTGGTATTTGGTCCTGAAAATCCACAAGGCTACTGGGATGAGAAAAGAGAGATACTTGGAATGTCAAGCAGCAGAACAATGCTGTTATCCAGAAAAAGAAAAGAAAAACAATAGCAATAATAGCTTCATGTTGTGCACCAAATGCACCCCTTCCTGGATTGGGAGGCTCTGCTCACAGTCACTCATGCTCTAGTCACCTCCAGATTGGACTACTGTAATGCACTCTACATGGGGTTGCCCTTGAAGAGTATCCAGAAGCTTCAACTGGTGCAGTTATGTGTGCTCCTAGAAGAGCACATATTATACCTCTGCTTTGCGAGCTGCATTGGCTGCCAGTTTGCTTCCAGGTCCAATTCAA
This sequence comes from Python bivittatus, assembly GCF_059951505.1. Lineage (NCBI taxonomy): Eukaryota > Metazoa > Chordata > Lepidosauria > Squamata > Pythonidae > Python > Python bivittatus. The sequence goes on along the minus strand of NW_028277087.1, from coordinate 17,446,249 downwards.
GGTGATAATATATATATATTGAGATGCATAAAGAGAACAGGCTGATAGGAAATTGTCTACCCTGACTGTTCCCTGGCCTCCTAGATTGTTCCACTTACAGAAATATCCTCAGATTCATTCAACAAGGATTAAGATCCTCAAAAGGCATTTTTCACAATTCCTCGGAAACTATAGATATTCTAAATAGATATTAAATGGCAGAGTAAAATGCAAAGAATATTAAGAACATTTTCTAAAATAAAACAAAAGTTAGTTAACTTCAGATATTTTGGTATGTCATGTCTCACAGCATTAATGAGAATGATTAGAGCAATATTCTATTTAAAACCAGTTAAATAAAATACCTGCTTTCCTAGGAAGAAAATACATCACCAACTTGTTTTTTAAAATAAATTTCTCTATGTATCCCAAAACGATCTGCCCCATTAACAAAGCATAGCTTGAGACCAAAAATATTTCCTTATGTAGTGTAAACATGGGCAAACAACCTATCCAAAACTATTTATATATTTTGTCAGCCAAGAATCAGTAACACCCAAACTAAAATTATAATGTAAGTGGGCAAGGACAAGAATCCACACTCCTTATGGTTTCTCCAATTTTTAGTTTTTATTCTAAAAGAAGCAGTCTTGAGATGAAAACATGAATAAACGGTTCCTGGAATATTCTCAATAAAAGTCCCACAGATAAGTATTTCAATTAGTCTTAAGTGACATTTCCATGTAACTTTGAAGACTTTAAAATATGTTCAGCAAGAAGTGCCAGAAGATGAAGAAGAGAAATAAATTTAATCCTTAACTTTTTAGAACTAGAACAGGTCAAAGTTCTTTTTTTTAAAAAAAAGGTGCAGTGCTTGCTTTAGAGCTGAAATGTTCCAACCTTTAGAAACACCATTCCTCGGCTAAATGTAGAAGGTGGATGCGATCACCAACGTGGCAAATGCTGGACTAACCACAATGGATATTTTCCATTAAACCTTGCATTTCAAACATTCAGCAATGTAGCTATTTCACCACAAATTCTAAACATTTTATAATATGTACCTCCAGAATTGTTACAAATGTTAGAATAAAGCGGCACTTTGAAAGCCCTTCTAACAAAGTTTCATTAAAAAAAAAATGTTGCCTTTAGCTGTTTTTAAAAGTTATACTGCTGAAATGATGGCCATGGCTATGAAATTAACATTGAAACTAGTTTTCTGTTTGCTCCGAACCACAAACAATGGACATCTATCTCAAATTCAGATTCAATTCAGTTTTCTTTCCCCAGAATTTAAAGAAACATATCACTGAGAGATCGTGTTAGCTAATAAAAGTTGAGTATCTTTGGTGGAGTGGGATAACTTTGTCAGAATGAACAGATGCCAGCTCTCTCCCTCCATCTCCCCCCTTCCCCATCCATGCACATGCTCACCTGCTGCTTACCTGAAGAAATATTTTGAGGGGATGCCAAGAAGCAGGGGCGAAAGAGGAACCTCCTCCAATACCCTGGCACGGACAGGCACCTCTGCTCTCCATCAGACACAAAGGATGACAGAGCAACTGCACAGCTGGAGGAGGAGGAGGAGGAGGAGGAGGAGGAGGGGTCTGGGCTGAGGGGTCCAGAGATGAGAGGGGAGGAGAGAAAGGAAGATGTCGGAATGGAAGGGGAGGGATCTTTAAATTGTGCGTGCCTGCGTGTGTGTTTGTGGGTGTGCGCGTGAAAGAAAGGGGACTGGGGGATGAGGCGAGAGAAGGGAGAAAGATGAAGGAAAAGGGGAGACTGGAGGACAAGGTGTGCCAGGAAGAAGTGGCCGAAGATGGATGGAAGTTAATGAGGAGAAGCAATGGCTGCAATTCTAAATCCATTCGTTTGGGAGGAAATCCCTTTACGATACATGGAAGTTATTTCTGGCTACGTATAGTTGCAATTAAGCTGCAAAGGAGAGGAGGCTGGGGGTGGGGTGGAGGAAATCTGGAAAAGCTCCAGAAGTCTCGATGCATGGAGAGGAAAAGGGGGGGGGGGAGGGAAAGGGACCGTGGCGAAGAAAGCTGCTGCCGCAAAACAGGAGAGTGTTATTTTCTTTCCCCCGTAAATCTGTGTCCCAAAAGAAGCGTTAAATATGGGGAAAAGTACAGAACGGGGAGGACGGGAAAGGAGAAAGAAGGGCGGCAGCAGGAACGGAGCAACCCCGCGACTTCGAGGAAAAAAAGCCTCGGAAGGAGACGGAGCCAGGGAAGCCCGGTGGATTCCCGCCCGCCCCCTACCCCACCCTTCCCGCCGTCAGTCCTCCCTCAGCCGCCCGGGCAGAGGCGCTGCTTTTCCTCCCCGCCTCTCAGGCAGCCGGGGAGGCGCCGACGCGGCCCCGCCCGCCGCGCGCTCGCCGGGACAGGATCCATCCGGCTTGGGAGGGCGGGACCGAGCGAGGGACGGAAAGCGCCGCGGCCGAATGAGAGGGCGAGAAAAGCCCGTCCCGTCCTCTGGCGCCGATGACGTCGCTCGGAAGCAAAGCGCGGGAAGCCTCGAAGGACGGCGGGCGGTGGATCTCGTGGCTTTGCTGGTGAGGGGCTGTGAGCCGCTCTTTGGGGCTGCGCGTGGGGAATGAGCGTCCCCCGCGGCTGTTCTCACACACGCTGTCGGGACCCGGGAAGGGGAAGGTCCTGTCGCCGCTCCTCGGATGTCCTCAGCGGGGAAGGAAATAAAGCGCGTTAATTAGCTGAGCCATAGACCGCCCTTCCCAACCTGGTGCCCTCCTGGTATATTGGGCGACATCTCCCCCCAGCCTAATGCGGCGTGGTTTGGGGGAGGTCGTGCAACCCACTTCGAAGGGCACCTGGTTGCGAAAGTTTGAAATAAGGTATAACCTTTCGGGTTGCTCTCCCTAAATCTGAAGCTGCAGCCATAATGATCATATCATTGATAAAACTCTGGATTGCCTGGTCAGCATCAGTAAAACAGGGATCCTACCGATCATTCTTCAGTAGGAGAGGCCTGCGCCATATTTTGCAGTTCTTTTACTTCAACGCTTTTTGTTTCTGCTAGAGTAGTTTTTATTGAAGGATATAAAAATGTTGCTTTTGTTATTGGTTAATGCTTGTATTTAGTTGCTGAAGTCCTTTATAATATCTTGTTTAAACAGGCAAAGAAAATGTCCTCACAAAAACCAATGAGGTACGGACATACAGAAGGCCAGACAGATGTCTGCTTCAATGATACTGGAAGGTGAGTTATCAAGGCATTCCTCACAGGGCTTCGTTTCCAGATCCTTCTCTGTCATAGTAGCCATCCTCTGTACTTGCTCAAATTTATTACTATCCTTTTTGAACTGTGGTTCACAGTCCATGCACATTCATATCCCCAACTAATATATCTCTAATGTCACCACAAACATTCTTTATACATTTATCCTTACGTGCAGTAAACAATCAAGGGGACATCACACATCCTTGACTTACTCCCTGTTGTCCGTAGCAGGCTTCACAATAAATCTTGACTCTACACAGCAGAGTGTAGATCTCTTTTGCTTCGTTCCCACCTATTTATTCATGTCACCTAACAATAACTTTTTCAACTGGATCACATTCATTCAGGATGTTGTGCAGCATTTCCTTAGTCCTTCTGTACATGGATTCATCAACTCATCAGTCCACAAGATCAGGCTAAGATTTTTCATATAGAGACTACCTTATAAGCCATCATCTTAATATACTCAGGATCCTGTGGGCTAAACATAGTTTGGTTAACCATGGTCTGCATATAAACCATAGTTAGCTAGGTTTGCACCTTGTGGTAAGTCATAAACTGGTTTAGAAACCAGAACGATCAGATTCACCCAAGACAGGAAGCCAAAACTAAGGAAATCACATGATTTAACGGGTGTATGGATACCTGAGATTAATTAACCTGGGGGCTACTTTAGGAAACATCAGTCCTGTAAATGCCTTCCTGGAGATCACCATCTTTGCTTGTAGTCATTACTCATTATCCTTTAAGGAAAAAATACATTTGGATACTGTTGTTACTATATATTTTAATGAAAACTGAATGTGTGAAATAATTATGCATATCTTTCCTGTATGCTTGTATTACTTTGATTTTTATTTTTTTTTTGAATAGTTGTATTGTAACTTGTGGCAGTGATGGAGATGTCAGGATTTGGGAAAGCCTGGATGATGATGATCCAAAGTCAATTAATGTAGGAGAAAAAGCCTACTCATTTGCTCTCAAGGTACTCCTGATACAAACGATAGCCTGTTTTCTTTCATTATATGTATAATTTTTATTTGTGACAGTATATCAGCTAGGTTCATATATTATCCTTAGCAGTGTTTTGCTAAAATATGATTAGTGGATTGTACTACAATTTGGCTGGGGGCATACATCAATCTAAGTTACATAATTCATAGTGTACAAACTACAGTATCTGGGACCACATAACATTGCTAAGGCAAACGCAAACAAAATACAGGATTTTTGTTGTTGTTTAGTCGTTAAGTCGTGTCTGACTCTTCGTGACCCCATGAACCATATTGCGCCAGGCCTTCCTGTCCTTCACTGCCTCCCTGAGTTTGCTCAGTTTCATGCTCATTGCTTCAGTGATGCTATCTAACCATCTCATCCTCTGCCGTCCTCTTCTCCTTTTGCCTTCAATCTTTCCCAGCATCAGGGTCTTCTCCAAAGAGATCTCTCTTCGCATTAGGTGACCAAAATATCTGAGCTTGAGCTTCATTATCGATCCTTCCAATGAGCAATCAGGGTTGATTTCCTTTAAGATTGACTGGTTTGACCTCCTAGCAGTCCAGGGGACTCTCAAGAGTCTTCTCCAGCACCACAGTTCAAAGGCATCAATTTTTCGGCGCTCGGCCTTTTTTATGGTCCAGCTCTCACAGCCATACATTACTACTGGAAAAACCATAGCTTTGACTATGCGGATCTTTGTCGGCAAGGTGACGTCTCTGCTTTTTAATATGCTATCTAGGCTTGCCATAGCTTTCCTCCCAAGGAGCAAGCGTCTTTTAATTTCATGGCTGCAGTCTCCATCTGCGGTGATCTTGGAGCCCAAATAAATGAAGTCTGTTACTGCTTCCATTTCTACCCCTTCTATTTGCCATGAATTGATGGGTCCAGATGCCATGATCTTAGTTTTTTTAATGTTGAGTTTCAAGCCAGCTTTTGCACTCTCCTCTTTCACCCTCATCAAGAGACTCTTTAGTTCTTCTTCACTTTCTGCCATTAGGGTGGTATCGTCTGCATATCTGAGGTTGTTGATGATTCTCCCTGCAATCTTGATTCTGGCTTGTGATTCTTCCAGCCTGGCATTTCTCATGATGTACTCTGCATATAGGTTAAATAAGCAGGGTGACAGTATACAGCCTTGTCGTACACCTTTCCCTATTTTGAACCAATCGGTTGTTCCATGACCGGTTCTAACTGTTGCTTCTTGGCCCGCATACAGATTTCTCAGGAGACAGGTAAGGTGGTCTGGTACTCCCATCTCTTTAAGAATTTGCCACAGTTTGTTGTGATCCACACAATCAAAGGCTTTTGCATAGTCAATGAAGCAGAAGTAGATATTTTTCTGGAACTCTCGTGCTTTCTCCATGATCCAGCGAATGTTGGCGATTTGATCTCTAGTTCCTCTGCCTCTTCGAAACCCAGCTTGTACATCCGATAGTTCTCGGTTCATGTATTGCTGAAGCCTAGCTTGTAGGATTTTGAGCATAACCTTGCTAGCATGTGAAATGAGTGCAATTGTGCGATAGTTTGAGCATTCTTTGGCGTTGCCCTTCTTTGGAATTGGAACATAAACTGACCTTTTCCAATCCCGTGGCCACTGTTGCGTTTTCCAAACTTGCTGGCATATTGAGTGCAGCACTTTAACACCATCATCTTTTAGTATTTTAAATAACTCAGCTGGAATACTGTCATCTCCACTAGCTTTGTTGTTAGCAATGCTTCCTAAGGCCCACTTGACTTCACTCTCTAGGATGTCTGGCTCAAGGTCAGCGATCACACCAGCGTGGACATCAGGGACATTAAGATATTTCTTGTATAGTTCTTCTGTGTATTCTTGCCACCTCTTCTTAATCTCTTCTGCTTCTGTTAGGTCCCTGCCTTTTTTGTCCTTTATCATGCCCATCTTTGCACTAAAAGTTCCTTTGACATCTCCAATTTTCTTGAAGAGATCTCTAGTCTTCCCCATTCTATTGTTTTCCTCAATTTCTTTGCATTGTTCATTTAAGAAGGCCTTCTTATCTCTCCTTGCTATTCTCTGGAAATCTGCATTCAGTTGCTTATATCTTTCCCTTTCACCCTTGCTTTTCGCATTCCTTCTTTCCACAGCTATTTGTAAAGCCTCATCAGACAGCCATTTTGCTTTCTTGCATTTCTTTTTCTTTGGGATGGTTTTAGTTGCTGCCTCCTGTACAATGTTACGGACCTCCGTCCATAGTTCTTCAGGCACTCTGTCTACCAAATCTAATCCTCTAAATCTATTCATCACCTTCACTGTGAACTCACAAGGAATATGATCTAAGTCATACCTGAGTGGTCTAGTGGTTTTCCCTACATTCTTCAATTTAAGCCTAAATTTTGCAGTAAGAAGCTCATGATCTGAGCCACAGTCAGCTCCTGGTCTTGTTTTTGCTGTCTGTATAGAGCTTTTCCATCTTTGGCTGCAAAGTATATAATCAATCTGGTTTCGGTATTGACCATCTGGTGATGTCCATGTGTAGAGTTGTCTCTTGTGTTGTTGGAAAAGAGTGTTTGCTATGACTAGCTTGTTCTCTTGACAGAACTCTATTAGCCTTTGCCCTACTTCATTTTGTACTCCAAGGCCAAACTTGCCTGTTATTCCGATTACTCCTTGACTTCCTACTTTAGCATTCCAATCCCCTATGATGAAAAGGACATCTTTTTGGTGCTAGTTCTAGAAGGTGTTGTAGGTCTTCATAGAAGCGGTCAACTTCAGCTTCTTCAGCATCAGTGGTTGGGGCATAGACTTGGATGACTGTGATATTGAATGGTTTGCCTTGGATACGCACTGAGATCATTCTGTCGTTTTTGAGGTTGTACCCCATTACTGCCTTTCCCACTCTCTTATTGACTATGAGTGCAACTCCATTTCTTCTAAGGGTTTCTTGCCCACAGTAGTAGATATAATGGTCACCCGAATTAAATTCACCCATTCCCGTCCATTTCAGTTCGCTGATTCCCAAGATGTCGATGTTCAATCTTGTCATCTCATGTTTGACCACATCCAGCTTGCCTTGGTTCATAGATCTAACATTCCAGGTACCTATACAATATTGTTCTTTACAGCATCGGACTTCTTTTCGCTTCCAGATACATCCACAGCTGAACGTCCTTTCGGCTTTGGCCCAGCCGCTTCACTCTTTCTGGAGCTACTTGGAATTGCCCTCCGCTCTTCCCCAGTAGCATATTGGACACCTTCCGACCTGAGGGGCTCATCTTCCGGCGTCATATCTTTTAGCCTTTTAACATTGTCCATGGGGTTTTCTTGGCAAGGATACTGGAGTGGGTTGCCATTTCCTTCTCCAGTGGACCACATTTTGTCAGAACTCTCTGTCATGACCTGTCCGTCTTGGGTGGCCCTGCACGGTATAGCTCATGGCTTCACTGAGTTACGCGAGCCCCTTCACCACGACAAGGCAGTGATCCATGAAGGGGAAATACAGGATAAGTCATGTTATATGTGAACCAAATTATTGAATAGACCTGTATATAATGGTGAACTAATCCTATTTTGAATGTGAAAAGTTGCTTTGTTTATTTTAGAAGTGTTTTGAATTCAGAATATAGCATCTCAAACTCAGCAGGGCTGTTCTGAGATTGAAACACTTCCAAAATGACCAAAATAGTGCATATCACACTGGCTCAGATTTAGAACCATTGCATTCAAAACACTGGGCAAATATTTAGTGTTAATTTTTCAGTTTCTCATATGTATATGATTCTGGCTTTGAGTTCAGAAACACAGGTTATTAAACTGGGTTTGAAAACAAGTCAAGCTGTTCATCTGAAGAAAACAAGATTATGATCAGATTCACAAATTTTTGTAAATTGAAATAAACAGTTCTTTCTCACCCATCCCTTTCTATTTTTCTGGTCATGTATGCCACAGATGGTTATCTGTGGGGAGTTGGGGTAGTAAAATGTAACTTTTTCTGTTACAAGACTTCAGTTCCATTCAGTTTATTCTCTGAATGAAATTTAATTTCTTTATTTGTATTATCCACCTACAGTTTTATCATGAAGTAACAATACAAATGTCTGAATTGGGTAGAAAATTGATATTTTTATTTATTAAGCTTCTTGCTCCAATGCAAAAGTCAAATGTGTACAAATTACAGTTTTTCCCTGAAACATTATTTACGCTTCTCTAAAGCTTTAAGTTTGGCTTTTGCTTCAGAATTTAATTAGATTATTCAATGGACTGTTTGGTGTCTAGATTAACATTCCTAATAGAAATTTGGATCAAGGCTGCCCCCTGGTGAATATGGCAAATTAAAGCAAATCCAGGGCTTTCTATAAGATATCCAGCCTTTATATCACGAGTGGGCAATCCTTTCCAATTGGAGAGGTGCACTTCTTTGTGTCCTGCCAGAAAGTGTGGTCTGGGTTGAATATTTTGAATGTATTCATCTGTTAAGCTTTGGGGTAGATTTAAGAGATGTTACATGAGCCTTAAGTCTCTGCAAAACTTAAGCCTTCTGTTTCACCCCTTAAAATGGACCCCCAAGTTAAAATGATTGGCCCTGCATCCCTCGGCAGACTCTAGGAGACCCAAACAGGAGGCTGGGAGGTCAAATTTATAGTCTGTTTATTTTCTTACGTTTACGTATAATTCATGTGCTGTGTATTTACCTGAAAGTTTTTAATATTATGAATGCAATCAGTCTGCCATTTTTTGTTTCATCACAGTTTTGCAGTTTTCTCACAGGACTTTATTCAATATTGATCTTGTTTGGTGGTTAGTTTCCTACTCTTTTCAAATGTTAGAATGTAGTTGGTTCTTTCTTGCTATTCATCTATATATTTTCAAGATATACTGGCTGCATGATTCTTCCTTAACTTTATATTTATATGCATACATGAATCATTGTGATTTGTAAAGTGAACCATCAGTCTAGGGCACTCCAGGATTAAAAAAAAAGATGAATTAGAAAGGAATGTTTTAAAATGGAATCTGGCCATATAGTATCTGTGACACCCCAATATGATAAACTGATTCCCAACATTTATATCAAGAAATTGAATTAAACAATCAAAATTGCTGAAATATTCTAAGATAGCCAAATTATGCAAAATATCTGACTTCTTGCATGTTTTGGCCCTTTTTGATTGATTCATATATTGTGAAGAACATGTGACATTGGGCAAAATCATAGGTACCTGCAATGTAAAGTGGTGGCTGACTCTTGTTTTAAGGCGTCATCTTTAGTAAATGTATCAGCCTTAATGCCTACTCATCCTGTACTTCAAATGTTCTCCTGTGCTATTTTCAGCTTTGGAGCTGTGTATAGAAAATAATTGGCCAAAGAACTTGGGAATAGCATTTGCAGGTAACAATTACAGGCTAGGCTAAGTGCACAGTTTTAGCCTGGCAGTGATCTCTCCAGTCTCTGCATGAGTATTCTGAGACACAAATGAGGCTGGATTCATCATTTTTGTCTCAAAACATACAGTGCAGAGTAGGTCCACCTACAACTGCTTGGTGTAGTTACAATGTTTTTAGTATTTGAAAAGGCAGTTGGAGAAGTTACTGGGTTTTTTTCAGAAGTTTCCTTTTGTATCTGTCAAATTGCATGAAAGGTTATAATTTACTTTTTCCGTTCAGGGCAATGGATGATGGAATAGCCTATAATCCTAATACTGCTTTATTTGTAGAATGGAAGATTGATTACTGCGGTATCTAACAACACTGTCCAAATCCATACATTCCCAGAGGGCCTTCCAGATGGTATCTTGACACGTTTTACCACAAATGCAAACCATGTGGTTTTCAGTGCTGATGGGAGCAAAGTAGCTGTTGGATCTAGGTAAATTTATTTGGAAGTTGAAAAGAAAAATACTCAAATTGTTTCAGCTATGGATTATTTTTCCTGTCTGAACTTGCTGGGAATGAAGTATTCTTTGAACAAAGACGTAAGCATTCTGTGTAAACAAGTTTGTGTGTTCTCATTGATTCTCTGAGACAGAGAATTTGAGTTATCCTTCCCCAACCTGCCGTCCTCCAAATTTGTGATCTACATTTTCCACATCATAAGTCAAGAAGCCAATGCTGGGCCAGAGTGATGGAAATTGTAGCCCAATATATCTGGAAGCTTTAGGATGGGAAGGCTGCCCCAGATTGTTATTGTATTATAGGAACATAACAGCAATGGATAGTAGTTGTCTATTCTGTTGTGAACTGCACAAGTGGGATATGGAAAGCTGTCCTCATGAGAAATTATCTCTGCACTCTTGATGTGACTTGCAGTTATCTAAAGATGTAAAAGGGAATTTTTGTGTAGTGTTTCACATAAGCAGGAGAATAATATTTGCTATGGAAGATTGATAAGTTTCCGAAAGTTGGTTTTAAACTGCCACATTCTAGCTGGATTCTACTGCCATCCTTTAGTTCTTGCTGTTACTATAAATAGGTTATAGTGGTATTTATGGAGATGGTTCTAAGGTTAATTCTAATTTTTGAATGGATCTGTTATAAATAAAGTGTGTTTGGTAGAATTTTCTTTAAAAGATTGTCTATTTCAATCAACAATTAATATGGTGTAAGTTTAAAATGAGAGCCAATTTGGTGTAGTGGTTAAGGCATCAGGCTAGAAACTGGGAGACTGTGAGTTCTAGTCCCGCCTAGCCATGAACCCACCTGAATGACCTTAGGCCCATCGCTCTTTCAGCCCTGGGAAGGAAGCAATGGCAAACCACTTCTGGAAAACTTTGCCAAGAAAACTGCAGGGACTAGCCCAGGCAGTTGCCAGGGGTCAAAAACTGACTTGAAAGCACACACACAAAAAAAGTTTAGGATAAATAATGTGAATTAATCTATAACTTGTAGAGATTTTTACTTCTATAGTTTTCTTTACTAAAACGTGTGTGTGTGTGTGTCCATAGATATGTCCAGAGGTGGCTCTCAAAGGTAGTTAAAATACTGTTTTGAATGGTGGTACAGTGCTCATTTATTCAATAAAAAGAAGTACTCTTGGTTTTTTTCCCCCAATTATTATCACTCTGATAATTATCTCTAGTGACTTTCTGGTGAAAATAGTGGATATAACTGACAGCAGCCAACAAAAGACATTTCGAGGACATGATGCACCTGTTTTAAGTGTATCATTGGATCCAGCAGATGCCTTTCTGGTATGTCCTATAGATTTTCTTTCCATTGCTTTTTAATAGCTTATGCTACAATTCTACATATTTTGTATTGTCATATTTCCTTAGCACAGCATTTCATTTGGAGATTCTGTTGCAGGAATTTGCATATGCCAGCCTATTAACTTATGCCTTATGACTTAATCTCATATTTACTTCATGAAGGGAAGTTATTTATTTCTTGGTCTTTGTTAAGCCTATTTCCAAAAAAGATCAAATGACGATAAATCAAAGTAGTGTAACCTCAAAACCAAATTTGTAGATCATCTGTGAACCTACATACGTGAGTAAACTTGTATAGTATTGTACTGTTAAAGTTATTTAACAACAATTATCTTTTACCTAAGAAAGATGAATATAGATTTGAAAGGTTTAGTTGTGGTTAATACTTAGATGGAGAAATTATTGCACCAGTATATCTTGCGTAACTTAAAAATACACAGCATGAATAGGTGAAAAGGTATATTTATTGGACTAAATGGTAGTTTAAAATTTACCCAGGTTTTAGAGTTTTTAATACCAGCTTTTATTCTGGCATACTGTACTTACTTATTCCCTTACTAGAATAGAAAAGTAAAGTCTGTTAAATACCTGTTTCACATTTCACCTAGCTGGTTCCTACAGGCAAAGGAAAGCCCAGTCAGGTGAATAATTTGATTGTTATTTATGTATTAAAATTACACCCTGCCTTTCTGCTTAAAAAAGCATTTGTTTTCTTCCAGAGTGGGGTGTTTCAAGACAAGTATGTCAACAAAAATGTAGCCTCATAAACTGCTCATGATACTGAACTCAGTGCAATTTTAAATGTAAATCTTAATGCAGTAAGTAATGCCAGGTGCTAATATCTTTAAAAATGTTCCTTCTGCAGGCGTCAGCTAGCTGTGATGGGACTGTCAGAGTGTGGAAAATTTCAGAACAGGTGAAATAATATTTCCTGGATTAAACTTAGAACTTTTCAATACGCCTTAAATATTTTCCAATGTATCTGTCCTCTGCATTGATCCCATTACAACTCATAGGCCTGCCTTTGGTATGAAAGCCATCTGGATCACTTTGGGTCGGCCATTCTCTCTCAGCCCAACCCACCTTACAGGGTTGTTGTGGGAAAAACAGGAGGCAGAAGTATTAGGTATGTTCACCACCTTGAGTTATATATAAAAAAGGTGGGATAAATAGCAACAATAATAATTCATGTTCCAACAATATATTTATCCTCTTAAAAATACAGCCTCTGCTGTGTATTTTTTATAATATATTTTATTATCAATATAATATAAGAAGATACAATATAGACAAAATTAAATAGGCCTTCCTCTTCCCTCTTTACAAATAACAAAATAAGTAGAAATAAATTGCATTTACCAAATGACCAGTTTTACTTCGATTTGCTTAGTTAAAATATATTTTGGGGCAATTAGTACAAATGCACATTTTAATATTTGTTTTTTGTTTGTCCATGTTCAGAGGAAATATGTGATTGATGGGCACCAGTCTGATATAATCATCACCAGTTATTTAGATTTAAATTCCACTTTTTCTCCAGGAGCTAAAGACAACTTATATGGGGGTGGGGGGGTGGGGGGGGTCTTCCTTCACTTTATGCTCATAACAACAATCCTATGAGGTTGGTTAGGCTGAGAGAGTGACTGTCTCAAAGTCAGTGAGAGTTTCCGTGGCTGATGTTGGGCTAGAACCTAGATCTCCTCTGTTCTAGTCCAACATGTAACACTATACCACACTGAAACTATTTCTGTTTCCCCTTTTAAATTCTGATGTAAATCCTAATGCAAGTGGGGGGCCTCAGTGTGGAACTAATATGTAACCAATTACAGAGTTAAGACTAATTCTTTTAGCAGTTTGGAATAAACCCCTTTGGATTCAGTAGGGCTTACAGCATAATCCTCAACATGTTTATTCGGTTATAAATATTACATCTAAGAATGTTTTGTCTTGAAAACCAGTCATGATAGGCTGGTTCTTTTTATGGAAGATGCCTATTGTTACTTGCTTTCTCAGTGGGGAACTCTTAATAATGCAAGAAATCCCTGGATATAGTAATAAAATCATAGTGTGAGAAACAGTAATTAATTTTTATTATTTGTCTTGGAAGAGGAACCCCTTCTAAAGCAATTGCCTGCAAAACAGGACTGTCACATGAATTAGATTGATAAACTGGTTAAAACTATCCAGTGAGTTTTGTGTCTGAAGGAAGCCTAAACCTGGATCTCTAACATTCCAGCAATGTCAGTGCAAGTATTCCATATTTGCTTCCATGCTAAAAAATCAATATAGCTGCTGGCAAGGTGACCCTATTCCTACTTTTTGCAACTTGCAAAATACTTTATATTTCAGAAAGGCCTATATCAAGCTAGTTAACCACCATTAACTTATTTTACTTCTAGAATTGTGAGACAAGCTGGCCGCTGCTGCAGAAATGTAATGATGTGATAAATGCAAAATCCCTATGTAGACTGTCCTGGCAACCAAAAAAAGGAAAGGTAATATGCTCTGTGTGCGTGTGTGCGGGCATGCATGTGTGCATGCCCTGTGGGGGTCTGCAAATGGTGGTGCTGATGACATGTGTCATCATTTGGATGTCACTGCTGTTTTATATGGATGCCTCTGGGGGTTTGTGCATGTGTGCACATTCTGCAATGTTGTTTAATCCCTCCTAATGCTACTGTGCAGATAGGTGTTTGAATTTAGGAACTGGCATCTGGTCTAAGCCGAACAAAGGCAGAACTGGTAAAGTTTAGTGGCAGAAGGGAGTTGGCAAATGCATTATTTTCTAAGTAATACAGATTCAAGGAGAGGTCAAATATAAAGTAGCTGTAGAATCTCTACCTAGAGCTTTATATGCACAGCCTGTCCTTCCTTAACTCCAAATACCTTAGAAAATTATTCTGATTCAGATAAAAACTGTATGGCAGTGGGTGCTTGAACAAGAGCACTCTGTAGCCCACCCTGAGAATGTTCAAATAATTGTTCCTTTCAACCTATTAGTAAGAAACCATAACCATTATGCCCAATGAGTATGTTCACAAATCACACTAAGCTAAAAACCAACCCCATTCTGGCTTACCCAGATGTGTGAACCAAGTCTTTGACCCTTGTGAGTTTGTAAACAAAACCAGGATAGAACTTATTTAAAAATCATTTAAAAATCAGATCCACCTTATTAACAACCTTTTTTTCCTCCCTAAATAGCTGCTAGCCATTCCGGTAGAGAAAGTAATCAAGCTATATGGAAGAGAAACCTGGGATCATGAACTGGATCTGTCAGATAACTTCATCACACAGGTTGGTATCCTTTTAGATAGCTGCTTTTTAATATGCCCCTGTTCTGAGAAGTGTTTGCTTGGTAAACCAGGGAAGAGAAAACCATACAGTATTTTCTTAAGCTGATTGATTGTTAGTGGGTTAGTCTCCCTGTGAAAGAGTTTAGTGCTATATGGGAAGTCTGATGTTTGGGTGGTGTATGTGTGTCAGATAGACTAAAAGCAGAGACCTGTAGTAGTAGTAATCAGAGGTTAAAGTTCCTTTGTTTTATGAGCTGTCTAGAAATCTATTGCAGAAACAACAGTTGTGCTGCCTGTTACAGAAGTGTGCTTTCCTTTTAACATTTACTGTGTGTACATTTGTAAATAGATAATTATTAGGTACCTACAGCAGTGGCTGCTGCAGAATCCAAAACCCAACTGGGCAGATCTCTGAGAGGGCAGTATTCCTGCCTTTGCCCAGCCAAGTCTAGGTTGTACATGCCAGGTCTGTATGCTCATCCGCAATTAAGTTGTGAAGGAACACGGTCTTATTACAAATGATCAGGTGTTTACCAACAGCAGGATAAACCCAAAGTCACCAACAATCCAACTACTAGGACCCAGGATTGGCCACTGGGCCAGAACTGAAGATTGACTCCACATTATTTATTTCCCTTCCCCTAGAATGACCCACATGGCACCCATTATCATATCTACCCTGGCCTATTACAACCAGGATTGTGCTTGCCTTCATCCCTCAACCATGGGCACCTGCCAGTCCCCATATTCTGCTGCTTACAATCACACCCATATTTCACAATGCTACCACCATCTACACTAAAACTCAACATAATTAAAATTAACACTTCACCTTTCCAGTTCTTCACCTAGCATTTGCTAGCAACCTTTATTAGAACATCCACCCCTCACTCACTCCTGATTATCACTCACACATCTTTACAATTGCCAGCTATATTCCTGGCAAAGACACCCAGAGAGGCTGGCAAGCCACTTCAACACTCCCATCCTTACCAAAAAAACAGTGCAAACAACCTGTTCCCTTTTACTCTGTCAGGCAGTCTCTTACTAGGCTCCTGGTTGGGGGAAAAAGAAGCCCCTGCTTGCTTGCTTATTGCAGGAGGGGCATTACAATTCTAGTTTCCAAGTTTTTATCTCACACATGGATTATGTTAGTAAAAAAACCCTATTATCTCCTTATATTGTCCAAGGCTCCAAATAAAACTCACCTTCTGACATGGTTGAGACCAGACAATTCAGCCTATGTTTTACTGTGGTTAACTGGTGAGCTTCTAGGCTGGCCTCCACTGCTCAGTCTGTTGAGGCTCCTATCTCACCACCATTAGCTGTCCAAGAGTAGGCTGTCTAGGCTTATAGGATGGACGCTCTGGCCTCCAGTTTGGGTCCTGAAGCTGTTGGCTTACAGGCTCCTCTAGTATCCAACATCCCAAAACCAGTCTCTTCTTGCTCCAGGAGATAGACTTCAGGCTGCCACAGCTGGTTGCTTCTCACTGTCTGCACACTCCTGTGACTAACTTGTATTGGTCAACCCAAACTTTCCTCCTACCCAAACCCACTGTTGCCCACTGCCACAATGAATTTCTGGGATGTGGGCACCAACACAACTCTGCCATTGCCACAGGTCTCCTGTCAAGATATAAACTTGTTGTCTTGACTTTCTCCTCTCCTCTCCTCTCCTCTCCTCTCCTCTCCTCTCCTCTCCTCTCCTCTCCTCTCCTCTCCTCTCCTCTCCTCTCCTCTCCTCTCCTCTCCTCTCCTCTCCTCTCCTCTCCTCTCCTCTCCTCTCCCTGTCTCTCTCCCTCCAAAACAGTAACATGATATTAACAAATTAACAAAAAAACTAAAACATCTTTCACTTTCTGCTCAAGGGATGGGCACACCAACCACAATCTTAGCCGAAGACACAGAATTTGTAATATCAAGGACTTACTTTCTTTTTTCCATGTTAGCCCCTAAATGTTGTGGCCTGGTCTCCATGTGGACAATATTTGGCAGCTGGAAGTATCGGTGGCTGTATAGTCATTTGGAAAGTGGAAACCCAAGAATGCTTGGAAAGGTACCAGTTGGTTTTCAGTATCCATTACAAAGATGGGCTTTTGCAAAGAAAAAAAAATAGGAAAACTTGCGGGAGCCGCTAATACATGACATAAAAGGTTTGGACAACCTCTACCATAAAATCAAAGCTGTGGTAAATCTGTGAGACTTTCTGGGTTCACATGTCTTGATCGACTAGCATAAAGTGGTTTGTTTGGTTTTGGTTTAGCACAATGTTTAAGAACTTAAGGCCTGAGCAACAGCTAAGCAAAGGTCTGCCAACCTACATGATTTTGGATGTAACTTATACTTTTTATTTTTTTTATATTATTATTATTATTGCTTTTGTTATTGCCTTTTTAGGGTGAAACATGAGAAAGGTTACACAGTCTGCGGTCTGGCATGGCATCCCAAAGGAGGCCAGCTTGCTTATACAGATACAGAAGGCAATCTTGGACTACTTGAGAATGTCTGTGAAGTAGGAAGAAAGAAATCATTCCATAAGGTAATATAAACTGAAATCTTTTTTTTTTTAAATTATCTTCGTGATTATTAATTCAATCATGTGAATCTGAAGTTTGTTAGCTGGAGGGCAGAGCTTTCCTTTTTGAAGAATATTTGCTAATTTGGCATATATACATTTATTAACTGTTAAATCCTGGCTTCAGGCACCTAATTCTTCTATCAAAAGCTATGATGAACTTTTTGATGAGGATGACAAAGAGGACTTTCTGAATAGGGATTTCATTGAGGATGACTGGGGCTCGAAGGCAGCAACAAATGATGAAGATGAAGATGACTTTAAGATGGCGTCGGGACGTCCCAGAAACCGAGGCGCAGTAATAGAAGATGATGATAACTCTCTAGGTTAGGATTTCCCAAAGTGGGAGGTTTGGAGCAGAAGCAGAGGGAGGGGCTGTACATTGGGGCAGCTATGAACATATAATCATGTGCTAATGCTGTCAGTTTGGCTGCCAGCATTCTGAAGATGCTACAAAATGTCCTGATGTGTGCTATCTGCCTTTCATAGATGCTGGATTGTTGAAAGCTAATCCTGCTCTCAACAAGGAGGAAGAAGAGGATGATCTGGAAAAATTTGTTCCAATCCAGACACTGCCATCAGTCCAGAGGCCGTTCTACAATGGGCCATTGCCAACTCCTCAGCAAAAGCCATTCCAGTCTGGTTCTACCCCAATACATCTCACCCACCGCTTCATGGTTAATTTCAGGTTTAAATTGTTTCATTAGCTGATCTTTTAAACAGTAAGATTATTAATGTTTTAAATAATTTGTAAACTGCCCAGAGTTGATGGGAGTCAGGCAGCATTTACATTTAAATAATAGTAATAGTAGTACTAATAATAATAATAATAATAATAATAATAATGATGATGATCGTAATAATGAAGTTTCTAGATACTCTACTTAAGCAGTTCCACTTAGTAAATGTAACCTTATGGCTTTTAACATATGTAATACAGTGCTCAGATCACTTTCAAGATATGGCCACAGCCTAAGCTGATAAAGGGCTGCAATTCTCACAAAAGCATTCAAAAGCAAGTTCATTTCATAAGTAAGAGGCCAGGTTGCCTCTTATAGGACTATAAACCTACCCCTATAAAAACAAGATAAGTACCATCAGTTGGTCCTCTACTGTTAACATTACTGACTGTACTTTTTTGTTGTTGGAATCTTTTTTACGTTTTGAATATTAGTAAAAAAAAGTTGCAAAAAAACCTTTCAGAAATAGAGGTAGGTTTAAAGACATTTAATTTAAAATTTCTGAATAGGACTAAAAATAATATAGATTTCTTCACAAATGGGAGGGAAAGAGAAATATATTTATTTAACTATATTTGGATAAGGTGAGGGTTAGAATCCATTGCTTCTACCTCTAGAGAGAATGGAAATCTGTTCCAGGAGTTAGGAATTTAGCTTATCTCTCAGACATTAACCCTGTCTTTTGCTGCTTGCCTGTTCTGATCTCTTGATTGCAATAACTCTACTTTTTGACAAATTTGTGATGTAACTTATATGCCTATCTTGGGTGTATAGTTCTCCACTGATGGTGTTATCCCTTGTTCTCTCCATCTCAGTTTCAGTTGCAGTGATATTATATTGGCCCATCTCCAACTGCTGATTAAACATACTGAGACTATATGAATGGGCTGCATGCTATCATATAGCCTATATACTGTATATAGGGCAGATCTAGAGTCAACCTTGTAGAAACATTTATACCTTCTTTTCTTAACAAGTCTTGACATCCTACTTGTAGGTATGGAACTCTGTCGGTATTATTCGCTGCTATAACGATGAACAAGACAATGCTATTGATGTTGAATTCCATGATACTGCAATACATCATGCAATGCATTTGCCAAATAATTTGAATCACACAATGGCAGACCTTTCCAGTGAAGCTATTTTATTGGCCTGTGACAGCACAGAGGAGCTAGCAAGGTAAAAAGACAGAGTACTTCAGTGTGAATTATAGCCAGTAAAACTAATTTTTGTATTCCATGAACTCACAAGGGAGTGGGAGTAATAAGGATGGAATCAGTGCATATCAGAGCTGCTGTTAGGTTCTAATTGCTTCAGATTTTCTTTAGAAAAACATGTGGAGAATGAGGAAAAGGAGAAACCAATGACTGCAGATCTCCTTATTGGAACTACTTAATATCAAATCAAAAGCATCAGTGTAATCAACAAGCATTTTAGGTGACGATCCTCAAAAGTGCAAGGCAAGAGGTGTGTATCTGGACATCCATTCATGTTTTGCTTACGTTCATTTCCCTCTTTCTTTTGTAGCAAGCTTCACTGCATCCATTTCAACTCCTGGGATCCTAACAAAGAATGGACTGTTGATATGCTGCAGGGTGAAGACATTGAAGCTGTTTGTTTGGGCCAGGGCTGGGCTGCATGTGCCACTGGCTCTCTTCTGCTTCGGGTGTTCACCATTGGGGGAGTTCAGAAAGAGATTTTCAGCCTCCCCGGTCATGTGGTGTCGATGGCAGGACATGGAGAACAGCTGCTGGTGATCTTTCACAAAGGTGTTTTTGGTATTCTTTTATGCATTTAGTTGTTTAAAATTTAAAATGTTGGTTATTCAAACCTCTTTCAGGTGTCCTTCTGTGCTTGGGGAAGGGGGTGTGGCTGTGGGATGCACAGCTAGTGTTTTCTAAGGCCAGGAAATTCCAATAATGTTGACCTTAGAAAAAGCTTGACCTTGAAATGATCCCTTCTACCCCTGAGCCTAGGGGCAAATTTAGATCAGCCATTTGATTGTTCTACAAAATTTCCTCTTTATTTTTTTTAAAGACCATGCTACAGCCATTATAGCTCTGAATTTATTGGGTCACTTCATTTTCAAGTAGTCTTTTGGTCTTTTGATTTTAGTCACATGACTAAAATAAGCTGTCTTGAAGTACTTAACAATGGCTTGATTTCATTGTGATTACCACATTCCTCACTTTCTGTTATCTTTTTCCAAAACTAGAATTTGCCATGTAGTTCTGGCTTCTGCATTTTGGAAATCTTGAGCTATGAAGCTGCCTTATATCAAGTAAAATCAGTAGTTAACTAGTCTAGTGCTGTCAAATCTTCCTATAGCAGCACTCTAAAACCAGGAGATCTTATGCTGTGTTGCTAGTTCCCCTCCTTCTGAGTGGAGATATTGAGCATGAATTCTTTTACATGCTAAGCGTGTGCTTTGTCATTGACCTATTATTCCCTCTGGCTTTCTACTATTTTGTCTTTATTTTTTTTTAAATATAAAGATGCAGTACTAGTAAAATTAGAAGTTAAGGATTCAAAAGACAGCAAACATCTATTCTACATCTCACAGTGATTTCTGTAAGAGTAGAATAATAATTACTACTATTATTATTAGAATTTCAAACGGAGAAATGTTTTAGACTTTACGTCATGAATATAATATTATTTTCCTAAAATAATTTCTTAAATCCCAAATTATAGTCATCACATATTGACAATGTTTAAAATTACCCAGCAAGTGGAAATCCATCACAATAATTCAGTAACACACAAAAAGGTTTGTTTGTACACAGCTAAATTCCTTCCTTTTCTTTATACTTTCCCAGCAACTTTTCAGTGTGACTTTCTTTGGTCAGAATTAACGGCATATATCCTTCCCATCCCCAACCCTCACTTGTAGGCACCGGCTTTGAAGGGGATCAGTGTCTTGGAATTCAGCTTTTAGAACTTGGAAAAAAGAAAAGACAAATTTTACATGGTGAATCACTTCCCCTTTCCAGGAAATCATATTTAACATGGATAGGATTTTCAGCAGAAGGTAAGATGGATCATTTAAGATATGGTTAGATCCCAATTTATTCTTTTAGTGTAAAATGAGGGAAGGAGAATGTCATCAAATCTTGTACATTTGCAATCTTCAACACTTTTCCATGTCAAACATCCTCCAGACATCAGGAATGGAACGCATCATATGCTTTGTTAACTAAAAAGTATGCATCAATTATCAGTGTTAAGACAATGCTATTGGTTTCTAGGGGGATGGGGAAAGGAAGCTGGCTGATTGAATGTCCATGGTTTTTTTACTCTGGATCACCAGAAGAGGGAGCCATTGCCAAAGTTAGCAACCAATCTGTTGATTCTCTTCAAAATATTTGTACTTTTTAATGTACATGATGGCAATGAGAGATGTAGCATTTAACGTCATGTTCGTTCATTAATCAATACAGCTGCTTCAAAGAGAACTGACTGTCAAAACAAAACTATATATGTGCTTTTCTAATGAATAACTAGGTACCCCCTGTTACGTGGATTCTGAGGGTATTGTACGAATGTTGAACAGAAGGCATGGTAATATTTGGACCCCAGTCTGTAATACCAGGGAGCACTGTAAAGGGAAGTCAGACCATTACTGGATTGTTGGCATTCATGAAAACCCTCAGCAGCTCAGGTACAAAAATAACTTGAAGGTTGTCCCTGTTGTTCTTTAGAACAGTGAGAAGTGCTCAACACAGAAATATTCAGACAGATCTGTTGAAATATGACTTCCTCAATCATCCTCTCTTGTTATCTTCCCACTGCCTCCATTCATTTAAACTAGAGCCTTCCAGGATTAATTTTTTTACTAGAAAGAGGCCTATGGTACTAGCAATAATTCACTTACCAAATGCACAAAAATATTCAGCAATTCCCCTTTCGAGTAATTCTTTTCTAGGAGATTCATTAAAACCTTGGAACATGTCAGCCTAGGAAGATTGGTTATGAATGAAAGTCATTGTGGGTTTTTTTTTCTCCTGCTCATCCAAGATAAGTAAAAACAGAAAACACATCATCTAAACCTAGTTAAAAATGGATTTCTGTGAAAATGTTCCCTTCATTGAAGGCTTGGTTTTAAAAGAGTGTCTGATTGGGCTAGACATTTCAAATCATAATAAATACATAATGAAATACAATTAGCAGAATGACAGGAGCAGAGTTGTGAAGAGGAGGATATAAGAGATGGAGTTCGAAACACTGCCTCTAACCCCATTTATGCTCAAGAACTTCAAGTGTCATCCAGTAACACTTCTTCGGTGAATTGGGCATCTTTATGAAGCAAAGTTTTTTTCTCAGCTCAGCCTTGCAGAGAAGTCCAGCAAGTTACTCACTGATTTGCCTAAAATGGCAGCAAATTTTTAGGCCAGTCCAGAGATAAGAGGACTATGACATTATGCTCTGTATGTGAGCGATCTTTTCTTGTCCTTGACTTTACTAAAAAAAACTGCTGAATAATTATAGAATAACATGGCATACTATGTTAAATGAATTAAAGTGACAAAGGGACAGTTCTGTATTTCTAGGGAAATCTCATTTGAATGCTAAATAAAGTATTTGTATATTCAAGGCTTAGAGAAAACTCCAGGTTTTTTTCCTTAAATTGCTGTTAATTTTTAGCCTGTCATTAAAAAAATTGAGAAAAATGCAGACTTCCTCTTCTTGACATATATACTGCTGAATATGTAAATAACTTGCTTAGACTGTGGTGATTCTGGGAAGGAGAAGAGGATGCACTGCTGTTAGATGTATCTTTTGATTCTGTATTTTTCTTGAATAGATGCATTCTTTGTAAAGGAGCTCATTTTCCACCTACACTTCCCCGTCCCGCAGTAACAGTGCTGCCATTTAAGCTCCCTTTTTGTCAGACTGCAACAGATAAGGGTCAAATGGAGGTGGGTAATTAGAATTTATAATATAATTTTTAGATCCATCCTGAAAAAGGAAATAAGGAGTTGCAAGTTGCTTCCCTGCTCACATCTATTTTATTTGCTTTTCACTTGGTTGTTATTGCATGGAAATAGATATGATATCTCCAGTAATTTTATCTTGCATTCTGCATTAAATACTGTACTAAATATACTGCATGCAGATAATCTCTAAAATGAAGAAAGACCATAAAACTGCTCTTACCTATTAAATTAATATCAAGATCATTTGTACAATTTGGTTGCAATTGCATATAGTACACATATACATAGGAAATGTATAGAAACAGTGGCCCAACTTATGTATGTGTGTCACAACTTTATGTAGATGGTATGCATGTCTATGGCTTTATTTATAACCCTAATGTATAGTGGCACAATAGTGATAATGTTTTGGTAGCCCTCAGGGCCTTGTTAAAACAGCAAGTCTTGTTTTCAGTAAAACCTTAAAAATCCCTTAACAGTTTTTTCTCAGCTGTTTTTCTCTCTGCCCCCCCCCAAAGCAAATTAGCAAGTTCCTAGTCCTTACAATTGCAGAGTTACGCTTGGGAGCATATGGATACCATCTGCTGAAATCTTGAAAGCAAGAGGGGGTGAAGATGAATAATCTCTCAAGTAATTAAGAACAGAGCTTTTGATGTATATAAATACGTGTGTGGTTGAAAGGATCCTTTGCTCCACATTATTCTGATTTTTAAAATTTCTTTTACATTTTCAAATTCTAATTAATGTGGTCTACTTTGTTTGCTTATTTCCAGTCTTTTGGAATTTTAATTATCACATTTTCAAAGTAATTTATAAACTTCTCTTTGTCTCTTTGAATAAATTTTATATTATTTTTGTGTTCTTGCAGTCATGATGAAATAGTTATATGAACTATGATATTCTTTCCTTTCTCTGCATGATGTAGGAGCAATTCTGGCGCTCAGTCTTGTTTCACAACTACTTAGACTACTTATCCCAAAATGGATATGAACATGATGAAAGCGTGAAAGGCCGGGCAGTCCAAGAGCAGCAGAATCTCTTGATGAAAATGTTTGCAGTAAGTGGTAAAGTTGTAAATGGAAGAGAATATATGTAGCTCAGGGTTGAACTGTGGAGTCCTTGGGGTTCTCTGAGCTTGCCTGTTTCCTTGCAAACGTTTCGTTACCTGGCTAAGTAACATCTTCAGCGCTGAAGATGTTACCTAGCCGGGTAACAAAACGTTTGCAAGAAAACAACCAAGCTCAGAGAACCCAAGGACTCCAAAGTGGCAAATCTGTCTTCTTCAATCGAATCCCTTTCAGTTGTGCCAGATTTCAGCTTCCATGAAGCCTCAGCCTACCACCAAGTTGGTACAGGAGTTAAAGTGAAACAGCAGAAGGATACCACATTGGGGAAGACTATTTTAAATTTACCTGAATAAAGCTTCTTAGACGTTTGGTTGTTATATTACTTGAATAAAGAATCCTGTTTCATGATTTTTTTTCTTTGCAATTTTTGAATTTGTCTGTTCCATGCAGTCATTCATTCCATGTGACTAGCTGTTGACTTTTGTTAACTCTGAAACAGATGAGGAATGTTTTAAGCACACAATTAGACAAAATATAACTTGCTAATATACAATACTGTAATGCTCAGTATAAGCATAGATAGTCATCCTGGACAATAAGCAGACATTTGCCAATCAACAGAAAAAATATTGCAGGTGTCCACAGCAAATCGAGATAATGTCAAAATGATGAAATGTGCATAAAGGCCCAGTCTTGCCTTTACGTACTTGGATCCTGACATCTGATGCATGTATGTAAGTTGTGGGTTTTGTGTCATGGTGTTGTTTCATTGCTTGCCTCCCTCCCATGGATGCCCCTGGTCCTAGGTAATTTGGCTGTGGGCAGAGCTGCTGCCAGAGAGAGGAGCCGGCACAGCACAGCAAGGCACAGATAATGAGCGGGTCCAAGGCAGAAGAAGCCTGAGCTAGCGGAGATGAATGGGCCTAAGCATTTGTGGCAGGAGTAGCAAGAGCTTTGGGAGGCAGAAGGCCAGACCCAGTGAAATTGCTGCAATTCCACAATGGAGAGAGAAAGGCAGACCAGGCTCAGGAAATGAGTCATCTTGATCAGCAATTTATGTTCAAAGCTCAGTCTCTTAGTGCCAACCTAGAAATGAAATTAATTAATTGTGTGACTATCCCGCCATGTTTTATAAATAGCCTCAGGAAGCCTGAGTATTCTTGAGACTATGGGGGTAAGGGCTGAAAATTTAACACTTATCTGTTCTTGCCAGGGTCCTAATAAAAATGGCCTGTTCTGGCCAAACCCATTTGTTTTTCAAGATAAGCCTGTTTCAACTTCCTTGCAATATAAAGGAGAGGCCATTTTTGGAGAGGAACCTGAGAAGGAGAGAGGCACTTCATTTCGCCTTTCCACAACCCATACTTCTGTTTACTCAGGCTTCCCTGTGGCTTTTATGTACTGTGCAGGTTAATTATCAGGTGCATGAGGAGTTTGATCCTTAACTACACTATTTTATAGCTATCTGGAAAAGAGCATCATTATGTAATAGAACTTTTGAAAGCAGAAAGAGACATGGATCTCTTGAACTCACTATTTTTTTAATTAAAAAAACTACTCTGGATGTTCTCTGGCTCTTTTAAATGTAGTTTTTCTTCAATGGAGGTTTCATATGCATTGTTCCTGAGGTTGCTCACTTTAATTGCTGCATCATAACTCGAGTTATTTTCATAACTATGAAATGGCTTTATAAGAAAATAGCTGGGACTCATTCTGCTCTGGCATGGATGTATTAGGAGG
Source organism: Python bivittatus (assembly GCF_059951505.1). Classification (NCBI taxonomy): domain Eukaryota; kingdom Metazoa; phylum Chordata; class Lepidosauria; order Squamata; family Pythonidae; genus Python; species Python bivittatus. Next base: position 17,420,512 of record NW_028277087.1, on the reverse strand, counting down.
CTGCTTCCTTGAATTCTGTTTTGTAAAGAAAGAATGAGAACTGAATGTTCTATCCTTTTAGAGACTTTTTTTAATCCTCTTTTTTTTTCCCAAACAAATATTTCTCAGATAAACATTAACATTTTTTTTTCCTCCTTGCTTTAAAAATAGCTATCTTGCACACTGGAACGTGAATTTCGCTGTATGGAGCTTGCTGAACTCATGACACAAAGTGCTGCAAGTTTAGCTATCAAATACGCCTCTCGCTCTCGGAGGCTGATTCTTGCCCAGAGACTTAGTGAACTTGCCGCTGAGAAGGTGTCAGAGCTGGCATCTGCTGAAGAGTATATTGAGCAAGAGGAGGAAGAAGAGAAGCCGCAACAGGATTTTAGAAACCACCTGAATGCTGGGTAAAAGTGAATTCTGAAAGGGACACAACAGAGAGAGAACTTTTATTTTTATAGTTGGGTTTTTGTTTAAAGTTGGGCAGGTGCTTTCTAAACCACTGTGGAAGAAAATATGCCACTGCCCCATCCCTCTTACAGCAGGACTGGGTTGGACTAACAGTAAACAAAGGCTCTCAATTATAATATCAAAAACAGGAACCCTGAGTTCAGTAGCTTACTTTTAACCCAAGAAAAGACAGAAATGCAACTGATCAGGTGACGGGATGGGAAAAATCAGCAATCCAGCCCTTTTAAAAGGCTCTAGGTGAATGGAAAGAGGAAACATTGTAAGCAGAGTGGAAGAAAAGGATGGATTCAGTCAAGAAAGGAGAAAGGGTCTGGGCAAACCCAGAGGTGGCTATTGCCACTGAAGGAAACAAAGAAAATAGTACAGTAGCTTGTAATGAAGTGGGTGTTCTGGGCAGTAGTATAGTTCATCACATTTTCTGTTTTTAAAAAAGTACCATATTTTTATGGAAATGGCTGTTGGTAATTGATTCCATGAGGACCAGGATAGCCTGTTTTAAACAAGTATTATGGAAACAAAAGGTGTTGTTTTATCATTCTTCTTAAGGCCTGGCTTTTCTTGTAGAGGATGTGTGGCAGTTGCCCCTTCCTTAATATTTTAAGCAAAGGAATAGAAGCCATTGGCTGACTGCATTTCTCTATATGCAGGTATAGTAATACCCCCACAGAATGGAGTCACGCTCGAGAAAGAAACCTTCAACGCCAGCAAAACATGGAGACTTACGAAGAAGAGGATGAGGAGAAAGTGAACACTGTTAATGAGGCAAAACCTAGTAAGCTGAGCAAGCACCCATGAATATTAAGGCAGAAGGCTACATGGTCATAAATTCAGACTCTGAAGACTGGCTAGTCCTTTCAGAAAACAGGATGTATTTGGAACAGAGATGGGCAATTTGTGAGGAGATGGGAGTTGTGATCCAGCCTTCCAACCTCCAGGAAGGCCACAGGAGGCCCTCTGGTGACGCAAAGTTGTTACTGAAAGACTAGTTATGGGGAGTGGGTAGGAGCGGGAGTGGGAAGTTCAACCCAAGCTCGCACTGGGTTTTCTCATACTTGTGCATATGTAACCCTATTGTGCATCCCTTCTGTTTCAGTATTTATCACATATGGCTTATATCATAGTCTTAACATAATTAAACTGGAAAATGTTTAAGTATTTCTACTGGAATATTAATTTTTCCTCCATTTTAATTCTTCTGAAGGCTCTCCCACACTGTATGGAAATGCATCTACTTCCAAGTCTGGTGAGTCAAACTGAATTTATTTTAGGGAAGGAAAAACTCTTAATTGTTCAACATTTTGTCCAAATATTAGGTTTCAGCTATGCAACTGTATTCCCACAGAATTTGTTAAATGCTTTTATTCTCACGAAGAACTTTCAAGCTGATTAAATAAATTGGAAACACACATATATGATTCACATTTTTGTTTAATAATCCCTCCATTGAAATCTTGCTGCCTGGTTAATAGAAAGCTCTACTGCTTCCAGTGATGCTGCGGTATAGTTTGCCATTAGAATGTGATGCATCAGTTCAGTTTCACAAATCAGGGGCTACACTCGCCCAGTGACTTTTTACTAAGAACAGTGTAGTGCAAAAGAATACTAGGCTGGTGGCACTCAGCGTGATCCTGTGCACATCATTAGAATCAAGTTTCTCCTTGCAGTGTTGTAATAGTGTTATGTAAATTGCTGAAAGACCACAGTATTTCGTGGTACAAAAAGTAAAGTAAGTCGTACAAATATTGCAAATTAGCAGATGTATAAAAAGGGGGAAGTCAGAAACTTAATAGTTCTTTTTTTTTTATCTCTTTTTTTCCTTTTTTCCCCTTTTTTTACTTTTTGGAATTTAAATTTTTGTTAAACTTGCTTTGTTCATCTTTTTTTTCCTTTCCTTAACGTGTGTGTGTATACACATACATATGTATATATACCAAGTAACAATACAACAGGGATTTTAACATTAAGTAATTTAGCTTAAGACAAAAACCTTTATTGTATAGCAAATACTTTGATGCAAGTCACAGTGTCTTCATTTTTATTTTTTCATTTCCAATGTTATACTTAGCCTTGAATTAAAAAGCCAAATAATTTTAATGCTCGTAACACTGATACCTTAAATTGTAGCTTATATTTATAGAATATCTAGTTTTTTTCATTTCCAATATTCCAAGTTATCTAAATAATAGAATGTCAAGAATTTGTAATTATATCATATAAATATCATTGTATTGAAATAACATATTGTATCAATATAACAATAAAAAAGGTGGGGGGAAGTAAAATAAATAAATAATCGTAAGGCATAAATATTAATGTCTGGGCCTAACTCAGACATCCTCAGTATGTGAATATGATACCAACCATATTACATGCTGACTCTGTTGGGCACGTCCACAGACTCCAACTCATTGCCATTCAAAGGGAAGCACCTTGATTAGAGGGGTGCCACAGGAAGGGCTTGAGTATCACAGTCTGCTGGAGAAGCAGCAATTCTGCAGGCGCACAGAGGAGCAGATTGTTAGATTTCATCTGGCAAGGTCTTTTTTTAAAGCTCAAATTGTCGGAATACTAAAGTAACAGCAGAGACCAGGTCCTGTTCATGTCTTAAAGACTAGAGGTGGGGGGATATGAACAGCCCTGCTTAATTGTTCTCGTTGTAAATAAAAATTGTGCAGTATCTCTTAAAACATATGGAGATAGTTTTATAACGGTTTGCACTGGTATTCTTCCCTTCCCTTCCCCCCTTTTTTTTTTTTTTGGATAACCAAAGCTGCCCATGCATCTAGCAACCAGGTGCGAGTAAATCCTTTCAAGGTGAGAATTGATGGCTTTAACTTACCTTACTTTTAAGATATTTTTGAAGTCCTGTGGGGGGAAAAGGCAAGTTGCTTAAATCTCTTGCTCCTGTAGGTATCCAGTAGCCAAAAGGATGCATTTGTTCACTCACCCAATATTCTGGACAACCTGACTAGGCTGCCTAAGAAAAATCCCACGCTGAATGGCCAAGGGGGTCCAAACAAGAAGAGCCCAGTTATCAAGCCGTTGATTCCCAAGCCCAAGTCAAAGCAGGTGATGGATTGGACCTTTATCTTGGTTTATGGAAACAGAGCTTGGAAAATTCATTGTTTCCAGATGTAGCAAATTTTATAAATTTAATGAAAACAGAAGGACTACCCAGAGATTGGTTGGCGGGGAAAGAGATTGAAAAGGGTGGGGCAGGAAACTGACATTAATTAAGTAGTAAAAAGAAATTTCGTCTTGATGACCATTCAGGAAATGTTTATAACATGGTATTGCTGGTATTTTTTCCCTCTTCTTTCTTTCTTGTCATTTGATATGCAGTGGTTGAGTAAAAGAGGTAGTCATGGGGGTGAAATAGATGGTTTGTATAGTACAGTTAGAAGTGACACAGAATCTTTACTTGAGTTAATAATGTTTAAAATTTTTAACTTTATTTACAGCAGTATATTAGTGATGTAATTGGTATTACGTACTTGGTTTACTCTAAGTATATATACAAGTGCTGTCTTTTAATGGCATACATTTTTTTTGCTTCTGAATTACTGCGTACGTGCTGCTTATAGTTACTAAGTCTACAGTATTTCTCACCTACAAGATGTTGAGCAATAAGCCTCATGTATATACGTATGTATGTAATTATTTCCAGTCTGAGGGCTGCATTTCCTTACTGAGTGGCTTTACAGAAGCTGCACTCTAAACAGTTGGCAGTTAAGACAAAGAAGTGGGTGGATCTGGAGCAAAAATTACATTTGCTTTATTTTATTTTAAATTAAATTAGATACAGTTAATATGGTTGCTTTACATTTAAATCATAGTTTAATGCACTGCTTAAATCCTTATGTATTTCTTTACCTTACTATCTCCTTCCGTTGTAATCAATATTACTGTTTCCAAAACTATTGAGTAGATAATTACTGCAAAAATACTTTTCCCTCAGAAAGTTAAGTGGACACTCACCAAAATTAGAGGTTCTTGCTCTGAGAAATTTAGAGTAACAAATGCAATATATAAAGAAGCCATTTGCATTGAATTATAAAAATATATTCCATTGCTCAGGCCACAGCAACTGCATTTTTCCAACCCCGAGCACTTACTACTGAAAAGAAAGTCGCAGAAGATAGAGAGGGAAAAAATGACACTGTACCATCTGAACTTCAAACTGTGACTGAGAACAGAGATAATAAAAGGTCAGTGTGCCAAGGAGTCTTACATTGCCATTGTGAGATGACTCCACCTTCTGGGAATATAAATGTTCACAGGTAGTATAAAGGTTTTGTTTCAGAACATTTTCCTTATCTGTATAATTTTTAGGCCAAAAACTGGATTCCAGATGTGGCTAGAAGAGAACAGAAGCAGTATTTTGTCAGATAATCCTCATTTTGAAGAAACAGAGATAATAAAAGAAGGCATGATTCGATTCAGAATTCTGTCTGCTGAGGAAAGAATGGTAATGAAATCTTCTTTCGGAGGATTATATCTTTGTATACCATGTAGAAATGTATTCTGTTTTCACTTTTCCTAAAGTCACACAATTTTACATGTAAAAGCAGGTAGTAGAATGCAAAGTATGACAGATCCTTTTCTGGAGAGATGTATGAGGAGTTCCTCATCTGGATGCGTATTTGGCTAATACCCATTTCATACATTATCTTGCCTCTTCTCCAAGAAGCTTTTTCTTCCTACCCATTGCAACGTTCATTTGCTATGATTCTATGCAGTAATTCAGACAAAGACAGTGATTGGCCCAAATTATTCATTGAGATTTATAGCTGAATGAAGATTGGACCTGACTAATTCTATTTCAGTACTAACCTTGACCTCACACCATCCATGCTGCTCTGTTTGTGCAATGGCCACCCAGCTGGAGTAGTCAGAACATGATTCAGTGAAAATGTGCAAGGCGATCTCATGTCATTGCTCTAGTGCCAGATCATTCAGTCACATAATTCCAGTATGGTTCTAGTGCTACTATCTTCAGAATTATATGCTCCACCATACATATATATAGGTGCCTAATATTTATGGGAAAGTCATATTAATTAATGACAATATTATAATTTAATAGTGATTGTAGAATTATTGTTTTGTTTTTGTTTCCATTAACTAAAGGCTTGGACTGAGAAAGCCAAAGGAAGAGAAACCAGTGATCCATCTGAAGGGAAAAAGCGAAAGCACCCAGAAGATGTTAACGATAAAGGGCAAGAAGGCCAAGAACAAAAATCAAAAGAGGATGTAGGCTCTGCTAAAAAATCCAAATCATTTAATCAGTCTACCTTCACAAAACTATCAACATTTGCATATAAGCAGAGTTAAACAAATCTTGCACTTGTCACCGTTAGCCTGTAGTATTAAAAAAATTCTAACAGATGGATAAAGACTGTTCCCCTATGGAGATGTGCTTCTGTTTTGAGCATTCAAGGAAAGGAAATCTGTGGAAGCTTGGCTATTAAGATACGCAGAATACATTGATCTAGGAATGGAGATTCAGCACGTTCTGGAGCAAAGTGGCATGTTCTGAAGTTCTGTGAAACATTTTGCTCCCATATAAGCACGTCCCTCATGGCTGTAAGGCTGACAGTTATAGCTTATATAGCTTAGGATAGTAAGTAACCTAATTTGCCTTCATAGGTCTTATGGCATTGCCATTGAATGTCATACTCATATAGAGTGGGTTCCAACTAATGTATGTTATTGACATAAGGCCAAGTATTATCTGAATTGCTCATTCAGATAGTACATTCAGATAGTGCTTTATAGGACACTAAGGCAGGAGAGAGCAGAATGGAGCAAGGAGAGGAGGAGACATGTGATTCAGGAGATGAACTGTGCTAGCTTGATACCAAGTTGTGATTTCAGTGTTATGTTTTCTCCATTTCCTTCATACCCATCATATAACAAGGGTTATTAATTTTTCTGCCTCCTTGACAGCTGAACTTAATAATGGAGCCAGTTCATTGTCCCCTTGCCATTCAAGTCAAACTCTCCAATGGTTTGTGTTACTCAACTTCCATTCTAGAAAAATCCATAAAGAATGGATTTTGGTTATCTTGGTTCAGCCTTCCCTTCTGCTGGATTTCACTCCCAGACAGCATTGTATTATAGAAGGTAAGTCAATCTCCAGTTTAGGGAAGGATCCTAGCCCCTTTGGCATTAAAAAGTATCTCTTAGTTCTGTGTAGTAAACAGAATCCTGGTCTCAGACTATTATGCCGTTGTTCTCCAGATCTTACAATGCTATATTTTTATGTTACTGATGATTTTAAATAAAGCAAGGACCTTTTGTATTTTGGCTGTTGAATACTTTGTTTCCATATTCATTATCTTAAACAGGTAGTCCTCCCTTAGCGACCACAGTTGGGACAGGTAACTCTGTAGCTAAGCACTGTGGTCACTAAGTGGAAAATCACATGACTGCAATGGACTTATGTCACTTCCCATTCAGTTGTTAAGCGAGTCAGCTCAGTTGTTAAGCAAAACATTATGTGTCCACAACTTATGATTTTACTTCCATGTTCTCCATTAACTGCTTGTCACAAGCCAATTGGGAAGCATGGAAATCACATGATCGTGGGATGCTGCAATGGTCATAAATCTGTGCTGATTGTGAAGTGCCCAAATGGTGATAATGTGACCATGGAATGCTGTGACAGTTGTAAACGTGAGAATTGGTTGCAAAGCTTTTTTTTTTTTTTACACACCGTTGTAACTTCGAATGATCACTAAATGAGACAGTCTGTAAGCAAGGACTACCTGTTCTGCAACTGCTCCAGAGAACTAAGATGCTAGTTTATGTAATTTACTTCTATTTCTTATATTGCTAGAGATAACTGTACTTTGGTCATTTCTGAGGTCAGGAACAAAATAGTTAATTTTTTTTTTCCAGAATAACCAGCACTGAAAAAGCAGTCAGGTGGTATCCCTTCTCACACTAAGAGAACACTTGAAAAAACTTTATAGCATTTAACTTTCTCTCACATAGGACAGAAAATTCCAAATCTGAAATTTAATTCTGTTTCATTTCCCCATGGCATTATTTTCATCCCCAAATTCGTCCAAAACATTTGACATCAGCCATATAATTGTCTTTAATTTCTGGCAACCTTGGAATGCTGAGAACACATAGAGAATGCCAGGAGCCAATCAGTGTTCCCTCCACCTGACCCGTAGAGTAGTGTAAAAAGTACCATTCAGTGAGTGGGCTGAGGCAAGATTTCAATGTTTATACACTACTTATGCACACAGCAACGGTCATGCTAGGCAAGTTTTTAAAAAAAGAAAACAGGTATTATTAGAAACTGACTAGAAGGATTCAGATGGAATTTGCTGACAAGGTTGCCTATGAAATTACAACAAGTTCAAGCAACACAAAGTGAAGCAAGAGTGTTTATCAATGGGGAATTAACCTGTCACCAAGCCCTGCAGAGCTTCCTCCATTTTGCAATTTCAGCTGTGCCAGAACTGAATGGAAAGAATGTCAGATGGGTTGCCCAGAGAGGACAACGTGGGAGTTCAGTAGTGTGTGAGCTAAATGAGTGAACATGCCATGGGTGAATGCACCCTTGAAGTGTTCAAATCAGTGGGTCTATGTAAGCTAAATGGGGAGCCTCACATTTAACAAAATAGATATACAGAGCAGAAAGTCTGCGGCAAAACAGTTCAGCAATATAGCATATCTCCATGTAGGAGAAAAGCATTTTTGGCTTTTCTCAAGCAGGGCTGGAAAAGATTGCCTCAAAGTATTGGACAGCCAGAGCCAAGCCGCTGTAGAGTCTGTGTATCGACCAGTGCTTGAACTCGACAGAAGGTAGTTTTCGACAGACAGGCCTGAACCCCAAATACAGCTTTATGAGTTCCTTTTAAGAAGCGGTTTAGGAATATTCTCTTGGATCATTAAAGCAGGAGATGTGTATTTTGACAAATGAACAAGTGGTATGCATGTCTAAGGCTTTAAAAATACAACGGAAATCAACAGCTCTCTTTCTTCCTGGCTTAGCACCTCAGTCTCTAGTATTTTTGAACACTGAAAGGCTCTAATCCTATGGAACATCACTTTCATCCAGATAGTAGATAGGTAGATATAAACAGATAATACCTAACAGCAGCTTCTGCTGGACTGAAGAAATCTAGATGTTTGTTATAAACAGTGTATTGAAGTATGAATCACCTCATCAATACCAAGATAATATGCCCAGATATAAACAAACACAGCTGCTTTGATCCACAAATCGAAAAGGAGGCCTTGTTTTCTTTTTTATTCAGAGGAATTTCGAGAAGATGGTGGTTTTAAAAATGCAGGAGTCGTTTGACAGTTTAGTGAACTGAATAAGCTCTATGCCAGAAATGTTCACTTCAAATTTCACCTATACGCTAAAAGGCTAGCTTAAGACTATTGTGCCTTGTGCAAATGCTCAGTGTAAAATATCTCACCTTACTGTGGTAGTGTAAAGGTTACTGAGATGATTACAGATGAATAGTTGCTGTTAAAGTGATAAACAGTATAGACTTTCTTAATATTTTTTTTCATAGCCAACTGAAATATTCCGTTCTTAAATGGGAGTGGATTTCTGGTCTTAATTAAAACGGTATCAATGGATATGCACGATCCTGTTCTTTTCCACATCTCTTAGAATGCAAGCATTCTTTTTCCACATGATACCAAGCTCCATCTAGTCAAATATTGTCTCTAACAGTAGCTAAACGGTTGGGTAGTCCTGGGCTTCAAGGTTTAGTGACCACAGCCTAGACAATAGCTAAATAAACACTTTTGGCAGGTTCATAGGACATGATGGACGCTTATCTATTGTCTTCTGCATCTATGAATCCAGGATAAATGCTTCTAAACATGGAAATTTCATTTACCAATTGAACCTATATTTAAATATCAGCCAAATTCCACTTAAATATCTTTTCAGCATTCATTTCCCTTTAGGTTTCAGAAGTGAAGATCCAACTCTTGCCTTCACCTGCAATTTCCATTGTACAGCTGTTATTTATTACATATAGAATTTATGTACTGCCTTTCCTTTAGGAGTTCAAGGCAGCATATGTAGCACTCCCATCATTTTTTCTGCACAAGAACTCTTTGACGGAGATTGAGCTGCGAGTGACCAGGCCAAGTCATGCAGTGAGCTTCCATAGTTGAGGTTAAGCATAAACCTGCTTCTCCTCAGTTATAATCTGTAACCTTAACAACTACATCACACTGGCTTCTACACTAGCTAGACACTGGCTAGACATAGTTTGTTTTCTCAATGCTTTTAAAAGGAGAAAAATATCCAAGAAGGCTGGGAGCTTCTGTGAAACAAGATACTGGAGGTGAAAACCCAAACAATTCCTACAAGAAGGAAGAATGGGAAACATCTAAAGAGACCAAACTGGATCCATACAGAACTTAATAAATTACCTAAAAGAAAAAAATGAAATGTACAAGAAATGGAAAGAGGGGAATATATAGAATACAAAGCAGTTTGCAAAAACTGTAGGTTTAGCATGAGAAAAGCTAAAGCCCTGTACAGGGTTAGGCTAGTAAGGGACATCAAAAACAACAACAAAAACTTTTTTAAGTATGTCAGAAGCAAAAGGAAAGTTAAGGAGACAATAGGTCTTCTGGAGAGAGAGAATGATGAAATTAAGAAGGAGGGTGAGAAAGCAGAAGTCCTCAACAACTATTTTGCCTCTATTTTCTCTCAGAAGGTGACCAAACCCTCAGCTGGGCCTCATTGTACCACTAGCTAGGCATAGTTTCCCCTAGAGGGGAAAGTAAACTGAAGCTCAAGATAAACAAAGAGCAAGTGAGGGAATTCCTAGTAATCTAAATTAATTAAAGTCTCTAGGGCCCAGGGTGAATTACACCCTAGGAACTAACAGAGGTAATTACAGAACCAGTCTCTGTAGTCTTTGAGAAATCATAGAGAACAAGCCAAGTCCCAGAAGACTGGAGAAGGGCTAATGTTCCTATTCTCAAAAAGAGAAAGAAGCAGGACCTGGAAAACTACAGGCCTATGAACTTGACTGGGCAAAGTCCTTCAACAAATTATCAAGCAGCATCAAATCTACCTAGAGAGGCATCTTGAGTGGGGTGCCACAGGACTGTCCTGGGCCCAGTGCTGTTCAACATTTTTATAAATGATATGGGTAAGGGAGTCAAGGGAGTGCTTTCCAAATTTGCAGACAATACTTGAGAAGAGATGGAAAAAATTCACAAAGTCTTAGACAAGCTAAAACAGTGGGCAGAAACAAATAGAATGAACTTGAACAGGGAGAAATGTGAAGACATGCACCTAGGTAAGAACATGAAAGAAACCTGTACAGAATGGGGAAAATCTGGCTTAAGAGCAGCGTATATGAGAAGGATTTGGGTGTACTAGTGGATCACAAGCTCAACATATCCCAACAGCTTAATGCAGCTGCAAAGAATGCCAACAGCATCTTGAAGAGCACCAAGAGGAACATTTATTTATTTAAAACATTTATATGGTCACCCATCTTAAACCAAACTCTGGGCAGCTCACAACCCAAGGAAAAAACAATATATATCAATAGTAAAATAAAAACAAAAAACAAAAGATCTGGCACCACAGCTAAACTTTCCCATGGAACCCACAAAACATTTGTTTCATGGCAATCTCACCCTATCCCAGCACTTGGGGGAAAAGCCAGCTCTTAAGTGCTTTCTGGAAGGTTAAAAGGACGGGGGCCTGCTGGACCTCAAGGGGAAGGGTGTTCCATAGGGCAAGGGCTGCCACAGAAAAGGCACGCTTCCTAGGTCCTGTAAGATGGCAGCATTTAAGGGAAAGGACCTAGAGCATCCGTCAGAGATATTTTAATTTGGTTTTTGTTACTGATGTTCTATTTTTAAGACTAGCTTTATTTAACAAATAGAAATTAGTAATTCAACAGCCCTCTGAATAGCATTTGACTCTCAGGAATTTTCATTCCTTGGAGCAGTAAAATATGCTGGAACTAGAAAGAGAAGTCTTTAACATTAGATAATGACCTTTGCTTTGGGTAAACCTTATAGAAGAAATCTGGCCATGGAGAAAGGTATTATTGGCCAGGGCTGGCTGAGAATTCTAGAAGCTGTTCTAACACGGACAGTTCCCAGAATGGGGAGAGCAGGAGGAGGAGGAGGAAAATTCAGAATAAAGCAAAGCTCAATGTTTGGAGAAGTTCATTATTAGGAAACTGGAGCCCTTCTGTTTATTGGGTAACAAGGTTCAGTAATATTTTACTGTAAAGCAGCCATAACTCAGAGCCTAAGGTCAAAAGTCTGTTGCATTGCAATATGCCATGTTTCCCAAAGGTCACTAAAGAAATGTAAATGCAGTGAAACTCATCCTCTGAACTGACATAATTAAAAGGAAATGATTCTAGAATTGATACCGACATTCTTAGCAAACAAGTGTCTCAGTGGACAACCTGGGAATAATAAATGCTGCAGCTTTACTGAATTAGGCACAGAGGTAGTGATATTTGGATGGAAGATGTACTCAGGACCTCTAACAAATGTTTATTTCTAAATTTGTACCCACCATACTCATAAAGTCTCACAGTGGCTACAGAAAACAGCATTATAAAAACAGGAAAACAGCTGAGAAAGTTCAATATTGATTTGGGGAAGTCAGGAATAAAAAGGATAAGAGTAATCAAGCAGCGTTAAGTTTGTAAGAACAGGATGGATTTTGCTACTGTATGTTATCACTAACAAGAATCATGGGTGAGGAAAATATTAATTATTGTGGAGTCCTTGGTGCTCTCTGAGCTTGGTTGTTTGCTTGTATATTAATTATTTCTATAGCAGTTCCTGCTGTAGAACATTCTTTCTCTGCATTGTGAGGTAAGGACACAGAGAACATGCTTGCTTTTTAAAATGAGTTAAATTAGAATCCTATATACACTTCTTAGAGGAAGTCTAGTTGAAGTAATGGCTGCAATTCTGACTGCCTCTCCCATTATTGGGCAAATGCTGGCAAGGTTAGAAGCAAAGGGCCAGAGAACAGACCAGTCTGTTACAGTAACAATGCCCAGGTGCCAACCATTCCTTCCACTGAGAAATGAACCTGTCAATCTGCCATGACCGGAAGGCAGCTGAAAGAGACGCAAGATTTGAACCTGGGGACCACTGTGTACAGGGCTTGAATCCCAGAGTTTGAAGTAGCTGCTTTTCTGCATGATTAAGGACTTCCCTGGTATCTGCATTAGAAGTAGCTTATCAGAGCTGCACTTTTGCATCTCTGGTTGATAGCTTCCTAGTTCATATATTGGTGTGGGAGAAGCCTGACATCCTTGAGTCAGGAGAAAACTCTACTGGCCTGCAATTTGCTGTCTCCATTGACGGTCCCTAGTCTGCTTCTATTGCCTTGTGTTTCCAGTCATTTCCAGTCACTTGACTTCTCTAGGTGACAAAGCTTACCAGTCCTGAGGCTACTTTAGTGTAGTATGAGACTGAGGAGGAGAAACAGCACTTTAATACCAATACAGCTAAAGAGGATTTCAGCCTGTCTTATTCATGGACTGGGGAATGAGACAGATAACATCATGAGTGATTGGTCACGTGCTGTCAAGTCGGTGTCACTTCTTAACAACCACAAAGATCAGTGTTTCTTATGGCATTCATGGCTGGCTGGGGAATTCTGGGAGTTGAAATCCATGAATCTTAAAGTTGCCAAGGTTGAGAAACACTGACATAAATAGATTTCTCCAGAAGCAACATCATGGGGACATGAGGGGGAAAAAAAAACAAAACCATTGACAGGATATGTTTGTGCCACAATTGGATACAACTGGGGAAAAGCCTTGAGTAGCTCTAAAGGGGGGGTACAAAAAGGGACTATTAAAATTTGTAGGAAAAAAGATACTAAACACATAGGACAAATGGGGCTTTTTCACTTCACAGATGCCTGTGAGAATTCCAGATGCATTGGAGGGTGAAAAATAACATATAACTCTTAAAAAAAAATAATAAAACACTAAGGAAAAAAATTGCATAATTTCCTCTGCACATATTTTGTTCCCACTTTGCACCATTTACTTTCTCACAAGGTTCTTATATATGTAAAACTTAATTTAAAGAAGTTGAATCATTGCATTATTTATAAAGCATTCTGTCCCTTCCATTTATGGAAGATTCACACGAAGCCCACTACTGTCTTTTAAAAGCATTCTTCATAGCTAACCTCAGAGCTAAAAACAATGTTATCATTAAAAAAAAAGCATGCTTTCTCAGGCTAAAGACAGTTGTTTTTTCTTTAACTGGATGCTTTATAGAAAACATCAGATGTAGCATAATAATGTAGGAAGATGGCCTGCTGTTCTCAGTCCAGCTTTTTCTTATGAACACAAACCAACCCTTGAGGCAAGTGATGGAATTTCCCAAAATCTTTTCCAATGTTGGGGGGGGGGTGCGGTGGAGAGGAACACAGGTTCTTCCCCATTGACCAAAGTGAACATGCCACATCTCTAAAAATCAGAACTTGGCAAATAATTAAAGTGCAACTCACATGTGGACAGTTGCATCTCAAAATTAGGTCTGCCATCTGCCACACTGTAGTTTGGAAAGAGCTCTGAGCAATGAGGCAATAGCTGAGGAAGTTTATAGACCATCAGGAACAGTTCAGCAGAAAACATGAACAAAATATGTCAGTAGACAGGATATTCTGAGGAAAAAGCAAGCAAAGATGAGAATTTAAAACCAATCTTCACCTGATGGTTTGGAAGATAAGCCAAGATGGAGAACAGGGACCAGAAGGAAACAGTTGGGTTTAGGAGGATTTTAAAAAAATTAAAATTATGGAAATGAGGCACATTCCTGCAATTATCTCTCCCCTCCCCCAAAAATGTTTGCAACTTAGCTGATATATACTGATGTCATTTTCATATACTTCTTTGCTTCTGTGTTATTTATTTTCTTAATCCTTAAATTCATACTCTGTGCTATCCTTGCCCCCTACATCTAGTAACATGCTATCCATGCTTAAAAAAGGTCTATGTTTGCTTCTTTTTCCTGAGAAAAAAAGATGGTGGTACCAGTGCTGAATTTTGAATGGAGAGTTTGGGGGATGGGGGATGGAGGGTGATCAGAAAATAAGAATATAGAGTTTTCCCCTGGCTTAGAGCACTGGTAGTAATGAATAAGACATCAAATAGTTAGCTTTATTGTCACTGTGATCATTGTTATAATTATTACTGTTATTTCTTCCCTGCCAAAATAATTTGGCCAGCCATAGGTATTCTAACTGTAACTTGAGAGAGACTGTGGCTCCGTTCTTAGCTGTAATGCTGTTATTCCTTTGTAGCACCATCAACTTCAGCTGCAGAAGTTGACATTATTGCAAATCTTCCTGAACCTGGAGCTGCCCAGTTGCTTCTATTTTCTTTTTAATCCCATTAGTGACTCATTTCCTCACCACCCTTGGGCACTCATATGTATTTGTGACATTTCATTGGCTCTGCCTTTTGGACAGCCTACAATTTCAGCTCTTCCATGTGACAGCCTGTAATGCTGACCACCGACTGACGGGCAGGAGTTACAGAGGGAAGAATCCTTGCTGTTTTTTTTTCAAAGGTATCATGAACATGTTTTAAAAAAAAGTTTGTATGATGCTTCTGTGAAAAAACCCAGACATGCATCAAAATATTCAACAGTGATGTTCTGATATATGTAAGATTGAAAAAAGATTTCAAAATTAAATGGGGAGAAAGTATTTAATGGCATTTGCAGGGGAAGTAAAAAAAAAAGGCAAGATGTGTGATTGAAGCTCAATCTTTTCGTATGTGCATGTTCAAAAGTGATTTGATCTTCCTGCCACAACCACCAAATCACCTTTTTTGAACACGCCCACCCCCTCTGGATGCCACAGAAAGTGTCCTACATTGGATTAAATCAAATGTCTATCTATCAGATCAAACTATTAACCACAGATGTCCAATGACTTCTATTTGCCACAATGGCCAACCAGACATGTATGGCAAGCCCACAAATAGGATGTGAGCCCAATTTTGCAAAGTTGTTCTTGTTCCTCAACAATGTAACTTAAAGAGCTGCTGCCTTTGATCATAGAAGAAACTTAGTGTCATCTTGAGTACTGGCCACTCATTGTCTTATGCTCTCTATGAATTTGTGTTCTTTTTAAAGCTGTCTAAACTGGTGATCATTATTTCTGATGGACATGATCAACTAAGCCACAGGAGAAGCAGCAGAAATAAAGGCCTTTAAGCTCCATCAAAACTGAAGTGACAAATGGAGGACCAACTTGAATTCCACTGATGTCAGTAGGTTGTAAGCATTACTAGATTTCACTCTGCTGAAGCTAACATCGTTCGAAGACAAATCAATGGATGATGATGATGATGATTTGCAAGAATGGTATTTTCCAATGGCCCTCACAGGACATAGCACTCAAAGGCAGATATGTACATCAGGGTTTCTCAGCCTCAGCAACTTTAAGATGTGTGGACTTCAACTCCCAGGATTCCTCAGCCAGCATCTTAAAGTTGCTAAGGTTGAGAAACCCTGATGTATAGGATTGGGATTTATGTGCAAAAATTTGCTTGGCTTGTAACTTACTATATTAATGAACCTTAGCATGAGATAATTGATCATCTAACCAAAAGAGATTAATATTTCCATTCAGGCTAAGAGTCTGGTCAAGGTACATATTCTCACAGAATGAAATTTCGATGCCCATTTCAGGCCTGAAACATCTGGAAAGTGTGTGTGATAAAAATAGAACAGTAATTGACATACTGTCCTCAGCTGAGATTTTTTTTTTTTAAATAAATAAATAACCAGAGCCATTTTACAAATAAGAGTTTTTTTTAAGTATGTTCTTTGTTCTAATATAGGAAAATGAATATATGTCAGGCATACATTATACATGCATTCCTTTTTCTCTGTAACCAGACTGGAGCAACATCTCAAGAAAAGGTGCAAATTGCAACTTCTTACAAGGAAATTGTAATCCAGTGGCAATCTCCAGGTTTGGCTAAGACACTTCTAAAAAAAAATTTTGGGGTACCTTCCAGTCAGTTTTTGACTCCTGGCAACTGCCTGGACAAGCCCCTGCAGTTTTCTTGGCAAGATTTTGGAAGTAGTTTATCTTTGCTTTCTTCTTCCTAGGGCTGAGAGAGAGTGACTGGCCCAAGGTCACCCAGTTGGTTTTATGCCTAAGGTGGGACTCAAGATCTCCCGGTTTCTAGCCTGATTCCTTAACCATTACACCAAACTGGCCTTCCTTGGCTAGGCCATTGCTTAGTGCCTGTTTTGCAGATGCATAAGTTGTCAGTCAGTCCTATAATCTCCAGCGAAACATTTCCAAGAAGCCTTTCCAAGAACATTTCCAAGAAGCTAAGACTTATTAGCCTAAAACCAAGCTTAGTCATTATGTGATGCTTCTCAATGACTCTTTCTCAACTGGGAGAACAACTGAGGGCGCCATAGAGTTCTGTTCTGTGGTAATTTCTTTAAAAATTATTTGGACAGAAGGATGCTCATTCAATCTGCAGTTGGCTCCAAACTTGAGAAGAGGGCAGCTAATGTGTTAAGAATAGGATGAAAGATAAGAATGATACATGAAATGTTTTGCAATGCATGTAGAAGGGTGACACCTGAATTTACACCAGCACAGCAGAAAAAGTTGAATAGGATGGAGGAGACCTCAAGCTGCGTGTGGCAGTAGCTAGAAAGGCAAATACCTTTCTAGCAACTGCAACCTTTCCTCGTAGTATTAGGTGTGGTCGGCATAACCAATGCTTGCGTTTACAGATCCCGCTAAGCCACAGACACAAAACGGCTCGGGTCAGTGTTGCTAGTAGCCAACATAACACGGTTCCAAGGCCTGAGTAACGATTTAAGTACCCTACCAGGAAAGTGCTCGATCGTCATACTCTCCTATAACTTAGTCTCAGCCAATTTAAAGCAGCTCCGAGAACAATCCCCGCCCCCCCGCGGCTGTGGAGGATGGGGCGTCTCCTTCTCCTGGCCACCGACGAGCTCTCGCAACGGGAGAAGCGCTCGCCCAGCTTACGCTGCCTGTGGCTTCCGGCGCTTGAGCCTCTTACAGGCTGCCGGGCGGGGTGACGCACGGGCAGAGGTGCCCAATGAAAGAGGGCGCCGTGCCCAGAACCGAAACCAGGCGATGTATAAAGTGGGGCGCGCCGCCTGCAAGGAAGGAGCGAGAGGGTGGAGGGATCCTGTGGGGCGCCGGTGGTCTTTTTCCTTTCCTGCTTGTCAGAGGGGGAGCCTTTTGTCCGGGGGCGACGCGTAGGGACCACTCTCTCGGCTGACACGGAGGCCGGCCGGTGCTTTTAGAGGCGATTTCTCTAGTTATCAGTTCCCACTTGGGTCCCGGGAGTCCGTGAGCGGGGCCGGACGCTGCCTTTGACTCCGGGCTGGGCGCACGTGCTCTCACGAAACGTCCTCTCGCGCGCCAAGCCTCCCGCCCAGCCACCCGCTGTTGCCAGAATAGTTTCTTGGCGATCGGTGATCCTCGCTTTCAACTTCTGGCAGGGCTCCGCATCTAGTCGCGGCTCCTTTTCCAGCGCGCACAGGAGCCTCTGAGGAGCACCGGCTCTCCAGGGCTGGGCGCACCCTTGAGCAGATGGAGAAAATGAAGCCGCGGCCCGCGGTGGACCAGCCGCTGCGAACCGCCAGCTGCAATGGGTACGCGCTGGCGGAGAAGCAGCCGCCCCCCCAGCGGAGTCGCTCCGGGGAAGCGCCGTCCCGCAGCTGGAAGGCCGCGGCTGGTGAGCGTTCCTTAGAGAGCTGGAAGGAAGAGAGGACCCGCAGCGAAGAGGACAACGAAATGAACTTGCCCGGCCTGACCGCCGCTTACACCACCATCCTGCGCGCCTTGGGCGAGGACCCGCAGCGCCCCGGGCTGCTCAAGACGCCCTGGAGGGCGGCCACGGCCATGCAGTTCTTCACCAAGGGCTACCAGGAGACCATTACAGGTGGGATCCGGTGGGCGCGCGACCCGTGGCGGTATAAGCCTCGGAGGCATTGAAATGGGGACCTTCGCCACAGCCCTGTGGGGTAGGCCAGTTATTACAGACGAGCTGTCGAGGAGGAGCCGGTGTAACAGTGTGGTTCAAATGAACGAACACCGTTTCTGGAGCCCAGATTACATTTAAAGTATAGGTAGCGTCAAGAGGTTTAACAGCTTTACTTGTGAGGCAGCTGGTGCCTAAAGTTCGTTTATTGGAGGTGATGGTTGAGGGAGAAGTGAGGATCAAAGCCTAGACGGAGGTTTGTTGGAGCCTGGTGCACGCAGCTTCCGTCCGGTGAAATCAGTGTGACTTGAAAGAAAAAGTGTTCCTCTTAGTCTAGATGGCCTGTTCACTTTCTGTAGTCCTTTTACAGAGCTGAAAGAGGTGGAGCCATGCCTGCAGGATGCTTTTTCTAAATTGCTTCATAAATGATATTTGTCAGTACTTACCCGAAGTAAGTACGGGCAAACCTCTTCTGAAAATGTTGCCAAGAAAGCTACATGGACCTGCCCATATAGTCACTAGGAGTCAAGATTTACTCAAAGGGTCTTACCAGCAACAAGGGGTGGAGTTGTATCAGCAGGATTCTTTCCCTCAGTTGCGTCATAAATAATAAGGCTGTCCTTGCTTTTCATAATCCTGATCAATGAAGATACAGCAGTACTGAAGGCCTGGGTGGTTTGCTTGTTTATGGCTTTGGACTGCATAATCTTGGTTCCTGTAGTTTGCAAACCATTATTCTGGGGTTAGCAGGTTGCATAAACCAACCATGCTTTGTCAAAAACCCATTGTTAAACAAACCATGGCTTACTGCATAGTATGAACACAACCAAAGCATTCGTAAGTGCTGGATACTTTACAAAAATAGCATTAGTGCTTTCAAATATATAATAGAACTGGGAATGATGGAAGTCATAGTCCAGTACAACAGGAGGAATATCAGTTGTAGAAAAACTTTCATTAGCACTCTAATCACTCTAATTATTTCTCTTTCTCTCACATGATTTAGATTTAAATTTATTGAAAATTGACTCTGTGTGCATATAACTGAACACATAAAAAGAGAAAAACAGAGTTTTGCGAGCAAAATATTATTGTACAACATACATGCATAATTCAAAACAACCCAGTTGTTAATTTAATTTGCACCCTTAGCAATGGAAGGATTTCAACTGAAAGCAATGGAGGAGGAATGCCTAAGTTGGTAAAAAAACAAAAAAAAAAGTTTAGATTTAGATCCTGCCTTTCCTCCAGGAGTTGGACAGTGTCTCATGTACTTCCTGTTTTTTTTTTTTTTGCACAACAGCAACCTGATGTTCTCTCTCAACTCAGCCACCTAGTGAGTTTCCATGGCTGAGGGTAGACCTGAATCTGTGTTGCTGTGGTCCTGGGCCAGTAGCTTAATCACTCCACCACACTACCTCCTCGAGAATGAAACAATCCTTCTGGCTTAGCAAATATCACTTTACGTATTTGCTGATGAATGGCCACCTTGAAAGCTGGATCTCAAACTCCTTTCTATGTGACTGGAGGCAAGAAATTTATATTCTGGGCTAAGACTTCCATCTGTCTGATGGTTACAATCCAGGTCCTAGGAAAAGGGATCCACCTATCTATCTCAATGTTTCTCAACCTTGGCAACATTTAAGATGGGTGGACATCAACTCCCAGAATTCCCTAGCCAGCACAGCTGTGCTGGCTAGGGAATTCTGGGAGTTGATGTCCACCCATCTTAAAGTTGCCAAGGTTGAGAAACACTGATATATCCTATCAGGTTGACAAGATTGGGCTCCTTCTCCTGTAACAGCAATTTTGAGGCAGAAATTTTAAAGAAATTGTTCTCAACATGCTAGTAAAACTTTTGCCAGATCATTTGCAGTGCATAGTGATATGAAGGGCTGGAAAATCACAAAGCCAAAGATTTCTTCCTTGGTTTTGTTATCTCTGTCCCAGTTATGTTCACGATCCCCACAGGAGAGGAAGGACATAGCATGTACTGTACAGAACAGATTGCAATTGATGTGTCCATTTCAAGTTAATTGTCCTAGATCAAACATGGACTTTGTATTTTGTGCTCCTGTTGCTCACCACTTTTTTCCTGGTGTATGGTGTTGTTTTTCCATGGAGAAACAAGGCTGGGTATTTTTAACTCCTATATAATTAGCACATCGATAAAAGAAGAATGGGGTAGCCAATTTTTGCTCAGCAATTCCTGTGATTTGAAGCTGTTGAACACGCAGAAATGAGCGAGATGTTTCTGCCAAAATGATGGAGCTTTACTAGGTTGAAATCGTCCAGGTGAAGCTTTCCCTGCTGTATCTTTAGGTAGCAGACTTCTTGTAAATTGCTTTGTAGGAACAATGTAATTATAGCCTTTCGCATTTTGGAGTCCAGAGGCACTGTTCCCATCACATTCAGCCATGGACATTTGGTTCATGGGAATTGTAGGAATTGCAATTCAACAGGTTTGGAAGGATGGTTTAATTCCAACTTATCTAAATTTTCTTTAATGTTCCTATTTTGCTTTGTGCAATGTGACAGATGGTAGTGTGTCTTGTTTAGCACTGCATTTTTATGCAGCATGTAGGATAAATAAGTTTTTATTCAAGCACTCTAATATTAATGTGAGGATAAATATGGGAATCTCTTGGTGTGGGTGGCCATAATAAATTTAATAAAATAAATAAATAAATTGGCAAGCCTGATGCCAAATGAAGTGACTTTGTGCCTCACTTGCTTACAGCACATGTTCCCATCTGGTACATTCATGTGTGTTTAATTAAACTCTTGTCATCCCAGCCAGCATACGGAAAATAGGAATTATAATCTAGTACATCTGATGGGTACCAGGCTGGGAAAGGTTTGCTAAGGCTAGGAAAGTTTTAAGAAGCCAAATGAAAATGATCTTAATTGCAATTTCCTTGCTCTTTGACTATGCAGTTGTCCTGAACTTTATGGGGTGGCAGACAGGGAATCATACTGATGTCATATTCCATTCGTAATCCTCCTATATAATTTGTCTTCTTTTTCCTTACTGAAAAAGAATATGGTTAAGGAGGCAAAGTTGAAATATCTGTGAAGCATTAGGTAGCACTGTCAGATTTGGGCTGAAAATAACCCAGATGACCACCAGATGAAAACAAAGAGTGAGTCTTCTGGACCTCTTTGCCTCCAAATAGTGATTATCCATGTTTTGTAGAACAGGTTTGATAGCTCTAGCATCAGGCTATATAAATATGATGAATAAATAAACAAAGAAATAAATAAAATCAGGTGCCATCTCTCTAGAAACAGCCTATTCTGTTTTCCAGAATTGTGTTTTTCTTATGATTAAGTGAACAATGGGTTAATGTTTTCTATGCAAACTACCAATATGAACATAGGCATAACTATGCCAGGGACTCATATTGTTGACTGATTGATTATGCGCCATCAAGTTATCAACCACATAGATAGACCTGACCATTCAGGACTTCCAACAATGCACCATTGTAATCGTCTATACATCTTGCTGCTCGTTGTCCTCCTCTTCCCTTTTCTTCCACATTTCTCAACATTATGGACTATTCAATGCAGCTGGGTCTGTGTTTAATGTGTCCAAAATATGATTGTTTGACCCTGGTCATTTGTGTCTCAAGTGAGAACTCTGGGTTGATTTGTTCTATGAACCATTGTTTTGTTTTCTTGGCTGTCCATGGTATTCCCAAGAGTCTTCTCCAACACTGAAGTTCAGAAGCATCAATACTCTATCTTTTTTCTTCCAAGTCTGACTTATATGATGTATCCCTCTATTTGCTAATTTATTGTATTTCTCTGAAAGGAAGATGACCCTGCATTTATGAAGGCCCCCCCCAAAGAAAATTTTAAAAAATCAATAAAAAGTCTTGTGCAATATCCTGCTTCCCTACCCTGTACACCCAGAGATGCCAATTCCAACTTAAACGAATCCTGAAGAATCTTTCCTGCCCCCTAAATGTGCGCATGTGTTTTCTAAATTTTTTATTCAGAAAGGAAAAAAGGAAATATAAGACATAACTGAAACTAACTAGATCCAGGGGGAAGAAAAAAGCATTATATTATATTCACAATACTGTACACATACAAACGTAGCCAATAAGCAATACATTAAACCTTGACCATATGGAAGAATATTGGTCAGACGTTTCCCTGTATTGATATGAAACAAACTTATAGAGGGAGAGTAAGCAAATCTGAGCAATCTATGATTTAACACTGGGCAATACAGAACAAAGTACAGTACTCTATTCTGTATTAGGTAAAGCCATTTTTTCAGTGACAGTCTGTGTATAATAAATCCAGAGTTCTTCATAGGTCATTCAATTCCACGTTTTTGATATATAATTCAATATTACATTAACATCTTTCAATCTTATTTCTCTTCCCAATTTTATATTATTTGTATATATTACTCCAAAACAGGATAACCCATCAAGAAGTTCCAAAACATGTATCAGTGTCTCTTCCACCATTTACATTTCCAACTTACTGAAGTTGGCAGCCAGTTTTTAAACATCCTTTGAGGTGTCCAGTACACTAAAAAAACCCACAATATTTTGTTGAATTAAATGCATCTTAAGACCACAGGACACATATTCAGCATTCTTAAAAACCTGAACATATTGATTTGCTAAAATAGGATATTCCAGCTCTTTTGCATGTTTATAATGCATTGCACACACATTGTATGGTCAAAATATATGAACTGTATATAATATTCAGTGATTTTAAGCAGAATGTGTGACATACTTGTATTGTGTGTGTGTATGTGTATATGTATCTCTCCCAAAAAAAGGATTTGAACTGAATGAATACAGTAACAATTGTTTCAAAATAATTGCCTGTATAAAAGTGCCCCATTTCTACAAGTAATTGAGCTCCTCTCTATACATACACCAAGCATTTTCTCAGCCCCTTCCCTACACACACACTGTCTCTTTCTCACATACACATACAAACATTTTCTGTTCAGGGAAAAAATCCTAGGAAAGAGGTGGGATATAGGGAAAGGGTCAGTGTCCCCTGGGAAGAGAACGGAGATAATGAAACTGAATGGAGATGAGATTCAGGGAAGAGACGGCTGGACAGAGCTTGATGGCTGAGTTCACATAACACATTACACAAGCTAACAGTGTTGGGTTCCCCCAACATACTGAACCATAAGTTCACTTTAGCTGAGTCTAGTTGTGTGAATCTAGCAGCTAAACAGCTTCAGGCAGGTCCCCTTCCTCATGTATCTCAGCCTCAGTCTGCACCAAGAAAATTATTACTTTATCTTGTAGCCTTAGTGGAAAATTATAACTGGCCATCAAGGGAAATACTTTGAACACTGAAAAGCACTATATAATGGTTAAGCATTATTAACTCCAAATCTATTCTGAACACACAAAATGTCATCAGTCCCAGTAGTACAAACCTTTCTGTTATCCTTTTGCTTAACTCCATCAGTAGTGACAACAGCCTTCTTCCCTGGCTCCTATTTCTGAACAGGTGATTCCTAAATCCTAAGTGGGCCTACCCTTGTAATAGTCAAAGGGTGCAAAGGGATCATCTTTGTCCTCCTTGACACTCACGAGGAGAGTAACATTGCTGCATTTCTAAGGCATTTCCATCTTCAGATTGCAAATTCTGGGGCTGGGGTTCACCACGTGTTCTAGAAAAATGGTGAAACAACCACCAAAGTGAGCTGAGGATCCTTTTCTTTGAAGTTTTTTTTTTAATTTCATGCTAAGAGTTTGTTTTAAAAAAACAACATTGTACAGGAGGCAGCAACTAAAACCATCCCAAAGAAAAAGAAATGCAAGAAAGCAAAATGGCTGTCTGATGAGGCTTTATAAATAGCTGTGGAAAGAAGGAATGCGAAAAGCAAGGGTAAAAGGGAAAGATATAAGCAACTGAATGCAGATTTCCAGAGAATAGCAAGGAGAGATAAGAAGGCCTTCTTAAATGAACAATGCAAAGAAATTGAGGAAAACAATAGAATGGGGAAGACTAGAGATCTCTTCAAGAAAATTGGAGATATCAAAGGAACGTTTAGTGCAAAGATGGGTATGATAAAGGACAAAAAAGGCAGGGACCTAACAGAAGAGATTAAGAAGAGGTGGCAAGAATACACAGAAGAACTATACAAGAAATATCTTAATGTCCCTGATGTCTACGCTGGTGTGATCACTGACCTTGAGCTGGACTTCCTAGAGACTGAAGTCAAGTGGGCCTTAGGAAGCATTACTAAAAACAAAGCTAGTGGAGATGACGGTATTCCAGCTGAGTTATTTAAAATACTAAACGATGGTGCTGTTAAAGTGCTGCACTCAATATGCCAGCAAGTTTGGAAAACGCAACAGTGGCCACGGGATTGGAAAAGGTCAGTTTACGTTCCAATTCCAAAGAAGGGCAACGCCAAAGAATGCTCAAACTATCGCACAATTGCTCTCATTTCACAAGCTAGCA
The DNA here is from genome assembly GCF_059951505.1 of Python bivittatus. Lineage (NCBI taxonomy): Eukaryota > Metazoa > Chordata > Lepidosauria > Squamata > Pythonidae > Python > Python bivittatus. Next base: position 17,395,586 of record NW_028277087.1, on the reverse strand, counting down.
AGGTTATGCTCAAAATCCTACAAGCTAGGCTTCAGCAGTATGTGAACCGAGAACTACTGGATGTACAAGCTGGGTTTCGAAGAGGCAGAGGAACTAGAGATCAAATTGCCAACATTCGCTGGATCATGGAGAAAGCATGAGAGTTCCAGAAAAACATCTACTTCTGCTTCATTGACTATGCAAAAGCCTTCGATTGTGTGGATCACAACAAACTGTGGCAAATTCTTAAAGAGATGGGGGTACCAGGCCACCTTACCTGTCTCCTGAGAAATCTGTATGCGGGCCAAGAAGCAATAGTTAGAACTGGTCGTGGAACAACCGAGTGGTTCAAAATAGGGAAAGGAGTACGACAAGGCTGTATACTGTCACCCTGCTTATTTAACCTATACGCAGAGTACATAATGAGAAATGCCAGGCTGGAAGAATCATAAGCTGGAATTAAGATTGCAGGGAGAAACATCAACAACCTCAGATATGCAGATGATACCACCCTAATGGCAGAAAGTGAAGAAGAACTAAAGAGCTTCTTGATGAGGGTGAAAGAGGAGAGTACAAAAGCTGGCTTGAAACTCAACATTAAAAAAACTAAGATCATGGCATCTGGACCCATCAATTCATGACAAATAGAAGGGGTAGAAATGGAAGCAGTAACAGACTTCATTTATTTGGGCTCCAAGATCACCGCAGACGGAGACTGCAGCCATGAAATTAAAAGACGCTTGCTCCTTGGGAGGAAAGCTATGGCAAACCTAGATAGCATATTAAAAAGCAGAGACGTCACCTTGCCGAAAAAATCCGCATAGTCAAAGCTATGGTTTTTCCAGTAGTAACGTATGGCTGTGAGAGCTGGACCATAAAGAAGGCCGAGTGCTGAAGAATTGATGCCTTGGAATTGTGGTGCTGGAGAAGACTCTTAAGAGTCCCCTGGACTTCTAGGAGGTCAAACCAGTCAATCTTAAAGGAAATCAACCCTGATTGCTCATTGGAAGGATTGATAATGAAGCTCAAGCTCAGATACTTTGGTCACCTAATGCGAAGAGAGGACTCTTTGGAAAAGACTCTGATGCTGGGAAAGACTGAAGGCAAAAGGAGAAGAGGACGGCAGAGGATGAGATGGTTAGATAGCATCACTGAAGCAATGAGCATGAAACTGAGCCAACTCAGGGAGGCAGTGAAGGACAGGAAGGCCTGGCGCAATATGGTTCATGGGGTCACGAAGAGTTGGACATGACTTAACGACTGAACAAAAGAGTTTGTTTATTGCTGTGTTTCTCAACCTTGGCAACTTTAAGATGGGTGGACTTCAATTCCCGCTGTGCTGGGGAATTCTGGGAGTTGAAGTCCACATGTCTTAAAGTTGCCAAGGTTGAGAAACACTGGTTTATTGTATTAAATTTGCATCTTGCTTTTATCCAGCAATTTTCTCCCATCACCCTCTAACTGATCTCTTAAAATGGGGCCTTTTCAAAGCTCTCCCTAGCTCCTTCATTGAGTTATGATCCCTTCAGAGACATTACTAGTGATGTATGAAGCTGAGTGACTCTGTTGGATGTCCCCTGCATCTCCTGCCTTTAGGACTTTTTAAAGCCCCTGCAGGCTACCATCAGTGTGCGGCTGGTAGGTTGTTTTCAGTATGCTGGTTTATCAACTTTGCAAGGCTGCTGTCGTCTCTTGCTTAATGGCTGTTCTTGTGCCAAAAGCTTTGCGTAATGTTTAAAACGCTTGATCTGAATCCATCTTAAAGGTGGCAAAATTACGCTAAGGTGTTTCCCCCCCCGGTTTCGTTCTGAATTTTCCAGTATGTGTTAAATTATACTTTTTTTTTCCACTGCTGTTGGTGACGGAACTACTAAATATTTTCCAAACAATTGATTCCATTGGGGTGAGAAGAGACAATATGTGTTTGCAGACCTTGTTAGTGTTGGAAAATTACTGTAGGTAATTTCCAATTTAGTTTCCACCCAGCACGCTCCCAGTCAATTCCTATATCTGGATTAGAGCAAATAAGCAGGGCCATTCCTTTCAGTTAACAAAAAATATTGTTTATTAAACAACAACAAACATAAAAAACAAGTTAACTGGCACAATGGGATGAAAGGCAGGGAGGCAGGGAGACATAAACAATGGACAAGAATTTACATTCTGTATCTCTATCAAAAGGCACAGAACTTTCTAGTCTCTTGAAAACAAGACTGTGGGTAATTAGCAGGAGCAGCCCAAAGGGAGCGGCTTTTGGTTATTCCAGCCTTAACCCTTTTATGTACATAACAACAGCACAGTAGAGATGGAAAGTAAGACACCAGGTGATCCCTTCCTCTATTCTGCACCATGAAGGATGGCAGGGAAGTATCCACCAATTCGAGATTGTGATTACAGAACCAAAATGTGTTGCTCTTTACATGTCACTCTTGGAAATACTGTTTTGGCAGGTGCTGCAATTTGGATCTGTTGTCACTTTAAGGATTTTGTTTTAGTTTCTTTCCATATTGATTCTGCCATGTTTTCACCTTATTTTATCTGCCTTTTGTGGGCTCTGATGAGTATTATTTAATTTTGCTCTTAGCTCCTCTTTCTCCTGTCAAATGTGGTTAGGTTGAAGTGAAAAAATGGTTTTGATACACTGTATCACTGTATCATTATCCCAAGTCAAATATTGACTTATGGACCTATGTCATCTCTGCCGAATTTTGTACTCCAAAAATCTCTTCTTTTTGAAAGCACATTCTTTATTTTAGATGGATATTCATACTAAGCATTTTTCTGGGTGTAGAATACTGTGGAAAATGCAAGATGGTTGATTGTTAATGTCTTGGCAAATATCCTCTGCCATTATGAGCTGTGAACAGACAGAAAATTGACAGGTGAGACTTCTGGTAGGAAAAGGATGCACAGGAGTATTTTATTTCAAGAGGTAACTCATAGAAATATGCTCATTTAATTCCACTTCATGATGGACACCCATTTTTTCCTTGGGAGCAGCTGAGTGCAATATCACTGAAAACAATGTCTTGCTTTAAGGAATATATTAATGAATCTTTATCCCATCTTTCATTCATGTTTAGAAGTTCAGGGCTGTTTACGTGATCATTCATCTCCCCCTACCCTCTGTTGTCCTTGTAACAATCCTGTGAGGTAGGTAAATGTGAGAACACATTGGGTGTAGTACAGTATTTTGCATTAGCACAATAGTCAACTATTGTATCTTAAAGAGGAAGTTAATACTATACAACGTGAAACTAGGGTGCAGTTATCTATAAGAAATCTTGATTTGCATTAATACAAAGGTTAAGTTGGAGAGAGTGGGGTTTAGGTACCATAGCCTCGAGTTTGGCTTAAGGCTCTTGAACCACAGTACAAATGAATAGTTATTCCAACTTTAATCCATCTACCCATCCATCCATCCATCCATCCATCCATCCATCCATCCATCCATCCATCCATCCATCCTGCCTTTATTATTTTTATAAATAACTCAAGGCGGCAAACATAGCTAATACTCCTTCCTCCTCCTATTTTCCCCACAACAACAACCCTGTGAGGTGAGTTGGGCTAAGAGAGAGTGACTGGCCCAAAGTCTCCCATCTGGATTTCATGCCTAAGGCAGCGCTAGAACTCACTGTCTCCTGCTTTCTAGCCTGGTGCCTTCACTAGACCAAACTGGCTCTGCATTATGGCAACAGAATAGAGATGGAAAGTAGGACACCAGGTCATCTGTCCTCTATTCTGCTCCATTAAAGAAGCAGTTTGGTAGATGTGGGTGATATATCCAACAATAAGAATCTCAGAAAAAAGTGGGTTGTTGTTATTGCCCAGTAGTTGGTGCCTAAAGTGGTCATCTTAGTCTGTTCATTGGTGGGGCTGACCATGACAACCAAGAGTTTTATGGCACTTTAAAGACTAATACATTTAGTTGCTGAACATTGCAATAAATTTGGTAGCCTTTAAAGTACTACAAGCCTCTCTGTTGTTTAGAAAGTTCGTGATTCTGTTTATTCTAGGAATGAAGGATGTAAATTCTCAGTTGCTCAGGGACCATTAAGTATGTCTTCTATATTCTGTTGACCTGCCTTTTGAGTATCAAATTGACTGTGCTCCGGAGAGGTTGCCCAAGTGACATTAAAGCCATGCAAATAGTTTCTATAGCAACAGGCTCCCTTATCTCTGACGCAAAGTCTGTGTTTCCCCTCATTTAGGTTTTATCTTTTTTCTCTTCCTTTCTTGCTGTGCTCCTTGCTTTCATCCAGCATTACTTCCGTTGAGTGCAGTTAATCATGTTCCACTACCAGCATCTTCTAAATCTTTCAACTCGAAAGAAGAGACTCCTGATATGGTTATTGTGTGTGGAGATTCCACATCTCCTTTGTTGTTGTTGTTTAGTCGTTAAGTCATGTCCGACTCTTCATGACCCCATGAACCATATTGCACCAGGCCTTCCTGTCCTTCACTGCCTCCCTGAGTTTGCTCAGTTTCATGCTCATTGCTTCAGTGATGCTATCTAACCATCTCATCCTCTGCCGTCCTCTTCTCCTTTTGCCTTCAATCTTTCCCAGCATCAGGGTCTTCTCCAAAGAGATCTCCTTAGCTATGGGTTAAAAGAGATTGTGTCCATACAAGATGTTCAAAGATTAAAACTTAATCCAAATGAGGTTTCATGCCCCTGTTGCTTCAGCAGACTGCTCATTCAAGGACTTGTGGCTCCTCAAAGACTTATGTTCTTTTGTGGCTTAGGAGCAATCCATTGGACTAGATGTGATACCTATTTTGTCATATATGCAAATTCTTCTCCTTGTCTATCAGAGTTAGACATATGTATAAGTAAATCTCCTGTGAGTCAAGCTTTCTCCGTGCCTACAGAGAAATAAATTATAAATTTATGTTATAAAATAACTTACAAATGTGGCTAAATTGCAATTAAAGGCAAAAGACTGAATCTTTGATAATTTGGTCAATCTTAAATGTATCAAAGATGAGCCCAATTTTCTTTATTGACAGTAGCAACCCAGATTCAAGATGGTCATAATCCTAGCTTTGCTAAGCTCATTCTTCAAGTGGAAAAGGAAACTATCATTACTGTAACCAAAATACAAAGAATCAAATTTGCTAATGCGTTCTATTTAATCTGATGAAATATATCTCCTGAAGTGGACTGGGATCAACCAAAGCCCATATAAAAAGAAATATTAGTATTTAAGGTGCCGCAAGACTTGGGTTGGGTTTTTCTTGGAATGATTCATTACAAAAAATGACAATGCGTTTTGGAAATATTTTCATCTCTATTTTACCACTGCTTTATATCTTGCCTTTTCTCTTGAGAGCTTGGGGGTCAAACTGGTAGGTGATTATAAGGAATGCAAAAAAAAAAAAGAAAAAGAATTTGAGTTTCTTTTCCCTTTTATTTTTTGATATATAATTGTTGTCAAATTTGTTCTGTGTATCTTTTTTTCTTTACCAACGTGTACAAAAAACATTAAGTAACAATATGATGGAGATCTTAACACTAAGTAATTAGCTTAAGACCGAAACCTTTATTGTACCACAAATATTTTGACGCAATCAGCAGCAGGATTTTTAAACGCTGTATTCAATTCTGGATGAAAAAGCCAAATAATCTTACAAACGTTAACATTAACATCCTGAATTGTAATTAATATTGATATAATTCTTCTTTCTTCTTTTTATCCTCAACCGTCTAAGTTATTTAAACATTAAGAGTGTTAACAATCTTCAATCAATACTGTATAAATATTGTTGTATTGAAACAACATAATGTATTAAGACTTACAAAATAATAACAACAACAACTTGGAGACACCAGAATAAAGGAGAAAGAACTGGAGAAAATCACAAAATATAAATACCTGTAAATAGAAGTAGAACAACTGTGGCAAAAGAAAACAAAGATAGTATCAACAGTAATAGGTGCCTTAGGTGCAATCCCAAAACATCTGGAGCACCTTTGAATACCATCGACATTGACAAAATCACCATCAGTCAGTTGCAAAAGGCAGCTTTACTTGGAACAGATTACAGCCTGCAACAATACCTTTAACACCATCAAACAACCACATCTGCCTATCTCAAGTCCTTGGGAAGGACTTAGGTGGATAAAAATGCCAGATCCAGCCTAAACATCTGGCTGACTGTGCGACCAACAGTAATAATAAAGAAGTGGGGCTCTAGACAGCTGGGAGCTGCCATTTTTCTCTCATGGGGAGCGGGGAAGAATTTGTGGCAAAAAAAATATTAAAGGAAACAATAAGAAATATATTGCGAAGCAAAAAGCATCTCAGAAAGTGTTTGGATTGTTAAATGACCATGAAGGGGAAGGAGGCTATGGAGATTGCAGAGAAACTTGATACTTCTTTGTATCTGTCTTTACTACGGAAGATACAGAGCAGGTACCTGAGCCTGCATTGACTTTCTCAGGAGAGAATTGAAAGATGTAGCTTGAGGTAACTGGAGAAGGAAGTCTGTAGTACCTTGAGAGACTATAAACTAGTCAAAAAAATCACTGGGTCCTGATGGCATGCGTGCACTGAGAGATTTTAAAGAACCCAGATGTGACATTACTGGCCTCTTAGCAAGAATATGTAACTTGTCCCTCCAACTGGACTCAGTGCCAGGGGGTGGAAGCAGCAGCATCCCCAGGCAGGCCTAGGATGGTCAGAGCATGGCAAGCAGTGTCATGGTGTTGTGACACCAGCTCCATGTCCTTTTCCAAGCGTGCTATGAAATTGCACACATGCCTAAAAGAAGGGGACTTTACGGTATGACACTCCAATGCTGCTTCCATCATTCCGATGAAAGCAGTGAGGTCGTAGGGAGGCTGGGGGGAGGGAGCTAATTTTTAAAAAGGAACCCAAAAATTTTAAAAAGATACAATTTTTAAAAAGGGACCCAAAGGGAGAACCAAGATATTTTAGCCAATCAGATCAACATCTATTTGGAGCATATTGGTAGAAATGGCAATTAAAAGAAAATTAAGTAAGCACGTAGAAGCACAAACCTTGTTGAAGGAAAGTCAGCTTGATTCTGCAAAAGTAAATCCTGCCCTGCCAATTTCCTATTTTTTTGAGAGTGTCAGCTGGCACATGGATGGAGGAGATCCATTTGACCTTTTAGACTTGGATTTTCCAGAAGATATTCATTAAGTTCTTCCTCATAGGATCTTGAGTAAACTTAATAGTTGTGGGATGAGAGAAGTTGTCCTTCTATGGATTGCTATCTGGTTAAAAATAGAAAGCAAAGAATAAATGGGCAATTTTCTTATTGGAGCGAAATATGAAGTAAATTGCCTGAAAGCTCTCTGCTTGGACCAGTGCTTTTTAATTTGTTCATACTTGCTCTTGATTTAGGGATAAGCAGCAAGCTTGGAATTATTGTGGATAGTAGTGTGAAGGTGGTGATGAAGTATGCGGCAGCTGTGAAAAGCCACTTTTGTGTTGACAATCATTAGGAAAGGGATTGAAAATAAAAGTGCTAACTCTGTAATGCCCTTGTAGAGGTTTAAGATGGTGCATTTGGAATACTGCATTTGGTTCTGGTTACCACATTTGAAAAAGAATATAGTAAAACTGAAGAAGAACACCTCAAATGATCAGAGGATTGAAACACCTTGTAAGAAAAGGCTAGAACGTCTGCCATTTTTTAGCTTAGAAAATGACAACGGAGAAGAGGTATAGTTGAGATATATAAAGTCATGCATGGCATTGAGATAGTGGAGAGGGAGAAATTTTTCTTCCTCTCTAAAAACCAAAGGACCAGGGATCCTTTGATGGGAAGGCATTTTAAAGTAGACAAAAGAAAGCCCATCTTATTATTAACCTGTGGAATGTATTACTATAAGATGTGGAGATGGTTGCTAATTTGGATGGCTTTGAAATGAGGGTGGATAAATTCATGGAAGACTGGTCAATCTAGAGTTTTAATCTTTAGACTCAATGTTATCTTGAGGTTGGGGACAGCATGTTAGGAGAAAGATACGTATCAGTCTCCTGCTTCAGCACACCAGAAGCATCTGGTTGGCTATTGTGAAAAACAAAGTGTTGGACTGGCCTTACCCTGTCCAGCAGAGCTATTCTGTGTTTTATGTCTCCCCTCATTTTATCCTCACAAAAACAACCATATGAGGTAGGCTGGAGACAGAATGACTTGCTCAAAGATACCTAGAGAACTTTGTGGGTAAGTGGGGACTTGATGTGGGTCTCCTTAGAGCAAGCTCAACACCAACACCTTAACCACTATGCCACACGCCATTTTTTGAAGTGGCAAATGCTGACACTTAGATCAACAAATAGATATTCTAGGTGACTTGAAATGTTCTTATTGTTCCTTTTTTTTTTTTTTTTACAATATGTCATCTCTTTTTAAAATTTGGTATAGAGACTCACAGCAATGGTTAATGGAACTGCTCTGTTGATTTCTACTCAGAAGGGTAAAGTTAATTGAATTCAGTGGGATTATGCTCAAGGAAGTGTGTGTAGGAGTGCAGCGTCTGTGATCCTGTATATCAGCTTTCCCCCTACCAGATGCTGTCTGTGGTGAACAAAAGCTTCCACAATCACCCAACCAACATGGACAAGAAAACTGCCTGGATGTAGTCAACCAGGAGTCAAACTTGACTTGAGGGGGTATTTACTATTTAAGGGCAAAATGTTTATGCTACCAATTTATTTTCTAAAACCTCTGAAACTTTTCCATAGCAACCTCACTTTTGAAACATAGCCTTTGGTGTGCCATACAGAGCCTGATGTGGCCCTTGCCCTGGCACAATTGTGCTTACTTCATACTTGAAAGAGGTATTTACGAAAACCTAGAAATACGATATTGCAGTGGGAATAGGTGAATCAAGATTGTGTTTTTCTGGGAAGCAAATCTAAAAATTAGTATAGCCACTTGGTGGGGTTGGGTGGGCTAATCCTGATAGTTCCTCCTTGCATGTGCCATTGGAATAATAGATGGTGTATCCTGGACTAGATTTTTTATCCCAGGAAACCAGATCATTGCTGGGTTGCCTGCAATCCATGATTTGAATGGCGTCTCTCCTGAGATTAGGGGTTGCCTCACCTTCAGTGGTGTTCTGATACCCACCTCCTGAGCAGAACGTAGGAGGAGAACTTGTTAAGACATAGAGTTGTTGGTGGAGGCAAATGACTTTTGGGAAGGGAAGCGTTGAAAAGCCAACTTAGTCACAGCTGCCCTTCTGAGCCTTTTGGTTAGAACAATTTTTTAAATCTTTCCTCCCCCCCCCCTCCAGCCCCCCGTTTACATCCCTGGCTTCCTTAAGACCCTGCCAGTGATGGACAGTGCGCAACAAAACAGTAGCGTGCCTCTAAACACTGGTTGTCAGGGATACCTGCGTCTGCCTGGAGCACACAGGAAATTAAAACCACCCCTGATAGCATATCGCGGCTGGCCTAAAGGGCAGTTCATCGGTATATGTGCCTGTGTTCATAATGGGGATGGACGTATCTCAGAGGAAGCTAGAAGAGGGAAAGTGGCTGGCACAGATGTTGAGTTTTTATATTAGCTTTTTGGTTACCTGAAGATGAGAAGGAAGCTTTTGATGACATCAAATCCTTTGTCTTTATTCAGATTGGCTTTTTAAAAAATATCTAAGAAGTGTGTAAGAAACATAACATGAGATTAAAGCTGCACCTTTATTTATAACTTCCTTTCTATTCCCTTTTCTTTTTCATCCCAACTGCTTTGGATAAATAAACTGGTAACATTCCAAGTCCCAGGGAATATTTTATATTATGGCTACCGTATTAACTAGTTTTCCAGGTTGCTTTTGTATCTGTTTGTTTTCACAATAATCTTGTGAGATAGGCTATGATAGTTCAAATTTTACAAGAGGAGAATGGAGATAGAGATGCATTACATTATGCCCAATAAGATCCTAGTGAAGTTGAGACCCAAACTTGAAGATCCATGTCTTAAATCTGGGTTCATGTATTATACTAAGCCATTATGCTATTAGTTTAGACCAAATGAGTTTTATATGACCTCAGTCATTGTAACTTAACCTTAATTTGTGGTTTAACTATGGCTTTCTTGTACATGGTTTGACTAACTCTTGGGCCAGTTTGGCTATTATAAATTAAGTCTAGATACTTTAGAATTCAGGAAGGAAAGCTGCAAGTTGAAAGGGTAAATCCTGTGCCAGTTAGAAAAATATCTATGCCACAGAAGTATCAATGCATAGAATATGTACCATCATAACATTTTGCCCAGTTTAAAGATATTTATATCTTAAACACCCCCACCCCCTACATTCTCTCTCTCTCTCTCTCATACACACACACACACACACACACACACAGAGTACAGTATATATATGGCATAAGGTTTAGCTATTTCATTAGACGCATACAGTGGTTCTTAAAGTTTGTGAACCCTTTTGAATTATCAGTATTTCTGCATAAATATGACCTAAAACATGATCTGTTCTCCACACAAGTCCTGAAACTAGATAAAGAGAACCCAATAACAAGAAAACAGTGGGAGAACATTTAAACTGCCCAGGATACTGATGTTCAAGTGTCATTGTGAACAAAGGAACTTCAAAGCAGCTTTAAGCAGCTGACGAGGGTAAAGATGTCTAAGGATCGCTCCAAAACTGCTTGGAGAATGTCTGTCTCAGTAATGTAACTAGCGTTGTAATTTGGAAGGCCACCCCACATGGGTTACCCTTGGCTCCAATATTATATTGGTTTTGATGCTAAGCTTAAATCTCTGTTTGCTGAGGTACTGTAAATAGTTGTGTCAATTTGCCAGGTGACTAATTGTTCCTGTCTGGATGATGACTTTGTGCTTTATATTTTTAATTTTGTAGATTTCTCACTTTAATGTTTACCTCTTTGAGATTCATTTTTTGGATAATGGTGTAGCTTATACATTCAAATAAAATAATGTAGAAGGAAAGTTACAGGTAATGTAATAGTTACTTTGTATATGCCTGTCTTGGTTTCAGATGTACTCAATGATGCCATATTTGATGAAGACCACGATGAGATGGTGATCGTGAAGGATATAGATATGTTTTCATTGTGTGAACATCACCTGGTTCCATTTGTTGGAAAGGTAAACTTTAATTTCTTTTTCTCTGCTGTAAAGTAGAATCAATAGGCCAGTCATTCTTAAGTGCTTGATTTGTGAAACTATTTGGGATGAATTTTGCAAATTATCAGAAGTGTTTTTAAGGGCAATATATCTCTGCATATAGAGCAACCATGGGCAGAAGTTAGGGCCATCAAGCAAGGTATAATATGCAAGGGGGGCAAGAGAAAATGCAAGGTGCTGTTTCAAACGGCAGCTTTTGGGGAGTCATGAATAGGCAACCGAGTCCATTATTTAATTTCTTGCTATTCAGTTTTTTTATATATTTCGAAAAGTGGGGAGAGGTATTCATGGCATTTAGTGCCTCATGTCTCCAAATACCTTGACCGGTTGTCAAAGCTCTGCACCTTGACTTAGTGACGTCAAAGGATTATTTACTACTCTACTCAGGCAGCAAAATGTTTCAAGATGACCACATGTATACCATCCAGTTTAATATATTGAGAGTCCAGTTACGGATAAGCATGGATGTGTAATGCTACTTTCCCCTGTCTATTTACTATGTGTGGGTTTTTGTGGAATAAGTGCAGATTGGGTGTTCCGTGCATTGGTCATTTTGACTGTATCCTGTGACTCAAAGAAGAGGGAGGCACAGCTGTTGGGAGAAGGGTGAATGGATTAGTTAAAAAATTGATGTCACTTTGTTTGCTTCTCTGGAACAGTCATTTTATAGGTCATTACTCAGTGCTAATAGGAACGCTCATATTTGCTTTATCTCAATTTCGGCTCTTCTCATTCAACTTCACATTTAACTGCCTGCCTGTCTGCCTGTTCAGTGTAAGTGGGAAGATTTAGCAGTGCTGAGTTTCTTTTGTTCCTTCAACAAATAAAACTAAAGTAGAATTCAGTGCTGGGAGAATCACATTATGCTGCTGCAATAAATAATGAGAATTGCAATCATGTGTATTTACTTTCTTAATAAAGAAGAGCAGCCGTGTTGGCCGTGAGAAAAAAATAATCCTAAACCCATAGGAACAATACTTTTATTAAGCTGACTGAAATGGGAGTGAGAGCTGTGTATGGCAGGAATAACTTAAAATGGATGGATGGATTTCTTTATTTTTCAAATTTTGGCTTGCATGCTTCTGGCAAAGCCAGCCCATAGTCACTTACAATTTTAATTTGGCAATAATACTTTCAGTTAAAATAAACAAACATATGAATCATGTAGCAAAATAAATATGTTACAATAAAACTTTACATCATGATATTACAGCAGCCATTAGTACGCGACATAATGTGTGCTTAAGCAAGGAGATGCCAGCTTATGAAAATAAGTTTTCAAGTTATATTTAAAAGTGATCAGAGAGTGTGAAGACTGTAATCAGTGGGGAGAGAATTCCATAGCACTGGGGCTGAATCAGGGCTTGGTCTTAGATGATTCCAGCTGACACTTAGTTGAGGAGCAAACTCCCAGTTAGTGATAATCAGAAAGGTTAAAACAAGCATTTTGAAGCTGAGCCAGAATGATTTTATGTACTTCCAGGGAGAGACACTCCATAGAAGCCAGGCCACCAGGCAAGGCGTCATGATATTGAAATGATGAAATGTGTTCAATGATGCCATTGTGCAAACGCTAACCTTACGTACTTGTGTCCTGACAACTGATGCAAGTATTTTATTTATTTATTTGATGATATAAGTTCCAGCATTTCCATGGAATCATTATGCATGTCTTGTCATTTGCTTCCTGATCCCACCCACCTCGCTCCATTGATGCTTATGACGGCCACTGCCCTCTGGCCCCACTGTAACTTCCAAGTTTCCTCCAAAAGCATTATCCACACAAAAGGGCATTACAATACTGTAATCTATTCAGGAGGTAACCAGAGCAGGCATCACAGAGGCCTATCCAAGTGATGTGTGTGTGTGTGTGGGGCTGGTAAATTAAATGCCCCTTACCACCACACTTAGCTGAGCACTCAAGAGGGAATGTAGGGTTGATAAGCACCCAATTGTGTGCCTGGTCTTTAAGGGGGGGCAGGCAAAACCCCCATCCAGGGCAAGCAAAAATCCTTCTGATCAGCCATCACCAACCCCGACCAGCAATCCTTGGAAATTAAGTTGAATGCAGTAGGAGTGGCTGAGTTAAGAGTTGTGCTTTGTAGCAAAACAAGAAGAGATACTGCCGTAAATGAATAGGTATTGAATACAAAAGTGAGTGGAGTACAAAAATACGTTGAGCGAATTTGGTCACAAAACAAATATATGAAAGAAATGTGAATGAGCTGAGAGGAAGGGAAAGATTGAAAAAGTTGTGGTTGGATGGTGTTGATGAGATCCTGAATAAGAGAGAAGTGAGAAATGTAAAGAACAAAAGGCCATACAGGTAGTCCTCGCTTAATGATAGTAATTGGGACCAGCAATTCTGTCGCTAAGCGACATGGTTGTAAAGCGCGATGTCATGTGACTGCACTGACTTACAGCAGCAGTTGCGGCAGTCCCAGTTGCTATCGTTAGGCAAATCCTGTGAGTACTGTAACTTCAAATGGTTGCTGAATGAGGACTACCTGTATATGTATGTGGATATGGAGTATGATGGAAACAAAGAGGCTAGAGGTATGAGGAGGTATCGTGAACAATGCTGCTATAAATTAGATTTCCTTTCCTCTTTTCTTCTTGCTTTAGCTTCTTTTTCTTACTACTTAGACTTTTTGTGTGTGTGATTTGCATAATGTTGCTTATCCCTAAAAGTATTAGATGGGTATATGTTTATATATGTATATAAGAAATGTTGATGAATGTAAGCTTTAGAATTTCAATTATTCTTCATCAGAGAAGTTAGCTAGAAAAAAAAGAAAGGGGGAAGGAAAGATGTAGCTGATGTCAGACTCAAGTCTGTACCTGATTACATTGTTAGAAGGGGGTCCCTTCAGACATGCAAACTGAATCTGATCTAGTACAGAGTTGTTATGTCACGTCACGTCACGTCATGTCTTGGGCTGTCCCCAAATTTCCTGGAAAGAAGAAACACCAAGTAAGCGTATTGCTTCTATGCATTTTGGATATATTGATGTGTTCATTTTGATTTAATTCAGGTTTGCAAAGGTTGAAAGATTCAGGTTTACAAAGACCTGGAGTTTCAGGAAGTTGACAAAAAGAAATAAGGGTGGACTGAAATCAGAGAGTCCAACTTGCTTGTTGTACTCTGTAGGCTTTTAGTGAATGAGTGGGATGGTGTAGTAGTGTGGTGGGGTCAAAGGCTTTCTAACATCCATAGCAAATCTTCCAAGCACAATTTCCACCTTTCTTTAGTAATAGCCCTGTCAGTCTCCTTCTTGGAAATCTGCTTCGATCTCCCTGCACTAGCCTGGATTTTTGTCCTAATAGTTTCTGACATTTCATTTCAGAGCCCTTTGTGATGTGCCCCTGGTGGCATACCTTGGGGGCAGACGTCTCTATATTAAATCTGATCATCACAGACATAAGCTTTGGCTTCTTCCAGGTCACGAGAGACCCATTTGAAAACGCCCTTGGCCTATTGCAGCACAGTGAGAACAATTGCCTACCTGCCTTTACTTTCTTCTTTTCCCCTCTCCATTCCTTTCAAAGGGGAATCTTTTCAAATCCATGCAGCCTAGCTAGGCAAAATTCTGAATGCTGACACTGTGTGATCGAATTGACTCAGAGTCCCTTCTCCATTTGTTACTAAAAATATGAATTAAAAAGTATTGTAGCTTTAAACCAGGGCAAGCTAGCTGTTGGATGGTCAAAGGCCACCCTGGGTAGAACAGTGATGGCCCAGGCCCGTGGATAGGATCAGCTTTTTGGAGGGGAGTTTTGGAGATTGTCTTTGATTTTAAAAATTATGTTTGGCTTATTTTATGGGTTTCTCTATCGTTTTGATCGATTTCCCACCTTAAAAATGGCAGGAAACCATGTCTCGCTTCTTGGTAATTGTACTCACAAAGGATTTCAGCAGGTGGTAGCATCTGTCCTGACTTTGCCCCAGCTCAAAAGCTAAACAGGGTTGGGACTAGTTAATATTTGGAAGGGAGATTACTGGGGAATTCCAGGTCTGGAGGCTAGAGGGAGAAATGGGAAAAAACATCCTAGAAGAAGACAAACTGTATAATTGTATAACTATAATCTGTATAATTGCCAGTTACAACTGCATAGGTGTGTCCATCTAGGAACCAGGAGTCAAGCTCAAAAGTTAGAGAGTGAGAAAGCTTTGAAGGCTGGAGAAAAAAATGATCTTGAGGACCACATGACCCAAGACCTCAAGACTTCATTCATCACTGACTTGAACTGATGTTGCCCTTTTGCTGTTGCCTTTTCATTTTCTATAAGATCTTTAATGCATACTCTTCTCCCCCAGTTTTTCTCTGTAGAGAAAATTAAATGCCACGAATCACTTGTTTTCCCTCTTAAATAAAAACAACAACAACAAGAAATATTTGTGAACATGTTAAATGAAGCATATAATGTGGAAAATACAGATTGGTCACTTTCTGGTATGTTGTGCCATTATCACTCAGTAACAGGCAGATATTCCACAGGCATGGCTTACCCTGGGAAGGAAAAAGTGCTGGGACAGCTTGTTAAATTTCAGACTTTGGATTTAATGATCTTGAGAGCCAGTAGTGTCTATAGATACTAATATATGTTATTACTTCTTAATTGTCTTACTGTGCCTCCCCTTATTGGATGGTCATGTTTTTAGGAAGAAAAAAAATTGGGATAAGCCAGTTCTGGTGTGTTGCTCTTGTCCTGCTGAGATCTTTGCCTTAAAGTCCTAATTCTTTAGTGCTAGACTTAGCACCTTGTTGTTCATGTCTTGTCACACAGTCTGCTCTTTCCAGAAAGTTAAATGCTCCTGGTATTGCTCCAAAGAATGTCTTATGACAGACTAGACCAACCTTCTCTTTTCCACACCATCTCCCAAGTAACTTTGATTTCTTGGAATCTTCTTTCTTTTTTCTAGGATGGCAAAGGCAGTCTCACTTGCAGTCAGCTTAAAAGAGATACACATAAGGAACTTATAGGCACAGATTTCTAATCAATGACTTTCCTTGTGCCAAGTCACAATGGCTCAACAGAGTGTCTTCTGGCATATTTGGGTTGGGAAGATCATTCTCTCAGTTTGTGCTGGAACTTCCTTTCATGTTTTCTCCGTCTTAGGATCCATTCCTGACTGTAATAATTAAACAGCCTCATCCTCTAATCTACTGTATGGGCCATTAGACTTTGAAGTCTGGGAAGAAAGTTCCATCCTGCTTTAAAGTGAAAGATCCTTCTCCCATATTTTTCTGATGCTCCAAGAAGTCAGAGGAGGGATGGACCATTTGAAGTTGCTCAGGCCTTAACCCAGAAAAGTAATTCAAGATGGCCTTTGGCTGCAAGTTGGTAACCATGCTGGAAAAATTCTGGTACCTGTTTTAGAACCTATGGAAAAAACGTGGCTGTGTTCCTTACATTCTTTAAATTGAATGGCCCCAAAACTGAGCTCTGAAACATGCTCCCTTCATTTTTCCTCCCTCATTAGTCTATGGTATAACAATCCCCTGTAAGATTCTTCTCTACAGAGAAAGTACATTATGTGGCTTTTCCAAATATATTTTGATTTGGTTTTTAATTTCCAGCTAATTAGAGATGTCTTGTCCTTTTTTTGCTAAACCAGCTAATGGCTCCTAATGGCTAAACCAGCACTAATGGAGTGCTAGACAGTGATTTTATCTTGGTGCCCTTTAGTTGGGACTTCAATTCCCAAATTCCTTAGCAATTCTGGGAGTCCAGACCCTAGACATATGAAGGGCCACAGATTGGAGAAGGGTGTCATGGTCTGAGATTAATCCTTTCATCATCATTTTTCCCTTCCTAGCAAAGAGGCGATAGAAATTCAATAAGCTAATGAATGTAATCAGGATTCTAGTTTTATTCTTCTGCCAAATAGATCAACGTTGTTATATTCTTTACTGGGTAGAATGGGAAACATACACCAAACCCAAATGTCTTCAGAAATGTTGGGCTATAATTCCCATTATTGATGAGAAGCACAGACAATGGGAGTTGGTCTATCAAACTTGCAGGGCATTGGATATGGGAAAATTAGAGCAATATGACATTTTGTGCCTGACTTAAAACCAGCAAAAATTGCTCTATACAAACAATGGAAATGAATCATTTTGTACCTTCTTACATTGGCCACCAATGTATTATACCAAATCAATATGACTTAATTAGAGTGAGTCCAACCATATAGGCAGTCTGAGCAGCTGCTTAGGCAGTGAAATTCCTGGGGTGTTGATTGTGGCAGTAGAGATCCATGAATCCTTGTTCTTATATACGACCAGTGCTCTGGGCAAACTGAGTTGTCTCTGAAATCCTTTGCAGTCTAGTCAGGTGGGGGAATCATTAGCCTTCCCCAAAGCCAATAGTGAGCATCATTTGTTATCCAGGACTGCAGGACTAATGTCTCAAGGCCTACATCATATGGTAATGGTAATGGTAGATGGGGCAGAAATGAATAATATTAGGGCCACAGCCAAAAATGGATAAGGTCACCCATTCTCTGCTTTTTGGCACATTCTTCTTTCTCTCTTATTTAAGACATCTTAAGGTCAAAATAAGACCTTTTGTCTTGGTTGCTGAGGAATGCAACCAATTGCTCTTGTTGGAAGTCTAAACTGAGGCCAAAGACTGCAGGTAGTCGTAAGGTCAGAAGTTACCTGCTTCTTCCTTCAGCCATCGCTGTGCTTCATTTATTGTTTCTGAGATTGATTGTCTCCTGCATTGCCCATCTCTGCATCCTGTCTTTATCAGTCTTGCAAACATGTCCATAAATGTAGTGAACTATTAATGAAAACATTTGTTTCTAGACTGCCAGCTCAGATGCACCTCATTTAGTCATGTGATAGGAGGTGTATAGTAATGTATCCCACTTATGCTTGGTGTGGCAAATTTTCAACAGATTGATCTCAAGTTAGGAAATTTTTCCATACTCACTGTTATCTATAGGACTTATGTAGCCATTCTTAGACTTTTCAGTAAGCTTAATATTTGAAAGATTTCTGATTGCTTCCTCTGTTCTTTACAGGAAAGAAAGAAAAAAATGGGAAGTGAGTTCACAAGCATGTTGGATTTCTCTTTATCCTTGACCTTTTAAGACTTATGCAACTGCATGCCTGTTTGCTCCACTCACAGATTTTTTAAAAAACCACTTTCTGGGTCATGTGTGACATGGCATGGGTGCACATGCATGAATCTCTCAAGTCAAAAAGTCCTGAGTTTTGTTTAATGACTTGTTCTTCTTCTGCCTAGGTGCATATAGGTTACCTTCCCAACAAACAAGTCCTTGGGCTCAGCAAGCTTGCAAGGTAAGAACAAGTAATTAAAGTAATGTAAGTTATTTAACTGCAGGTAACCAATGTAAAACTAGTATGGTGTGGTTAAAAGCACTGGACTAGAAAGCAGGACATTGTGAGTTCTAGTCCTGTCTTAGGCACAAAGCCAGCTGGATGACTTTCTTTCAGCCCTAAGACAAAGGTAGTGGCAACAGCAATTCACTTCCAAAAATGTTGCTGAGAAAAGTGCATGAACTTCTCCATATAGTCACCAGGAGTCAAGACTGACTTGAAGGAGTTATGGATATAGATATAGATGTGGATATAGAGTAATGGAAATAACTCCCAGATTCAACTGGATGCAGAATGTTGAGCAACTTAATGCAGTTGTTCTTTAGGTTTCAGTAAGCCATACAAATGTCTACAAGATTCCTTGTAGACATTTTGAGTGCAGAAAATGTGGGGGAAATTATAATAGTTGACTTTTTTTTAGCTTGGGGGAAAGCAGCAGTGATAATATACAGATTATGCAAAGAAGCTCAGTGGTACTGCTGTATCACTTATAGCCATGGTTGACATGTTTTAATACATGTTAAATATTGTGACTGTAGATGATTGCCAATAAAAAGTTGCAATTCTCTCTTCTCACCAGAAGAGAGGGGAAAGGCATAATGTAGAGAGAGTGAGAAGGGCTGATGTTTTGAACCATCAGTGGCAGAAGGTGGTTGACAGAGATGCTAAAAAGAAATCAGATTGGGCTCTGGGGAACTGAAGAGCTGTGGCTAAGTAGCTGTTGTATTTCTGATCGTGTGGGGGTTTCAGATTTCATCTCTGTTAGAATTGTTCATTGAGGGCTAGTACCTGTAAGGGCCACACATGGGAGAGCTCAACCCTCAAGTCAGACTCTCAAGCCTGATAATAAAGTACAATAGGATACATTGCTGTTTTACCCTAGAGAGGAAGAATCCCCTCCCCTCCCCTCCCACTACAGATAGAAGCTTAAGGAGAAAAGAACTGCTCCCCCGGGTAGAAAATCCTGGGTTGGCACCTAGCTGAGGAAGAAGCAGCTGAGCGGCCAGTAACTAAGAAGAAATGTTGCCGCTGTGGGATTGAGTTGGAGGAGTTCCACTCCCCCCTACAATTGTACTGTACATTTTAAAAGTATAAAATACATTCTAATGTTATTTACCACCTGGAGATGTGTAGTAAGACCAGTGTATATTTTACGGAAATAATAAAATGAGAAAATGGCTAAATATTAGTTCCAGTACTGAAAGGAATGTATTTTGCAACATCGTTGTCAGGAATACGAGAAGTAAAGGTGTTTCTGCCTTTGAATGCTGCTTGTGGGCTTTCTCTCCACATTTGGTTGTTAACTGTGAGAATAGTACCCTTTCATTTGAAGCAGCATGGCCTTCTTTATGTTAAGGGTCCAAAAAGGTGTCTGGAACCACACGCAGCCCATCAGCATGCCTTTTGTGACTCCCAGAGCCCTCAGGAGTTATTGAGGCCAGGTGGCTTGTGACATCTATGCCATCCTTTAAAACCCCAAAACTCCCTCCCAAAATGGGTCTTGGTTCCACCTAATTTTGCAGTATGGCCCTCAGTATGCTATACAACACCCAATGTGTTCTCAAGCCAATGGAATATTCTGATCTACCTACCTACCTACCTACCTGCATAACCCATGCCGCTAAACAGAAATTATCTGGGTAATAATAATTAAAGAGTTTGGTGTGGTGGTTAAACTGGGAGACTGTGAGTTCTAGTTCTGCTTTACACATGAAAGTCAACTGGGTGACTCTGGGCCAATCACTCTCTCTCAGTCCTAGAAGAAGGCAACGGCAAACCACTTCTGAAAATGTCAAGAAAACTGCATGGATTTGTCCATGTGGCTGCTAGGAGTCAAGACCAACTTGAAGGCTATACATATAATATAACCATTACCATGATCAGAGAGGGATCACATTTGAGGTACTAGAGCTTTGCTAGTCTTTATGAAATTCCTTGGGAGATGACTTGTTTAAGGCCTTGGAAATGGTAGAGATAGAAGTTTAACCTGTGTGTCCCAGATTGGGTTTAACTTTGTCTAGGGTAAACAGCTCCATCTGTATTGGTCCAGATATCTAAAATGGAGCTAAATTGACCATGCTTTCTTCCCCCTCTTTAGGTCAAGCTAAATAGCTCATGATTAACTCAAGGAGGAAGAGTTGTAGTGAGAAACATCCTACATGGTTGGTTATCAGTTTAGGAAAATAAGAAACTACCTTATGCCATTTCATACCATTGATCTATGTAGTCCAGTATTGTCAACATTGTATTGCAGAAATTCTCTAGCATTTCAGAGATGGTTTTATCTCCTCTGTTCAGACTTGGGGATTACTTATAAAAATAGTTGGACAGGTTTAAGATGGGAGTAAAAATAGTTCTTATAGAAGAATACAAGATAATTTTTCTCAGCATCTGGATGAGAAGCCGGAAAGCCATTTTTGAAACACTAAATCCTCCATTCACAGTTTGGTCTGATAAACTTTGTTTTCTCTCTACAATGACCTTCTGTTTTAATCATCTCAGTTAAATTTGACCTTACGTGTTTCATGGTATCCTGCAGGGATCAAGAACTTTATATGAGTATAAGCGGTTATGATTCACTTTTTTGGAAGTATTTATCTGTCTCATAAATACCATATAGCTTGGAGGCAAAACCACATTTTAATCAGAACATTGGGCATTTTATTGGAAAGTTAACTTTCCTACAGTACTTAACTACAAGACCTATTTTCTTCTCATAACTACAACCCTCTGAGTAGGTTGGGTTGAGAGAAAGTGACTGGTTCAAGGTCACACAATGAGGTTTTGTGGCTGAGGATGAACTAGGACGGGGTCTCCTTGCTCCTAGTGCAACACCTTAACCACAACACCACACTGGTGCATGGCTTAGAGACAAGATAGGCTGCAGTTCCACCACTATGGAGTGAGCAGATTGTGAGCAGATTACTATAGAGTGAGCAGATCTAAGTGGGTGATCAAGGAAGGAATAAGAACCCATTTGCTAGGGTTGCAGGAAATTTGGCAAGAGATTTTGTAGTTTCTTTTTGATGGTTGTCCATCTCCCATCTCCTCTGATAAGATACAGGCTTCCACAGAAGAAAAAGGAGCAGATTTAAGGACAATCTCAGATTCCCTTCTCCCCCTACATAGAAAGGCCATTTCTAATTGATCTTATTTTTCCCCTACCCCTGCACACAATTGCTATGCATTAATAAGAAAAACAGAGGTCCCATTATGACTCATAATCCCATCTATTTTGACCCTGAATTGCTGTTCCAGTCAGATTCCTTGAAGGTGGCAGCCTTTTTCTATTGGATAACAAGCTTCTGGCCAGTATAGATGCTGTCAAAAGCAAATGCTCAGTGGAATGCAGTGTACAGAGCTGCAAACTTTAAACTGGTTTTGTTTAAGCTGAGTTAAAGTCCATGTGTCCACACTTCACTACACTGCTAGGTACTGTGCTTAGCCCAGCAAACTGAAAACAAAACTAGGTAAGAACCTGGTAAATCTATCATTGAGTGTGTGTATATGGGCCATGCCCACAATTTTAAGCAACTGGGGATGATGTGATGGAGGAAGTGACACTAGGGGAGGTAATATTAACTTTCCCCAGCAGTATTTCTCCTAGCTGAAATTCTCTCTTTTTGCCCCATACGGAAAAACATTTAGGCACCATTGAGATGCAAGGCAAGTAATGGCTTTGAGGATGGTAGAGAAGTTTGGCTGGGAAACCTCTGTTAAGAGAGTGTTAAATATTCCCTTTTTCAGCCCTCATCCCCTGGCCATTCTACCATTCCCCTCCCGTTACTTTAACTTTAACCTAAATATTCTATTATTAGATTGAACTAAGAGTTGGAAGGAGAGAATATATAAAACCCTAAGTAAAAGGATGGGTTTGCACAACACTCTAGGTTAGGTTAAAATGAGGTCAGGGAGTTTGTGGCCCCCCGGGGGACTATAGCCATTGTCACAGCATGTTGAGTAAACCAGACTAGCAAGCTGAACCATAACATGGTTTGTCTGGCAATAATATGCTATATGATTACAGGAGTTGTGTTTTATTACCCCAGATTTAGGATTTAGGATGTTGTGTGAAACCTATCACTGGTGTGGTAATTGTGAAATAGGCTGAAAGTGCACTGGATTTACATGTGTACTCTGCAGCTCATGTAGGCCAGCAGTGTGCTTCCATCCTGGACTTTGTCTTCTCCTCTTGCACAGAGTAGCCAAGGGAAGAGAGCACACAGGGAACTGGACAGGCTCTTAGCAGGAACCAATCTGCTGAACCAGTGTTCCTCAGGCTTGGCAGTTTGAAGATGTATGGACTTCAACTCCCAGAATTCCCCAGCCGGCATGCCAAGCCTGAGGAACACTGCTAAACCTAGATAGCTTCTGTATGCCCCTGAATCCTGCTCTTTGACTGAGGAAATGGGAGCGAAAAGAGCAAAATGATGCTAGGGGTGGGAAGATGAGCAGCAAATTGTACCATGCCTTTATAGGTTTATTTTTGGAATGGTGGAGGTTTATTTTTATTCATTTATTTCTCTATCAAATTTGCATGCCACCAATTTTATTTTTACTCAGGGCTGCCCCATCCTCAGAATGAAATTGTAGAGCTCACAAAAGCTCGTGAAAGGGCCTGGAGCAACTCCTCTCTGAGGGAATATGAGTTTGTTGAGTGGTTTTAAAGCTTCAAGCAAACTGAAGTGTTATTGCACAATAAAATAACAATAATAATGGATTAGATTTATATGCCGCCTGACTCCCAGTGACTCTGCGTGGTTTACAAATGTTAAAAATTTAGAGGCATATGCAGTTGCATATGGAGTAAAGAAAAGGGATATATGGAGAAAACTATGTTGTCAGGCGAAGAAATTTCCAGTTTTTTTCTACCAGTTGCTTTTGAAATCAGCTTTGGAAATTCTTTCAAAGCAAAGAGGATTTTGGAGAAATTGTTAGAGAATACACTGTTCTTGCATTACTGAGTGATGTGTGAAGAGATATGTGTGAATGTCCTGTTTTTCATGAAACAGTCCTCTCCCTAGTTGCTTACTACCTCCTGGCTTATGGTGTGGATTATGAGGAATTCCTTTACTGGTTGTTTTCAGTAGAGCTGCTAAGAAGAAGTCCCATTGCTTGAGAATTTCTCTGCCCACAAATTTGGTGGACAATTTCAGAAGGCCATCTCTCCCCAAAGGCTGGGAGACATGGAAGAATGGCTGGGTCAGTCAGTCAGAATTGTCTGACAGCATATTTGGAGGAGGCAAGAAAAGTATATGTTTCTCCACACAAGAATAAATAAATATAGATTCTGTTCCCAAGGTCTGTCCTTAAGTTGAATTTGTATGTAAGTTGGAACAGTATTATTGTATAATACTTTATAAGTAGTATTGTGTAATGAACTTGAACTATTGTGTATTTAACTCAAATCATTGGGTATTTCACTCGAATTTTGTCACAATGGGCTCTGTTCTTAACTATGGGTTGTCTGTAACCCAGGTGTTCTTAACCTGGGGACTACCCGTATATGAAATTGGCTGCTACAAATTGTAGTGGTGACAGCTGATGACTTAGGCTGTATTTGCATTAGCTCAAGGAACTAACTCTGGTTAGTTTAATTAGTTTAATTATCAACTCCATTGACAATTAAATTTCATAGAGCATGCTTGATCCCCACCTACAAGGCCAGGTAGTTAATTTATTTATCTACCCAGCACTTCTTGGTTGTTGTTGTTTAACTTTAACTTTAAAAAAGACTACAATGAAAGCAACAGACAAAAATGTCCAGCTGGATATTCCTTCTAAATTATGGACAAATCATTTAGAACTGAAGTACTCTAGATGAAGTTCTTAAATGTACATTAAATTATTTTATATTTTTGATTACAAGTAGTGATCTCATTATGAAAATGACATAAATTGACTTGAATGGTGCTATGATGCCCTTATACAAATGGTAAATCAATGCAAATGACATAGTTTTGGATTCGATGAACATTTGGGAGTAATGAACCCTGAATGCATTAAAAGGAGAGTTTATTGTATCGAGAAAAAAAGCACAGTTATCCAAACAAGCTTGTGAGCAATACATGTGGACTTCAGGTAACAGAATCTTCTTCCTCTTCATTGACCTTGTTTTTTTCACCTTTTTTGTTGTGGGGGTGATGTTGGTGAAAAGGCTACTGGGGCTGCTGGGACACTGCTATCAGTGTTCCTCTTGGCAGTTGTATTAGCTACCCGTATCTGTCCTTGGCATAATGGCGGCAGCTGTTGGGGACCACCAAGCCATAGATCAACTTTCTTAGGTCATACTATGTTTGAGGGATGTAACCTAAAACACAGAGTTTTAGACTAGTTAAAATGTAGTTAATCACAATCTAACCCTGGATCTGAGTTCAGATTACAAACACAAGAATGTGGTTTACTGTATCATGTGAATGTGGTATTAAAAAGCAGAATCATTTAGAAAAAGGAGGTTGTCTAGCCTTTCCCAATGTGGTGCCCTCCAGATGCGTTAGAACTCTTAGAGTGCAGCACATCTCGGGAAGGTCAGTTTGGATGAGACTGGGTTAGGCGGAGAAGGGGACCATTCTTCTTCTTTTAGTCCTCTTCTAACTTCCATGCTGAGAGCATGAATCTCCCTCAGTGTCATACAGTGGGGTTGTCTGAATTAGGCAACAACAAGATCCCAAAATAATCATCTTAGCTCTTCAAATGGAAAAATATTAGCATAGTTAAGATTCCAAACATACCAATGTGTCTTTTAAAAGCTTTTAACTTTCAACAGAGTTAGAAAAGCACAGTAACTCACAAGAGTGGCAATAAAAGGGGGGGGTGGGATCAGACATTTTGGTGACATGATCCACTAAACTTTCAAGTAAGATTGAACTTTCTGTTACCTTGCAACCACAAATGCAGGAATCTGCTCTAAATAATACAATTTTAGTCCTCATGGAGTCTGGCAATATAAAAATACTATTAATAAGTAAGTAAGTAAATAAATAAATGCAGTTAAACTCTTAAGAAATGCAGTGATTTTGGAATGTAAGACTGGCAGGAAAAAAAAACTGATAGAATTCCCATATAGATAGCATCTGTACATATGAAAATGTTGAGCAAAATTTTCATCCATAAATCACAATTGTGTTTATCAAGTTCTGTTGAAAAGGAACCAATGGAAGTTAAATTCTTCATTAGCTGCTTAAATCCTGGTATTTTCAATACAGTCAGAGCTAAGATATAAACTTAGATTTTGCCCTGCCCTGCCCTGCCCTGCCCTGCCCTGCCCTGCCCTGCCCTGCCCTGCCCTGCCCAGCTGGCTGTCCAGAAAACATGGAGAATGGTCCTGTCAGGGCTCTGGCTTGGACTGTACATGCAAAACCTGATCCATGACAGGCAGTGTGATGGTTAGTTCTCTGTCTTACAAAGGTTTAGGACAGTGTTGTCCAAACTTGGCCACTTTAAGATGAGTGGACTTCAACTCCCAGAATTCCCCAGCCAGCCATGGGAGTTGAAGTCCACTCATCTTAAAGTGGCCAAGTTTGGACAACACTGGTTTAGGAGATGGTTTTGTAAACACCTGGCTGCAGTTGCCTGTGTTATCTGTGAAGAGACCTGCCGTTTCACTGGTTCACAGAAGAGCTGAAGGAGAGGATAGAGAAGGCACCACCCCAGTGTATTTTTGAATACATTGTATTTTAGGTGGGAAATAGTTCAGTTTCTGGAATTCTTACAATCCCATCCCAATCCAGAGACTCTGGAAAAGTTATTTTCAGTTGTAGAAAGAAGCCGAAGAACCGGCAGACTCTCCAGGCTTTCATTCCTTCTCTGCCTGGGGAAGTCAACTTTTCCAGAGTTGAAAGTAGTGTGACTTTGGGACTTATCTGGAATGCATGTGACAGTTTAACAACCAGAATGAATAACCTACATAGCACACTTGCTGAATGGTTGTTGACCATATTGTTAAGATGAACCTGGACTATATTGGCCTTTGGACTGACCCAGTCTTATACCTTTTGGTGTTCCACCTTTTGTGGATCTTGACATTTTCACCTCTCTGTTGCTTCTTACATCAGTGGAAACCTTCTGGCACTTTGACATTTGTGATTCACTTACCTCACATCTATTGACTACTGTGAGGGCTTCTTGTGTAATAATTGGCAGCTTTTATCTGCTGGCGTGAGCAAATGTTGAAAATATTATCTGGTGCCTCATCCATCTTGTGTTGTTTTTCATCTGGTGGGATTTATTTGAAGTGTGTTATCAGCCTATTGTTTTGGATGGCATTGGCAGGGCAAATCAATGGATTAGTATTGCTCGGGTGGCCCACAATTATCTCTAAATTGTAGAAGCGCAGTAAGGACTTTAATGTTGATTTGTCATTCACATCTGATGATTTTCTTTCTGTCTGTGAATCATGGCAAGCATCATTTTCTTTCCCTCTCTTATGAATCAATAAATTGCTGAAGTTAAGTGGTAAAGGATGTTGAATCTCTGTGATATGCTGCTTCTTATCTTATATCAGTGGAGGAGGCTGGTACTTTGTGTATAAAGAAGGTTTGTACTTATTCTGTTACCCAAAAAGTAGAAACTTCATCTCTAAAACCAAGACGATGCAGATCTGCATACAATTTGCATTTAGAAATTATTACTGTGATTTGAATAGCAATCCATCTCACCAAACTGAGGAAAACAATGTTCAAATAATCTTGCGCCTGGTGCTCAGTCTGCAGTCCAGGGGTCATGACCTATCGACAAGCAATTTTGTTAACTTTAAATTGGATTTGGACTGAACATCCTTCGATTTGAGGACTATCTTGCAGAAAGTTGGACAGATGGCCACCCAGATTTTGTCACTCTTGGTATTTCATTACATGTTATTCATGTTCATGCATCCAGCAGTTTTTTGGAAGAATGTGCTTTTCCTTAGTGAGATGAAACTCAGGAGTGAAATACAAGAGTTGAAGAATGTAAGTTATTTGAAAGGAATAGAGCAGAAAGTGACACTGCACATCTGTATTGAGATCCAGATATATTTCAACAGGGACAAAAGTGAAATGCTTTAGTGACCCAGGGCATAGAATAGGACAGTGGGAACTACATTGGGCTGCAGTGCGTGTGAAAATGATCTGGGGGTCTTTGTGGATCATAAGTATGAGCTGATAGTATGACACAGCTGCAAAAGAAGCAGAAGCAAAGCTAGGCTATGTCAACACAAGTACAGCATCAAGATCAAGAGAAGTTATTGTTCTCTATTCTACCTTGGTAAGCCTGCATCTAGAATACTGCATCCAGTTCTGCACACTGCATTTTAGAAAGGATGTTGATGAATTGGGGTGTGTCCAGAGGACAGCAACCAAGATGATAAGAAAAACCTACGGGAATGATTGGAAGCACTGGGTATGTTTAGCACAGAGAAGGGAAGACTGAGAGGAGCCATGATAGCTATCTTCCTAGCATCCGAAGGGCCGTCGTGTAGAAGACAGGGCAGGATTATTCTGAGTAGTTCTTACCACTGAGCAACTGAAGCCTGTTTGCAACCAGTTGGTTGAAAAGGAGTCAACCTAGAACAAAACAGTTTTCTCCCCAGACCCAAAGTTTGTTAGGAACTGGGTCTTGGGAGCCTGTTTTGCTAGATTGGCAAGCAAGCTAGAAGAGATTGCTCCAGAAGCAAACTTGGCTAACTCCTGAGGAGCATTTCTTACTGTGGCTGTTTGCCAAGCATAATCTCCCAGATCAAGAAGGCCAACTGCATATACTGTATTTCACAGGCAAAGACTGAAGATGACCTTAATTCTTCTCTTAAAAGAATTAGGGCTTAGAAGAGCTTATGTTTGGGAGCTTCACATCCCATGTTGAGACTTGCCTGTCCTGTTCTGTCATTATATCTCAGGACGCTTTACTATTAGATCCCTTGGGCTAAATTTTCTCACAACAATGATAGTGCAGTTGCAAGCCATGAGAAAAGTGGGGAAATTAGCATAAAACAATGACACATGGCTTGTTCCATTTGCCTAAACTGTAACACTGAAAAGCATTTAAATTTCAACAGCGTATCTGCCTGCTTGTTGGATAGTCCCAGTATCTCTCTGTGTGGAGGCCTGATTGCCGCCTGACAGGTGCAGGCCGGATTCTGGCAGATCAAAGAGGCCGAATGCGGAAGAGATTCATAAGAAGCACATTTCAAAACTACAGCATAGAGCCACGACATCTATGTGTCAGAACTTGAACACAGTAATAAAGCAGGGCAGGGGGGTTATGTCTCACTCTGTGTTGCTAAACCCTGCAAATGCAGTGATGAAAGAGGATGTTGGGAAAGTGGAGGATTACATCCCTGTATTTAAATACGTTGTCCTAGTCATATTACAAGCTCAGATTGAGATTGCCCAGGATGACTTCATGGACATTCTTAGCAACAGTATGGAGGTGGAAAGCCATTGGCTCCCTTTGGGATGTTTTTCAGATGCACCTACTGTTGTGGGGTTTCCAAGTGGTCTCCCATCCAAGTACTAACCAGGTCTGACTTGGTTTAGCTTTTTTTCAAGATCAGCCAAGGATGGCCAGGTGTTTTACAGACAAAGAGGTCAGGTCCTTGAAATAAGAAACGGCAGCAAGTGTATTTGATGGGGAAGCTTGATGGGCTGGAGGAATGGGAATTCCCAGCATCCACTGATTCTGTTTTGCAGATATGGGCCAGCCTCATTTATGCATTCACCCTGGCCCAGCTGACAAAAAGACGGCACTAGGAAATAGCTGCTTGGGGCAGCTTAGCGTATGAGAATCAGAGAAGGTGGAGGGGAGGGGGTGCTGTGTGGCAGAAGGTCCCTGACTTTCATGAGGACTTTGCCTCCCCAATGCAGGGGTCTCCCCAGGGGAGATGCTGAGGACAGATGGCTGTCCCCCAACCCGTCTGCCCCTTGCTCCCAGACCCTTTGGCCTCTGGGGAAAGAGAGGCTGGGCAGTTGCAAAGGAGATGGATGACTTAAAACATCACCCAAATATCCTGCCTGAAGACTACTTGTGGATTACGTTCCTGAGCCTAGAAGTCTTTGGGGCAAGTGCACACGCCATTATTTGTTTATTTACATGGCCATATTTGTAACCTGCCCTAATCCCAGAGCCCAACAGTGTGCAACGGTACAAGAATGAACAGTGGCAAAATCATGGAGGAAAACAGTAAAAGGATGAATGCAATCAGTTTATCATGTCAGTCTGTGTACTTGTAAGTGCAAATTCTATCTTCATTTTCCAGATCTCTGCTCCCAAAGTAATATTAACAGAGTGCATTGGGTTTTTTTTCCCCCTTCTAGGATTGTGGAAATATACAGTAGACGATTACAAGGCAAGTAACCACCTTTTGTGCTTCCCCTAATGAAATGTATATTTTGCCATACTAATAGAATTTGGCATACAGCATTAAAGATCTATTAACCAGCTGTAGCAATAAAAATAAAAGGCATGAATGTGCTGTAAACAATTTATTATATCCCACTATATAGGAAGTTCCCTGCTCCTAGAATATGTATTTATTCCTTCATTCCTTCATTCAATTTATAAAGCCGCCCATCTCAACAAGTGACTCTGGGCGATGAACAATAACAAGCAGAATAAAAACAGTGACAGAATATCAGCATGTTCATCAGGGAGAAGCATTCCAGCCTAGCTTCTGGATATGCTAGCTTTCTACTTGGAGGGATTTGCAAATGTACATTATATGCAGAAGCATATGATAGTCTGTGTAGGGCAAAAATCCAGTTTGTCACTTTTCTTGCCTTTTTGACCCAAGGGACATAGGTTCTCTTTTAGAACCTACATTCTACAGCGAAGTAGATAAACAGAGGCAATGGTGTGTGTGTGTGTGTGTGTGTGTCACAGCAGCAAGGAAGGGCATACAACAAATGTAACATTTCACCAATGTAACATAAGCCTGCCTCTTTTATATGTCCGTCATGAAGTCTCAGGCACGTACAAAAGCTTGCATTATGACAATGCAGTGCAGCATTTGTCATCTTGACAAAAGTACTGGATCCTGTAGACACTTATGAGGGGTCAAAAAGTCAAAATGGCAAAGTGGAGTGCATGGGAAAGATACGTTTCTTCTCTGGACTTTGATAGACTTCCTTCTATCTACCTCTATTATGGAGGCTTCCAGCCCTTTCTTCATCAGTAGACTTCATGGCCCATGAAGATATGATTGAAACTCAAGATTTTTAATGAGATCTAGCTTTAAGAAACTCTCACCTGAAATTTGGATAAGAGGATGGATGTTCATTTCCCTTCTGCCTCTTCTCACTGCAGTTCAGGAGCGCCTTACAAAACAAATTGCTGTTGCCATCACAGAAGCCTTGCAGCCTGCCGGAGTTGGGGTGGTGATTGAGGCAACGTAAGTTGACAGAAGCTTTGTGATGTGTCCAAAAGGTGAGGGAGTTCCAGGGCTTGGGGACAGACAACACTTGTACTACTGGCCAGATGTGGTGGATAGGAATTCTTCTTACAGTTCACACTTTTTCTTAACTTAAAACAAATTTTGACTTTTTAACTTAAAACAAATGAGAAGTAAAGGGCACAATGCTTGAAGAACAACATCAGCTAAGTAAGGTGGCTGTATTCCAAGTTCCATTCTTGTATTTAGAGGGAAATGAGGGGGGGAGGGAGAGAGAGAGAACTGAAATTAAGACACGCTATTTTCTTTCAGCAAAAAGATTTTCACTGGATTTCTCTTCTTTCCTGCAGGCACATGTGCATGGTGATGCGAGGGGTTCAGAAAATGAACAGTAAGACTGTAACCAGCACGATGCTTGGAGTATTCCGAGAAGACCCAAAGACACGTGAAGAATTTTTGTCACTCATTCGTAGCTAAAACCAGTTTTCTTTCCTGGACTGTCTTCTCTAGCATTGCTGTCGATTCTTTTGCTGTTTGTCTTGGTCTTTCTCTTTTTGCAAAAGTAACAGTCACTTTAACATTTCTGGGTTTTTGGTGTGTCGATGGTAAGTGCAACATGTACTTTATTTGCTCAAATGATTCCTTGTGTCAGTGGACTATAAAAGTCCTGGAAATACTTTCTCAGTCTATGTTACGTGACTGTTTTAAGGCAAATGTCATGCAGTGGCTATGTGTTTTGTGTGAGCTTAGTAGGGTTGTTCTTGTCAAGGTCATCTGAAGTGGGTTTAAGGACATATCGCCACTGAGACCGAGAAACCTTGTGCCCTAATGTCCACAAAATTTCTCCTTCCTTTTTCAAGGTCATGAAAGACGGACAAGGGAGTTGGAGATTTTTTTATATTCTAGATGTTAAAGGATGCCATGTCCTTCTCATATGATCATCTCTTTTTAGAGAATGATTGAGCCATACTTCCCCCACCCACCCGAAATCAGGGGGGAATTATCCATCACTACTCCTTGTTTCAGAGCAACTTGTACAACCAGTCCCCCAACCCTCCCCTTTGTACCTCAGTTGCAGCTAACCCAATTCTCCACTTTCTCAATCTCTCTTACATCTTGCAAATGAGTTTGGGCCCCCTTCCCTCAGGTGGATGGGTTTTACCTGCCCTTTGCTCAGATGCCTCTCAGATCCCAGGAAATGGAAATTATGGGCCTTTCAGAAAAGGAAGGAATATCTGGAACCCTTCTTTTGGGGTGGGTTGGATTATTTGTGTTCATTATAGGGCCATTACCCTTGACATAATAGGATTTTTTTTCCTAAAAGACCAAGGATCTGAAATCTGGAGATATGCACTTTAATCTCACCATAATCCAGGAAACTGGGTTGCAACTACTTTTCCTGCAAAGGAGTAGCTTAAACAAGAGACTTGGCAAAAGCTGTGGCACTGAAGAGACAAAGAATAAGTCATGTTTTGCCTGGGGTTTATTTCACTAATGGAACAAGGTACAAAATGGAATCCCTTTTGAAGGGAAGGGAGCAGAGGAATTAGGTGCAAACCCAGCCCTCCCGTACTGTATAAACTGGGTCTTCATTTCCAGTCTTGCTAGGCATTCTGGGAGTTGTAGTTTCAACACATTTGGAGGGTATAAATTGCGGGAGGCTGGACTGTCTTCAAGAGTCCAGGACTGATTAAATTTTGTTAGGGAAAAACGCAATGCTCAAATCCTATCTGAAGCTGATTTAGATGTTGTCTGTAGTAAATTGTAGTGCTCTTTTTACCACATTATTTCTACCCAACATGGTTTGTGACTATACTCTGGACACTACATGGTTTGCATTCTGTACTGGCCTATTTCCAAGGCTTTCATTCAAGTAAGAGCGGTCTTAATCACTTCTTGGATGTTAGCCCCACATTGTTTACAGTGGCTTGGTGCCAATTTCAGTCCACCTCCAGCCTGGGATTTCTGCCTCTTTGCCGTGACATTGACAAACATTTTGAACAGAGTCAGTTTTCAGAAAAATATGGAATATTAAGAGCCTGTATTTAGCAGCCAATTCCTTAATTATCTTCAGTTCTATTTGTTGTTCATGCTGTTCACAAGTGATTTTGCA
Source organism: Python bivittatus (assembly GCF_059951505.1). NCBI lineage: Eukaryota > Metazoa > Chordata > Lepidosauria > Squamata > Pythonidae > Python > Python bivittatus. The sequence continues at coordinate 17,362,633 of NW_028277087.1, read as the reverse complement.
AGCTAAAAATATGTCGAGGGGAACACAAGGCTCTCTGGAAAAACCCAGAGCTTTGTCTTTCTGACTCTCTCCTTTCATAAATGGGTAATATTATAGACTCTGTTTCCTTGGCAGAGTTAGCAACTGCTCTCTTCTGTGGCCCTTGGCAAGTTCTCATCATTGGGAGGGGAAAGCAAAGACTTAGATCATGAAACAGACAGTCTGTGTAGCTCCAGTGGGTTCCAGTTGTTTGTGTGAAGGACTTTGAAGGATCCACCTCATCTCAGTTCTGGCCATAAAGGTGCCAAAATCCTCAGCTGAATTCAGGCTTACCAAAACACCATCCAGAATTCCATGTTCTGAGACAACTTGCATAATGCAGTTTGCTCAGTCATGGTAGGAGATAAGGAGCTGCGCGCGGCACAGAGCTCCAGATGTTTTGTTCAACCTCCCTTTGGGTTTTTGGGATGCCACACTCAATTGCTTAGTTCACAAGTATTTCTTTGCTGTGTTAGCTCAAATGCTCCTGGAGCTGATTTCAACATGCAATTCTTAATGGGCTTTCTGTTGGATGCATGGCAGCATACCCAGTTTTGCAAGAGGGTTTACAGCATGCAGAAGCTCCAGCCAATGATGCCTTTCTAACACATGCTGCCTTCTAGGGAAGCAGGCATGATTTCATGTCCACACCTCAACTTTGGGCATATACCTAAACCCAGGATGGGCAACCTATAGTTGCAGGATTGCTCTGGCACCTGATTCCTGTTTATGACTCAGAGCTCCCCGGCCCTGACTGCTAAACATGAAGACAGAGTCTCCTGCGATTTGATGCAGGATACATGAAAACTCCCATACAAGCCCTTAAATAGGCTTATCACTGTTAAACCCGCCCCCGTCCCCAATTCCCTCACATGATATAACCGCACTTGCTTTTTGCTCCTAAGCCCCATCACAGTATTAAATGCAATATTAGCCAGCAAAGGTTGCCCACTTCTGACATAAGTATCTAATTCCTGCTTTGGGCACTGGCTTCCTTCATCACAAAATCCTCAGCAGATGAGCGATTGAGAAAGGTGCACATGGGAGTTGCGAGCACAGCAGCGCTGGGTTCTGCAAACAGACACTTTTTGTGGTGACCCCAAAGTAGGTCAAGCTCTTTCCCCCCTCTTGTGTAACTGGAATGTCATGAAAAGCGGCTTACTGGAACTGATCTCAATCATTGCCCTCTGAATGGAAAACTTATTAAAGAAAGTTTTATAACCACTCTAATTAGAGAAAGATGGGATCAGAGCCACCGCTTCACACTCCTAGTTTATGTGAGATGCTCATTTCACTTTGTCCACTGGACAAAGCAGCCTGTTTAGCTGGGCCTGGTGGAAACAAGTGGCGCCTTCTTGTCCGTTTTGCTTGTTGGCTTGTTGGCTTAGCCACCACAGAAAGCAAGGATGAAGCAGCAGCATCGGTGGAGGGGGTGTGGGTCAAAATCTGCAAGATGGCAGGTGCAGTATCGCAATCCATTGTTGTATGCACATACAAAATGGTGGGGATTGTGACATTCTGCCTGCAATCTTGCAGATTTTGTCACCCCCTCCACCCCGCTTGGATGATGGGCAGAATTTTGCAGCATTGGCAGAGACAACTTTTTACCTTTTTTGGGGGGTGGGGGTTGGCTGTTGGGAGGTTATGGGGCAAATGCAGAGGTTTAAAGAACCCCTTGCATCCTTTGAAACTATGATCACACTAGAATCCAGCCAATGTCCTCATTTTGGAGAAAGCTTTAAGGGGCAAAATGGATGCTGTAAGGCTTTCCTCCTTAACTTGCCAACTCCCCCAAATCATGAAAAAAAATCCACCATAGACTCTGGCGATGTTACAACATCATTGACAAAATTTCCTGTGGTCCCCAGTCAAGGGAAAACATTACAGTGTGATTCCCAGGCTAAAAAAAGGTTGCCCATCCTTGGATTAGACCCTTTGGATTCATTGAGCACTCTTTTTAATGTTCTTATGGAACATTCACAGGAATGAATATGTAGAGCTTTGCAGAAATTTTCATTAGTTTTCTTTGTTGGCCAGATCTTGCTTTTCCTTCAAGAAACGTATCTGGGTTTCCCCCATTTTATTCCCTGGGAGATTAAAAGCAAACCTAATCAACTTCCTGACTCTGCTGAAGTTTTGAGTCTAACCCTCTCTGACTTGTAACGCTGCGTCCCTCTATGTCACTTCGCAAATTGCACTCTGATGTCTCAAAGCCTTAAAATGCACTGTCATATCAGCTGAAAGTTGGGAAAAGCAAGTGATGTGATCAGTCTGGAAAGTATAAGAGAGTCTAGAGGAGGACTATACGGTTTTCATTGCACCTGTCCTTGAAACAGGAACCGCTACAGCCTGCTTTGGTCAAGGGGTAGAGGAAATAGCTGCACCCAGCCAGTCTCTGTGTCTTCTTTCTTACCATGCAGTCCTTCAGCCAAACCTCTTGACCGGTTCTTGGATGCACCCTTATAGCAACACTTCCTCTCTTGTGCTGTTTGAAAGGACATGAGATGCAAAGAAGTGGACTTCCATTCCTTTCTATGGAACAAAGGAAATTCCAAGTGGCTTGTTCTCTTTGTGGCCTTAGTATGGGTTGAGATCCTTTGGCTCAGTGAATACTATTTATAATTTTTGTGAACCCTGTCTCTTGCCCCTTAATGTCCTTATACTACCGCGTTTATGTAGGTACATGTATGTATGTGTTTATCTAAATATGTATATGTACATGTATGCAAACCATATGCAATTTGCTGTTGTCTCTCCCTCCAATCAAATTCTGGTCTATTTATAGTATTAAAATGCAGTGTTGATCACTTTTGGAGATATTCCTCTGTGTGATTTGTGAATTCAGTGCTGTCTTTTACCTGCTGAATACTGTGGCCTATGGGTTTTGTGGCCAGGCAGGCTGCTGTTCTGGTGGTGTGGGTCAGCAGACGGAGAGAAGAAAACATGGGGAGAGGAAGCTCAAGTCTAGCCTTGATGTGCAGGTGTACTGTCACGAGGGCTAATGAGCTGACCTGGCTGCTAGCCAGGGCTGCTGTGGGGCAGAGGGGGATACCAGACCCATTGGTCCAGCCTTGAACATAGGTGTCGGGGACTAGAGCCCTGGGGGGACACCCACCTCCTCAGTTGCTGGAGGACATGCTGCTGGTTTGAGCCACAAAGGAGAGAGTGGGAGAAGAAAAATGGAGAGACATGTTGAGTCTGTGCTGCTTTGAGTTACCCAGGCAAAAAGTGCCTTTGGGGAGACCTTGTGGGAAGTTGGTGGCTGGAGAGAGAGATTGCTGGGTCGATGCTGGGCCACTGGAGTGTGGTGGCGGGTGGCGGTTCCTGGCCCCAGAGGGAAAAGAGGGTGAAGATGACAGCTGGAGGCTTCCCTGAGAAGGGAAGCAAAGACCCAGACATGCTTCACCCCAAACCCAAGGCAGACGGGGATGGAGGAAGGGGGCTGCCTGCCATTGGACACCTGGAGCCTTCAGGGAAGTCCCAGAGGGAGGTGCCTCACACAAGAACCTCACAAAGGGACAGGTGCAAAAGGCTTGAAGCCCACACCAAAGTGACTTAGCCGATTCCCCTCTTATCTCTTCTCTCTCTTTGTGAAAAGCTGAGAGGGAGGGAGGAGGAGAAAGGGGGGAGGTGGTAGCTTTGCTAGCCAGGAATGAGTGGTTGCTAGCAAAGAGCTCTGGGGGAGAGGTAGAGAAAGACAGAAACTGGAACGCTTGAACACTGCTGTACATAGTTCTGGAAATACAGCTGTCTATAGTAAAGGAACCCCCCCCCCCAAAAGCCTCTCCCATCTCTGTCTCTGTGAAGCAATTGTCCTAGTTAATGACACAAAGAGTTGTAAAAGAACCCACAGTCACACTGTGACACATACGTAACTTATAGTTAAAACTATTTGAGAATTGCTTTTATACTCCAACAAACCAAAAAACCTTGGAAGCAGCTGAATGCTGGCAGTGCAAGCACAAGTTAAAGGAAATCTTCCACTGGACAGCAGGGGGAAATTCCCAGCGACATGTTGATGGGAATTAGATGAATAAAGAGATTATCAAATGTTTATTCCCACCTCATATGATGATGATGGAGCTTTTAAGATTTCTCCATCTTGCTTCTTAGCTCAGCGTAAATCCATGCCACAGAAGATCTTTTTTCCTCAAAATGCAATGCCTGGGTTTTTCTAATGCACTGGGTTTTTTTCTGTACAGTACTCATATTTTCAAAACACAAACACCATTTTTTCCTTTTTATCTGAAGTCAGGCAATCCACATTTTTCCTTTGTTTTTGCTCATTCAAGAGGAATGCTGACCAGTTTTCAAAAGCAGCAAAATATAGCATTTCAAAACTAAAAGGCAGTGTCAATATTAGCCTCCTCAAACAATACAGCTTGGCTTAGCTGAGCTATCTAATACTCTTGAAATTACATCTTTCGCCTTCTTTGTTCAGCTTTATTGAATCCATAAATGAACTAAAATGTTGACCTTTAATTCTGGCAAGAGCCCATATTTTTGGAGCAGATGACTCCAGCAGAACTAACCCCTGCCCCGGCCATTTGTATCCTGTCCTTCGCAGCAAAAGGATGCTTAGATTCCCCCATCCTGAGCCTTACAGCAGTTTTGCAAAGGACTTTGGGACAAGACCAGGTCTGACCTTGGCTCCACCATGGATCTCCTTAGCTGAGATATGAGGCCACCACTCCTTATCCATCACTTTTAGAACAAGTTGAAAAAGCAGCTTCCTTCAACATGGCACCTGACCTATATGTAGTAGCCAAACAGAATTTGTGGAGCTCTAGTTCAATATGTTTGGAAGATAACAGGTTAGAAAAGCGGTCTCAGAACATTCATAGGATAGCAATGATTTCAGATACTGTCTGGGAACTGGGTCATGTCAGTTCTCCCTTCCTCAGAAGCAAGGAGAAATGGGGGGCTGTTTGATCATCAGGATAGCTGAATGCAAAAGGTGAAGTGGGAGCTGTAACAGGCCAAGGAATGCTCATTCTATAACCTGAGTTCACACAGTGCCCTAATTATTGAATAAGTCACAGTTGGCTAGATTCATACAACTCCATATACCAAAACTAAGCTAAACTCAAAACAGCCATTTTATGGCTCAGCACAGGGGTGGGTAATTTTTTTGTAGCCAAGGGACATACTTGACAAGTTTAGGGAAGATGGAAAAGCAGCAATGAGGGTAGAGCCATATTGCATATGTGGGTGGTGCTCTGGGGGTGTTTCTGGGATTTTATAATATTTAACTGTGATGACTTAGCTTGATGTTTTCACCTGTTTCCCACTTCAAAATGGAAGGTAATTGAGTCATCAGTTTTCAACAATCATGATCAGAGAAGGGTCTGATGGCTGCAAAAAAAGAGAATCAAGGGTCTCATATGGTCTAGGTTGCATGTCCCTGGTTTACTGTGATGTGTAAAACCAATCTGAATACTGTAACAATGGTCAAAAGGACTAGAATCATAGTTAACATCTCTGTTCATGATTATCCTGTAAAAGCACCACCACAGTTTTGCAATGAGCATATCCTGCCATTGAAAACAAATATAACCAAAGCAACAGCCATGAGGAGGGAGTGGGGGTGTGTGGGGGTGGGACTGGTGGAGGATGAGCTTAACTCTTTCCCTTCCATGCCATTTGCTTCATTGAAATTGCTCCATCATCAAACTGCTTTTTCCCTGTTAGGGGGAAACCGTACAGCATGTTAGCTAAACAGTTCCTCTAAATACTTGCTACTTGTACTAGGGCAAAATAGCTTTTGTGAAGGGGTGAATTTAAAGTAGAAACTGACCTTGCTAAATGTATTAGCTCCATTTCTAGCACTGCAGCTCTTAATTTTCTGCAGATGTTCCTTCTCTGCCACTCTTATTAGTGCTTAAAAAGGAAAGAGGAACATCAATGACATGTCATAACTAGTTCATAAATTTTAATCTGAGTTGCTTCAGGACCTCATTATGAACCTCTGCAAAGGCTGGAAATTCAACTTTCCTTCTCTTTTGGGTTCTCTGATGAATGTGAGAGAAAGAATCAGATTTCAGGATGAAAAGAAGGGGTGTCAGGAATGGCTACATGCGCAAGATACCCCATGCACTATATCTCCCATCTGCTTCTGCTATAGACCAGGTTGGCATTCATAACTCTCACTATGGAGCAAGCAATAATATTTTTCACTAGATTTATATCCTGCCCTTCCTCCAGGAGTTCAGAGGATCACCCTTCCAACGTTTCCCTACCATAACAATCCTGTTTTGGTTGGATTACTCCATGACTTCAATCTGGATTACTCCAGTCTTCTACATGCTTCTCATAATAACCAAGCTAATGGTTTATGTATCTAGATCTATTTCAGAAGAAATATCCTTGAATTGTTTTCCTGACGAGGGAAAAGGTTCTGCTAATGGAACCAACTGAGAGTGATGGTGGGTGTCCCTTTATAGGATGTGTTTAAGCAGAGGTTATATAGCTATCTATCTGAGATGCTTGAATTTGGATTCCTGCACTGAAAAGGGGGTTGAACTGTATGGCCTAAATTGTTTCCAGTGCTATGATTTAATATAAAAAGTGCTCAGCTCTGTATGTATTTTGGAAACAGAGATCCTCATGATGCTGAGATTTGGATTTGAGATACTTTCTCCATCTGTATATGTCTGAGGAGGCTAAAGCCCATGCTACCTTCAGTTATAGGTACTGAGAGCATTTAGACTGCCAACTTGATGTTTAGCCCAAGTTGGTGTTTTTTTTCCCTTTTACATTATAGCACTGCCTTGCTGTGAAAAGGTTAACTATACTCATGAGCTTTTGTTCTTTCATTTTTTATGTCAGCTCAGAACAGAGTTTAGGAAGAGTTACATCAGCCTGTTTAGAAGAGAAGATAGTTTAGAAGCAGAACAAGGGTCAGCTTGGTTTTCTCATTCACTAAGGAGGTTTGCTTGATCTTTAGCTGGGTGTGCATTTGCCAGATCCACACCACCCCCTTTGCTCTTTTGCAAGAGATTGACGCTTTTGCCTACCCAGCAAACTCTTATTTTGAAAGCTCCTGGTTCCAACGTCACAAACCTTCTGATCTCACCAGCTGAGGCTTTGATGAACATCTGGCTGCAAATCAGTCTGTTCTGTGCTGGACTGGATAAATGTTTGGGTGGTTTGGGGAGACAAATCTATGTCTCAGGCAGAGACTGACCTCAGAGGTACCTCAACAGCTGCACCATATTGCCAAGGAGAATGTCAGAAGCCAGGGTGTATATGCTGCCTGCCTTTCAAGCAAATTTGTGCTTATTTCGTTTTTAAATATCACCTTCCTTCCATGGTTTCAAGGAGAAATGTGTGGAGGCTGCCCAATGGTCTTCTAGTCAACTTCTGACAACACCTGGAATAGCTTAATTTTAGTACCATACTCACAGGCATTGAAGCTCATGAAAGCTTTAAAAAATGTTAGTCTGAAAAGGTGCTACTAGACTCCTTATAGTTTGGGGCTATCATAGACTGACACAGCTCTCTTTCTACAATCTCACAGGCCTGGGGAACCCAAAGCTGTTCAGCTGCTAAATTGTAACTTCCAGATCTCAATCGGTATAGCCAGCAGGTGAGAGATGATGTGGGTCGCCACAGCTTCCCTTTCTAAAGAGAAACTCTCTCCCTTCCAGCAACAGTGCAGAGCACCAGGACCTCTTAAAGCGAATGTATTCTATAGAGTCACCTAAAGTGCCAGGATTCATGAGTTCAATTCCTGTTAGAGGGTTTGATGTTCAGAGTAAGATTTGGCATTGGGGCTACGTAGACCTGGGGAGTTCCAAATAGAACAAAACTGCTTGTGTACTGCCTCCTGGTGGTCAATTTAAGTAGACATGCCTCTCAGAGGCTCACAAGCAGGATCTGGAGACAACTCCTCTCCTGCCATTGATTCCCTGGAAATGGTATTTGGCTGCATGCTGCCCCCACGGAATTTCACTAATAATAGCCCTCGATAGATCTATTCCCCATGAATGCATCCAGTCTCCTCTGAAAGCCATCCAAAGTAGCTGCCATCAGCACATCTTGTAATGAATTCCAAAGGTTAATTCTGCACTGTGTGAAGAATGGCTTCCTTTTGTCTCTTCTGAGTCTCCTTCTAATCAGCTTCTTTGATGACCTTTCATTCTGATATCATGGAAGGTGGTCCAAACACTACACATATGCCCTTTTCATTTCACATAATTTATTCTGACTTTGCTACCATACAAGATACAGGAAGAAGCTATCTAAGATATGGAACTCTTAGGATACCTAATTCAGCCTTCAAGTGCTGCTCAAACACTTCTGAGCGTCAGCAAAACTTTTAAGAAATCAGTGATTATCACTAATCTTGATTTAGAGATATAAACCTATAGAACCTTACTCTCTTTTGATTCACGTTGTTGGTGAATCTGGAATTTATACTGTAATGGTTAACATCAATAAGCAGCTTAATATATCAGGTTTAAGAACAGGCTTCAGCCACATTATTTAACCTGATAGAGTTCTTAACAGAGGCCCACAGAGAGTGGCAACTTCTTTGCCCTGTAAAATTTCTTGAGATGTTCAGCACATTGTGACAAATTCATATCATCCCTCCCAGAAGCCATCATTTCACAATGGTACACATTTTGCCAACTTTCTATGTGTGTCTAAATCAAAGGACAGCATTGGGAAATGCTTTTTGCAATCACCAAGGCCCTTTGAACCTCAGCTTTGTTAGCCATTTAAATAAATGGTCCTTTATCAGTGCCCAACCTTCCAGCCTAGACGATTTCCAGAAGGATAGTTCTGCTGGTCTTTTAGAGCACCGTCTGCCTAAGACTTCATGGACCCCGGACCATTTCCACAACAGCTCAGGCAATAATCGGTTTGTACCCGCTGCCTCTTTGTCTGAAAGATATGGATCTTCATTGGTATCTTTCCAGGGGAGCATGGCTTTCTGAATAAAAATTGTTCAGCCAGAATGTCTTCACATTAGGTTAGTTGTACAAAGCTGCTAAACACACCCTTGGAGTGGCATAGGAGGAGGCTGATCTAGGCGGAGCGTAACCTTTCATTGATTTTAAGCAAATTTTTCCCAGGTTTCTCTTTATCTCGGTTTCACAACTCAAGCAAAGGTTTTAACATTAACTTCTCAAATCTGGGCACAAGGGAAAGGAAATGACCCTGAAATAACTTAGGAAATGTCTGCTTTTAAAGTAGCTTTTGGTTTTGGAAGTGTAATTGTATCCAAGAAAGGATGCTGTCATTCTGATCTCCCTCTCAATGAAATCTTAACTTCTGAACCAACAATTGTGGGAATAATTGCAATCTACTTCTAACAAAAGGACGTAGAACTCAAGCATCTGTTCGGGTGCATATCTGAGTGGCTATAGAAGAATCGTCATTATGTTTAGTGAAAACATGCATTTCCTTTCTAAGATGGAGCTTCAAAGAGATTTCTGAAGCTGAAGCAGAGACTGGGTTCACATATTGTGTTGTGCCGAGCTACAAAAACCATAGTTAAAAAATGGATGGCTTATCACAATGTGAAAATCCCATTATTGGTTTGCAAAACATGGTTTGTGGTTTAGCTTGTCGTACATGCTCAATCAGTTCAGCTTGCTCAGTCATGGTCACAACTTACCGTTTTGCGAGGAACCCATCAGAGGTTCTGAAATTAGCTGCCTCCAAAATCAGGCCCATGGCTACTATCTTCCAGCAATGGCACACCGCAAGCCAGGCCCATTTTTCCCTCCTCTCCTTCATTTTGTGGACCACCTCGCCTGATAAAAAATTCTGTACTTCCTGAATGCTCACACCCTTTTCATGCTATTTTGATTGGTCTTAAGTGAAGGCATTATTTAACCAGGGCTCCTGACACGTATTTGTTTTTCAAGCGGCGCAGTGGAAAATTATGATGGCTGCTCTAGACTGATTATGAATGGCTCCCTTTACTCTCCTGGCAAGCTGCCTTGCTGGGGAAACCCTGGACCATCCAGTTCTTTTTCTTCCTGGAAGCACCGTCCAAGCGCATAGCAAGGTTCAGCCAGGCTACTGGCCTGGCCTGCCCTCTGCTGGCTGAATATTGACGCCACCTGCACATCCAGAGCAAACACCGCCAAAACGCCTTCCCCAGGAGGCAAGCAAATAAAGGAAGCCCCCAAAACAAAGGGGTTAAAGGGAGGCACTTCGTTCAGTTCACTTATTTCACTTCAGATGCTCCCTGGAAAAGGGGGATTTCAAGAGGCAGAGACATGGCATCGTCACACAGCTCCTTTCAGTTATGTTCTCTGTATAACATACACGTTACCTGTTTCTGTCAAACACGTCCTTTTTCTCTATATCAAACAATCCCCTCTCAGCCTTGGTTAGGCCACCTTGGGGGTCTTCCAAACTTTGCTGCAGAGTTGTTATTCTGAATGTGATGGGGAAGTTAGGAGGGCTGTATTGAATACTGAAATAAAATTAGTTTGTTAAATGCAACTTCCTTAAAATTAAATCAAATGCCCTAGTGTGATTAATTGTTTGGCAGGTGCCCCTGCCTCAGCCAGGATGCTATTTTAAGGACAGTGCAGCATTTTCAGTGCATTCAGCCTGAACCAAGGCTGCACATCTCTGCGTGAACAAGAGGTAAAAATGCAAATACACTATTGCGGTTAAAGGAGCTCAAGTTCTTATGCCAACTACCAACTGACTTTGTCTCAGCTATTTGCATAGCAGTGACATCCTGGGGAGCTCAAGGCGGCTACTTTTAAGGACAGTTTGTCCCCAGCGCAGGACATATTGCTTCAGTGTTGGGAGTGAGTTGGGTGGGTTATGCAACAGTTATCTTAGGGGAGGTACATTTGTTAACTGTGAACTTCAAGTCCAATTTAAAATTTATGTAAGTTATTCTGCATGCTTTATTCTGCAAAGAGGGCTCCTCTATTTAGTCATTGTGTGTCATACACCTGCCATCCACGTTTTGGGAATTCGCAAAGGACATGAGGCTCAACAGCTCTTCCATTATGGCCTCCTAACATAAGGATGTTTCTCAACCTTGACAACTTTAAGATGTGTGGATTTCAACTCCCAGAATTCCCCAGCCAGCATATACTTATCTTGTCTTAAAGATGCCAAGGTTGAGAAACCCTGGTTTAGGACAATACTGCCTTGGATTCCCTAGGCAGTCTGTGATGGCCCGGATATAGGATGGAAATAGCATTGGTTGCACTCATGGATGTTCTCTGGCGAGGGCGGGATGGGGGTTGTGCATCCATCCTTGCTCTTCTTGACCTCTCAGCGGCTTTTGATACCATCAGCCATGGTATCCTTTGGGGTTGACTTGGGGAGTTGGGGGTGGGCAGCACAGTTTTGTGCTGGTTCACCTTCTTCTTCCAGGGTTGGTACCAATCAGTGTTGATAGGGAGCGAGAGGTCCAGCCCATGGCCCCTCCTTTGTGGGGTGCTGCAGAGTTCAGTATTCTCCCTGCTCCTTTTCAACATCTACATGAAACCACTGGGTGAGATCATCTGCCACGGGATGAGGAATCATCAATATGCAGGTGATACCCAGCTACGCATCTCTATCCCAGGTGATCTGAGTGATGCTGTGACTACCCTTTCATGGTGCCTGGAAGCTGTGGGGGCCTGGATGGGGAACAACAGGCTTCAGCTGAACCCTGATAAGACAGAGTGGCTGTGGGTTGGGGGCTCCTCTACATCTGGGAGTTTACAATCTTTGGTCCTGGAGGGGCTGCATTGCCCCAGACAGACCTAGTGCCTAATCTGGGGGTCCTCCTGGACTCATGATGCCTGCTCAAGGAGCAGGTGGTAGTGGTGGCTTGGAGAGTCTTTGCTTAACTACATGTTGTACACCAGTTACGCCCTTTCCTGAATCGGAAGGCCCTCCGGTCAGTCACTCATGCCCTGGTCATCTCCTACATAGACTATTGCAATGCGCTCTACACAGGGCTTCCCTTGAAAAGTATTGGAAGCTACAACTGGTTCAAAATACGGCCACATGGGCAATCTTGGGTGCCCCAAAGATGGCACACGGTACACCTTTGCTGTGGGAGCTGCATTGGGTGCCCGTTTGCTTCTGGGTCCAATTCAAGGTGTTACTACCTTTAAAGCACTACATGGCATGGGACTGGGTTACCTGAGAGACTACCTTACCCCCATTATATCCAACTGTCCTACCTGGTCAAGCCGAGAGGGTATGCTATGGACCCCGTTAATGAAAGAATGTCGACTGGAGGGGCCCAGAATCAGAGCCTTCTCTGCCGTTGTTCCTGCCCTATGGAATATCCTCCCCCCAGAAGTGAGGCAGGCCCCTACTCTCTCGATGTTCTGGAAAGCAGTGAAGACTTGGCTCTGCCAACTCATGTGGGGTGAGAAGAGGGGCAACCAACCCTGGGAGTCGCTAGCATCTTGAAGATGCTCCTATAGGTTAATAACCTCATGTACCATCAGTACCTTGGAAGATATTATTTATGTATGAATATGGTTTTTATTGTATTTTAATCAATATTTATTCTTGTTTTCACTGTAAACCACTCAGAGTCGCTCCTTAGTTAGATGGGTGGTGACTGAATTTGAAATATAAATAAACAAACAAATAAATGTAGTGAGCTGTGAGAATAACCTTGGGGGACAGGAAGAAGAGCCATAGCCTAGACAATGGTCTCTTTAATGAAATCTAAGTCCAAAGGGGAAATGGGGGTGGAGAAAGCATCTCAGAAGGGACCCTCCCTAGTTCTCTGGGAAGTAAAGGCAGGGGAAGGGGGAAGTGCTTTCGGACTTGCAAATTCTGTTACTGTAACCTTACAACATAGGTAGTATTAGTATTCATGGTTTTGGTTTCCTGTCTCGACTGCCTCAAAGGGCTGAGAAGAGTTATCAAGACCAGTTGGTCTGGGAAGTCCTTAAGTGCAGCAAATAAGTGTCCTATTCCTCATTATTTTCCTGAGAAGTATCTAAAATACCTTTCCTGGTTCTGTCTAAAGAGGAAGTTTCCAAGAGATGATTAAACACTCTAACCAGATGTGAAATACACACCAGCTCACTATCTTCATTTAGCATGGGACCTTAACTACAATTGTTGATTTTTCTTTTATATGATTACATTGTCATCTGAACCTGGAACAGCCCTGTTAAAATAAAAGGATTATGGCTTGGTGTGTTGTTTATGAGCCCAGTGCAAATTCACTTTCTAATTAATGTAGCATTTACAGAAGCACAGACATACTAAGATCTTTAGTACTAGAATAGTCTAATCTGAAGAAGAGTTGCATGGGGGAAAAGCCTGCAGAATGGAGATACGGTACTATCCTAAGGAGCAGGTATAATTAACGATATTTGTTATCATGCTAGAAGTCAAGAGAATCGGATGCTTATCCCTCCTCTACCTCAGCACCTTCCAAGCACACCTGCCAGGCTACAAAATAATATATTTGATAGGCTCCTGGGAAAGATACTGGAGCAAGGCAGAGATGTTCTACGTGCAAGAGATTTTAATAAAGATATTGCTGAATTCAGGGGGAGTTCAGATATGAGTGTCCTGTTGTGATATGGTTGGAGGCCTGTTTGCAGTTTAGTAAGGAACAAGCCACTGAGGAAATGCCCAGATTAAGGAGCAGGAGATGCAGTCATGTTTGGCTATAAGACAGATTACCTAAACAACCATCCAAATGAACAAATAACCTAGATACCAATCATCAAATTAAAGATGGCCTAAATTTTTCATCATGCTTGGTCTTCATACCCAACTGGTTGTATCATTTAATAAAGCTCATATTTGCATTTTGTTTATCATGTAGCAAGTTTTCCAGATACATCATTGGGACTCACGTGAAGAATCAAGGTGGGAAAGAAACTCATTACACATTGGAGATTCACACTTTGGCAAAAATAAAACAGAAAAGCAGGTAAGACTCTCATTATACTGATCCTCATGTGCAACACACAGAACATTTTCCCATTATCAACTTACAGTGTTTTCTAGAGTCATCCATCCACAACACCATAATGAAGACAGGCTGTCTATCACTTAACAATGGTTGGGTGATGCTATGAAGATACTGTAAGTTACTAGTGGGGAAATAGCTTGAACTAGTCATGGCCTCACTAACTTTGCTTACCTTTGCTTAAGGCAGTCCTGTGAAATTTTGAAGATGGAATAGTGATCCCTAGTTCCCATCTCTTGCTTCGGGTGCAATCCTGTAGAAACTGTGGTCCTTACCTATAACGTCTGTGATTGCTCTCAGGCTGTAGTGCAGCCTCCCCCAAGCTGGTGGTGTCAGGTGTGTCCTCAAGTCAGCATGACTCTTGATGATGGCAGCTGAGTTCTGGACATTACAGACCTACCACAGCTGGAGTGATATCTGTTGGATAAGGCTGGTATATCTAAGTGCTAACTTGTTGAAACAGTCTCACATTAATGGCTCGTTGGATGTGAGAATGCTTGCAAACATCATGCATCTTGTCTTGTACTGGATATAACAGAACAAATTTGCAAGGTCTTCTTTTCATAGTATGTTGGGAAAAAGGAAACTTCTAACAGAAACTTCTCAGTTCCATGACAATCTGTAATTAGCATTTGCACTTTTTTTTTTAGGGAAATCCAGTTAGATTGGCACAACATTGCATAAATGGTACTCTGGATTTTCATCTTGACAGTGTTCCTTGATTAAACCAGGGAGGGTCTACATCTTGTGTATTAAATTTACAAACTTATGTTGGCACATTTACTAAGCATCCTACATCATAACATTTGTATTTTCTAAAGGTAGTCTTTGTATCTACAGTTTTAATGGCAGAGTGATTTTCATAGTCATAAGTACAGTGGTACCTCGGGTCACGAACGCTTCTGTTCACGACCAATTCGGGTCATGAACAGCACCATTTGCAAAATTTTGCTTCTGTCCGCGAACTCCGCATCGGGTGACGAACAGGATCCGCGGCCATTTTCCCTTCCGTGACACGTGGTCGTGGCTTCCTGTAGGGAGTGGGACTCTCCCTCCAAACAATAACCGCCTCCCCACCCGCCTTTCTGTCCTCCACACCTCAAGCAAGGTTAGTGTTCTCTCTCTTCATACTGTACTGTACTGTACTTTGTGTCATATTTTTGTGGTTTAAAAAAAAAAAAATGGTTCAGAACGGATTAACCATATTTACACTGAACCTTATGGGAAAATTTGATTCAGGTCGTGACCAAAATCAGTTGGCAACCAAATTCGTAGGGGTCAGAACGGATTAATCATATTTACATTGAACCTTATGGGAAAATTTGATTCAGGTCGTGACCAATTCGGGTCGCGACCAGAGTCGCGGAACGAATTAAGTTCGTGACCTGAAGTACCACTGTATTAAGAAATATTTACCTGCTATGGAGCAGGAAAAGTACAGTTACAAACACTATGGAATTGCTTGACTAAATATATTTAGAACTATGTTGGGCATGAAGAAACAGACATCAAATATAGAAAGGAAAAGCAACGTGATATGAAAATGATCATGCCTCTCCAATATTTTGATTTATCCAATTAATTTTTAAGGGGATTCTGGCTGTGGCAAGGTCTTTCATCAAGTTTGGAATTATTTGCTCCATTTTTCTTTCAAGATTCATCCACACATATAAATGGCTATATAAATCTGCTAAAGAAAGAAATAATAAATAAATAAATATGGTGCCAGCACACTTAATAGTCATTATTCTGACCTCAATGAAAATATAGATCTGGAATCTGAAGTCTGAGTTTGCAGACAATTTTCACACACATCATTCCATGGTTTTCTTATCGTCCCAAAATAGTTTGTTCTTTCTGGGTAGTTCAAGCTGAAAGCATTCAATGTACAGATGTATAATAGCATGCACATGATATTCTGTCAATTTGTAGTAGAGATGAGCTGAGATGATGAAATGATGGGTAGGTTGCACAAACATACATTTACAGGGTGAGGTGAAACAGAGTTTGTGGCTTAGCTGGCAACAGACAGCTGATCACATTTCAATAATAGAGGATACCCAGATGTCTGGTATGGCAGAACACTCTGGGATCTCCTAAAATCAAATTGCTCCAAAGCTTAGCTAATTGTCAGAGGATTTAGGACTTAAGTGGCTGTGAGGTGGCTAGGTCACAGCCCTGCTACACATAGGACAATCAATATTAAATAGGGTAGATTAAAGAGTTTGAGTGATGTTCTGCTGGCTAAGGCAGCTAATGAGGGCAGAACTGTCACTTTGAAATCCAAAGAGTGTAAATACATTGCTAGTAGAAATGAGTGGGTTTGGAAGGAAGAGTGATTCTCCTGCATTTTGAGGGGCAACTCAGGTGTATCCGCGACTATGATGGCTATGGATAAAATTTCTCTGCTGTCCACGATTCAGGTTTAGCTACTTATGTGACCCAGCAGGATTTCAATGGAGAACATTGGATGAGTTGTGATAGAAGAACAAAGGCCTAATAAGATAAGATGAAAGAAAGGGGCAAACTGTTGCTGTCTGGCTTCATACTACCATGCATGGCTCACATATTAAGGAATGTGTAACATGACATTGTCACATCTTCTCAATGGAGGTGATGAAATTATGGATCTGATGTGAAGGATGTCTTTAATTTCAAGCCTGAAGAATCCTAATTCCCCACTGCATAATAGCACCCAGCCACAGCCCAAGTGGGAGAAATTTTCACCTTTAATAAGCAAGCATGGACAACCAAACCCTGTCCTCTGCCACCTTCTTCCAAGCCAAGAGCTGCATTGGGTTCCCATCTAGTGGTTGGAAAGAGAGCTCTCTGGAATTGAGAATGCACTCTCTTAAGAGCAGCAAAACACATCACACATAGGTATTTAAAACAGCTGACCTGTTTGATATTATAACCATCATCAATATTCCACCTGTATATCCTTCATCTTTTGTCTTCTTATAATTAATTACATGGTGAGTAGTGGCACAACATTAAGAGCACCTGAGACTTTCCTAAGGCTAATTAGATACTGCAATAAAATTATAGCACGGTCAATATGTACAGGTAGTCCCCGAGTTAAGAACACTCAGTTTAAGGATGACGCATATTTAAGAAGAGAGCCTACTGTAGCAAAATTCAAGTTAAATACACAATTATCCGAGTTAAATACAATGGTTTAAGTTAATCACACAATACTACCTAAACAGTATTACACAATAACACTGTTCTGGCTTACATACAAATTTGACTTAAGGACAGACCTCGGAGACAGAACTCGTTCTTAAACTGAGGACTACGTATACTAAAGTTGGCAGATATTTTCCAGCTAGTTTCTAGCATCCATGAGGTACATAGTTTGGAATTGCTTTCTGTGAGAATAAACAAGAAATCTCTCCAGCTTCTCAACTTTTACTTCCATTGTCCTGGGTTGTTAAAAAAATGCCTGTGGCCCATGTCCCCAGTACTCTTTTTGCACTATGCACAGATGAGTAAATCTCACACTAAATCATAATTTGCTTAACCAAGAATGTATCTACAATTGGTTTAGCTCAGTGTTTCTCAACCTTCTCAAATTTAAGATGTGTGGATTTCAACTCCCAGGCTGGTTGGGGAATTCTGGGAGTTGAAGTCCACACATCTGAAAGTCGCCAAGGTTGAGAAACACTGCTTTAGCTCGTACAATATTGCATGCTGTAAAACAGTACAAAAAGTCTCCCCTGAGGACTCCTTGTGACTCATAAGCATCTCTTTTGCAACCTATAGAGCTTGGTTGGGCCAAAGAAGTGAAGGACTTTTTTTTTTGTAAATTTGGGGAACAAAATGCATTATCTTTTGAAATATGGCCCTCAACATGCCACACCAATTTGGTGAGGACCTCAAACTGCTGGAAGGTGTGGCCCACTGCCATAAAACATGGGTTTACAAACTACAATAGCTGGGCTGATACAGCTAAATTTGTGCTAAATCCAAATCAGATCAATTGTA
Source organism: Python bivittatus (assembly GCF_059951505.1). Classification (NCBI taxonomy): domain Eukaryota; kingdom Metazoa; phylum Chordata; class Lepidosauria; order Squamata; family Pythonidae; genus Python; species Python bivittatus. Next base: position 17,344,701 of record NW_028277087.1, on the reverse strand, counting down.
TATCTTTTGTAAGCTGTTTAGACTTACAAAGGATATGAATGGAGGATGTATGAATTGATCCTACTCTGAATTATGGAACAATCTGTGCCTTAAGGCGGTGTTTCTCCACCTCAGCAACTTTAAGATGTGTGGACTTCAACTCCCAGAATTCCCCTCAGCATAAATCCACACATGTTAAAGTTGCTGAGGTTCAGAAAAAACTGCCTGTTTTTTCAGCAAATGTGTGAAAGGAGCCACACTTTTCTGATGCCTGTGTATACTACTTCTAGCTACCCAAGAAGCTGGAACAAGGCCCAGAAATGTCCCCACATAACTCTGCTTATTTTGGAATACTGGGCTAAGTTTGTGAAGGATGTCTCGAGCATGTATTTGATGTTTATCCTACTTTTCTGTTCAATTCAATATTATTCTGTAACATTACAGAATACCGAATTAAAACCATTGCTGAAATTAATTCACAGTTCATACGGAGGGTTTTTCTCCCCTTTCAGAGAGGGGAAAAAAAAAATCCTTTTCTTCCTTTTGATCCAAACACACCAAATAAAGAGGCAACACTCCCCAATGTTACAAAATCTTGTATTAATCATCTCCCTTCACTTTCAATATAACGTTGATATGAAACATAGGCATGATTCCTAGTTACATGGAAGGAGAACGAGTAATAAATATATATTGTAGCAAGTTGAAATCACAAGGGTGTTTCACCAGTAATAACAACAAATTGAAAACTGTACACTTGCAAAGAAATTACAGCACCCCCAAACATTAGACTTTCCCCCCTGCCCCTCCTCCTTCTTCTGATTAATCAGGAAGCCGATACATGTAAACAAACATGCTATTTCCATATATGACAAATTTCTTTTAAAAATATGCATTGCTTGGCAACATTAACTAGGCAAAAATATTTCTTTGTGCACTAACTTTATGCAGGGGAAATACACGCTTCCCCCTAACCAAAAATCAAATAAAATAAAACAGAAAAAAAAATAGATCAAGACTAAAATGCATGCATGTACAATAGAAGGCTCTTTTTTCATTTTTGCCGATAGCAGGCATGCAACAAAATGGAAATCCAAGCTTTTTCATTTGCTTACAGTAGGCATAAATACATAAGGGCTATATATTAATAAGGGAGGAAGTATTCTGTTTTATTTTTAAACATTTATTAACATTCCTGTTTTCTTGCAATTCCTCCCAGAGGAATACACATTCACCTTTTAAGTAAAGATTAAAGGAATACAAAAAATAAAACTCACTTTGCAAACTCTGATGACTTGTATAAAATCAACTTTAGTGTTATCATAGCTGTGTGCAAATTATACTTTCTACAAGTCTACTCTTTCTACTTCTTAGAATCAGGCACATCCAGAAAACCCTTGATTGGGGAGGAGGGAAGGGAACTGTTACTCGCTACATGCTACAAGAGAGATGGACCTGTTGCTGTACTGAAAATCTCTTTGCTCCTCTTCCCCATCGTGTCTAGTGAAAGCACAGAATGCAACCCATTTCCTGTTGACCTGCTCCTGAAGCCAATAGCTAGGGAGAGGGGATATGGGCACAATGCCATTATGTCACATTTTGTGTGTTCCTAAGTGAGATGAGGAAGGGGAAGCAAGAACATTCAGAACTTCTAATTTAGCTCCTTGAAACCCAGGGAGGGAGGAGGAGGAGAGAAGAGAAACAGTAAGGAGTTGACTGTAAGGTGGGCCCTGGGTTCTAGGCTAAATCAGAGCATAATTCTGCAGCCACAGACAAGCCAAGCGCCTACAAAGTTGTATGTCTGTCATTAAAACAATCCTTTGTTCAGGGAGTAGAGTTAGCTAACAAGGAAAGTTCTTCTCCTGCCTGCTCCCAGGACAATAGAGAGAAAAGTCTCGGTTGTATCTTGGTTTCAAACTGGGAAAGGTTCCAGTGGCCAAAAAGGAGCAGCAAATGACACAAAGAAAGATTTGTTTTCTTGGATATTTTTCTTGCTTGGCCTCATCTTAGACAAGAGGAAAAGGCACTGCCAAAGCCCAGTGTCTAGAGAATATAAAGAGGCTGCCTGATGACAGGTGGGTTGCGGTCTTCTTGAGGATGGATACTCAAGCTTGTCTGGAGTAATTTGCAAGATAGGCGGCTTTCATCAGAAGGACCAAAGCAGCAGCTCGCCATAAGCTCTGCCCCCTTCTGACATGCAAGCGACTTCACAACACATATACCAAAGGAGTGGCGCTTTCATTGTGACAGTGCAAGGCTGCCACATTACCTGTCCCCTGCTGACAGCCACCTGCAGGTGCCTCTGAGTTTGCCACAAAAATGAACACAGGGTCTTGTTATCTACAGATGGGACACTGCCCACTGAATCCCAGCTCCTCCAACGAGTCCCACTCCCTGTAGGATTCCAGTGCAAACAAGATGCTCTGAATCAGCTTCTTGTTTATGGAGCTCTATGTGGAAGTCCACAGATTGGTTCTTGTGTGAAGCTCCAAAGCCTTTCTATGCATTAAAAGGCCATTAGATTAGATGCTACTAAACACAGATACAGTCCTTTTTAAACCAGGCCACTAGTCTCAAACTGTGTTTATTACCTAAGCAGGCCAAGGTTGAGTCTTGATGACCAATCTTTAAATCTCTGGTATGCTTGATGTTGGATAATGATGGGTGACTAGACGTTTTGGGTGCTGAGCTGGAAGGCCCGAATGTTATCCTGGCTGATTAACATGGGGCACTGATAACTGGGAATTTTCCTTTAACAACGGTCATGAGAATGAGTACGTGCTGATTGGTGACAAAGCAGCGCGTTAAATGGTGGTTGTCTCCCATCACCACATAATCAGGCTCTTTTCTGAATGTAATAATTAGCCAAAGGACCAGTGCTAAGACCTGTGGCCTACAGTTTATTTCTGCAGTGCAAATCACAGTCAAGGACACATCAAAGTGCCGGATTGCTTTGCGCCGCAGTACAGAAAGTAATCACAGACCAGAAAGTAAGAATGAAAATGCCTAGCCTGCTGCGTTATTGGATTTTTCCTCTTGTCAACTACTATCCCTCAAATAATTGTCAAAGCAGCATAAACACTAGAATTCATCCCCTTGCCCTCACACCCCCAATTCTGTTACATAAATTTGTTTGCATTTCCCCATTCAACAATTGTCATAAATCACTAGAAAGAAAAGCACCAATATAAATTTCGTACATGATAACCGCATAGTAAAAGTTGTCTCTGGCAGAGCAGGCAGAGGTATCCAGCTTACATACTCTTGTAATGAGAACAAGGAAAAAAAAAAAATAGAACTCACATTTCTATGTAGTGAAATAGTCTGCAATTTCTGAAACTATCATATAGTTGCTTATTATAAAACAGTTGCATTCGGCAATAAATGGTAAATACAAAAACGAAAGGCACTGCCACTTTTTAAAAAAATACTAAACATTTGACTTCCATGGCCTTCAGCATGCAACTATTTTTTATAAATACATTTGATTTTATTTTGGATAGTTCTGGAGGTTTTTTTTTTTTTTTTTAAATCTTCTGTGTTTTCTACCTGCACTCAATACAGGATTTAAGAGGAAACTTGGGGTTGCTTCTAAAATGTATCTGAAGCCTCTTTTCATCTTCACACAAGATGCAGAAACATGCTCAACTTAGCAATGTACTTACACAGTGTTAATGGAAAATAAGTTCTCTTATTCAAAGGGGGAAAAATAGAAGAAAAAATGTATATGGTTATTAATACCAGAATTTTATCATGGGTACCAGCCACAGCAAGTTATAAGTCATATGTCTATCCAAAATAATATATCTCAATAATCAGATAACCTCTGTTTTCTATATTCAGCAAAGGAATAAATAAACATTTCAGATTTGTAAGTATTTTGACCAGATTTCCCCAACCTGGTGCCCTCCAGACGTAGATGGATTAAAGTTTCCTGAATCTGTAACACCCTGATTGTGAGGAGCAACTTCTTTTTCTTACTTCTCCTCCCCCCAGTCCAGATTCCTGCACAAGGGCATGGTTTATAGGCTTCCAAAATACTCAAGCCTACTCTTCCCTCAGCTTCTACACCCAAACAGTTTTCTACGCTGTGCCACCTGCTTTCCCGACAATTCCCTAGCGCAACCAATCAGCCAATTTTACATAGCAGCCTCACCTAACCTGGTTTCTTCCAGATGTGTTGCACTGCAACTCCCAGAATTCCTCACTGCTATGGCCATGTACCATGCTGGTTGGGAATTTTCAATGGGTCCAACAACTGGAAGGCCTTAGGTTGGGGAAGGCTGATCTACAGCAATGAACGTTGCCCTGCAATAAACAGTATGTAAATCCATCAATTGCAAAACAACCTCTGCCTAAAACTATGTCTTCTCACGTGCCTTAAAAATCACTTTCCAAAATCTTTCCCTCCATCACTGCATTCTTTCTTTATAAACATAAAACCATGTTGTCCTTCCTTGTTAATATGCATGCTAGTAAACATCAAACAAACAAAAAGGAATTTTGGCACTTTTGTTCAGAAATATCAGTTTTAATTCTTTAAAATACTGTTATCTGAAACATATTTTGATCTCTCTTTCATTGATAGGCTCAATAAAAAAAATAAAAAATAAAAGTTACGGAGTTTGAGAAGCAGCCCTTTAGCTCCCTCCCCTTTCTAACCCAAAAGCAGCAGCAGCAAATATTTGGCACTAAGTTAGGTTTGATTAGATGGAGAAAATGTCTACTATCAAAAATGGATTCCCTGTTTGGGAAAAAAACACAGTAATTTGCACTACAGACTTACTGAAACAGGCCTTACTGCATCACGTTTCGGGCATGTCCACTTTCATGCTGGCTTCACTGTTATGTCTTCCAACCTGTGGGCCCTGGGAAATATGCCTCTGTATTGGAGTTGAAATTAAAGGACTACAGAAAGCTTCACACAACTGGGAAGTACGGAGTAGGAAGCCATACCTATTTAGCACTAGTTTCAAACCAATTTAAATCTCTAGCATAGGCTTCATCACAACAAATCTTCAGCACCTTCACAAAACTACAATTCCCAATGCAAGAAGCCATGATGATGCAACTAGTTTCAAACTGGTTTATTGTTCACTATATGCAGTTTGTTGCTTGGCACTGTCACACACACCCAAGGACTCAGGATGCATCTTGGGCGAGAAGATGCATGGCTGTTTTTCTTCCATGGGAGGAACAGGAAACTATTAGTACTAAAACATAAACTTGTTATTGGGTGAATGGACTGGACAGTTAGCAGTGGAACTGAAGCACAGATTCGTTCTGTACTATGATCAGAAATGGTGAAATGACACACTGATTTCTAAGTGATACCTTATCACTTGGTATTATCTGGTACGTGATGTATTGAAACATATCACATTTTTGTGTATCTATATAAAAGCCGTCTCTTCCTCTCAGCACGTAATTAGGATAGCAGTGGAAAATTGTGGGCTAAAACGGAGAACAGCCTGAGGGCAGGCTCTGCAGATGGCAGTGAGCACGGCTGAAATCATCAACATTTTGGCCTTGTTGGGAGTTGGCAGGTTTAAGGTATGAAATAAATATCTTTGCTCACAGAGACTTAAGGCACCCCATTTTGCCCTTTAATTTTCTCTATGGGCAAATCAGCCTCTAGGGATGCTCGGGAGGAGCATAAAAATGGGTACTGGCAGCAACTGCATGTGGTGTACACTGTTGCTCATCTCTGGGTTAAAACACAACAGTTGTGAAGCTGTTTTCCCCCAGTCATAATGCTTTTAGACGGTCACTTCCCTTTACAATTCAACGTCTGAACAAATCGAGGGAGCTACAGGTCACAGGAGTCTTCCTCAGATGGGGGAGAGCGACTATGAGCAAATTCCAGAACCGCTTATGTGTGAAGCTTAACTTTCTTTGTGATTTGGCTTCTCTTTCAGGTTTATACAGAAACTGCTTTTGAAGGCATGCTGGACTGGCTTCAAAAGATAAGCCAGACCAGGCCAGGCCCAACAGAGGTTGTGGTGGGGAAAAGAGCGGCAAGAAATGATAGCAGTGTTGGGTAGCTACGTGCAACCAAGTAGATTGATTTCAAGCTCCTTTTCCCCATGGCCTACCCATCCACAGATCTCTCTGCACTGGCTTAACTGCCCCTCCTGCCCTCAGGCTCAACTTCTTGTTATCAGGCTTATGGAAACAGAGCAGTGCCTGCTGTTCAATGTAACCACATCCTGGAACACCGTTTCTCAATCTCAGCATATTTGCTGGCTGGGGAATTTTGGGAGTTGAAGTCCAGGTGTCTTAAGGTTGCTGAGATTGAGAAACAAGAGCCCAATTTAGACTGAGAGTAGCATCTCCTATGGCTTCATTTATCCTTCCTTCCCATGTGACTCAGGTTGAGGAAAAGCACAATCTACTATCTGAAAACGATATTTCCTCAGTCACCTCACAAAGTAAGCAAAGAAATGGAATCTTTGCTTTGCCTGACCTTTTCTTGATTTAAATAACTGGGCCTCTTATCTGAAACATGTCAACATTTACATTAGGTCATGCTAATCTCAAAAGATCTTCCAAGTTTAGCTGATGATTTCCATCTAAGTATATGTACTTGGAAGAAAATAGGTATTTAAGCTTCAGTAAACCTAAGCCCTCCAAACTACTTGACATGTAAGCTTAATTCTTGATGGTCCCCAGAGGGAGATCCAATGGCCTCTATAAAGTGAAAAGGGAGCACTGTTTGGACAACCCAAGTGATTCAAAGCCAAGGTTTTCCAACCTCTTGCTGTTTGATTGACATTCTGTGTTCCAGTTAAATGTACAGGGCTTCTACTGTAGAGCTTGAAGGTTCAAAGAACCTTCCCCTCTCCGTACCAAGGTGCTCCATCCAAATAGCAGCTTATTTTACTCTAATTCTTTCTTAGTGTTATGTACCAAGCACATCAGATAGTAGGTAATACTTTGGAATGGGGAAAGAGGGGTGAAATAGATGCTGTAAATTTGCTTCCCTAACTTCTGAATTCCAAAAGCTACCAAACCAAGATCAAGAAAAAATCTCCATGGTGCATATGCCTCTGCTTTTTCAGGGGAAAAAAAAAAAAATCTTTAGAGCAATCTTCTCTAAGATGGCACCTTCTTGCATAAAGCTATTCTTGAACATCCCAATATTCTCGTGCTAAATCCCAACGAAGCATCTTTAAAATTCTCTCTCTCTCTCTCTCTCATTCACACAAAATCAAAGGAACAGGACCCTCTTTTCAACTTTTCTTCTTTCTGCTCTACAACATTTCTTTGGCATCCTGCTCTGGCCCAACTTGGAAAGTCAAGAAAAAAGTTACAAGTGCCTGAAATCCTATAGAAGCTTGACATTATTTAAAAAGGCAAAACCTGCTATGACGCCAAAAAGAAAAAAAAATTACACACACACACGCACACACCCACAGGTACCATGCAAAAGATCTATTATTATGGCAAGATGAGAAGAAAAGTGGGAATCCCTGGTTCCTCCAAGATCACAGGGCTTTGATCTGTTTCTTCTTGGACTAGCTGAACCTGCTGGTTTCCCTTTCTCTTGGGGTGTCCTTATCCCGGCCACTGGATCTCTTCAAGAGATTTCATCTGCACCATGTACATACAATCTCATACAGGAACGTGGCAACTGGGACTGGGGCACTGGTAGTTTCCCAGAGCAGCAGGAACTTTGGCCATGCACGATGGCTCTCCAGGGGCAAGTTTGGAAATTAGGCTGGCTTACCCCATTGTTTCTCTGCAGGAGAAGAAGGAAGGTGGAGTTTGAAGCACGTGTAACATGCTCTTTTCTATCCGCCTTCATTTGTAAACAATGCTCAGGATTCAAAGCTAGTTTTTTTAATGTCACTGAGGCAAAACCAATTGGCCTTCTGTGTTTCCGTTCCATCCCACTCAATGAAACCACAGCTCCCATTGTGGCTTGAATGTCAGTGAAATACAGCTCATATTTACAGACAGCCAATGCATTATTCCCCTCTTCTTGACCATGCTTCAATAATATACTTAAATGTCTCCTTCATATAGAAGACTTGCATCTAACATGCCCCTCGCCCCCAATTCCACTGGAGACCTCTTGCCTATTCCCTTGCTACTAAGATGCCTGCCCTTAGATACTTTTAAGACATGCACCAGGATGCCAGCCCTTAGGTGAAGCCCCCCAACTTGCTTTGCTTCCTCCAGATGTTTTCTTTGTGTGTGTGCTGTCTCCGATGACACAACTGCTGTGTTGCTTCTGACTTAACCATTAAGATAAGCAGCCCTTCACAAAATGAAAACAGAGATGGAGAAGAGAGAGAAGGCAGAGAGAAGAACAGAAGGAAACAGCAATGAAAAGGATGCAAAGTATCTCCAGGGATCCTTAGCATGACAAGGGACTCATCAAATCTACCACTGGTCCAGCAGCCAAATTTTCTCACGGCCAGCGCTGTCACTGCAGATTCTTCCATCTTCTAGATAGTTGAGGTTCTGTCAACACCATCTGTGAGGATTTGGACATGGTTAGATAAGCCACTGCACAAAAGGAACGGCAGACTGGCCATGATGGCTTTCCAATTCAGAAGCAATTTTAGGAGCAAGGGGGATATAGTAATGCAAAGACCACTGAACTCAACCTACCCTTTTTGTGAAGCAGGGTACTGAATATTTCTATCCTTTCTCTCCAGGCCCTTCCACAGACAAATCTGGCAATTATGATCATACAGTGAAAAATACAGAGTCAGCCCATTGGGAAATATCTCCAACCCAACACAAGCCTTTTTGAAATGAAGCAAAGCTGGGAGAAAGTGCGCTGCTAGATAGATAAATTGCAGTGCTGTCCCAAGATTACTTTGGTTTCTCTTGGGAAGAAATTGAAGCAGATGGTCAGGTTAGGTCAATTAAACTAGATTTTCCAGATTGTGGGGTTGGCAGTACAGCCCACTGAGATGCCATAGTACCTATGATGCTGCTAAATAGTAACCACAAACAGCTAAATATTTGTACATGGCTAAGCCCCTACAAGGGTATCTAATCTCATTAGATTTCAGTATTCTCCCAGGAAAGCTTGCAAGAGAAGACCACCAAAATATTGTCATTTTAACTTTAATTATGAGGAGGCACCTATACCTTTATACAAAACTATATGATGGCACATACTGCCTCAAACGGCTGATCATCCCTGATGTAGCTCTGGCATCATCTTGAAGACTTATCTTATCCCAGCAAGGAAGTGAGGTAATATTCATTCTAATAAATTTGATTGGGCGGGGACCTGGTTGGGCATGAGCAAGAGAAATGGGACAAGAGGAGAGCCCTTCTCTGTCCCAAACTCATTCCAATTTGTTCAGCACTGCAAAATTATGTGAATGAGATAGATTATATGCTCTGCACCATTAAGGGGACAATGCTTCAGCAAATCCAGCAGATGGCGATCTACGACTAGTAGCAAAAAGAACACCAAACACATTCATTCATCCATTCACTCATCCAAACAGCACTCATAACTCCATCAAAATCTTTGTGCTTTTAATAACAAGTAGTTGTTAACCTTCTGACACCTGTTCTTCTCCTTTATCTCTCCTGGTATCTGCTCAAGAAAAGCATAAAATACTTTTCACCAGGTCAAACATAATTGCTCAGCTATTCCAATACAATCAGTGTCTTTTAGCCAGAACTGTCAGACACTGAATCTGGGACATTCTACGTGCAAAGCAGGATGCAATCATGTGGTTCCCTTCCTATACATGGGAGTGGATAAACAAAGGTTCGATTTATTTATTAAAGTTGTCTTTAATAAATCACTAGTTTCACTGTGTATTTTATTAGTGACCATTTTACACTCTCTAGTTGGACAGCTGGTAGTTTTATAACTGTCTCCTTGAAGAATCTTGTGGCTTTCTCTGTTTTAAGATAAACATGTTCATTCAGCAGTTAGGAATTTTTATTTGATGGCCTCTCGTCCCTCTCAATTGTATCAAAGAGACTGATTCGCACATTGTGCTAAGCAATGGTTTTCTTGACCACGATTGAACTGAATAAACCACAGCTGGCTTGGTTCCCACAACATGCTATACCATAAGGCATGGTTTATAATCCTCAGTGACCAAATAAGCCACATTACAGTATGTCTTAGAGTGTGAACCATGTCTATATCTCTCAATAGTTTCTACTGTGCATCCCTTCTTGTCTTTGAAGTACAGCTATAGATCTGGGTTGCAAAAATCTGGACAACCATCAGATGGCAGAGGAGTTAAAGTTTTCTGTAAGTCTTCAATATTATCTAGCAGTCATCTACAGAACTCTTTTTGCAGCATAAATCTGGTAGCCCTACTTTGGACAACTTCAAAGAGGGCAGAAGAAATGGAAAGGAGCCACTGTCAATTTAAACTTCACCTCTTGCCTCCTCTCCTTCCAATTCACAAACCTGCATAATGTTCTCCATTTAGCACAGGAATGAGACAGAGGAAATACCTCTGAAGTCTGCTGGTAAGGCTGCGGCTTGTAAGTTACATAGGCACATATGGTGGAGAGACACAGCAGGTTTTGTTAAGGATGGAGGCAGTCTGTCCCACAACTATCTTTAATCACCATCCTGCTCCTGGGCCAGTTATTAGGGTTCTCCCTGTTAATGTTGTTAGCCAAACAATCATGTCCATGTGTCTGATACTTAGGTTTCATTTCTTCTACTGTTTATCCTAATTGGAGGGTGGTGGGGAACCACCATTCTATCTTGTTTAGCTTTCATGTGAAAAAAAAATGAACAAGCTAAATTCAATCCAAACTCCTCAATTCTTTTCTCTCTTTTTAAGATGTTATGTCAAGCACAATCCTTGCTTGATCATTTCAGAATAAAAACAATGGACAGAGAACAAAGTCTTGTTGTGAAATGTCTCAGCAAGATGTCTTTTAAAGCAGTTGCAAAAAGAAGATTTTTTTTCTTCCTCTTCTCCCAACACAATTGAAGTTGTTTTAGAAGCCAGGAAAATCTCAGAACATTTTCACATACAAGGATTAAATAGATTTGTCCTTATATTAATTTGTAACATGAACATAAAAGCCGTCAGCCTCATCTCCTTTCTATCCCATGCTAAAATTCTGATTCATCTTCTGGTTGTCCCTATTTGGACTTCCTCTGCTTTTACTGATTTTAGCAATTGTTGCTTATAATGATTGCTTTCAAGAGTGTCTACAGGGTATGGTCCAAAAGTGAAGATGGTGGCCATGATGGTTTGATAAAAGCTCTGCCTGCTTTTATGTGTGACACATGAAAAAAGGCAGACCTTTGATTGCAATGTTGTGGCCACTATTTTAACTTTTTTGACCATACCCTTGATTGCTTTTAATTTTTGTTTTAACTCTATGCTATTTTACTCTTCTTGTAAGTGATGCAGAAAGCTCATTGAGTAGATGGGATGGAGAATAATAATAACCATAATAAATATTAGGATTGTGCAGGTCACTTGAGGAGACAAGGCATCCCTCTAGATCAGCTCTTGAAGGCTTGACCTGGATGCTTCAAGGCCCACCTAGGACACAGGTAAATGGGCAGGTGATAGATGAGGAATGAGACTAAATATGATCTGCTGGAAAAGGAAATGGCCACGCACTCCAGTACTCCACCAGAAAAACCAAACAGGCATTCCCAACCAGGACAAAGTCAACATGATACTGGAAGGTGAGCCCCCAGGTTGGAAGGAATCCTTCCTCCAGGTCATATATAAATATGATAAATAAATAAAATAAATAAAATCCAATGAGTTACTGGGGAAGAGCAGAGGACAAGTTCAAGTAGCACTAATGCTTCTAACGTGGTTTGATTAAAGCTGAAGTAATGTTCAGGTGCTGACGTGCTCTGAGGGAGGAGGAAAGCCTGAAACTGCAAAGATTAACAACTCTGATGGCAAAAGTGAGAGAGGACAATGTGTTGGCATATATGCAGCTTTCAAATATGAAAACCCTATCGCCCAGCTAGCAGGAGTCTGAGCTTTGAGGTCACAATATCAGAAAGGCTTGATGCAATTTTAATCTGAGCGGACAAGAAAGAAGAAAAAAATAACAGCTTTTACCTCCCAGGGCATGTTCAGTCATACTGAGGCATAAGGACTCCAGCCTATTATTGATATCAGGTTCTGTCACTGGGACCTGGAACTCTGCAAAGATAATGAGAGGACTAAGTACAGCAGTTGAGAACCATTGCAATGATTTGTAAGGCTTTTCCTGCAACTGAACAGAACTTTAGGGTATAGCTATTACAAGGAGCGAGAATATTTTGTAAGGAAAAAAAAAAGACTTTCCCATTTTAGGCTCAACAGCAGTTCTCTCAGTTCTTCTGGGACAGTGGACAGATAATTTTGAAGCAATCTGAAGATGGTACAATCCCACCATCAAGTGGTGATTAACTCTAGCCAAGGAGGGTAACATTCCAACCCCTTGCAATACCTACATCTATCAAAGATGCTAATTAAGACAGAAGACATCAATATGCCATGGAGAAAAATGCACAGTCAGGTGCAGAAACACATGGATGAATAAAACATGCAATTGCAACTTTCTTTAAAAAGTTAGGAACAAGTTGTGACAGCAAGCTTTTGTTCATGCAATCTGCAGAAGCTGAACCCAACTTGATGCCACCTTTAACTCTTCTCTTCCTCACGATACTTGAAATCTTATGATGAGATCCTTTCCCAGAAGTCACCATTCAAATCTCCTGCTACAAAAAGCCAGACGCCGATTGCTCCTTATCCCTGAACTTTTGGGACTGTGCTAACATTAGCATGGCCACGTATTGACAAAGGGCGTATTCCCAGGACATGGTAAGTCATAATGTGGCTTATTTCATTCTGACTTCATTCTGTGTAACCCCCAGCCATTATGAACTCTAAAGCACAGTTTAGGGTGAACCTGGCTACGGGCTGGGTTTACATGTTGCACTCAGCAACAAATAAGGTTTGCGTGTTCTGTTAAGCCATAAGTTATTTGTTGTTTATTGATTTGTGATTTCTTAGCATGCTGCATGACATTGTAATCTGCAAAGCACTATCTATGGCTTAGTGTGATTTATGAACCCAGCCGACTGGGGCTTAATCAACAAACTATGGTTAAATAACTCATGGTTTAACATGATGCTCCCACTTATTTCAACAGAAACAGTTAAAGTGTGTAGAGCCCAGCTACAACTATTGGGAGTCAAAATCCTTTTCTCTAGAACTAATTCTTGAAGAGGATTTGTTGCCCAGGAGGGTTTTGTCCCTCCCATCAGCATTCTTTGTGGGTGTAGCACTTTAAAGTAACTAACGCTGTGCCAGAATCTGTACTGCAATTTCTCGAGGTTTTTTCTCCTGTGAATGAGGCTTCTGCTTTCCTATCTTATTTTCAAGATGCTTGAGAATGTTTTTTGAATTTCTCCAAATAGTGTTTTACTTGGCTCTTGGAAGGGACAGTAACGCTACTGTTGGCGTTATTTTCTATTGCCCCTCTTCCTACCATTTTGAGGTCTCCCTGACTGCCCACATTTCCCAGTCTGAAAAAGGTCCAGGGAAGGAGTTCCCTCACAAAGCATTCCTAGATAATTTAAAGGAAAAGGGGGAAGCAGGGGAACTGCACATACCCCTTGGCCATCTCGTAACTAAGTTCAAGAACACCACATTTCATCCTGAGAATTTAATCAAAACTCTCAATTGCTGTGCAATAAATGCAATGAAATTTTGTTTCATCAAATGAAATGGGAACTGATACCAAAAAACATGCAGCACTAAAAATACCCCCTATAAGAATCATGATGGATGACTATTAGTCCAGAGATTAATGGCGGTCTTTTCCAGTTCAAGGGGAAATTGCTTATTTCTAATTCAATCTGACACGAGAGTGGGATGGGAAGAATTCACCCTTTTCAAGTCTTGTCAAATCATTACTTTGAAATGTCTCCTCAAAGGAACTGTTACTAAGCCATACTTTTCATGTGTTCATCGCTCTTTCGGTGGGGAAATAAGAGGGTGACTGAGCCCTGGAGAAGAAGAAAATGGATCAGACTTACCAGGTTGCTGAAACATAAGCATTGTCTGCGGAGAGGTGTGGACAGGCAGTGAGCGGGTCCTCTGTACAGAACTATGGCTTCGGCTGGGCATACTGTTACTTCCTCCTGGATTTGCAAACCAAAGATTCTAGGGAGAGACAACAAAGCATGCATCATTAAAATAAGGGAAGCCATAAATATAAAAAGACAAGGGCCCCTAACAACATTATAATCCCTAGAATTATACCAGAAGGCCACAGAGAACCTGTTTGGTAGCGTGCCCGATTTCACCAGAATGGGAACAATCGCCCTGATTTTGGAAAGGGGGCAGCAAAACAGTTAATTTCAGGAACTCTTCCATCCATCTGTAATTCGGCAGAACCTCCTCCAACCTGCTTCAGGTGCATTTGCCCATAATGGATTTTATTATATCTAACTGTGCTTCCCTCTTTTTGGACTGGTGAGGGAGGCAGCAAGGATTCGGTTGGAAGGCACACTGCTGAGGTGCAAACAGGGTTAACACCAACAAGTGACAACGTTGTGTGGCTGCTTGACACCCATTAGCTAGATTTCCTTTTCTGGTTTTCTTCTAATGAATGTTGGGTGGCCACTCTTAAAATGGCTGATTCCAAGACATTATGGACAATTTCAGGGACAGCTGGTTGGGCCATGCTGGAGTGCCATGAGCGCTGCTGCCGCCACTGTCCAATGACCTCCATCCTCCAGTAAGCCGCCTCTTTTACCTTCGAGCCTGGGATGAAAAAAGACAGAGGAAGCTGAGGCACTGGGTCACTCCCCTGACTGCTGTGCACCCACAGAGCACTACAACCAGGGGCCAAGGGGCCCTTTTTAATCTTGAGGTGGCTTGATATGCAATGGGAAAGCTTTATCAAACCTGTCATGGGATTTAACAGGCATCAAGTGGGAACCATACACTGTGAACCAGTTACTATTCCCAGCTACTTTATAGTTTTTGCTCTGGGATGTGTGTGGGGAAGAAAAAGTAACACCCTCCCATAAAAGCTTGTTTCAGATTATCTAGAAAAGTGAGCAATAATCACCTGCCTTCAGACATTCCCTTAAAGCTGAACTAGGTGCGATGCCTGAGACGCTGCCAAAGAATGTTTGAGTCTTTTAATTTGATCCAGGCTGCAGGAATATGCTGGTTGCAAAGGAGCGCCACTATAGTGTAACGTATGTGGAAGGCAAAAAGTTGGGGAAGGCTGCTTTAAATCCTGAAAGCCAATTTTTTGCCCTTGCCCTCTCATAAAATCAGAGTTGGAATGGGCTATTTAGGTCACTGAGTCCAACTTCCTGCTCTGGGCAGGAATCCTTATTAAAGCACCCCAGGCAGATGGCTGTCTAGCCTCTGACTGAACACGTCCAACAAAGGGGAACTCTCTGCATAATTGGTTCCTCTTCAAAACTGTTCCGTTAGGAAGTTTTTAATAAAATTCAATCAGAACCTGGCCTCCTGTAAGTGAAATTCCATGTCCTGTACTTGGAATGAGGGAACACAGATTTTGAACGTCTATGTAACACCTGTTCAGTCTTTGAAGAATGCTGTTATTTCTCCCCTTCACCTTATAGCGATGCTGTGAAGTATACTGTTGTGAGTTTACACTTCCAGAAAGTTTACACTTCCAGAAAGGTCACTCATTAGAGGCAGGCAAACAGACATTCCCAACCAGAACAATGTTAACATGATACTGGAAGAGGACAGCTCCCCCTCTCCCCGGAAAATATCCAATTTGTTTTTGGAGAATAACAGCGGTTAAGTACAAATAATACTGGTGTTCATGATGTGACTGGATGAAAGCTGCTGATGTGCTCAGGCCTAAAAAGAATGTCTGATGCAGCAAAGATATGAACATCATGTGACATATTTTCAAGTTGTTGTTGTTATCATTATTATCAGCATCAATTTATATAACCACCCATTTTGGTGACCGAATGACAAACAATAAAACAAATACATATACAAAAATTAACATACACAGCAGCCGAGAAAACCAACTGTCATCCACAAAGCCAGGAGTCAGGTCCCTTCATGCACTTGGGGTCCCAGGCCTGAGCAGAACCGAGTCTTTGGGGCCTTACAAAAGGCCAGCAGGTTGCAGCCAATCTAATCTCTGGAGTGTGATAGCTCCAAAGGGCAGATGCCAAGCCAGAAAAGGCTCATTGTCTGGGGCCTGCCAGCCCGTATTCCTTAGTTGACGGGACCCAGAGCATGGGGAACTCCACTGCCAACCCAGCCCCAGAATCAAGGAACTCAGTACAACAGCAATACTCCCAACTGACCCTTAGAGCCCAGCTCAACAAATAGGATTTCCCACTCTTCAATCTGTGAGGCAGTGCCCCTGGAAGCCTCCCAAGTATCTTGGGTGACAGCTGCCACCCCACCACCCTACTTTGGGATTCTGGCTGATGTCACACCTGAAACCCAGCTGGACACAGCTCAGAGCGGGGAACCCCCCCCCCCCCCCCGCTTTCTGGTCCCAGCCAGGTTTTGGTAATATATGCCTCTCATCCATGATCAAGTCAAGAATGAGGATGGCCTTTTTGCAGACTGACCTGGTGTTTAGCAGCAGCAGGCAAGAGCTTTGGGCCTTGAGGGTCTGTTGGCTGAGACCCAGGAATGAGATTGAGGGGCTAGAATGCACCACTGGAACAATATACCTGTGGTGCAATCCCCAAAAATAGCTCGCCCCTGGTCTCCAATCATATCTCCCCTTACCTGTCACTACTGAGATGTTACAGCACCCCCAACACTCCAGAGACTTCCCCCCTCCCCTGGCCATATTGGCACATGCCCAAGCCTGCAGCACACCCACCATACATACACAACCAACCACAAGGACCCCCTAAATCCAGAGGTGCTTCTGCAGAGGCATTCAGCACCTCCAGTTAAACAAGGACCTCCAACTCTACATAAACCCTCACCTGGTGCTTTCAGCCAGCCCCCTTCATTGGATTGGCTGGGTACATAAACATCCAGGACTCCAAGGGTAATTCAAACCCCCCTCCATCAGTCTTCTCTTATTAAGGCTAAATACGTCCAATTTCTTCAATCTCTCTTCATTGGACTTAGTTTTCAGTCCTGTAATCATTCTTGCCGCCCTTCTCTGGACCAGTTCCAATTTCCCTGAATCCTTCTTAAATAATGGGTTTTTTTTTCCTTGTTGGCTTTAAACCACTAGTCAGTTTGAAATAGCCTGAACTTCATGATATTTTTTTTTCCTGACAATATACAGCATAACCACTCATAATATATGCTTTAACCTTTTCTCCTATTAGTTTTAGGTCCATCATAACCTAATGCTGTCAGCCAGAAGAACCAACTCTAAAGGATCCCCTGAAATCCATGTGGCTCCTACCCTGCTGGCATTCCATAAGGCCTTGAAGATCTAGTCGTCCTCCCAGACCGTGGGTTAAGATGGATGACTGGATCCCATTTTGTTTAGTACCGTATTGTGTTTTTATGGTTGATTATATTGTGAGCTGCCCAGAGTTGATTTGGAGTCAGGCAGCAGCTAAATTGAATTAAATAATCAATCAATCAGTCACATTAAGGCTTAGCATATTCTGTGAGTCCACTTAATGGCTTCTTTTGAGTGTGTGTAAATGCTAAATCATACTACGATACAGCAACCCTATAGGAATGAACCTGAATAAAGCTTTGGCTCCATTCTTGCTCACTTCCTACTAATGCCCAAGAGGAGAAAACTGGAAAATTTTACTACTATTTTCAATTAAGTGACCTACTAGATTCAGCCTAAGGATAACAGTCAGTCTTAAACATGATTAGGAAGATCAGCTTATAATTAACCATGGTCTGGTATTTGTCTCCTAATCCATAATTAGTACTAGTCCCAAGCTATCTGGGATCGAATATAAAGTATAACCACAGTTGACTGAAAATGGAAATAAAATCTTCCAATTTCCTTATGGATGGGCTAGAAAGGAAAAGTTGGGGGAGAGCATAGAGCACGGCAATTTATAACTAACATCATAATTTAATATTATATGTGAACCAGGCCACTGTTCAGTACATCAAACTTACAACTATAATTCATACAATTGCTTCTATCTTTTCTATACAGTTTCAGTTTAACCTACCAAATGTTGCATTTGCTTTTTGAACAGGCAGGACTAGAAACAGTCCCTACCATGGCCCGTCTCTCCTGCCCTCAAAGCATTTTATTTTTCCTCTCTCAGCAACCCTCATCCCCTTTACAGGACCTCTTTACAGCACTGAAGAGAGTGAAAACAGGAAATGCCTCCAGACTATTTTGGCCAGCGCAATCTCTTTCATTTTTCGTTTTTAAACTAAAATTGAATGTAAGAGTTTACAGTTTAGTCCAAGAAGGAAACTGGAAAGAGAGTGACAAAGGAACTTTAGGTGAGTGATAAATAATTTTTCTTTTCCATCAAAGGAAAAAAAAATCTACAATCTGAATCCATACATGGATTTGGATTTTCTCCAAGATGTGAATATCAGGATTGTGCCTTTATATGTGTGTGTGTGTGTGTGTGTGTGTGTGTGTGTGTGTGTGAACCATACACTTCAATTAAATTCATTTTTGTAGAGGTTGCCTTGTGATTTTAGGCCAGCTTTCCCCAAGGTGGGACATGCACATGTGCAGGGATTACAATGCCCAAGACTCCAGCACAGCCACTGGCTGGGAATTCTGGGAGTTAAAAATCCTTGTTTCTGGAGAGTGCCATCTTGGGAAAGACTGCTTTAGATTAAGGACTATCCAGTTTTCAACAACTGCCAGCCAAATGCTCCCAAGGAGACAGTACTCTATCATGGATGGATGCACGTTTCCTTGTTTGTTTGCCCCAGCACTGAGATTTGCAAGAGATACTACATTCTGATCTGGAAGTTTATAAAACAGGCAGTTTTATTTAGCTAATATGACTGGACACCTCTTGACAGAGTTCTCTGGCACAGGTCTGTATAAATCCTTTCTAAATTAGTGATCATCACTACACTTTGTGGCAGCAAAGCCTGTTAACGTAGTTCCACACAATTTTTATTTAGGTAATGCTTCTGTTCAGTCAGAAAATCCCAAGAGGGCCAGTGGCAACATTGGATGAATCTGTACCGAGGCTTTCACTGAGGGGGGACCTCGCTTTTGAAATAGTTCCCTCTAGCTTGCACTAACTCTTTCTACCTTATTTTATGACAGGCCTCGTGGCTTTGAGAAATTACCTGCAACTTGACGGATACACACCTGTCTTCCTTGCTTTAAGATGGTGGGATTGGCAGCTCCGTTGCGCTGGCTGGCTCCTAGGAGGCCACTGGGACCCAAAAGCCCCAGCCGCGTGGTGGGGAGATTCCGGGAGGGGATTTGGAACTGGCGTAGGTTTCTCCTGCCCATTCCTGCACCTGCAGATCCAGCTGTCGGTAAGGAGTTTGACTGGCCAAAACCTCGGCTGAGGAAACAAGATCAGACAAATCCAACCCAATGCAATTCACCTCCTGTATTATAAACCCCAAACAGACACCTCGCTCTTTATGATATATATTACATTGGTTAATCTTAAAAGTGCCACAATCTCCCTCTTCCTGTTACCAGAGCCTTGAAGCTGAAGATCTTGCAATCTGTCTTGTTTAAAATTAAGGATGTTGCAAATTCACTTTAAAGTAATTAAATAATGCTTCACAGAATTACAGAATTGTTTTAGTGTTGGGCTGAAATAACTGAAATAAATCATTGCAAATAATTTAACTGGAACTAAAACCATATTCCGGTCAAGAACCTGGAAATTAATAATTTTGTATGTGTGATTTCTTCCAACTCTCACCTCAAGTCTATCACTTGATCACAAATCGATCAACCCACCATATTTTCCAGGCATAGTGGAAATATAAAAGTTGCTAGGCTGGAATGGGGCTTGTTCCTGGGCCACCGTGAGCCTCAATTTTCTCTCCTAGAACCGAGGGGTGCGTCTCCCACCCACTGGCCTTCTAGACCTAGTCCCATAGCATTCACACAGCCAGACACTCTCTGCAGCATTGGCACTCCCAGGAGTTGAATCTGCGGGACAAAGCCCCAATCTTACGTCCTTTGCTGCCGGTATCCCGAGAGATCTAAGATGGATTTGCGAGGGAAAGACCTGAATAGTTTTTGCACCTGCTGTTTCCATGACAACAGTCTTTTCTTCTGTGTCTCTGTAAATGCCTGCCCAAGAGAGGGAGTTATGGGGGGGAGGGAAGGGAAAAGGTGGTAAACATACAAAATAGAATAATGATTAGAAGAAAAAGTCACAAGTGACCATCATCATCATCATGACTGGCTTAGTAGTAAAACATCTCATTAATGAGTGAAACATAGTACCCTGTTAAAGGCAACCACTGTACTCAAGCGGCAAGTTTTACATTCAAACTCTGAAATCTGTATTTTTCAGTGCAACTAATTATGCTTCGGAGAGACAAACTGAGCTGCAGACATTTCTCCGTCTGAGGATTACCGAGGGGAATCCCTACATGCTGAGGCTGTGAATTGACTGTACTTGCAATCCTGGTGTCATTCTACGGAGGGGCTGTAAAACAGCCTCTTCCCAAGTTTCTGACACCATTACTGCTCTTTCCACATGCAAGTTGCCAAGCACCATTTCGTGTGGATTTGATAGCAGCAAAACTCTTCAGGGTTCTCATGGGATCAACATTTCGGGCAGACTAGTCTCACATATTGCACTGAGCCATAATGTTGCTTGTCTCTATTTGGCTTAGCATGATTAAAAAGTTGGAAGGCATACTTTAGGCCACAGAGTTCAACCCCTTATCAGTGCAGGAATCCAGATTCAAGCACTTCCAACAGACGGCTGTCTAGTCTCTGCTCGAGCACATGCAATGAAGGATAGCCCATCATCTTTCTGGGAACTAGTTCACCACTAACATCTTCTTATTGTTAATCAATCAACAATAAGATGTTAGTGGTGAACTAGTTCCCAGAGAGATGATGGGCTGTGCCATCAAGTCAGTGTCAGCCCTTAACAACCACTGTTGTTCATCTTTCCCAAGCTGACCCTTCAGGTCTTCCAACAGTGTACCCATTGCCACTGTAATTGAGTCCATCTGCTTGGGGCTGGTCATCATCTTCTTCTCTTTCCTTCCATCTTTCCCAGTGTTATAGACTTCTCAAGAAAGCTAGGTCTTCACATATGGATCCAAATTATGATAATTTGACCCTGGTCATTTTGCCTCAAGCAAGTACTCTGGATTGATTTGTTCTATGATCCCTTTGTTTGTTTTCTAAACTATCCATGGTATTCTCAGGAGTCTTTTCTAACACCAACGTTCAAAAACATTAATACTCATTCTAGTCTGCTTTTTTAAAGTCCAACTTTAGAGGGCAATTAGATGTTCTGGGATTCCCATTTTCCTAAGGACATTTCACAGCTTGACATGGTCAACACAAAGACTTTTCTGTAATATTGACTTCTTTTTGGTATTCTTTGGTTTTCTTTTTTTTCCAGTATGCATCAACAATATTTTTCATGTTCCTTGGCATTTTCTAAAACCTGTTTGAACATCTGGCATCTCCTTTTCCATGTAGGATTCTAATCTATGTTGGATGATTCTATGCATTATTTTGCTAGCATATGAAATTAAGGACATTATACAATAGTTTGCACACACTGTTAAGTCTGTGTTATTGATATTTAGACTGACCTCTTCCAATGTGTTGGCCATTGTGTATTGTTCAGATCTGCTAACATGGTTTGGTTAGAATCTTTACCAATGATTCCTTCTTCGGTTGCTTGACACATTTCTGTAAATATTTCATCAATTCCTGTAGCCTTCTGAATTGGTAATGACCAGAGTACTGATCTAACTTCATCTTACTCTCCTAGAGTTCTTGTAAATAGGGATGATCTTCTAAGGTATCTTGGAAGTTGACATCTCTGTTGTACAGAATCTTAGCATACTCCTTCCATCTTGGTCTGATCTTCTTGGAATCAGTTACTATCTGTCCATTGGTGTTTTTTAGCAAACCAATGCGAGGTTGGAACCTCTTTCTAAGTTTGGGGATCTTTTGGAAGACTTCCTTTGTTTTCTGGGTCTGATTTCATCTTTGATGTCTTTACAGATTTCATTATAATACTGTTTCCTGTCTCTTTTAACAGCTCTCTGAAATTCTTTGTTACATTCCTTCATACAATTTTTGCCTTTCTTGGCTTTGGCTTCTCTTCTTGGCAATTTCCACTGTTCGTTCTGACATCCAGTTTGCTTTCTTCTGTTTCTTGGTCTTTGGCAGTTTCTGTTCACAATTATCCTTAACAATGTCTTTGATTTTATTCCACAATTTATCTGATCCCCTATCAATGGTTCAAGACTTCAAAGCGGTTCCCAATGTTCTCCTTGAAAATTCTGGGTATATGCTCAAGATATATCTTGGAAACTGATTGACTTTCCGCTTTAGCTTGATTTGGAACTTGCACATGAGCAATTCATGATCTGTTAAACAGTCATCCCCTGGCCATATCTTCACTGTTATAAGTGGGATCTTCCATCTACCTGTACCAATAATATAATTTATTTAATTTCTGTGTATTCCATGTATTGTCCATGTCCATGAATTGGTTGTTTGAACACTGGGTTAGCAATCAGCAAATAACTGGATTGGCAGAAACTGCTAAGCTGTTCTCTTGCTTCCTTTCTGTGCCAACAATGTTTTCGTCCTTACTATTTCCAACTTTGGCACTGCGCTCTTTAACTATAAGCAGCACATCTTGCTTACATGTTCCATCCATTTCAGACTGAATTGCTGCTACTGTTAGAAAATTCTTTTTCCTAACATTCAGCTGGAATCTGCCTTCCTGTAACTTAAATCCATTATTCCATCTCTTGCATTTTGGAACAACAGAGAGCAAATCTTTGCCTTCTTCTGTGACATCATTTCAGTTATTTGGAGAGTGCTATCATCTCCCTCATTCAATCTTCCCTTCCCAAGGCTAAACATCCCCAGCTCCTTCAATCTGCCTTCATAGGACTTAGTTTCTAATTCTTTTGATCATCTTTGTTGCCTTTTGCTGAATTTGTTCACCATCTCTGAATCTTTTTTTGGTTTAGTTAAGAAAGTATGGTTACACAAACCATAGCTTAGTGCAATGTGTGAACTCACTGGATCCTTTATAAATAGGAAAGAGCCTGGTGGAATAAACATTGTTTATTGTTACACTAAATTGTTACACTATTGTAAAAGGGCAGGCTTGGTCAGACTGCATCAGATTTGCAAACATTTGTGAGGAGAATGAAAGTAGTACTTCATAAGAGATAGGACTGAAACAAATGAGTTCACTTAATAGTCACTTCCTTGTGAGATGGGTGGTGTCCAAATTTGAAATATAAATAAATAAAAATAAAATAAAAAATAGTCAGCTCCAGCTATATTTAAACCATGAGCCTGGGCAAATATGACAGCAACAAAAAACTAACACGATCCATTTGCCCTTAAAAAAAAAGTGAAATGAGGTGAGATGAGATGCTAATAAGCAGGTTAAAGTTGACCAGTTGTCTGGTCACTTGGTCTACTCCAGATGTTATAGAATCTCTCTTCAATGCCAGATGCCACAGAAGAGCTGGCTAGAAACGCTAATGTTACTTGATAAATATAAAACATCAAAAGACAGTCCCAGCAAGCTACATGTAGTTCAGAAATGCCAAAATAGAAGTTGCAGCAGAGAGGGGTGAGGAGGTGTTCCTGCCCAAGTGTGACCATAGACAAAAAGCAGGGCAACAACATTTTGACCTATGAAAGATCATTATTAACTGAGGGGAAGGGAAAAGACTCGAGAGTATTTAGAGACATATAAGGAAAATGTTTGCTAATTGTTATTACAAATTAATAGTGGTTATACTTAGAGATGTTTCTTTCACTAGTCTGCTTACTGTAAAGCAGAAGCTTTCTAAAATCGTTTTATTAACAGAGAAGCAAAGAACTAAAAAGGATCCTTGGAAACCATCTACTTAATATGGGAGCCTCATTTAATACTGTTTCTACAATGATTGGCAATGGATTTTCATTGCTTAATATTAGAGTTTTCCCAACATTACCTGGCTGGCCAGGAACTGAACCTTGGCACTTCTTTACCCAGAGGGGAAACTCTATTGCTAAGCCACACCCATGCCAATATTAGTGCTAGAAATGGTCATATTTGCATATCTAGGAAATCCAGCAGGTCTCTTTAAGAAATGGGAGGAGAACAAGGGTTTGCCAACCCATCTCCCTTCCCTCAGCCCCCCTATAATGACTCACCTCATGAATTAGGCATTTGTCTATGAGTTGCAGATAGGAGCTTATATTCTCCTCATCAGGTCTGGAGACAAGGAGCTGGGTACAAACTGCAAAATAATAACAACAATGTCATCAATATCATCAACAGCAAAAGTGTAAAATTAATGAGAATTTTACAACTGTTTTAAGTCTTTTGAAGAATGAATTCAAACTGCCCTCATTGTGGTGACCTGAAAAGAATTGCCATCAATGGAATAGCTGTCATTAAAGAATGTGCACATGTACAGGCTGGATTCCATTCATGCCTTCTTCTGTTTTGTTCTATCCTTTGCTTTCTGTTACTGTGGCGTCAATCTGGAATTATTCCATGTAGGTCTATTTATAAAAAGGAAGCAGCTGGGCCTCCTGCTTCTCCAGCTCCAATATGGAAAAGCTACATGAAGGACTTTGAGCGGATAGGACAGACATGGAATAATGTAACCTAATCACTGCCACAAGGGGGCACGTATGAGCATAATATGCTGCTTCATACTGAGTCAGACTCTGGATCCACGGAGAACAAACCTTGCTATCCGGATTACTTCCATAATACAGTACCTTTGAGATGTGTTAGGCTACAAGTTCAATCATCCCCAGTTAGCAAAGCCATAGGGCAAACTGACCAAGAATGACCAAGGAGCTGTAATCCAGCACAACTTGATAGCACAGTTGCTCTACAGTCCTAAAAGTCTTTGCAGATGTGCCACACAATATTTGTCAATATTTGACAACAACAGTATTAAGGCCTGATTGTCAAAGACTTTGCATTTTAAGCTTGCCTCTGCTACAGTCCTTGCATCTCTAGGGATGCTGAAGTCCATGGGCCCAATTAGACCAGCTTTCTTCCTCCAAGCTCCACCCAGCATGTTGGCCTGATAAGTCAGCCTGATAGGACAGCAAAAGGCAAAAATGGCATTCTTTGTTTCATTGCATACATAGCCAGAAGAATTGTTCTGGAGATTTTAGAAGTCCATTCGGCACTTTTTGATCTTTTAAATATATTAACCTACTGGTTCTAATGGACCATCATGGCTACCTGAAATTTATGTTTGGGAGTGGCTATCCAAATGCACTGGTTGGACCACACTTGGAGTTTTATGCCCAGTTCTGGGCACTGCACTTAAAAGGGCCACAAAAGCTGGAACAGATTCAGCTATCAGGATGATAGAAACCAAGCCCTGTGAGGAACAGTCAAAGAAGCTAGGCAATTTAGCTTGCAAAGGTTTACAGATATCTAAAAAGATGTCATTGCAAGAAAGGACAGATTTATTCTTTGTTGAAATCAAGGACAGAACAAGGGCTGTTGAGTTGAAATCAAAAGAGAGGAGATTCAGGCTAAATATTGGGAGGTAATTCCTGACCAAAAGAGCTATAAAACAGCAGAGAATAGTCTCCCTAGAAGAACTGTGGACTCCCCCTCACTGGATATTTTCAGAAAGGGGCTGAATGGCCACCTGCTACAGATGGTTTAGCAGATCCATGTGCTGCAGTACACGGGACTGGATGACCTTGAGTGGAAAGGCTGTTCCAACTCAATATATTCTATGGAAGAGTCTGTTGTATGAGAATCTGATTCTGGGACTCGTTGTATGCAAAACATATGCTCTACAAGCCACTTGTATTTTGAATTCAAACAACTCTAAACAAAGCTGAATTTGAAGTCAATTTTAGTTGCAAATGTGGGCCTGCCTTGGACTGATGCTTTGCTGCCTCTATTAAATGCTGCTGTTGCTGCAGCCATGGAGGGAGGCAAGATCAATGTGAGATCTTTACTACAATTTGACGGGTAGTGAATACAAATCACACCAAATGTATATAGCAAATGTGTTTTGGATAAATGTGGACAGAACAAGGAGCAGAACAAGGAAGAAAAGGAGGAGAGAGAGTGAGAGAAATGGCAATGTCCAGATACAGAAGATAAGCAAAGGCAAACAGAATGAAAGTAAAAGAACATGCAAAACAAAATACAAAATAAAAACTGGATCCAGTATTTAAACTGGCTGGTATTAAAGTTAACTGAATCTGAGGAGGAGAATGATCAACTATCTAATTCTATTAGGTCAAGTTTTTTTCAAGTGAAGGACCATCCTTACTTCTGTATGGAGTGCTGCACTCCAAAAAATAATTGAGACCAGGAAGAAAGAAATAGAAGGAGCCCCCACAAAAACTTAATTTAATTTACAATTAGACTTAATTCAAGTTGAATGGGTCACAACAGATGGCAGCATTTCACTGACCTTGAGTGATACTGAAATAATTGAGCAGGGAGGGACTCCTTTATCCTTGGATGGGAGCACACCAGGGAATCCCAAGTTGCTAGGCTAGATTGGTAAATTTTAAAAAAAAATCCTGGAAAAGGCAATAGCAAATCAGTTCTGGGCAACATGGGAAGAGCTTCTCAAGCCTTGTAGTAAAGGCAGGCAGATCCACTATGGGGGATCAAGGAGGGGCAAAATGGTGGCTGTATCCACTATTTTGGTCCTCTTGGTCTTCCCGTAGTGGATGCTTCTGGGTTGGCTGGTTGCATGTGAATTTAGAAATACAGGTTGAACACTTCTGCATTAGATCCTCATCACTCGGTCTCTGAATCACTGCTAAGGCCTTGGGGAAAGCATGACTGTGGAGCCACCTTTTTGGTTTTGCTTGCCTTGTTCCGGTTCTTTGTACTTTCCTCTTCCGGTTGGTTGCATTTTTTTTTAATAAGTTGGTTTTTAGTTGTAAGCTGTCCAGAGTCATTTGGGTCAGGCAGCCTATACAATACTTAATTAAATAATAAATCCCTGGAACAAACTGGTTAATGAACAACGACAGTTACGACATGGACCAAAACAACTTACAGCAGGCAAAATAACAGTGGACAGTGAATAAAAAGGAAATGGACTGCTTACCTTTCCCCATCACTTTAGTAAACTGTCCTGGGATGTCACCTTCTGGCAAAGGGGCCCCTCCAGATTCTCCCTCACAACCTGGTAAGGTGTGATGCTGCATCCCTCCTGAGGCCGAGTCCTTGCAATCTGACCCTGGGTTGTCTGAGCCAATCAGAGAAGTTGGTTGATGGAGCTGAGAATCCCGGCTGTGCTCATCCACTGTCAGGTTCCGAGAAGAGTATGCTTTGATTGGGGTAAGGATCATTTGGTGAAGCTCCTGCAGCGGGAGGCGTAGATTGCCTCCTTCCAGAATATCCTGTGGGTAGCAAAACACACCCACCCATGAGCATCTCAAATCCTGAAGCATAGTATCATGTAACAGCTTTGAGTTA
The DNA here is from genome assembly GCF_059951505.1 of Python bivittatus. Lineage (NCBI taxonomy): Eukaryota > Metazoa > Chordata > Lepidosauria > Squamata > Pythonidae > Python > Python bivittatus. The sequence continues at coordinate 17,317,181 of NW_028277087.1, read as the reverse complement.
AGTATCAGTATCAATGAAATATCAATAAAACTTGTTTTCTTGCATAAGATAAAAGGTGAACCAAAGAAGAAACCTAATGAATGTTTAGCACCTGACAATTCAACATAAGACACTAAAATGTTGATTTAGCTTTGATACATTGCAGCAAACCATGAATTGCTTAATCACGGTTTGTAAAATAAATCAAAACTGGTTGGGTTCAATGCTAAACCATAAATAACTGTTATAAACAACAATCACTGAGTTTACACACCCAGCTAAGCCAAAACTATAACAGGTGTTGTATCAATACAGTCTTAATTCTGTGAAACCTGGGTTCAAATCTTTGGTCTACCATATTGTTTTCTATTTTTTAGCCAAATCTTGAGTAAGCTGATGTGGGGATTGATGAAAATCAATCCAAATTAATCCATATCTAACAGATGGCTGTCCAGCCTCTGCTTGACCACATCTAGTGAAAAGGAGCTCATGGCCTCCATTAGTAATTTGTACATGGTCCATAATCTTACTGTAAGGAAGATATTTCTAATGTTCAATTAGAATTAATTTCGAAACACTTTATATGCTGAATTGCAATCTATAAAGTATTAGTCCTTTTCATTAGGAAGCTTGAAGATGGAATTTTAAATAATGGGAACTCATCATTTTCGTACAGTTATAGTTCCCAGCCTCTACTGGGAGAAACCATGACGTTGGACCTCCTGTAAGGGTATAAGATCAAAGGTCCATCTACATCAACATCCTGCTTCCAACATGACCAGCTTCCATGCAAACAGGGAACAAAGGTGATAGACTTTTCCTGTTTTCTGTCTCTGTATTCAGAGCTAAGTCCTTGGACATGGAAATTTCATTTTGGTATTAAAGCTAATAAAGACTATCCACAACACTCATGTGATCAATACTTCAAATAACACATCATTTCTCATCTCCAGAAAGCAAAAAATTTAACTGCTCCAGGACAGATCCAAGAGAGTTTGTCTTTACATACAACAAAATTAAATTTTGGAATTTAGAAATAGGATGCCTTTAGAAAGACTTAGAGACACCAATGGAGGGCAAGCTTTCAATGGCTATTATTCATGTCAGCTTCTAATTCCTTTCAAGACTGTTCTTTAAACCTTCCCAAAGAAACAAGAAATCAAAAAGACATCTCTAGAGATGAATGCAGGGGAAAGGAAACCCAGCATTTTATAGCATTGCAATGTGTTTATTTAAAATATATGTATCTCACTTTGCTGCTAAAAGGTACTCAAAGTGGTTAGCAAAGTAACACCACAATTACAATATTAAAATTATAGTTATAATGGCAGTGTTTATACAACATATCAGCCTATAGTTAACATAACTATTTTGCTGAACTAATCCAATTGTTTGGGTTTATGGAACACATTAAACTGTGAACTAACCACAGTAGCTGGGCTCACACAACATACTAAGCTACATACTGAGCCAACCACATATTAGCTTAGTATGTTATACAAACCCAGCCTATATTAAAATCAGTGTTTTTAACATTGAGAAAGGACAAAAGACCGATAAACGAAACCAGCAAAAATAATGTCTTAGTGCATGTTCAAAAATAGACAAATTTCATAGAGGTCAAGAATTTCACAACACAGGAGCAGCTTACGAAAAGACAGGCAACTTGGTATCCTTCAGAAGTTTTGGACTTCAGTTCCCACCAGCTCCACCCAATCTAGAACATTTGGAGGATATCAAATTGCCTAACCTTGGTCACAGAGACATATATGAAAACCCACAAAATTAGCTAATATGCATATTGATAATGCCACTTTGTATCCCCGCACAGAAATACATCATTTATCTACAAATACCAAACAGTGCAAGAATCCTAAGGCTGCCATATCAGGGCTGCAAACATCTGTACAACTAGATAGCAGCACAGAAACCTCTAGCACTTTGCTCCCAATCTGTGCTTATCCAGATTTTTGAACACATCTAAGTTAACACTGAGGAGCATTCTCTCTCAGTGTGCCTACTCAGCATTAAACTCCATCTATCCTTAGGATTTTCTGACAGTCAATTTAAAAAATTGATCAATTAGAATACTTTAAAGCTTTCCATATTATCCAGCAGCCAAATGAATAACTAGAAAAATCTAATTTCAGAACACTGAAACCAGAACATTTTCAACCAGTTGCTACAATTTTTTCAAAGGCTCCATTTACTTCAAAGTTTTTGCTGTTGTTGATTGTTATCTAAGCCCGTAGTAGGAAAAAAATTTAGAAAATTTTGTATTTTTTTCTTGGAAGGTACCCTAAAATATTTTTTCTAAAACTGGCTTTGATTTTCTGTATAGATGCATAAGTTACATTAATGGCTTAAGACAGACTTCATGACACTCTTAGTGCCTCTATAAATCCAACTTACATACGCATTTATTTGCAAGAAAGTGATATTGTTTTAATGCCATTTCCAGTAAAGCAGAGGACAACCTAGAGATCTCCAGCCATTTGGGGCATTAACTCCCATTAGTGCCAGACAACACTTTCACTACGAAAGCATGCTCATGGTTCCATATCCTAAGACCATTAAACAGGAATTTTAATATTTCAAATTCAAAAAGAGAAAAGCAAGCTCAAAAGGAGACACTGAAGTTACTCAGAAATTACATACAATGTCTGCCATTTCCTGTCTTTTAAAGCTAGTATTAACTTTGCACGAGATCTATTGTGGCCTCATTACCCTCTACAGGTTCCCTAAATACACATTATATTGTAGAGGTGTTAGCCAACCAAACAGAGAGACAACCTGCAGAGCAACTGAAAAGGTCCAAGCAGAGAAGAGGGTAGCTGACTATATACTTAACATCTGCTTTTAATTGTGTTTATGCAATACTAGAAATACAAAAGGCTTATAAGCTCACAAGAGACTAAAGTTCAAAACTCTTGCTCAATGCAATTACCTCTCCCAGACCTTTTATGGCCAAGTGTGCATGCCATACTAAGTTAGGTTATTCTAAGACCTTGCATGTCATTCAAACCCAGAATCTGAGTACAACTAATTAAGCTGGAGTGCCTTAATCCTACTTTTTTCTCCAAGACTTCTTGGGAGACAGCTCACCTAAGTTGAGAAACACTGATCTAGAGATACTTCAGCTACCCTCTCTTTTTAGAATTCCTCCCTTATAAGACACTGGGAGAAAGGAGGTGGGCAAATCCCACCTTTGTTGGTGATGCTATGATCCAATTAGGCAACCCTGTTTTTTATGTCTTTTTTTTAATCTGTAAAAAATAAGCATATGAGAACTGTCTGCATTGCAAAAATAATTGGGATCCCAGACATGGCAGCTGTTCTCAGTCAAACTGGGGTTTGTTGGTCATCCGGCACCAGAGCCGTGGTTCAGTGCCCTGGCTATGGGTGGTGCCAGGCTAGGTGAAGTGCAGCATGCAAATATACTCTGTTTCTCTCTTCTTTCTTTATTCCTATGTTGAAAACAGTAAAACCTCCTTCAAGAGAAGCCTATTTCCTGGTGACTACATGGATATATGCGTGTAGTTTTCTTGTCAACAACAACACAGAAGAGTTTTTCCATTGCTTTCTTCTAGGACTTTTTTTCATGTCTCAGTCTAGCTTACTGCCTTAGAATTTCCTGGAGATCTCCCATCCAAGAACTAACCAAGTCTGACCCTGCTTATCTTTGTTTTAGATCAGCCAAGGCTGAAAAGCTGCTGCCATCAAAACCTGCTGCTTCCTTATGTAGTCCCCTTTTTGTACCCATCTCAGTTTCATTCCTCTTCTGTTCCATTTCACTTCAGTAATTTCTCTATTGCTTCTGGAGAACATGCTTTCATATTCATACAACATGCTTAACCTGGCCAAAGACCTAGCAGCTGCAATCATACAGCCCAGTAATCTTGGCTATCACCTGGTTGAGTGTTCTGTGGCTTGGGTATTACATGGACCCCCACAAATGGGTCAATGCAGCTTTCCTCTGGAACTGCATCCCCCTCAAGGTCAGAGCAGCCTCGACCCTGCTGTACTGCAAGTGAATCTTGAAGGCTTGGCTCTTTCTGAGTTGTCTGTTGTTAATTGTTATGGACTTTCCCCCCAGCACGGCCATTTTTATTCTTGTTTTAATTATGTATATTGATGTTTTAACCCTTTGTAAGCCACCCTGAGTCATGTGTGAATGGGCAGGCACAGAAATATTGAGTGAATGAATAAACGAACGAAGAAGGAAGGAAGGAAGGAAGGAAGGAAGGAAGGAAGGAAGGAAGGAAGGAAGGAAGGCAGGCAGGCAGGCAGGCAGGCAGGCAGGCAGGCAGGCAGGCAGGCAGGCAGGCAGGCAGGCAGGCAGGCAGGCAAGTTCAAACAGCTGTTTAAACCAAAAGTCAAACCCAGTTGTGGAGAAAGGAAGTGATGATGTTATTCATAGCAATTCATCAACACAGAGTTCATCTGGAAATATACATGTGGGCAAAGAGGTTAAGAGCATTAATTACTGATACGTTTAGCTGAAGTAACAGCCAAACTCTTGCCTGTTTTCAAAGAAAAAAATGGAGAGAACTCACTCTTTCCAGGGATTTGAGGAGGTTCTGCCTCTCCTTTAGCTTTTGGATACTGATCACAATCTTATGCCTTGCGCCTTTGGTAACATTCTGCAACAGAAACACGGAACACAACATTAGTACACATGCACAGGATATCGCACATGGGGAAGCACAGTTCATCACTCTAGACCGAAGCAACCAATATGGACGAGGTTCCAATAGGGCTTAGCCAACTAACTGCTTAGATAATCTGGACATTTTTTTTTTTTTTGTCTGCGCTCAGTCATTGCTGACCCTGCAGTGACTGCTTGGACGAGTCCTTGCAGTTTTCAAGGCAACTGTTTTTCGGAAGTGGTTTGCCAGAGCCTCCTTCCTAGGGCAGAGCCCAGCTGGCGAGCGCAGGAGGTGGGGTTTCCGTTGCTTCGTGCCCTTTTCGGGCGCGCGGGGTTTTTTGCGCTTACCGGCAACTGCTCCCAACTCCTTTTTTGCAAGGCGCTGCCAGCATTTTTCCTCCCACCGGAGTGAGAGTCCCCATTTATCTACTCAGGTAAGTTTTCGAACTGTTGGGTTGACAGGAACTGGGGAGGAAACAGGAGCTCACCCTGTTTAACACGAAGGCTGGACTCGAACTGCTGAAGTGTCGACCATTTCTGGCCAGCAACTTTCAGCGTCATTAAGCCGCTGCGCCACCGCGTCCCCCTTAATCTGGACATTGGTGGATACTAGATGTGTACATGTCTGAAAGCTGGTAAAATTATTAAATCTTAAGAAAGTTTGCTAGATTCCAGTGTTCTTCCAGTGCTAACTCTTGCATTTGAGCAAATGATTTCACTGTTCACAGGTTACAGTTTAGACTGCAATCACTGCAATTCTGTATAATTTACGTATCTTACCAGATTTCAGGCATTCGAGGCAGGGCCCTCTGGTACATTGTATTATGGCCCCCGAGGCCTGAAAACTTCGTTGAACCTTTTAGATCAAGTCAAAAGGTGCCTGACCTAAATCTATTTGATTCAAATCTTATTTAATTCATTAAAGAGAGATGGACTCTTTTCATTCACAGAAGATTTCTGTTCCAGCAAAGAAAGCCTGCTGGTGGCACGGACCAAGTGATTTCCCTATTCTACCTAAAAATATGATCTAGAATGATCGGAGGTCTGCCTGGAAAAACGGAAGTGGTGATTCTGTGGGATGAAAAAAGAATGGGTATTGTCTGATCTTCATTTCTATCTGCAAGAGCATTCAGAGTAGAATGCTCTCTCTGGCCAGAAAAAAAGGCAGTTTGCTCTAACCCAAATAAAAGCTTTTATAAAAGTTTTTGTAAGATTGGCATTGTCTTTTAGCCATAGGAGGGAATGAACCACTTAAAGTAGTACCTGTCATCAATCAGGATAATGGGTCAGACTGAGAAATGGGCTTTCCCTCTTCAAATCTAGTATTTATTTATATACACACTGATGCAGAATTACTGCTAATAAGAAACTCTAATCAATCTGCTCTTAAATTGGGTGGTCTTAGGCTCTAATGATTAGGCGTCAAATGGCCAAAGCAACTCAGAAGCTAATTTTTAACTAGATAATCTAACATACTTGAGCCTCAAGCTGACATTCAGTCAAGGACATCATTTCATCGTATGTCATCTGGGAAAAAAGGGCAGCGTACTTATGGAGGCGCAGACTTTTGAGCCAGGCAGGAACATCTACATGTAGAACAGACAAATATGACAATTACGTATTAAGAGTAGCAGAGCAACAATTAGGATCATCTGCCCCATAACCAAGCTCCCTGGGCCGATGGCAAAAATGATTTTAAAAACTGTAAATAAATATACAAACGATTAAAAAAGAAATAAAATACACAAATAAACTGTAGTGAAAGGCTGAGATTAAAAATATATAAAAGTCCTTGCTTGTAGGACCTGCCACAAACCCATCTGAGGAGGCTCTGTGAATAAATGCAAATAGGGAATAAGGTTCCGGGGGTGGGGGGGACGCCTCTCTAGGGCACCCCTCTGCTTTTCAAACAATTGTCAGTGGAAGAATGACCTGATTGGCTTGGGAAAGGCAGAAAGAATGGCACTTAGCAAGGCTTGCTGGTTTACTGACATTTCATGTAAGATTATGTTATGTTACTCTTTTACTGCATCTTTTTTTTTTTTTAGATTTTTCAAACCCTAGAAGGGAATTGCAGCAATAATAGAAATAATAAAGTAAGTAAATAATTACAATATACCCAATACAGATGGATACCTGTAATTGTAATAACAATGACAGAAAACCAGCCTCTCTGTGGACATTTTACATATTACACATTTTTCATATCAAACATATGTATTTACTTACCTACCATTGTATGCTGCCTATTCTAGTGACTACAGAATATACAACAGAGCACTGGAAGGCAATGTAGGAGAAATGCTGAGTGTTGTTTGTTCTGTATGATCTAGATTGGGCAGCCAGAGGCCTCATACCTTCTTCCAATTTTACCGTTGTCTGCAAAAATATTTCTGAACTGCCTCTGGACCCAGAAAGACCTCAAATGACTTACACTCCAAACCTTGTAACTGTTTTCTCCAAGGTAGCACCTTTCAGACATGTCAGATTACAACACGCAATGGCTGTCACATCAACACATCATTCGAACTGTAGTCTAACATATCCTATTTCCTGGTTGGGAAAAAAGCTTTCTTTGTATTTATTAACATGCTTTCATGCAATCTCACAACTTAAACCTCAAAAGCCCTATGCAAAACAAAACAAAACATTCTGAGCCATGCTGAGCCTCCTTTGGACTACATTGTTTCGGGGCGCTTTGGGGGTTCCCAAAAGTAACCTTTGGTCCCCAAATCAGTGCGTTGTGTACATCCTTAGAATGAAGCTCATGCATTTCCATTCAGCACTAAGGAAACTTGGACAGAGGGCAAGAAAGCATAAAAGGATAAGCAGTCAAGTTGAATAGCATCTGACAACTCAGGAGATTTTCAGGATCTCAGTGAAGGAGAGATTCTTCTCATCCCTGAGATGCTTTTTAGAAAGAGGCTGAGTCAGCTCTTACCCTTTCTATTAGGAGAGTTTTTTTTTTTTTTTAAGGGTGGTTGGAGGGGCTGTTTTAATCTCTTCAACTCAAATTGTTTTGTTTAAGAGGCAATCCAAAGTCTGGTGAGTCCTGCTCCTTCCAGGTTCATCTAGATTAGGGTTCCTCAACCGTGGCGACTTGAAGATGTGTGGACTACAGCTCCCAGAATTCCCCAACCAGCATGGCTGGCTGGGGAATTCTGGAAGTTGAAGTCCACACACCTTCAAGTTGCCAAGGATGAGGAACCCTGATCTAGATCACATATTCCCCAAATTGGTATCACCTCAAGCTCTCTGGGGATGAAGGCTGTTTAGTCTAATACATCTGGAGGATGTGTCAGACTACAACTCAACCCATGATCTCAAGTGGCTTCTGCCCTCCCCCATTCCTACCTGGGAACAACTGCACTCTAGCGGTGAACTCTGAACTTGAGTATTTCAGAAAGGCCTATGAAGGTTTCATCCACTTAGTGGCTAAGGCCCACTATGTTATCAGCCTTGCAAGTAATTATTGGGCAGGGATGTGTGTTATTCCCTGTTTACATGCAATAACTGGTATTTTGTCCCTTTCCTCTTTTGTTGCCTTTGCTCCCACTGTCTTCCTCTATGTCTTAAAATAATGCAGCCTTTTTTTTTTTTTTTTAATAGACAGGCATGCATTTTAACTCTCCCCTTATTTACAGGTGTATACTGGCTGCACAGTATGACTGCATTATGATTCTGGAAAGCTCATAAACAGGACAGAAGAGCCACCCTCACAGCACCTTTCTGAGGTGCAAAGAGGTGAAATTAGGAAAGACTTAAAGCACAAGATGGCTATATATAGGGTAAGGCTTAAGCCCCAACACAGCATTGTGAACTGCTGGATGTGGCATCTATTTATTTATTATTAAATTTATATACCACCCATCTCCCCCAGAGGGTGACTCTGGGTGGCTTACAATTACCTCAGGTTCAATGAAAACATTCAGTTTTTCCCAGGATGCCCAGGAAGTAGAAAGATGTCAGATGTCATAGTTGACCTTTTAGAACTAGATAGGATTGGCCTGGGAATCAGAAGAAAGCTACTCAGCTCTTTAGAAGATGAAGGAGATAGAGGTTGGATGGATGAATCATGAACAGAAAGGGCTACACCAGGCATGTGCTACCCTAGCAACCTTGCATGGCTTCTAAAAAATACCCATTTCATGCTCTTCAAAACAATGGTTTGATATCAAAGAATTTGTACAAGTTTTACACAGGTCAAGGTATCATTCAGGCACAACATTAAACGTATTCTAGAGAATTATGTTTATTGTGAAGGATTAGTGGACTTATGTACAGAGCCTGTTTGCTCCCACCTCCCTCTTTCCATTAGTGCACCTAGCTAAACAGGTAAAGGGTTTACTTGTTTAGCAGGTTACCCAAACTGATCCTTGTTTCCTATTTCCAAACTGGCCAAAATTACAAAATATCAAGAACAAACTGCACTTTGTGATCCTGATTATAAAGGGAGTAGGAGACCAAGATCTATAATTAGGATGCCATGCTGTAAGAATCATTGCTGCTTTTTTAGCCCCTTACACCAGTGCGAAGAAACAGACTGTGTACCAGCAGAGTATTCATGATAAGGCTGAACTGTCCAGAATCTAAGCGGATTATAATGCTTGTTGCATCAAAATCATCTGCTAATTTAAGGACTTGCAAAATTTGAAACAGTGGTACCAACTGAGTACACCATGTGAATGTTCCTCTCCATTAAAAATTACCTACAAATATGATAAAACTGCAGAAAAATAGTAAAATGGGGGTGCATGAAAAGTAGACATTATTTTCCCTCCTGTGCTGAATTGTTGTTTTGAGAGTTGAGGTTTCACTTTTATTCCTCATAAGCTTTTTACAAGCTTCAGGACCATGGCGGGCACCAGGTTGCACACTTGTACAATCCCCAAGCAATTACTGCACAGCATGAAGTCATGCTAATTATAAAATGCAAATTAGCAGCTGTCCACTAACAGGCTTGCAATTTAATCCTGTTTACTGAGCTGCCATTCTGGTATCTTTCAAATAATTGTGGCTTCTCTTTGTATTTCTTAATTTAAAGCAGTGTTTTTCAAACTTGGCAACTTCAGGGTATGTGGACTTCAACTCCCAGAATTCTGGCTGGGGAATTCTGGGAGTTGAAGTCCACACATCTTAAAGTCGCCAAGGTTGAGAAACACTGCTTGAAACCAAAGAAGGGAAGCTGCAGGCAGTCTTCTAAGTGCCACCTGAAGCGATCTGAAACAAAGAGAAGTAAAAGCCCAATTCCCACAAAGATCCCCTCTTGTAAAGCAGAATGAGCTGCTGCCACACTGGGACTGGGAGGCGCCATTTCCTCATCAAGTTTAGCTGTTAAGGAGAAGCAACAGATGGGAACAGCAAACTCCTGGCTAACATGCCATGAAGGTAAGCACAGATTGAAGAACATATTGTGGGTGATAAAAAAGCTCACCTGTTATGCTGATGATTCGGATGCAGAAATATTCTACACACTGGAGTATTTTCAAATTGGGGCCGTCTAGGTGGGTTGTATGTCAACTCCATAACCCCAGCCAGCAGGGACTTATGTGTGCACACCTGGAGGCATCAGGTCCAGGAAAACTGCTATATTTATTATTCAACAGAATTGCGTAAGACCAGGAGAGCCTTGCTCTATTAAATTAAATACCCAACTGTTCATCTTTCCTACTGGCCAACCAGAAGTTTTGGGAAAATCTGCAAAAAAAAAACCCAACTTGAAGGCTATGGCCCTTCTCTTTAGTTTGCATCCCAGTAACTGTTACTGAAAGGTATGTATGTATTTATTACATTTATATAGCTGCCCATCTCACACAAAGGGAGGACCTGTAACAACATGTTGCAGCCTGAAAGGCAGCTGTTTGAAATTTCAGCCAAAAAAGCTAAGGCCTCTTTTCCTATCACCTTGGGATAGTAAGCTAATTAGTAGGATACAAATACTATCTTTGAGGCTGGTGGATCCATTTAACTATTTCAACTGATATTAAGCCAGGAGGAAGCAACCTGGCACCCCCCCACTCTCCTACATTGTAACCCCCATCCTGTATCATTCAAGCCTGGTCGTTGGGACTCATAGGAAATGCAATACAAAATATCCGAACATTCCTAATTTGCCTTTTTCCTGATTTAAGAGTGGACAATCTTCTTCCACATGCCCCTCTCTGCCCAATCAGATCAGAAACCTAAGACTCTGAACTACATGGCTCAGAGTTATGTGCCTGGACCCTTGTAAATCTTTAACATGTGAGAAGGGATACATGGTGAAATAAATATATATGTGGGGGTAATCATATTAAATGTATTTAATTAATTAAATTTCATTTTTAATTATCCTAACCAAGTGATAGTTGACTTTTTGGCTTGGACACTGAGCAGAGTCAGGACTAATTGGTACCTGGATGGGAGTGGCAACCCCCTTCCACGTTACTTCCCAAAAAAAATCACATGGACACATCTAGTCAAGCTCAACTTCAGGATCTCTCTATTTTTATTTTTCATTCCAACTGAGCTCTTGATCCTGTTCCTTCTTTGTCCTGGCTCCACTCACTTTTTAGAGTGCCATCTCCACTCCTAGGCCCAACGCAGCACCCAGGCCTAAGAAAGGGTGCATACTACAGGCTTAAGTCCTCCGAAGAGAATGCGGCCTCCTTGATCAAGGCCGAGCAGGAAAGCCTTTGCCATCCCAGCCTTGCTTAGGGAATGGTCTGCCTGTCACGGGTTCTTTTTTAAACCATGCCCAACTAGATTGGCCCAGACTCAAGAGAGACACAAAAGCACTGGACCCTGGACGGTGGTTTCTTTTTTATCTCCCTGTAAGGGTTGGGGAGATGTTTCATTTTGTAAAAACAAACATATAAAAGTGATATGTGAGCACTTCCTATATTCTATTCCTATCTTTATACTATTAGTATGATAATTACTGTTACAATATACTAAGACAATGTTTATACTCTATACTATTACTATTCAATATACTATGCTCAGTGTTTCTCAACCTTGACAACTTTAAGATGTGTGGACTTCAACTCCCAGAATTCCCCAGCCAGCATGGCTGGCTGGGGAATTCTGGGAGTTGAAGTCCACACATCTTAAAGTTGTCAAGGTTGAGAAACACTGGTCTATGATATTATTCAATTACTATTACCTATTCCTCTATTACAATTACCTATGTATTATGCGCTATTCTATCACTAGTACGCTTCAATCTTTCTTTCTTAAGCCTGTTCTGCCTCAAGTCCCCTCTCTCTGAGTTTTCTTCTTCTTTTTCCGTTACTGGCCAGCACGTAGGGCTCTTGCACCTTTTTTACACTGTGCTTTGTCTCGTTGTGCGGTTATCCTTCTTTTCCTCTCTTTGGGACCATCCACTCCTTCTGAAGGGAAAACACCTTCTCTTGTTCAGCTGCTGAACTTTGTTGGTGGCTGCAGAGCTCCAAGACACAGACACACACACACACCTCCTCCCTCCCCCCCCCACACCTGTGTCACGGTTACAGCTTTATTGTATGCTGCCACTGGGGAGAAGCCTCACTCAAATGGGAGGGAAAGAAGGCATCACAGGCGTCTGCAATCTTGCTAAGCAGCCTGCTCTTCCACACCGCCCCAGAAGATTAATTAGTTCTCTTCATTTGTGTTCTGGTGTGTGTTTGATATGCATAAACCAGAACCCTAACTCTCCCTTTTTCTCAGCTGGCTATTCTAAAATATCTTTTTTTTTTTTTTTACTGAGTGAGCTCACATCTTGTGCTAAACCCTGGTTTATTGATCACTGTTTATCAAAGAGAGAGCAATTGCCTGGGTTTGCACAACATAGCCAGCCAAAACAAAACAAACCAGGTTATGGCTCAGTGCAATGGATGAACCCAGCTATTGTGCTTCACACTTTCTGTATTGAAATGTTGGACTGCAGAATGCCCTTCTTCTTCAGCTAGCTGGATAGCTGCCTTAGGGGAGGTGTCCCATGTCAGCTAATAAATAAAATAAACAGCAATCACTAATAACTCTTGGCAGACTTTCTCTCAGATCAACCTTTTTAACAGAAGATTTTAAACTGCAGCATAAGCACAGAAAGGTAATTAAAATGCCTCTATATTCTGTTTTTGGATAATGTGTTCCCAACAACTTCAGGGACTTTGTGGGTGCGTATGTGTGCATGTTGTTAAGCAAGCAGGAGAGGAAGGGAAAACTTTCTGTTGTTTCCACTCACCTTTCATACCACTCCCTTCTTCCTGGAATGTGTTACGAGTAGAAGTCTGATCTTCTAAATGTTCACTCCCACCACTCCCTGAAGAGGCTACACTGCTTTGCGGAGACAAGGGGGCATGATCGGAAGGGATGCCCTGAGGTCCTCTATCCCGCAAGTCCTCATGAGACATCCATCCGTGTCCTAGGGGCTGGCTAGGCACAGTCATGGGTGGGGTAAGGGACACAGACCGTTTCAGAGGGCTGTGATGGGTCTGACTCGAGAGAACTGAAACAAAAAAAGTTGGAAAAAAATTAAAGCATGGTATTCCCCCCCCCCATGGTTAGCAGATCAAAGCAAATGTCTCTCTTGAATGCATGAGCAGCAAGAGGGGGCAAGTGATAATTTAAAGCAGTGGTTCTTAAACCGCTTGGTCCAATTACTCCTTTTTCTGCTCTCACATAATGGCAATATCCCCTCCAAAAAACAAACAAACCAGACTGTGGTTTTACGCAAGTGTCTTGGCGATGGCAGTCTGAAACTGGATCCTGGACTCACAAACAAGCAATTAGAAATTGCTCTATTACCCTCAGAATATGTCCAAATAAGTCCCTTGGGAGTAATTACCCCTAATTTAAGAACCACTGGTTTAAAGCATGGATTGTACATACATTTCACTTGCACTAATATGCATTTTTACCTGATTAAATGTTCTTGCTGGGTCATTTTGCTTTAATACTATACTTTACATCTTTTAAGCGGAGTTGCCCCCTAGATGAAAATAAGTCAATTTACCATAACTTCTGAGACTTCCATTACATGGAGCAATACAATATCCTTTTGGTGATAAAACTGTTATTACATTAAGTGGCATCATATCATGAAACTGGTGTTTTTGTTTTTTCAGCAAGGGTCATTTCTACTTAAAACATACAACGTATGAAACATCACTGAAACACAAGTTTGTATAAATAAGGAGGGAAATATGACCTAAAAGAGATGGACTGTGCTCTGCAAGTGGGTGACTGCCAGCTCCACTTCCCTTCCCTAGCCGGCTCTGCTTCTTTTTCCTTTCTTTGAAACATGTTTCCTTTCTCGCCTGCACTTCTGGATCCAATGCTGCAGGTCACGTCTTCACATGCATTCTTATCTCTGCCACCTCTACAACCCTGTCTGCATGTCTACCAAATCAGCCATACTATGGTGAATAAATTTTTTTTCCTCCAAAGTGCTGTGATGTTACTCAGCCGTGTTCCTCAACAACAGACCGCTTGTTTCCTAATCAAGTAAACAGATCTGAGGTGTACCGGAAGACAAGTTACATGACTGCTGTTATTATAAGAACATAATGTTTCTCCTCATGTAGAGAAAGCAGTGCAATGAATTTACTTCCAGAAAGGAGCATTTGGGGTGGGGGGAGGGGATGAGCCTTTGAATCAGTTTTTGACTCCTGGACAAATCCCTGCAGTTTTCTTAGCAAGATTTTGGAAGTGGGTTGCCACTGCCTCCTTCCTAGGGCTGAGAGACTGGCCCAAGGTTGCCCAGCTGGGTCTAGAACTCATGCTCTCCCAGTTTCTAGCCTGGGCCTTCACCACTATACCAAACTGGGTCTCCTGGGAAGGGGGAGATCCTTCCAAAAGAAAGGAGCTAGACAGTTCTCTAAACATAGATATTTGTATTGCTTTTCTCCCCCTCTAAGCTTGGCTTCCCCAGCCTAAGAGGTGATGTCTGACACATCTGGAGGATGCCAAACTGGGAAACAGTGCTCTAAGTTCTCAGTTGCCACTTATCTCACAACTATCTGTACTGGCAAATTGGTTTAAAAAGAAATGGAGGGATACATTTTTGCAGAGGTATTGAACATTATTATCTATGATTCATATTTTTTTAGTGTGGATCATGTGAAGCACCTTAAATGCTTGGCCTTTAGAAGGATGGCTAAATGGCTTTTCAAAAGTAATCAATAAGTAATTCTACAACTAGTCTTTGTTCCAGAGAGGGAGACATTTCCTTACCGATGTCTGTATTTCTGCTGCATCCAGACAAAATCACTGCAGAATATATGTGTGTTTGTGTGTATGTGTGTATTTCCTTACTACAAATTCACAGGCATTTTATAGCCAAACTAAACTTACTCTGGTCCTAGAACCAGGAAGAGTCTGGTACACTATTTCCTATGGACACATTTTAAAACACATAAGCTTGTGTGTGCTACAGCTCATTTCATCAGATACATGGAGTGGCTAAACAGATGTCCAACTGAAATTGGGATAAGGGTGGGGGGAGAGAGGATGATTATATAAATGCAGGTTACATGTGAGACACATTACAAGTATGTTATCAAGTAACAACTGTAATGTGTTAAAAACCCATTATGTTTGTTGAGACCTTTTGAGTCCTACAGCTACATTATACCATGTAGACCTATTTCTTGGAAGTACAGATCTCACTCGAGGCACTCAAAAAAATCCATAAAAGAAGGAAGCATATAAAACATAGACCCAACCTTGTAAAGCCTTAGCTCAAAATAAAAAGTATTGACAATACTTTTTAGCCATCTCAATATACCTATTTAACAATCAAGAATCACTCTTCTTTCAAGGCCGTTATTTGACTTGTCACACTGACTTGGAATTCTGGGGGGCAACTAGGGGTCAAGTTGTTTTCTTGAATACACCAAGTTTGGTTTGTTAAATTGCATTTTTTTAAAAATGTTTGTGCTAATATATTGATATGATGATGGGCCATTAAGTTGGTGCTGACTGTAACCAGCCACATAGATCTTCCTGAGGATGTCTTGTTCCTCAGCCTGTCTCTTCAGGTCTTCTGATGTTTCAGCCATCACTACTCTAATTGGGTCCATCCACCTTGATGCTGGTCATCTTCTTTTTCTCTTTCTTTCCACTGTTTCCAGCATTACAGATTTCATTAGATTTCATTAGATACATTACATAAAGTATCTAAAATACAATAATTTTGCCTTGAGTGAGAACTCTAGATTGATTTGCTTTATCACCCATTTGTTTTTCTTGGCTATTCATAGTATTCTCAAGAATCTCTCCAACACCAAAGTTCAAAAGCACAAATGCTCTTTCTATCCTGGTTCTTCAAAGTCTAACTTTTGCTTTCATAGAGTATTATAGACAAAACCATTGCCTGCATGATTCTGACATATTTCTTCCAAGGAATTCATTGCTACCCTACTAAATGCTAGCCTGCAGCATATTTCTTGACTGCTTCCTTTACTGTTGACAATTGATCCTAAAAGGCAGAAGCTATCCACCCTTTAGTATCTTCATTGTCAAATCTAAAGTTGGTTGCTATACCTATTGTCATTTGCTTGGTCTTTAAACTTTTAAAGTTTAAAAGCTTATTTAACCTTATTTTTTTCCCTGAGCTCTTTGACTTTAATTACCAGAGCTTCCAGATCATGTGCATTTTCAGATATCAGAGTAGCATCGACAGCAAGTCATTGATGTGGAAAAACTATACAGAAGACAGGGAGCCACTGACCACATAGAATGTGGCAAAAGAAAGCACATACTGACTTCTTTTTTGGTATTTGTGGCTTTCTCAATTATCCAGTGGGCCTTAGCGATGTCTGTTGTTCCTTGGCCTTTTCTACAACGAGAACATCTTGCATCTCTGCTTCCATGTAGGGCTCTAATTTGCATTATTCTGCAATTTACATTTTTTAATTTTTTTTTCAACTGTATGTGCTTTGGGCTGCAATTTTGTCTGATAAACATTTCCCAGGTAATTTCTTAATATGCCTAGTGAGGTTAGAAGGTGGCCGTCATTTTTGACTGAATTCCTACTCATTGCTATTGATTGTTGTATACAGGGAGACTGCTCATCCTGAGAGCCTTTTGTACAATGCCCAGAGTCGTTTGATTAGGTTCATTAATATATTTTCACAGTGTGTGTTTCCTAGTCTGGTCCACCTCATAGGGCTGACATCTATCTTTGTCAGCCTTATGAGGTAGACCAGAGAGAAAACATGACCAGATGAGCGAATTCTACTTTATTGTAAGGTTACGTTAACATAATTTTGTAAGGCTGAAAGTACTTCTCTCCACACCCCGCCCATGTCTCCTTTACAGCCCAAAAACTAGGGAGGATCTTTTCTGAGCCTCTTGTCCTGCCCACATTCCTGCTGCAGGCTAAGCTGCCTTTTATCTGACTGCAACCTCGATTGTGTCTTGTTGCCCTGTCTCCCAAAGTCATTCCCACGTACCATTACAATCTTGCAAGTCTGAATGTGCTTCCCTTCCTTCCTCTTTTTTCTTCACATGAATTAATGGGGAGCCTGTCTAGGGCATTTTCATAAACCTCTTGGCCTGGGCTCAAGCCTCATTTATTCGATCACTGCCCTGGTAACAGATCTTTGCTGTGTCCTTCAAGGCCATCCTCTGTACTCACTAGAATGGTGGACATTCCTTTTTTTAAATTCAACATTGGGGCTTGTTGGCAGTCTGTTTTCTTTTTAATTGGCTTTGCTCTTGGTTCTCCATACCGCCCAGCTATTGAACTTTCTTGCTATCTGCTGCTTCTCCAGACCATGCTGGGGAAGGAGTACAGACAACCTTAGCACTTCTAGTCAGATACTAAATATCTGTAAAAAGAACTGCTTGGGTTGATTTTTTTTTTGCTTATATAACCAGCGTGCACCAAATTTTTGCCTGCTGTCCATCTTTGAGCCTCTGGGTTAAGAAGCCATTACTCTCTCATAAAAGCTCCACATCTCAATCTATGACCATTGAAAAATGGTTACAAAAAGGTCCCTCACACTATCAGAGCCAATAAAGACATTTTAACAGAAAGAGAAGGAATGGTGCCTTCACTGCAGGGTGGCTTCCCCCTTAACAATTGCTTTTAATTTTTTTTAGTTTTGCTACTGGCCAAATAAATGCACACATGTATTGAAAATATGGATGGAAAGGGCACTAGCAATTTATTTTCTTTTATGTAAGAAAAAGAAGATTTTTTGTAACTCGAGGGATCATGGGGAGGGGTACTTTTTCAGGCTTTTTAAAAAACTTTTCAAAAACCCGTGAATTCTCTGGAAGAGAATTGACTAACTTATGGCCTAGTTTCATCATTCTGGGGCCAGCAGAATTAAAGACAAATGATGGCCTGCTTTAAACAGATTTCTGAGGGACTGGGGGTTGCTATGTTGAATTGCCCTATTCCAGGTTGTATATGGGTTTGAAAATGCCAAATTGAATTAATATTCATTTATATATGAACTAGATGAGTTTCTGGGCTGGATGACCTGATGGCAGCAAAGAGATACAGGAAATGCATGGCCCTTTGCTGCCATTTAGATTTTGCAGCTCAGATATGGTCACCTACCCAACTCTAGTCCCAAAAATACAGACGGTACCAGATTGGAGAAGATAGATTTAGGCCTCCGCCAATGTTGTGATCAGTAAAAACAGAACTGGGAGATGCTTTAGAGGCAATGCTCATGCAGAACATCTCTCTCTAATGGAAATCCCATCAGCAAAATTATTCCACGAGATTATAACTAGCTGAGTGGCCAAGAAATTTTGTGTAATACTGGTTCTTTCCATATATACATCCTTTCATTGCAGATATTAGCACATTCTCTGTGTAAACAGATGGTTGCTGCCGCCACAAAGCTAAAATAAAGTGAAATAACAGAAGGAGCAATTAAATGGTAGAAAAGGCACTATTTACAAGCTTATCCTACTAATAAATTCAGTGATACTAACAATAAAGATCTACATATTTACTCATAAGAATAATTGAGGATTCTATCAGCAATTTTAAGGAAGCAAATCAGGTTCCTGATTTGCACTTCCACAAACTTTGTACTACAGC
This sequence comes from Python bivittatus, assembly GCF_059951505.1. Classification (NCBI taxonomy): domain Eukaryota; kingdom Metazoa; phylum Chordata; class Lepidosauria; order Squamata; family Pythonidae; genus Python; species Python bivittatus. Next base: position 17,298,528 of record NW_028277087.1, on the reverse strand, counting down.
TTTCAATTTAGAAATCATACCAAATTGTGTATAAACATGTGAAAACCTGAACCTATGTTTAAGACTGAAATGTGTACCAAAATATATTTTAAAGGTCTGTATTTTTTAGAAAAACTTAGTACCTTTCTCCTCATATCCTATAAACTAATTGCAAACTCATTCTTGGGGCTCCTCATCATGTGCCTATAACTTTGGTAAGAAGACATCTTGCTAATGGTCTTTATGTCCTCATGATATCTGATCACCAGCCTTTTACAGAGGCAGTCGAAAGCTCTCTTTAATTGTTCTGTTGTTAAAGTGGTGTTTTCCCAGGCCCATCAATCCTCTGGAAGATGATCTTCCTTTAGAAGAAGAGGAGGAGGAGGAGGAGGAAGAAGAAATAAGAAAATGATAGCTGGTAAGTCCATGGAGCACAGAAGAGGAGCTGATAAAGCAGGGAAGAATAGTCTTGATGTGCTTGCAAACTTGCTTCCTCTCCACCCCACTGATCCATCACTTGGGATATTTGGTGAGGCATGTACAAAAGTGGTAGGGCTTGCAATTTTGATGTTTCCACCATCTTGCCTGTTCTGACCATCACAGACACACACACGAATGCCCATGATCATAATCATGCCTGTGTGGACTGAACAGGCAATTTCAAGTTAAAAGCGGACTGAACCTTACAAATTAAAGGCTACTGAAAATGGTTCTTATTCACACTGCCAACCTGGTCCAGACCTTCAGCTCATTAGCCATTTGCTCCAACAGGAGAGTTTTAAAGCAAGTGTTTTGTGTTCTACCTGATTAGTCAAGGTTACTGACACATTTTCTGAATTTGGTCTATTGTTCTTATGGAAATACCAGAAATATAGTTCATTGTAGAAGTCATATAGACACCAATCTGTGTTTTAATTATATACTGTACTTATGAAATTACGTAGTCACACTTTCTGGCACCTTCTACAAGAGAAATTTAGTGAATACAGAAGCATATGCATTGTTGAGCATGTATATACATACACATAAAGTTGTTCAATATTTAGACCTGAATACTGCACACCTCTACATGCAAATATATGGGTAACACCCGATGGTTCTGGGTCAGCCCAATGACAGCTCACAAAAAACGCTTGATTAGGATTAAATGAGGTTGGATAGTTGGTAGTTGTGAAAACCCAACGATTGCCTTAATATTTTATATGAACAGAATCATTATATTAAGCCATAATATACTTTATTTGGGCACAGCAGCTGTGTTTTCTTAACCTAGGTTTAGTGTGTTGTATGAACCCAGCTCATGAGGTAACTGCATCCCTGGATTGATAGCCTTGAAGTAACTAGGCTGATAAAAGTTCACTCACCCTGTTTCTCTTGTTTCCCTGTTCTTTAAACTCTTTGTTTTGACTGATTTATTATTTCTGCACTATCAAATAAAGCAAATTCTACCCTCTCCAAATTATACGTGCCAACACTAGGAAATGTGTATATGGAAGGGAGAATTACTCAGCTGAAATTATCGTCCTACAGCTGTGCGTGCTAAAAAGGGAAAGCAAGAAATATCAAAGGACAACATTGCTTTTGAACTAAGTAATCAAGAAGGAAATACCGATTGCTGAGAAAGTCTGGCAGGCAAATTTAAAAATCGACATTTGAAAGCCCCAAAGATTTAATGCACAGGCGGATGCAATCAGCCACCATGAGTTTTGGCAGGGAGAGAACAGTAATTGTTAACATTGTAAAGGACTAGTTTTCTATGGCCACAAACTTCAAATTATCAGCAGGGAAGTTCTGCCATTTCAGATGCACAGAACTAGTGGTCAAAAACAGACTTTCTAATGTGTGAGGTTCCCCACAGTTTGACACTTTCCCTGCTCCTCTTTAATAAGCCACTGGGTAAGGTCATCTGGTGGTCAGATATCATTAGCATGTTCCCCATTTATACATGCCTACTCTAGGCTAGCCAAGTGATGGTGCTGAGATGCTTTCTCACTGTCTGGAGGCTCTAGGAGGCTAGATGGGGAGCAAAAGGCTCAGGGTCAGGCTCAGTCCCAGCAAGACTGGATAGCTATGGGGTTTGAGACCTGCTGAAGACTTGCCCTCTTTGGCTCTGAAGGGGTAGCACTTCCCAGATAGAGGTGGTATGCAATTTGGGTCCATCTAGACCAGTGTTTCTCAACCTTGGCAACTTGAAGATGTATGGACTTCAACTCCCAAAATTCCCCAGCCAGCATGTTGAAGTCCACATATCTTCAAGTTGCCAAGGTTGAGAAAGACTGATCTAGGCTCTTGGCTCCTGCTTGAGGAGCAGGTGGCAGTTGCAGCTAGGAGGGTTTTTGCACAGTTCCACCTTGTGCAGCAATTGTACCCATTCCTAGACCAGAAGGCCCTGATCACTCACACTCATGCTTTGGTCATCTCCCATTGGACTACTGTAATGCGCTCTACATGGGGCTACCCTTAAGGACCCCTCAGAAGTTGCACTTGGTCCAGAATGCAGCGGTGTGGGGAGCTATGGGCATGCCACAGTCCATCTCTACTATGCAAACTGAATTGGCTCTCAGAGAATGTCTGGGTGGAATTCAAGGTGCTGGCTATCACCTATAAAGCCTTCACGGTACAGGGCCAGGTATCTGTGGGACTGCTCCTCTCCAATTAGCTCTCCTTATCCCATAATGTCTGACAGGATGGACATGCTCAGGGTCCCTTCTATTAAACAATATGTTCTAAAGGGACCCAGGAAGTGTGCCTTCTCTGTTGCAGCACTTGCTCTATGGGACCCCACAGGGATTCAGATGGCCCTGACTTTGCCAGTCTTTCCTAAGGCATTAAAGACCTTGTTCTTGCCCTGAGCATTGGGCCCAGCTAATGGGTGAGCCTGTTTTTGTTGCCATGCCGTTGCCCATTGGGTCTTGCTCCAAACAGATTGTTTCCTTGTTGTTAATTGATTTTAATTATTACATTGTTATGTTTACTGTTAGCCACCCAGAACTGCATGTAATAAATGTAATAAGTAAGTAAAGAAAAAGGTATACACATAGAAGATTGCTGAACTTACATTTTTTCCTTAACAAATTGTAAAAGATTGCCCTTTGACTGTGCCAGGTGGCTCCAACCTCTAAGTTAAAGATTTTTTTTTTTGACACATACTTTTCAGTGCTTAAAAAAATGTTCCAGTGGGTATGCTCCAAATGCTGGCAAGCAGTTAGCTGTTTGCAAATAATCAGCAAGGCTAAGCATCAGACAAAATTAGACAAAAAGGAAAAAAAAACATGGAATGCCCTGCAAAACTGCAGAGAATTCAGATTGCCAATTGTTGAATTGTTCAGTTACAGCTCAGCATCCTTGTTCTTTCCAATAGTTTTCTACTGGAGGCGATATAGGAATAGCTGCTACATATTGCAGAAGAAAAATAGTTTTCATGGCAATCTGTTTAACACCTTTCACAGAGGATAAATGGGCACCAAACTGCCAAATCTGCAATCTTTTTCTTCATATAGAGCTGTCATATTCAGCAGGATATGCATGTTTTGAAAATGATTTGAAAGAGGTATTTCAGAATGTGTGGAAGCATGAGTAAGGCATCTTTTTAAAGCAGCTGCATTTTTTTTAGGTTTGCACCTTTATAATTTCTGTAATCTCTAGATCTTTTTAAGTGACTCTGGAGAGGACATCACTCAGTGGCAAAGGACCTGTTTTGCCAGAAGAAGACCCCAGGTTCAATCCTGAGCATTTCTGGGTGGAAAAACAACTGGTACTCACTATACAGTGGTGAGAAATGTTCCTAAAATCCAGTCTGATTCAGTTTGGGTTTTCTGATCCATTTTAGTTATGTTAAAAATGGGGAGGCCTTCCAAATGCCTCCTAAGTCAAAAACTATCTCTAATGACATCAATGAAGGATGTGTTAGAACCTTGCAGGTGAGAACAGCTGATGATTTAGGATGAGAGCCTTTCTTCTTCCTGACCTGGGGATTTAAAGGGAAGGGCTAAGGAGGAAGATGCAGGGCCTGGGAAATAAACTTATGATCCAGACTGAAAAAACTCACGGGGCCCAATTAGAACTATGGGCTTGAAGTTCCTATGCCTACCTTTGCTGAAGAAATTGGGAAATTATCAGGATCTTTCAACATGTATATATTCTAGTATCATCCTGTGGCCCTTATCTCAAATATTAAATCACTTTAACTGGCTTACACTTGCAGTCTATCTCACACATTTATTCTGGCTCTCCAGTTGCTGGAGGACTCCAACTTCTATCAGCCTCAGCCAGCAGGACCACTGATCAGGGAGGACAGGAATTGAAAACCAGCAATATCAGAAGTGCCACAAGTTTTTTTTCCCTTGCATCACACTGCGCCACCAAAGAGCTGCACCTCAATTCAGTTTGAAATATCATTTCTTTTTGATAAAAATCTGTAATCAAACCAGCTCCAAACCAAACCAAGCAACAAAAACAAAAAATCAATACATGAAACAGGAACTGTGAGATCTTCTCCTGCTTCCATCTCCACAAACATTTATTGCAGTTTCTTCCCACTCTGCTCTTTGGGTCAAGTGATTTGCAGACCAGAATACACTGATTACTTTGTGGTTATAGAAGCTACTCTAAACCCATGGTGAATTCTATAAGTACCACATCTACAAAAAGTAACAGTAATGGGAACACTATCAGCCTGTAATATTTGCTTTGGAGAAAGAGGAGCAGGCTGATCAGTCCTGGAAGTCAAGATTCCTGGAATTTGGCATTTACTTGCTTATGCCTTTGTAAGTGGATTAAGTACAGATATATTGCCTCCCTCTAAATGTGATGACCAACAGAAAAACTCACAACTGATCTGCCCTTTCCAACTGGCTATTGTTCACATATAAATATTTTATTATGAGGTATTTCCGCTGAATTTTCTAGCTTTAGATTATTCACTGCACACTAATGTGATTGTCAAGCAACTTTTATGTCCTCTCATGAAAATTTGACTTAAAGTGAAGAATAATGAGGGACAACTTGCAACAGGAATAGGGAAAAGGCAGAGTGTTTGACGATCGTAGCAGATCAACAACTACTTCCATTTCTAATGGCGTAACAATGTCTACAATTGGAGCAAAAATTGTAATTGTTGGTCACTGGTGGCTTTGTGCTGATTTCTCATTTTCCAGCCTTTGTGTTCTTTAACTGTAGAACAGAAGTATTAATTGGTCACCTTCAACCATGCAGTTATCCCAACACATGGGATAAATAAATGTAATAGAAAACTATTATTTCTATTACTAAATAAAATTGTATACTTGGTTCCAAAAGTAAATATTAGAGATCTAATTTAAAAGAAGGTAGCTACTGCAAGATTGCAATTATCCACTCTGATTTACTGTATATTGTCATTTCATAAATGCTTCCTGAATCTATCATTGCCCTGTGTGACCTAAGTAGTACCTCCTAAAACCCAACCAGCACTCCTCTGTGGCTCTGCTCTAGAAAGCCTGGTATTACTAAGCAAACTATCTTTCAACATGTGTCTTCAACTAGTGTTTTCTCCCAGAGAAATGACTGATAAATTTGGAAGAATCCCAAAAGCATAATAAATATAGCTGAATTTACTTGTAACACTATGCACTTATTTAAAACTTCTGAGTACCTTCCCCCTTCACCCAATGGATTCCAGAGTGATCAACGGGAAATGATGGGAACTGTAGTCTTATGTGGAAAGACTGAGATTGGGGGATTACAACCTTCTTGGTCCTCCTTGATCTCCTAGCAGCTTTTGATTCCACCTTCCATGGTATTCTTCTGAACCGTCTTCAAGGGATTGGAGTAGGGGCATTGTTTTGCAGTGATTCTCCTCCTTCCTCAAGGGGTGGTTTCAGTTGGGGAGGGGGGAGAGATCTGTCCAGAAATCTCTACTTTGTGGACTCCCTCGGAGCTCTTCACCCTCTCCACTTCTTTTTAATAACTACATAAAATTGCTAGGCGAGGTCAACCATTGCCATGGGGTCTGGTGTCATCAGTACCCTGATAATACCCTGCTATATATCCCAGACCTGGACCAAACAGATGATGAAATATTAGTATTAATACTGAATCAGTGCCTAGAAGTTGTCAGGGTCTGGATGGGAAGGAACAAACTTGTTCAGATTCTGAAATCAAATCTGCCTCACATGTGCTTCCTCACTGTCCGCTGTATGCTCAATGGCACACAGAGCTAAATGCATCCACTGTTAGATCCTTCACTTGTTTGCTGCACCGGGAAGTCTACTAAGTCTACTACATACTACTTAGCAATCAATCCGTCAATATCTCTAAGATAGTGACAAAATATCTGTCAGTGGCATTGGCTCCTAGAAGCCGACTTCTTCCCATGTAATGTAAACTATGGTCAGTTATTTCTATAGTGTATATTTTATGAATTTGTAAATTGTTGTTTGGTCCTGAACTGTAAAGACAATAAAGTGAAGTTGCAAATCCACACATCAAAGGGACAGCAAGTTGCAGAAGAACGCCTCATCCATTCTTTTGACATTTCACATACTTCGACTTGAGGCAATCAATTGGCAATACAAACACAATGCTTTAACTTCAAAAAAGCAGCATAAAAATACAAAAAAGACTTGCTAACTAATTACAGGCACACCTGTCACCATCAGCACCCAAACATCCTGCAGAACAACCAGGTCTTTACTGCCTTCCTAAAAGCCAGGAGGTTGAGGACATTCCAACTTTGGTAGGCAGGTAAGGTATTCTACAGTGTGGAGGCAGCTACAGAGAGGGGGTGTTGTCCATCCCCCACCCCCTTCACTTTATTTTGGGCACCCTTGGCATTCCTTCCTTAAAAGAATGCTAGTGACCAACCAAACTTTACAACAATTTAGTTTTACTTATCCTCAAACTGCTTTGGGGTACGGTTTGCCTAGGCTTACATCAGAGAAAGAAATCTTGCCTTCCCGAACTTGCCAAAGTATATCTCCCAGGACCCTCAGCCATCATGGCTAATGGTGGAGGAAATATTGTTCAGTAAGATCTGCAGGTCATAGAGTTAGATGGAATCTGACTCCCTCTAAGCAGGCAATGTTCGTGCAGCACGAGCCATGCCTGTTTCTTTCCTTTTGGGCTGGGGGGTTGCAGAAAGCATAGCAGGGATGCAGGGATATAACTGAAGGGGGCAAAGCAGTAAATGTTGGCCTCCTTTCTAATGTTTTGTGGGATCCTTTTTAAAAAAATTGATATGTTGAGTCTATTGCAGCTCCGTTCACTGTTTTACTGCTCATTTTAAACAAGCGGAAAATTGAACTCATGCAGATAGGTGGCTGGCATAGAATTTTAGCAACATAATCTTGAGAATGGTTTGGGGATTGCAAAAAACAAACCAACAAATCCAGTCCAGGTGCTCATCTGACTGCAGACTTCATAAATGTTATCTGCATGTTTTCATTCTATATGTGCAAGTGAAAGACTGTTAACGCTTCTTTAAGTAACAATGTTAAATTTAGAACGTCAACGTCTAAAAAAACCCTGCCTTTCCAAAGCATGCATCTAAATGCCATGTGGATACACAATCTGTAGATTCTAAATGTACGTGTTGTATTTAAAATCCTACTTTAAAAAATTTCCAGCAGGGGAGAAATTTCGCAAACCTCTCGTTGAACAAGTGCGACGTGTTAGCCAGAGCAAGCTGTGCTCCTAGCGAGAGCAGAACGCCCTCATTGTAGCAAGTCAGGAAGTATCTTGGGCTGGGACAAGGGCTATTTGTGTAGGAACGACATGGAGAGAACATTCAGGCAAAAGGGAAAAAAAGTATTACATAGCAGCTCTTTCGGTGGGAAAAGATGCTTCATGCCAGAAGTGTAGCTGAATAGAACATTGTGCACGAAGCAGAGACTGGCTCAGAAAGGAGCACCCAATGAGAAGGAGATGATGCTCAAAGGAAGCCACATCCACCTTTGCTGGGACAGGTTCACCTGGTCGAGAACCTGCCTTTGAAAAGGCTTCACTTAGAGGAAGAAGAGCGTCATGATGGAACTTTAGAGAGAGAGGTTAAAATATAATTGTACTTCAACTGTGGTGAAGAATATAGGAAGCTACTTCTTTATATCTTTCTCTTTTTTCTTCTATTTTCTTATTGCACTTTTAGCTTTCTCTGTTATTTTACTCTTTTTCATTTTCTCTGCTCTAATTTAGCTGTTATTGTTGTTCTTAAAACTTTTAATAGATTGATTCACGGCACTTCTAAAATCATGTGAAATAGATATGGACAGCCTTCCGCCAGCAGATTTGTAAGGCTGCTTAACTCAACACTAACTCTGAATGGCATACAGATTAAAAACAGATACAACACTGTAAAGCAAGCAAAAAAGAATGGTAATGATTATAAATGAAATGAAATGAAATGAAATGAAATGAAAGAAAAATAGGTATATCATGTGCCTGTGAAACTGTGAGAGAAAAGGATGAGTGTAAGAGATCTGAATGAAGAGTGTCTGGTTTTAAGGAGTCGATGAATATTTGGAGAGAAGCGAAGGTATAGATTTAATTATGAATAAGACTAATATTATGTTAGAATATATGATTTTATTTATTTACAGTATTTATATGCTGATGACTCTACAAGGACTTCTAGTGGTTTACAAAATACTGAATATAAAATGCTTATAACAATAAAATGTCCCACCCTAACCCAGCATCCATGTTTTCACAACCAATTCCATTCTTAAAAGCTCTGCAGACAAGCTATATTTTAACCACATTCTAAAGTACCATCAAGAATGGCACCATTTGGATCTCCATTGGTAAACTGCATTCTTTACTGTTGGTTTTTGTATTTTTAATTATTATTGTTGTTTTTCATGTTGTGAGCCATCAAGAATCAAACCGCTCAAATGGATTGGTTCTACCTGTAGCATCTCACAAGTGACAAGTCACTGGATGACCCCTCCTCTCCCTTTCACCAAACTGAACTACCCACTTCAGAAGGAATGTAACTGCTGCAAAACAGAGCCGCCTACTCTTCAACTCTGCTGGAAGCCCAGAAGGATTTCAGTTAAGAGTATCCAAAGTCACCAAAAAATCTAGTAGGATGAGGAGGGATACACCCCCCAGCCAGTTCCCAACATCAGGACAACCAGTTTGGTTCCCATCTGTCAGCCCTTTGAGGTAAGCCAGGTCAAGAACACAGCAGGAATTTCAGGAATACTACTTCATTGTTGTTGTAGGATATGGTAACAGAATCTTGAAAGCCTGTCCAAGGTTCTCTCTGTCCCACTTTATATTAAACAAAATCGAGGCAGGTTTATTTTGAGCTTCTTTCCCATACTTGCTTCAGTCTCTGGACTATGTCATCTTTCCTCAAGTCACTCTTTGATGGTTCTTTCATACCTTCCCCAAGGTTATGCCTAATATAAGATCTGAATCCTGACCAAAAGGGGTCCAGATAACCCACTTCATCTAGATCAGTTTGTACTTGCAGTCCCACCTCTCTCCCAACCATCTCCACTAGAAAAGGAAGGTTGGAAGCCAAGTGATAGCTGTCCTAAACTGAGTGGATCTAAGGAACGGGATACCCCACCTCCTTCATGAAGAAGGTAAGAATGCTTCTTGACCATCTCCTGGATCCAGCCACTCACACTCCCCATGCTTTCTGAAGAATTTATTATTGTGAGCCACCCAGAGTCACCCGTTGGGGGAGATGGGCGGCATACAAGTTTGATAATAAATAAATAAATAAATAAATAAATAATAAATAAATAAATAAATAAATAAATAAATAAGCAAGCAAGCTAGGGTGGGCAAGAATCTAGCCCATGTGTGGCAGAATTCAGACTATAGCCCACCCTATCCACTTCCTTGGAACCAACATGCAGTGTCCCAAGTGACACTGAGCTATACAACCTGTTACCTCCCCTGACTCTACAGACAAGAAGAAAGGAGTCTGGGGCTTAATTTTATTTTGTATCACCCATCATCGCCATTGTCGTAGTTATTATGATGATGCTTCACATTTTGCTCAATCATCTAATACAAAGTTCTGCACCCAAGGCATAGCCCATGAGATCAGAGAAGAGCACTTGAGGCCTTTTTAATATTTCTAGCCTTCTCAAAATCTGCGCTCCTGATTTTGAGTCCATCACTGCCCCCCTCTGCAGACCCTGCTGCATGAAACTGGCTTTGTTCAGTAAAAAGTATCTGTTCTTCTACAAGAAAATAGTAAAACATATTGATTAGAAATGTAGAACTGATGTAACTAAAAACCTAAAATATTCTACTAGGAAGGAGAAAAGAGCAAAACAAGGCATCCAAAAGCCGTCGTGAATTATCTGCGTTGCTTAATTGTGGGTTTCCCACACATGGACAGAGAGGTCAAACTGTGGCTTCCCACAAGAAAGTTTTTTATGTAGCCACTTGCTTTAATGTGCTGGTAGTTGTTGTAACAGTTGCATGTTTTGTCTGTCTGCTTTTGCGCAAGCAAATATGATCTGGCTTCCTGCCATCCTTACTTGTCTACACTGTTTCATAATCAGTTATAAAGATGCAGAGGGTTAAGAGACAATCCTCATTACTGGAAACGAGCAGCTACATCATGTCACACACGATGATGCTCTAGCATCATCTGGTGTTGAGGGATGCTCAGAGTTCTAATTCAGCTGCATCTGGAGGATCATAGGTCCTCTGCATTAAATTTATAAGAAACTCTTTTAACACACCATGGAGAAAACTGAAACTATAATAAATCGATTTGCTGTTATACATTACTGATTAAATTCTTTTACTTTAGGTCAGTCAAGTACTGTGTTATCCTCTTCTTAAACTTATTTGCTGTAGAGAAAACATCTGTATGACAATGGAGGAGATGTGATACCAAAATGTATCTGAGTGGGTATGCGCACGTGCATGGATGACTACTCATAGAGGCACAGAGAAGTTTTACTGCACTACTGGTTTTCTTTGTATTTTGCATCCTATGTTTGTTCTAATAAGGAACTGAGAGGACAGTTTTGCCAGACAGTTGCTGTAGCACTTTCTTGATTGTCCACAAGTCTTTTCCTACTACATCTTATTTCTGGTAGGTGTGGATATGCAAAATACCACTGAGGTTACTATTGGGATTATTAAATATGTAAAGCACCTCTAGTTTCTTGCTTTTACATCTTCTGCACCTATAATTTCTTATTCAGTGTGGTGATGGAATGGATTAGAAATGAAGTCCCCAATATTGAATACTGGGACAGAAATATAACTCCTTCCATTTTTTTCTTTTATGTCAAAAGAGTTAAATAGTTTGTAACCATTTATATATTATTTGTAAGGTGCATGTTTGAAAGGTGTACTTGTCTATCAATCCAGAATATATCCACATTGAGGACAATGATGTATGATATATCTTAATACCATAAAATCAAATCTCCACGTGGAACTTGGAGTAATTTGAAAGGAAAGAGACTTCAACAGTCATCTAATCTGACCTCTTTCTGATTCAGGCAAACCACTTTTATACTAACCCTAATAAGTGGCCATTCAGACTCTGCTTAACAACTTCTGACAAAGAGGAGACCACTCCCTCCCAAAGCAGTTTCTCCTTTGAAAGTCTATCTTCTGACCAAAGAAGACTTTGTGCATACAATTTTCCAAAACATAGAAGCAAAAATAAATGCCATAACACCTACACATCAAGATGATTAAATTGTCTGCATCACCTGTTTAGGGGAGATCAACAATTCCCTCATAACTGATTCTAATGTTAATTTGCTCTTACTATTAGGATGTTTTTCCTAACATTCAGCCCAAATCTGCCCTTTTGTAACTTAAATATACTATTCCATGTTCTGCACTATGTGTTGAGTAATGCACCATTTGTTTACAAACTTGGAACCCAACTGATGCATCATCTCAAGGGCTTCATTAGCTCTTCATAAAATTCTCCTCAAACTTTATGATGTGTACAAAGAAACAACTGTAGGAAATCAACAAAACAGCTTATTGTTCTTTAAAGGCTAAATACTGTATCATGGACAGTATATTTCTTGGTAAACCAGAGAATGTTTAGGCATGATGCTTTCTGTACTTCTAAAACAAGATTCTCTGTAGCTTTTTTAGCAACAGGCTGATGCAGTTATCTCTCTGGAAATGGCACAAATTCAGTATTTATTTAGATAACAATAAAAAACACAACTTCCACTTTGTCAGAGAATAAAGCATATGTATGAAGCAAAGGTGACTAGCTAAAGTAGGAGAGGGAATTAAATGATAATCCAGAGAGTTGGGTGAATGAGCTCTATTGTACACATACTATACTATGTTTAACTGAACTAAAGATGATCCTGGGTTTAAGTCAATTCCACCTCTCACCCTGGAAGGTTATGCAACAAAGATTTTGCTCCCTTTAACAAGTTCTTGAGATGTTCCTCTAATTTTTTTAGATGTTCCTAAAAATTATGTACTGTGCAAACTCAGGGAGGCAGTGAAGGACAGGAAGGTCTGGCGCAATATGGTTCATGGGGTCATGAAGAGTTGGACACGACTTAACAACTGAACAACGACGAAAAAAAATTATTTAGGAGAAAAAAAACTACGCTTCCTGTCCGATAAATTTAGTACTGCAGAAAGTTACTCTATAAATATTGTCTTGTTTTGTGACATGCAATTAATGGCTAGGGTTGCAGTTGAGTAACATTATCATCTGCAATATTTTTGACTTAGTCCATTGAACATCTATGAAGGATGAAGCTCCTGCTCATTTTAATCATCCTTATTTAGGAAAAATTCCAGGTGAAACATTCCCAAACCTGATGCTCTCCAGATGTGCTGGAATGGAACTCCCAGAACTCCTTTCCAGCATCATACTTAGGGAAAACTGCTGCTCTAGCAGACTGGGACCTTTATCTTTCAATCCACCTCTCACTGTATTAAACATTATTACTGAAAATGTAGGGGCATGCAAAATACCTCAAATTTAAAATGTTTGGATCTCAAACTAACCTAATTTGAGCTTGAAAGAGCTGTTTTTTGCTTGAAACATATTGTCCCAACTTTACCGTAAATGTTCTGATGCTATTCCAATCATTCTGGAAGTATTCTAAACTTGTTACAGCTAAGCTTGAACCCATCTGGTAAGGCAAAATAGTTTTTCACATTCAAAATGGTGCATTTCCACCTCAAGTGGAGCAAATTTGAAATGGTACCCTTCAAAATCAGACCAGGGCATTTTAAGCTTTGGAATGTTTTGCACTATTGCACTATTTAAGGCCACTGTTTGTGCTGCCCATTTTGAACTTGGCAGATGCATTAGTTAGGCCATCTCTTTCTGTCTTCTGACCTCAACCTAGTGCAAAACATCAACCTTTAAAAATATGACTGACTTACTTGTGCCTGTGCCAGTCCCAATCGTGTTGATGGTTGCAGGAACGGAGGACGAGGAATAGAGAGGGAGGTGACCATTCTCACACCCCAGGTTTTTATCCTGCCAGCTGGAGGCATTCACACATATGCCAGAGTCCCGAGAGCTCTGCCACCCGTTGAGTTTATCATCCGAGTTCTGTCTTTGGTGATAGTAATGTGACTGCCCGTAATCCACCGAGTCAGACCGGCCTCTGTTTTGGCTGCCAAAAGTCCCTGATGTGCGGTCCTCCAAGTGGTTCAACCACATGGCAAGAGCACTCCTGTCCTCCAGAGATGTGGCAGGATGGATCAAAGCATAGGACAGGAGTTGCCTGCTCTCCTCTATGTGTTGATTGTGTTCGATTGAATGAGCCAGGATTTTGGGAAGGAGTTTCATGTACTCCACTTTTCCTTCAATATTCCCTGGCTTCAGCAAAGGCAGGTGGGTGAGCAATAGAGAAATTACTTTGTCCTTTGATTCTTGCTGCCACTGGTTAATGATTCCTGTTGGGCCGAAAAAAAATGGGGGAGGGAGGAGTGGAGAGGAGAGAGAAAGAGAGAGTTGTGAAATCAGGAAACAAGCCTAGGAAATAAATAAATAGATTTTAAAACACTATGAATAGCTTTATGACACTAATCTCATCAATAATCAAATTATTCTTTCTTCTACTGCAGTAAAAATAAAGATGCAAAATAAAAACAAACAACAATAAAGCAGGATAATACTGTGGCTGTATGCAAGCTTTTGAATCACAAAGAACCTTCAAGCAAGTTCAAGTGTGGTCTGGGGAGACATTATGTTTGCTCTTGCAAATGAAGAAATGTCCACTGTTGTTTCAAATTCATATCAATTTGTACCTAGAAACATACCCTCCTCAAGATTCAACTTCTCTGAATAGTGTCCTCTTGTAAATATGTCTTAAAACGGAACCAACCACCAAAATGGTTAACTGCCCTACTTGATCCAAACATACTCATATTGCTCTTTTGTAGTACGGATCACTTTGTGGGGTTTTTTCCAATCATGTGACCTGGGGATCATGGAAGTTGCAGTCTAACAGAGGGAGAATTGGGGTATGTGCCTGGTCACCTGAAAAGGACAGGGACTGACCATTTTACAATCCAGCTGCAGTAGCCACTGCTATGTAATATGTCTTCACTCTGCTGCAATTCTCTGCTGGCCAATGATACAGAGCAGGGGACGAAAACATGTAACTTCACATCATACTGCAAATCAGCCTTCCCCACCCTGTTGCCTGGGAAATCCAGATGTGCTGGCACTAGATGTGTTAGGGTTACCATATCTGAACTACATGAATGATTTGTGCAGACAACAGAGTGGTATCTCCAACACTCTTGGCAGCCACCAGGTTGGCAAAAATGGCTATGCATACTGTTATCCATTAACCCTAGGAGGGATCACAGTTCTGCAGGGGGAAAGATCAGACTCAGCTGGGCACTATAACCTTTATAATGAAGTTTATAGTAGCTTCTGAATTCAGCTGCCAGGAATCCAGGACAGTTAAAAATGTGTAATTTACCAATGGGGGGGGGGGACAACAGATTAATTTAAATTACAAAAATATGTTAAATGAAAAAATAAAACATCAATTGTATGAAGTTCTTTGTATAAATGCACATTTTTATAAGATACAGATTGTTTGAAACAATCATATTACACTATCATACTCAAACACCTTGAGGCCAAGGCTGCTTTTCTATTTAAAGACAGCCCTGTGGGGAGCCCTACTCAGTTCAGATGGGAAATCATACCTGGAAATAAAGACACAATTTGATTTTTTAAAATGTGTAATTAATTGCCGGTTGTTAGCCTGATATAGCTTGCCACCAACATTGAACAGACAGCAAGTTATTTATTAGATAAGCAAGACATCATAGTCTATTTCTAAAGTAGCAAAATATTATTATAAAATGAATCCTTCGAAAACATATAAAAACTTCAGTTATAAATCAAGGTGCTTTGATAGTGAAGGCAGCAACCCAAACTGGAATGATTTACATTTTAGGATTCCACTGAATAATATTTACTCTTGCTTTAAAAAATCTGAAGGTAAAAGATTCACTCAACCATCTTTTCCTTTCATGATTTAAATCAACCTTGTACAATCTGATAGATATGTTGGGAATCCAACCAAACCTCCAGTTCTGCTTTCCTACAGCCATTCATAATTCTAGCTGCAATGCTGAGTCCTGTCTCTGTCTATTCATTCTCCATTGTAAATATGAAATATTGGGTTAACCAGGGTGACGTCCATTCCTGTTTTGAAATAGGATGGTACAAATGTGGCTCAGAGGCAGACAGCCAAATGCCTTTGCAAGTGGTTATACGTAAAGGGAGGTTTATTGAAAGATAAGTCACTACTAAAGAAAGAAAACTGAATGCCTGCGTAGTAGAGAAAGATGACAGGAATTCCATTTTTTGGCACATATGCGCCTGAACTGTCTCAACCCACACAGTCCTCTCTCTGTCATCTGCCACCTTCAAGATAACAAATGGCTCAAACCCACAAAGACAGCTCATGTTTCAAAAGTGGACACTTACACAAATGACAACTAGCTGAGAAAGAAAGAAAAGCATTTTGTGGCTGATCAGAGACTTTATTAAAAGGTAACCTTTAGATAATTATTGTTTATATGAGAGAAGGGTAATATTTTTGTATTACTGGTTGCAGCTGTTGGTATGTGAGCACAATGCTTTTCCTGATTAAATTGAAGGCAATTCCATCTAATATTTCCTCTTAGAAGAGTGGGTAGACATCTTCTTTACAAATGCTTGCTAAGATACCAGTTCATAATGTTTCCCATCTCTTACTATTCACTCTTCATAAGGCAGCTCTTAAAAATAGTCCAAAAATTGCAGCTGGTCAAACATGCAACAGTGTGAGTGGTGAATGGGCTTTCCATGAGTAGCTGCATACAATCTGTTGAAACATCTGCACTAGCTGTCAATTCTTTTATAGATCCAATTCAAGGCACTCACTATGGTTAGTGGCTTATTACGATTACACTGATTAGACCAGAGTTACTTTCAAAACTGCTACCTTTAAAACACTCTGCCCCATGCTTTTAAGTCATTTTTCCAGTCCCGTTTTACATTTAACATCAACAACTAATTTGGCTTTTTTCACACAGCATTTATAATGCTTTATCTTTGGAGTTGAAGTTGATTTCCTATAGTTTGGTCCTTCTGTTGTTGGATTTTGTAGTTTTAATTGGTGACTGAATTTTATTGTTGCATATTATTAATTTTTTGTAAGATATCTAGAATCATTTTGACTAGGCAGCGTAAATATCCATTAAATTACTAAATAAATGTCAGAGACTAGTCAACAGTATCAGGAATCCTACTGCATATTTACTACCTCTTTACTGGGAAACAGAATGAAGGAACATTATTCCGTGGAGCCAAAAAATGATGGAGGCGTACATTATAACTTTAGTCTATCAGCGATATCTTTGAGTGCCTTTTAATTCATCACATTAAAGGGCACAAGCTGTAGAGCTTGGTGAATCTCTTTGGTCTATCATAGAATCATGGTATGAAAGGGATTGAAGTCATTTTGGAGATCACCCAGTCTCTGCCCATTGCAGGACTCCATGCTATGATCATCCAGCCTCTGTTTAAACAACTGTGAAGGCAAGGTCACTGACCTCTGAAGCACTCTTGTTTTATTGTTGAATATCTCTTACAGTTAGGACATTTTTTTCTAGTACCAACCAAAACCGTTTCCATGTAAATTAAATCTACACTTTCTCATCCTGTTTTCTGGAACAACTATGAACAATTCTGCCCTGTCTTCTACATGAAAGCCATTCAAACTCTTGATGACACTTATCATGTCTCCCCACAGTTTTCTCTTCTCCAGGCTAAACATAACCAATACCTCCGTTTATTCCTCAAAGTTTTTCCTTCCAAGCCCATTATCATCTTGGTGGATTTCCTCTGAACAATTTCCAAATTTTGTTTTTTTCACTGAATCAACTTTTTTCAATCTGGTTCACAAATCACATTAGGTGACACATTTATTTTGGACTCAGCATATTGTGTGAATTCAATTATAGTTTATTCCATGACTTAAAATGATGTGTAAACCAAAAATTACACATACAATGCAAAACAGAATTGTTTTTTCCCCACTTGTGTAGTTTCTCTTGTCTACAGTACTGCAGATTTCTTATAAATGTGTCACTAATTTTTCTTCAGAAAAATGTATTTATGGCTGCTTGATACCCATATTTAGAACTAAAAGGAGCCCTTGAAGCAGCTGATAAAAATCAGATAAAAACTTTTTAAGTAACAAAATCCTCAAGAAGACCAGGAAGCAGAAACAGTCCATAAGAGTAGGAGTTTAAACAAGGTTGTTTAAACCCATAAAATGTGAGATTTGCTAGATACTTGTTGCACTCACACATTTTTAATCTGGTTATTAAATTAATCCATTTCTGGGTTTGCACAACCCTGTGTCATACAAACAAGTTTAGCATGTGGTGCAAATGTGGCCCCAAGAACATTAACTGACCTTGTTAAGTGTGTCATGTAAACACGGCTTTCCTGTGATAATGAATTCCATGATCCACAGAAGGCTTAATCTTATACTATCTGTCTTCCATGGCTTCCAAGCTGAAAGGGCACATGGAAGAAATCCCTATAATGCCTCTAGAGTGCAGGCTGCTCATATTTAAAAAGATGCTTCTTTGGACAGCCTGGTCTGATATCATGTTGGCATGTAAGATAACGGTGCTAGTTACTAGGGCTGTCCAAGGAAACTCTTCAAACCTGCTACTTGGACTGTCAAGGTATGGCCAGTTCAAGAACCCTGAGTACTCAGAACATGCATATCACCAGGACTGGGGCCAAAGAAGTTATTTTTTTTGTTCACATGAACACTTGATTAGACGAAATGGCTTCAAAACAGCTGTACTGAACTTTTACAAGACACTTCATTTTGACACTTTGTGGACACCCCCACCCCCAGTGATTTGCACAACCCCACTTGCTGCTCCTTATTTATTTATTTTTCACTTTCTATCCTGCAGCAATCCAAAGACTCTGGGAAGCTATACAAAAGGAAACTTTTGGACAGTCTTCAAGGGCAGTGTTACAGTAATGGGCTTCAAGGGCTTTCTAATTTATGGCAAGTTCACTCCATCTCAACTGAGGTTCACAATAATCTCTTCCCAGGGGGGGTCTCAAGGTTTCAAACATCCATAAAAACAAACACAAAAAACCAAAAGCTAATAAAAGCCACTTACTGTACTTGTACATCTGAAAATCAAAGAATTACAGGTAGTCCTTGACTTAAGACCATTCATTTAACAACTGTTCAAAGTTATGACGGCGCTGAAAAAAGTGACTTATGACCAGTCCTTGCACTTACGACTGTCACAATACCTCCATGGTCATCTGATCAAAATTTGAGCACTTGGCAACTGGCATTTATTTATGACAGTTGCAGCATCCTGGAGTTATGTGATCACCATTTGCGACCTTCCCAGAGGGCTTCTGACAAGCAAAGTCAATGGGGGAAGCTGGATTCACTTAACGACCACATGATTTGCTTAATGACAACAAAATGGTCGTAAAATCAGGCGTGAGTCACTTAATGACCACACTGCTTAATGACAGAAGTTCCAGACCCAATTGTAGTTGTAAGTTGAGGACTACCTGTAATCTAAAGCCACACAGAACACAACTGATCTATCTTTCCTTCCTCTAGAAATCCAAGACATGAATTAACTAACTTTTTAAAGTTCAATGGGTATCAATAGGTTATCCTGTGCCCCGCCACTGGTCACCCTCCCCTCCTGCTGATATTGGGGTTTCAACATGGAAACAACAAGTACTGGGGCATGCATGCTCCCTGGTTTAATGTTTTTTTTAAGAAGATAAAACTGAAAGGGCAACATCTTGCAAGATCATAAAAGATGAAATACTGGTGATTTCGTGTGAGATCTTGGGGTTAGAGTTGCAAAATCTCATGTGATTTGGCAATCTTATAGATCTCATGTTTGTTACAGATTTCTTTTTGAAAGGAATGATCAGCAGCACAAAAATCTGTCATGTTTTGCACTAATATATGGGTAGCAACACAATCCAAAGATGGACACCACAGTCCAATAGATTTAGCATGCAGAAAGTTCTAGGCTCAATTCCTAGGAACTCTAATTAGAATGGCTCATGTAAAGGAAAATCTGGACACTTAGGACCCAGAAGAATCACTTTCATGAATACTGTAGGAAGTACTGGCCTAGATGATCAAACAGTCTTGAACAATGAATGTTGCGTCCCTTAAGGTAGGATTCCATGAGGCTGCTGGACCGTTTGGTATCACTAAGTAGGTAAGAAAATCCCAAAGCATCAGTGTATTCAACACAGAGCAATGACCAAGGAAGAGACAAAATTCTGGGAGTCAAAACTACATGCAGAGAGCAGAAAGCTCATTTATTTATTTATTTAATGTATAAGGTCACCCATTTATCCAACGAAACTCTGGGTAGTGAACATACAATATAAAACATTAACAACAAAACAACAACAATAAAAACCCAGGTCGAGGCCTTCCCATTAAAACACAAAACACCTAGAACATACATCCATGCCAGAATTCCCAAACTAACAGCCTGGCCCCAATGTCTGGGGGAAGAGGCAGGTCTTCATGACCTTCCGAAAGGCCAGCAAAGTTGGGATTGTCTGTATCTCTGGGGAGAGGCTGTTCCACAGGGCAGGTCTCCACCATTCTGGAAATAAGCCAGTCTAACAAAGCCTTTTCCTCTGTGAAGGAAGAATGAGAATCTAAAAAAATATTCCGTACAGGGAAAAACAGCTCAGAGACACAGAAACCTACAAGCTATTCTTATGGAACCCATTAAGAGTAAATCTGCTCATTTTCAAACAAACAAACAAACAAACAAACAACAAACAAAAAGAACTGGATGTTTCCCAGAAGGAAGAATGGTGGGAAGTAGATTGGTACAATTTAGTCAGAATGATGAATATAAATGTGTCAGCCAAGAGTTTCAGCACAGACATGCACACAAAATTCCATAATAATTTTGCTTCAATTTACAAACAAGACAGCAGTTTACAATAAGCAGCAATTAAAGACCAGAATATTTTTATATATCAAAAACTTCCATAAGAATTCAAGAATGACACAGCAGCAAATATTTACAAAATCTTTCTGTCCAGTCATAATGGCACAGTGCCATTAAGATGCATTTAAGGGCACCGGTTGGTTGTTAGCAAATAAATTGCTGATCTAGTACATCATGGTTTTCTATTTGACAACATAGTTTCTGAAATGCTTTTTTTTTCCTCCTAACCACATTTAGATAATTTTTTCAGGCAAGAAGGATGCAAAGAACTAGACATGTGCCTAGAAGGGTTTGGAATATGTGTGGAATAACTGAATAATATCACTAAAGGACAACAGTACTGAAATGGGACTCCATTTAAAACAGGGGAAATTCAATGTCCCTCTAAACGAAAAAAGCCCCAATACATTGGGTCATGTTAGGTGCTTGTCTTCAACAAAAGCAACAAAACAGAGTATCAGTCTATTAGCCCAACTAGAAGAACATCAACATTTCCTTTCTGAAATGCTTCTTCCAGTCACACTAACTGAGTATAAACACCAATATACAATTCAAGGAAGGTAGAGGTGATCTGATAGCACTGTAACTGCTTTCCAATGTACACACATAGCTTTTTGTCACAGCGCCAAGGAAAATTACCCTGTAGATTTTCAGCAGAGCTCAGTGGACTGATAACAGCGGCCTGTGAGGGATCCAACTCAGTGTTTCTCAACCTCCTCAACTTTAAGATGGATGGACTTCAACTCCCAGAATTCCTCAGCCAGCATGTAGCATGTCTTAAAGTTGAGGAGGTTGCGAAACACTGATCCAACTGGACCGTGTCTTCAAAGACAACATCCCTCAGTGCCTCCCATCCCAGCAGAGAGCTGGGGAAGGCAGTGAACAGCAAGGGTGGGGCTGCAGCAGCAAGCACAAAGAGGGCAGTAGGGTGCTGTGTACTGGGTATGATATAACCCTTTATTGAAGACAACCATAGCGGCGGTGATGGTGCATCCTATGGGATGCAATCATTTCTGTTGCATCAACTACTGTGGAGGATGCAGTTAACTGTGGTTGCTAATCCCCCAGGGTGCAAAGCAGTTTTTGTGACTGTTTGTAAATTTGGAAAAGGAAGGATTAACAAGACACGTACCACTTAAAATGAAAAGAATGGTAGCTCCTCTGAGGTTCTATATTTGTTTGACATGGAAAGGCAGACATCAATCTAACTTAACCGTATGCCTATCTTACACATTGGGAAAAGTGGTGTCCCTAATGGAGGCAGACAGGCATGACTGTGAGGCTAATGAAGTAGTTACAGTGTGCAACTTACCCTGCTGGAATGAGAGTCATTTGTTGTAATCCAGAACTTACAAAATAGAAGCTGAAAAATCCAGGTTCAGTCTGGCGCTGTAGGCCTTTAAAAGAACCAGATAGCTGATAATGGGAAAGACCTCATCTTGATATTTTGGACAGCAGTTGCTTCCAGCCAGAGAAAAGAACACTGAATTGGGTGAAATACTCAGCAGAGACGCTGTTGCAAATATGACCAGCCCTGACCAAATGCATCATCTCAATTCAGAAAGCATGTCCATAGTCAAATGGAAGAGATCAAAGGGGGTTAAAAGCAATTGGAATGCAACATTAGTTGTCAATAAGAATTAGAAAGATTTATTTGAGGCTTTAAAATGAGTTGGCCAATACTCTATATTCTTGGGTAAGGGGATCTAATCTATATTCCTGAGGAAAAGGCTGTGGTCTCCTGTCATGGAGGGACCAGAAATTCACTATTGGAGAAGGGTATGATCATCTGACGCTGGAGAGCAAGGCTGATTTTCTCTCCCAGGAATTGCCAGAGAATGATGCAAGAACCCCTATAGTGAGTGGAACTTTGGACACTCAACAATATAAATTTATTTGAGTATTCATTTATTTAGATTTGTAGAGCTGCCCATCTCCCCAAAGCGCCTCTAGGTGGCAAACATAATTTAAAAACAATATAAATAACAACACAAATAATAAAAAACAGACAATAAAAAACAAAACATGGCAGCTGAGGATAATTCCTCAACGACAATTATAAAACCTCACAGGCCTCAATAGCTTCCTGATCCCCATGCCTGCAAAAACAGCCAGATCTTAAGCATCTTCTGGAAAGCCAGCAGTAATCTCAGGTGGTAGGGTATTCCAAAGGGCAGTACCACAACAGAAAAGACATGCTTTGCAGGTTGCAGTAGATGACAATCTTTAATTGTTGGGATCCAGAGAATGACAAATATCCTGGGTCCATGCCATGAAGGACTTTATAGGAAGAACCAGGGCCTTAAATTTCACCCAGAAGACTCTTGGAGGCCAGTGTAGCTCATGAAGGAGAGTATCCCCTAATTGCCCATGTCACTGCATTTTGGACCAATTGCAGATTCTGGATGTTCTTCAATGGGAATCCCATACAGAGCACACTGTACTAACCCATGAGGGAGGAGACCAAAGCATGAGTGCCTGTGCAGTGCCCCCTAACCCAGGAAAGGATGCAACTGGCATATAACATGTAGCTGTACAAAAGTCTTCCTGGCCACAGCTGTTGCCTGCTCCTCAAACAGGAACCACAAGTCCAGAAGAACCCCCAAACTGTGCATTAATTCTCTCTGGGGAAGTGCACTACACCCAGAACTAATGATGGGAAATTACCAGATGCAGGAGGCCCTAAAGTCCAAAACCACTCCGATCGGTTGAGCTGCAGCCTGTTGTTCCCCATCCAGTCCCCCACAGCCTCCAGACATCAGGACAGAACTTCCATGGCATTGCTTGATTAGCCTGGGGCAAAGATGTACAACTGAGTATCATCAGCATGTTGGAAACTATGGGGTTTCAACCAAGCCTGTCTCACATGAGCACAAAGGGAGGGACGGCTCCACTGTGGCCTAGCTTTGCTGCTTTGTGTGAGAGGGACTTGGATCCTGCCTTTTTTCTGTTTTCCCTCATTTTCCTTCTCTTCTCCTCATGGCTCTCCATGAGGTAAGAATGAATCCTCTCTCCTCCTCATGGTTTTTGTATTAACATTTCACAACCCCAACACAGCATACTTCTGATATCTCAACCTCTGCTGTTAAATAACCTCACCCAACGTCTTCATGCAGATGTTAAAAAGGAGTGGGGAAAACATCAAGCCCTGAGGCACCCCACAAAGCAGGGGTGTGGCCTCAGCCTTTCCACTCCTATCAACACTGACTGGAACTGATCCCGAAGAATGAGAACAAGCGCAGAGCCATGCCCCTTACTCCCAACTCCCCCAGAAGGACACTATAATCAGTCGATGGCATCGAAAACCACCAAGAGGTCAAACGGAGCAAGAACGGAACACTGCCCCCATCCTGCTCCCACCAGAGGTCATCCACAATATCTCATATACCTTGCTACTGGCCACTCATTTTGCATGAATTGAAGCAGTTGTCGGAGTAGCATCAGCTGCCAGAATAGTAGAAAACACTTGTAGAACGATTGATAACCTGACTCTGTATAAGAAGGGATGCACAACTTGAGACCAAGGCTCATAAGTGACCCTTCAAGGTCTCTGGAGCTATTTGACAAATTGGCATCAAACTGTAATTTGTAATGACAAAGAAGGGAGAATTATTAAACATGCAGGGCACATATTTATATTATTTAATAAATGTAATCTAATGAATTTAAATTTAGCTTTTGTCCCAGCTTTGCCACCTTTTAGATACAGGCAATGGCCCAGCATACAAAGAATCAGGACTAGCCCTTGCCTGAAAATGTTGTGCACTTCTAGTATAAGCAACTATTTATCTTCATAGGCGTATAAATAGTTCAGGTTCTTAGACACCAGCATTTAGGGCTCCAAGCACCTGGGATTCTATACCCTCCATAGCCACAATTTAGACAACCGTAACTAGCAGTGTTTGGTACAATGTATATGAAAGTAGAAGCAGCCAGGGAGCAAGGAGATTGGCGGGAGTCATGCTGGAAATAAAAGATGCACGAGGACTGTGTGGTCTAATTCTCTGCCTCCTGGGACATAAGCTGCTAACTGCTGATGAGATTCTTCCATACAAAAATAATACAAGTGAAACCACGAAGAACAGTAGTGCTAACCCTATACTTCAGCACATCTGTCCAGAGAGCTAGGCAATGCCACAGGGTGGGGGTGGTGTTACAGGAAAGGAAATGCTAGAACTATTGCTTTGTTTTGTAAGGAAGACGCAAAGTAATGCAGGGCTCTCAGCCAAATTAAAAAATAAATCGTCACTCGCATAAGCCTCCTCAGTGCACTGTGCCACCATGTGACCTGTTCTTTTGGAATTTCTGCTTGTGACTGGCCAGTGAAATGACTCTGTGACCTGTAATAACACCACTCCAAAATTAGATTGCAGCTTCACTTGGCCTTTCTCCACCCCACAAGGTAGAACACAAGCTTCAAGGGTTTTCTTTCCATTTAGGGGTTCTTTTTTATTTTTTTGGATGTTCATAATACACTTCTTTCACATTGCCAGGTCCAACCTACTTCTGATATGACTTGGTTTCCAAATGTTCTCCTTTGAGGAGGAAAAGCCCTACAGTCTGCCCACAGAATCTTTACATCTTGTTAAAGTCCTGGGGCATTCAATAACACTCACAAACACAATCCAATTTGCCCAGGCACCATTAAATACACTTTCACATACCCCCTTCCTTCCTTAGTCAGGTACGTTATCTCTGATGTCACATCAACCTCAGGAGAAAGCCTTTCTGACTGACTTATCCTTGTGACATCATGACACTACCTTCCACCTACTCCTTGAGGCAGTTTTTCATGCTCTCCTTCCAAACCTTTAAAACAAAATAAGTAACAAGCTAAAATGCAATTGGATAAACCTGCAAGATGGTTAACAGAATGGTAGCTTGAAAATGGGACAACTGCTTACAATATGAGGGAGATGAAGAAAAGGTCAGTTGTAATTTCAAAGGAAGACTATACACCATTTGAGCAGTCACAATAGAAGGAAACTGAGCTCCTTCTGTGGAACAAGCCCCACCATCACATGTCAGTTCTTACTCTCCATTCACACAAGACAGGCCCAGCCTGGTAAGCTGATGTACATTGATCCTAGTGTTCTCTGTCACTATCACAGGGCTCATAGGGGATATATATTCATGGCATGGGGCTGGGTTATCTGAGGGACCGCCTCTCCCCGATCACATCAGCCTGTCCCATTAGATCCGGCAAAGAAGGTATGCTATACATTCCATCGGCCAGGACTTGTATTTGGTGGGTCCCAGGAAGTGGGCCTTCTGTGCTGTGGCTCCCTCCTTGTGGAACATTCTCCCCCCTGAAGTGGGGCTCGCCCCTTCCCCACTGTCCTTTAGGAAGTCCCTCAAGACCTGGTTGTGTCATCAGGCCTGGGGGTCTTTGGAAACCAGAGACATTCTTAGATGGCTCCACTGTAATTGATATTCTGCTCTCACTGTGAGGTTTATATATTTTAAAATCTATTTTTTAAAATGTGCGATAATGTTTTTATTCTAATAACAACTTTTTATCTTTTTATAATGCCTGTTTTTATTCACTTGTTATTTTATTTTAATTGTTCTATGCTGCCCAGAGTCACTTTGTGTGAGATGGGCGGCTATATAAATGAGATGCATGCATGCATGCATGCATGCATAAATAAATAAATAAGGGGAAAAACTATGATACAAGATAAGCAGTGCTGGGCAAACTGTCTCCCAGGAAACTGGTTTGCCATATCTAGTATTTCCATCAAGATGGTCCATGGTTGCCAGAACAGAAGGCAGAAGCAACAGATCTTGAATGGCATCTAATGTTAGGGTTATGCATAGGTGAGAATTTCTGAACTGAATTCCAGGAATGAGGCAAAAGTCACAACCAATTTCCCCCACAGGGGAAGGTGATTGAGTAGTAACCATTTTCTGCCATCACGAACCTCCATGGAGCCTATTTTTGCCTACTGGGACTGCCATCTGTCCCCCTCCCTTCCTTTTATGAGAATGCTACAACATTATATAATCACAACTTCAGGAGGATTTGGGAAAAAGTAAGTAAACAAAAGACTCCTTCAAGTTGACTTTTGGTGAATACACGAACAAGGCCTACACAGTCTTCTCCGCAACAATAAACCAGTGTTTTCCACTGCCTTCCAGGATGTTTTCTGATTTCTGGCCTCCAGTCTTGGGATTTCCTGGTCAACTTCTATCCAAGTACTAACCAGGGCTGATCCTACTTAACTTTTTTTGAGATATCCAAGGTTAGCTAGAGGCTGCCTCCTTCTTGGGCAGAAATGGCAAGTGGTAATGACAGCCAGGGCAAGGACAGCCATAAATCCCCCCCTAAATTTGCCCTCACCCACCAAGAGAAATGTGCAGAAATGACTCCACCATTTCAGTTTGGAAGCTATTAAGCAATGTGGGCATTAAGAATATACCTGCTAAGAGATGCTGTAGGAAATACATAAAATATAAACTCAGTTTGCATTTTTACAAAGGCAGAGACCAGCCTTCCCCAACCTGATATCCTCCTGATGTGTTAGACTACCATGCTCAGTCAGCATAGGTGAACCACACAGGGATTCAAATCAGATTATTTTTAAGAGTTAAACACACTAAACCTTTTGCAAGGATGTTAATTTTGCTTTCTCCTGTTCAAAAACTAACCTTCCAGTTCTCCAGAATTTTTCTTCATACTTGCCTGTTTTTAAAGAAAACTGCAAATTCAGTTAAGGACTATTAATTCTGTAATAGGTGTTCTTATGTGATGACAAACCAAAACCAGATATGTTTTTGTTAATGACAAAGAGATGGAGAAGAGGGAGGAAGAATGGGATAATTACGAACATTAAAATCTGGGTTTGCCTCCAGGATCCTAGGGGTGGTGGTAGAAGAATGCTGTGAAAAGAGGGCCAGAAAAACCATACTAAGAGACAAACACCAAAGCAGAGAGCACTGCCAAAAAATCTAGAGTAAATGAAGTGTGGAGAAACTTTCAAATACAAATTCCAAGCTAATGACATGAAAACTGGAAAAGTAATGATGACTCACAAGGCCATAAAATGTGCCTGAGTCCACTGCCACATGACGTAAAGCCATGATGACTTCCACATTAGCAGAGCAAAAGGCAGAAGGAGGAGGGAAGATCAGGGTGAAATCGCCACTTGTTCCAGCCAAACTGGAAAGAAAGTCTGCCAACTGGAATGCTATTGGCTCAGCAAACCATGGCCAAGTGGAAATTTTAGAAAGGAAAAAAGAGAAACAGACAGCTAACTTCTTGGAAGGGACATTCATGAAGAATATCCCAAATTCCATCCAGTCTCCTTTCCCAGCTGTATTTCCGTCCCAAGTATGTTGAAGAGCCAACATTTTTCTGATAAAAAAAAAAAAAAACCTGAGAGCTTTTAGCCCTAGGCAGGCAACCAGGCATTTCAGGTCAGTTGAATCTTGGACACTTGAATCTTGTCATGGTTATGCTCAGACTTGCAGGGGTTAATAGAGGAATTTAATAAGTGTAGCGCTCCAAACGATGTCTTGGGCCAGGGAAGGAACTTTTTTGGTAAAATCAAGAGTGGACAAAATCTTTCAGGATTTTCTCCCAAGAAGAGAGGAAGCCACAAAATTGTTTTATTTGTAACAGCTACAAATGACGTCTCTGAACTGCCTTCATTCTGGTACCCTCTAGAAGGGTTGGCTATAATTCCTTTCACTTTGGCCAGCACAGTTTGGGGTCACGTTGGTTGAGTACGATGGAAATAGTACTCCAACATACCTTAGTGAAGCAAGACTAAATGATGAGGTGGTTTTTTGGCTGGGAGACTGCAAGAAATTAACCTGTCTGGCTTAGACCGGAGTCCTACTATGGCTTGCTCTCCAGCAAAGCATAACGCCCTGGAAAAATGCTGAATCAGCCCTACTACTTTTATTGCTATGTGTAGAAACTCAATGGCAAGGGAGAATATATACCTTATCACAAATAACACCCTGAAAAACCAGGCACAAATCATTACCTCATATCAGGTGTATTAATTTCCTATTTTCTCCCTGTTGCTACATCAATTCTGTTGGATACAGAATGTAAAGTTCCAAAGGAGAAGTGAAACAGTCAGAAATTACATACAGCCTGTGCACAAGCATAATACTAAACTCAGGATGCATAGAAAGTGGGGAAAATTTGTACAACAAAGATAATCCCAAACTATGCCCCCCCTCCCCCCCCCCCCCCGTGGTGATAGGTACACTCTCAGAAGACCAGCTCATCAGGAGAAAATCTATCTATGTGGTTGCAAAATGTTGACATCGTCTTGATGGCAAATAATCACTCAATCAAATGCCCCCCCCATATCATGCACAGATTCACACTTTTAAAAGGGAGTCTATGTAGCACCAAAATCCATCAAGACAAACATACTGATATGTTAGTACATAAGTGATGCAGGCAGGTAGACAATCTTTAAAAAAAACAAAACAGTGAAGAATCAGGCAATGGTCCATGGAACAGCATCTTTGATACAACTGGGTTTCAGGAGCTCAGACAAAATCCACTTGTCTATAAAGACAATATGTTATCCAGGTTCTTTGGTTCCATTCCTAAGTAGTAAAGAAAATGTCATCTCCCTTATCCTATATGGCAGATGCTCCTAACCTTTCTGGAGTGCTGTGCAAAATGGTGCGCACATTTGCAATTTTAACAATATGTCATGGGCATCATTCCATAATGGCTGCTAGTTGGGACTAGCTCAGTCACTGAGTGGCCACTGCAGGGGGCATAACTAGTTAAAAACACTGATTTATCAGAATGCTCCTTGATGGACCCTCTGCTTTCCTTCCTATAAGATGCTATCTACTTTTCCTTCTTACCTTTATCCTTTTTATAGGAAGGTAGAAACACTTCCAAACTTATGATGGGTTGTAGCCGTCCATCGTTTTTATTTTCTAAGATAGCTATGGGGCCCATTTGGAGCTCAGGCATTCTTAAACTTAAAAATTACACTAGAGGCAAACTTTCCATTTTTTAAATTACAACCCTGCCCCCCCCCGCAAGGAATTGTCTGTGAGCATACTGGTGCCCCAGATGCCACACTGGGAGACTAAGCTATATAGAATGTGTTTGGATTAGAGCAACCTCAATAATGTCTGCTGGGATTTTTCACTTAAAAATCAACACTATAAATACATCTAGATAAAATTCAGATTTCCTTAGCAGAAGATTGCAGTTATTTTTATGTAGAATGGTTTTATTTTCTGTTGTTTATGAAGAGCAGAACACAAACAATCCAACTGATAACCTACTATACCAAGTAGTCCCAATTAGAGTAGACAATTATAACAACAAATCTCAAGAGTCTGTTGGATACTTCAATGCAGCAAGTTGGAGGCTTTAATGTCTTAATTGTATCACTGGTTGTAAGAGGTGGTTTTAGGAATCAAAGCAAAGGCACACCATTTTTAATGGAGAGGGCCAAGTTTGACATTTAAACCCAAAGTAATTCTTCATCCTTAAATCCGAACTTTGACACACACACAAAATTCTGCAAATTGGATGCAAACCATGTCTGGGGACGTTCCCCACTAGCTAGTGCAAACGTCTTGTACAGATTTATAGCTCTAAATGGATATCTGGAAAAACAGCAAAACTGAAAAGTGCTGTAAGATCTGCACCAGGAACAGAACACAGAACCTGTGATAGTCCTGTGGACAGCAAAGCTATTCCTTCCTTCCTTCCTTCCTTCCAGGGAACCTTGTCAGATGCAAGCATCCTTAGTTATGGATACTGAAATGAAGGCAGGGCTTGACATTTTAAAAACCGGCAAAAGGGTTACAAATTAATTAAATAAAAATACACAGGGCCAGCTGGTAAAATTGTGTTAAGGGCAGCCTGCTTATTATTAATATGAGGATGATTAAAAAAAAAAAAGAAAAGAGGGCCTTTTATCCCAGTAATAAACATTAGCTCTCTATTCTTTAGTGATGATGCCTAAATTCAAAAGTTAAATCTGCTCATGGCTGAAACCAGCAGGTCCACAATTCTCAAATGAATACCAGAACCTGGTGTTATTCAAATGAATATTAATAAGTTTCTAATTCAGACTGAAATAACTGGGTATGTATGTATGTATGTATGTATGTATGTATGTATGTATTTATTTAGCCTGACTCTGAATGACTCTGGCCAACTTACAATTAAAAAGTTGGGAACAGCACATCCATCCAATAGGGGCTAAACTATCACCCTGCCCCTAGGCTTGGGAGAACAGCCAGGTCTTCAATAGCTTCAGAACATCATCAGGGTGGGAGCCACCTGGATCTCTGAGGGAGCAATATTCCAGAGGACGGGCACCATGGCAGAGAAGGCACACTTCCTGGGTCCTGCTAGATGAGACTGCTTAATTGATGGACATTACATCATATTACATAGATAGATGTTCTGTGGAAGGAAGACGTTTTCCTGCAGCCCAAACAAAAATGGCCAGGGACAGACAGTGATGCCCAATGATGGGAGGGGAAGGGTCTGCCTAGAGCAGCCTCAACTGATCAAAAGGAGCTTGGCAGATGCCAGCTTTTGACTGCTTCATTACCAAGATCATGAATCTACCAAGGTGTGGTAGATAGTTCATTCACCAATCAGAACAATATGGAACACATTACTTTTTAAACTTAATTGAAACAGGAATGAATTTAGGCTTTCTTTACAGTGGGCTAAAGACGAGATAATGAATGTCGTCTAAAAACTGGAGGGTTGTAAAGAATTGTAAGCTCAGTAAAAAAACTTTCCTTTCCTTAACAAGCCTACTTCAAGTCACTGGGAGAAAGGAGAAAACTCTCTTCCTTCCAGGAATAGGGCAATCATGTATAAGGATACTGGAAAGAAGAGAGGATCCTTGTATTCTCTCCTATCATAAATTAAGGTATCTGTGGGGGCAGGATGGGGTAGCGTGTATGCGGTTTATTTGCATGTAGAGATGGGTAGGATGTGATAACCATGTTTATGCGGTATGGAGTTGGGTCACTGTGAAAATGGGTCACAAGTGTATGTATTTGGGATGGAAAGTGACTTTGTGTGTTTAAGCACAAATGTTTATGGAAGTGCAGCCCCAAGCCACTGGTATGGCCTTCAGAGTCATAAACTGCCCACCCAGGTTTTAGGTGGAAGATTATCTACTGCTATAATATCTTTGATATTAGTAATATCAAAGATCACAAGGACTTCTACACAATTTCATTTCTGAAGTAATTATATTCTACTTTACCTCCTTTAATAGGGAGCATTAGTATACTAAAAGCCCAGTTCCTTGCCCAAGTCTAAAAAGAAGTAATACCCTGTTATTTTGCTATATCAACTGTAGTGTAACTTATTTTCAGAGAACAATATGGTCAATAGAAATGTAATTTAGAAATGCTGTTATTAAGAGTTTGCAGCAAGAATGGTATTATGTTTCTTGTTCTTGAGTATCTGACCAACTAGAGTATCTAGAAACTCCTGTCTAAGGTAGCTGTTTTTGGAATGTAAACCCCAAGTGATTAAGGAATGATTTTCCATCAATCAGTATGCAGATATAATCTGTTTTATAGCTACTCTTATCGACATATTCTCTACAAGTGCTGACTATTTCCTTACAACCATTCAGATTTCTGAAGAGAATGCAGCAGTCTTCAGACTTAAAATCAGCCGCTCCTTCGGTTCTTTCCCGTCATACAGATGGTGTTCAAAACAGATTTCTCTCTTGTATTCTATCCAGTAGGTCATCTTATTCTGTTATGCATTTTTATTTTGTAACCTATGAAATAAAAAGCAGCTGAGCTGAGTATTCTGCATTCAATATCACATTTTTCATCCGTACAAAATCTCAGGAGATAATGAGCTAAATATACTAGAAAATGTCTATTGTCCCAAAATATAATAGAAGTGTTTCTGCACAGACCTAGATTGGCTTTCTCTTTCCACCAAGCAAGTGGTAAACTGCCCTTCTGTTAGGAATAAGGACTAACAGCACAAATGTTATGCTACGGTCCTTTGTGGCTATTCTTGTAATAATTGTAATTAATGACTACACCTGCTTTTGGGGGACAAGCTGCAATCCAATCCAGAACAGATTTATTTCTAAAACCAGGGTTGATATGGTTAGGAGACAAAATTTTCTTCCTTCCAATGAAATCCAGTCCAGGTTTTTTTTTTCTTCCCTGCAACAGCTGCCCTTCAAGTCTTTTTCTTCTTTTAACCAATCTTTGAAGATGGGCAAAACATTACCTTCTTTTTCTTTCTGGTATGGAAAATGGGATTATGTGAGAAAGTACCAGCTACAAATGGGGCCGAGAGACAGGGAGGTAAAATGCAGGGAAAGTATCATATATTTTATGATAAGAGAGGAAAAAGGAGAAGTTTAAAATTTCTCTGCCTTTTCCCATCCAGTCGATAATCAAATCTTAATACTTCTTCCTGTTCTGGGAAAAACCATACAACCAAGAATAAAATGGCCTGCAATTGGAATAAAGGAACAGAAGCTTGTTGACTGAAAGGTATTGGGAAAGAACAAATTTTCAGGATGAGGATGGACACTGGGTTTGCAGCAATTCTCTGGGAGATGAGGCAGTGGGGAAGCAAAAGAGACAACTGGGGGAGGCATCTTTCTATACAGAAAGAGAAAACTTGAAACACTCTGCTAAGCAGCCTTACCGAGAGTGGACCCTTCCCCAGTCAGAGGTGCAGCGTTCCCCAAAAAGGGAGGACAAAGCTTATTCAAAAGTAAAGAGCAGATTCTTTCCCCCACCCTATTTGCTTTTACGCAACTTAATTTAGTAGCTATAAATATACCCTCTCCCACTGAGTAATCTTGTTGGAAAAAATGGAAAACGTCACAGTACCACAATATATGAGCAAGTATTCCTAGGAAATATGCAAAATAAATGGGCTCTGCAACTCATTATCATTTTAAAAGAACACAAAAATCCAGAAAGGTGTGTGTGTGTGTGTGTGTGTGTGTGTGTGGAGGGGGGTATTTCAATTTGTGTATCTTTATATCTAAAAGAAAAGGGAGGTGGCTCCCTAAAATAGTAGGACCTAATGAATATGAATATGTAATTCAGCTATTGGGAGGAATTTGGGAAAACCCACAAAAAAGCAGAGTATGTAAATATATGATACATCTATATATTTTATTACTACAAGTAACATTGTTTTTAGCAGATTTTTTTTCAAAATGGTTTATTAATAAAATATCTTTTTTGTATTTCTTATAGAAGCAGTGTCTAACTCTGATGTTGTTTTAAAGATGTGTGAGTGAAATAACCCTTAAGAATGGTAGTCTGGTAAAGAAGACCACAACCCTGCTGAAGAGATGGGGAGAAAAAGTACAGACACATGCTAGATATAGCAAGCATATGACTATATTTCTAAAAATACATTTGTGGTCTCACCAGCAGCCAGGAATAAACCAGGGGCAGACCAGCTTCTTTGTAACAGTGCTGCTCTGTTTTTGTCCTTTCGCACTTTATTGGTACAGATGAACCTCAAAGAGAAGCACAACTGCTTTTATCTTGTATTGCTTTGTGGCAGTGTAACTTTTAAAACTGATTGCTTATATTCATATGATTGCACGGGAAATTCATAAACATGCTAATTAGAAACACAGCTATTAGGATATTTGGTAAGCCATCTTCCCTGTGGAAAAAGAATATATTTTTGATTTAATCTTTAGGTCTTATAGAGTTCAGCCTCAACATCATACTTCTGGAAGTTCTTGTGGATAACTCAAAGTTTTGTTTTGGAGACTGAATAATTAGCCATTTTGTTTGTTTGGGTTTATTATATAAACCACTTTACACATGAAACAGCAAAATATGAGGTTTTTAAATCTGACTTTCTGTTTGTTATTTCATACATTTTCTAACATGATGGTTCCCAACGTACAATCCATGTGAAAGCTGCAGGTAATTTTCGATATGGGTGCAAAATTATGATGTACTTTTTTAAATGGCCATAGTCTAAGGAGATAGCCAAATCATCCAAGAGTTAGGTGATTCATGAGTTGAACCATCTTGAAAGATTTTGGCTGATAAAGTTATTTCAATATCAATATTAATACTGAAATAACTTTATTGCAGTATATTAATATTAAATTTTGTTATTTAATTCTGGGGCGAGACACACATGCTACAGTATCAGCAGACGCCATCTTGCTGATCCTTAGTTTCCATGGTGGTCCTCAAAACCTTTCAACTTTAAGGAAAAGGTTTGGAATTGCTGTTACAATATAAGAAACGTTTTACTTGTTTTCAGCTAAGAAGGTTCTGTGAAGTTAAACCTTCATGGAAAGCTAAAATACAATTAATATTGCACATACTATTAATTTATATTATTAATAAAAACTTTCAACAGTGATCTCAGTAGGCTATTTCTTCAATTAAATGACCTGGAATCAGAAAACTGAGATTAACCAGATCACTGTGAAACATGGATCTGTTCCTTCCTTTAGAACAATATTATTTGGGTTTTCTGCCTATAAGAGGCTGAGGGCGGAATCATGGCAGAAGGATTCAGGCCAAAATGAGCCATCTGAACAAGGAGAATCCTGGCACATCAGTGGCACCTCTCTCTTCCTCCCCCCTCCCCAAATAGACAAAGGCAGAAGTGTCAAATCAAGAAGTTCTTCCAGTGGGGGCAGAATCTTCAGGTTGAGCTTTTAAGGGAGAAAGTGGCTTCAACAGGAAGTGGAATGTACAGGACAACTTTCCCAATCTTGACACCCTCCAGATGTTGGATTTCAACTCCAACAATGACCATACTTGGGGAATTCTGGAGTTGGTCCACACTTCTGGACTGTGGCCATACTGGGAAAGGTTAACATAGATGAAGATGCTCATCAGGCATTGCTTAAAAGCATTCAAGAATGTGGAGAAGGTAATACAGCCATTTGAACAACATCCTCCAAATACAATCTAGAACACTTCCCTCAGCTACAGCTAGTGACAAAATAACAGCTGAATCTCATGACTAGTTTACGGTAGAAAAATTTAGCAATTAGCAATTACATCCAAATCAGGGTAACAAAAAGAGAAGCTATTCAAGGGTGTGTATGGGTGTGTGTGTGTACCTAAAATCCACCAGAAGAAGAAACAGCTGAATGCAAGCCTGCTTGCTCTCTTTTCTTTTTTTTTTTACATAGTCTAAAAATAAGAGCATTCTGGCAGCAAGTTTTTTTTTTTTTACAAAAATAAGTCAACAAGATCATAGCCTGATTTAAAGATGTAAAAAGGACAGAGAAATCTCTACATTTATAAAGAGCTAAAAATGTTTCTAAAGCTCACTTGTTGAGAAAGAATATAAATAGGAGTATTTTTAAAAATTACGATCCTTTTCTCCACCCCAAATCGTGGCAGTGCTCGCAACCACTTATTCCCTTCCACCTCAGGCCATTGGAATGTGCTGGCGCGCCACAAGCGAGCTTAAAGAATGCAGAGTTTCTGTAGGGTAGCACTTCAGAGGATCCCAAATGACAGTGGTCAGTTGCATTCTTTTGCTTCGAGATCACTGATCCCCGTTTGAGAAAGCACAACAGTGGAAACCAGGGACAGAGAGAACACAGGAAGAGAGTAAAGGCAGAAGTCGGGGCTCTTGCATTTGAAAGTCCTGGAAATATCATACAGGAAAACCAGAGCAGGTGTAGCTGAACAGGAAGAAGTGGACAAGGATTAGAGAAATAAATTCTTCTCCAAAGAGAATCCCAGCGATCAAACTTCATCAGTCATTCCAGACCACTGATATCTAGCCAAATTTATTCCTTACAAGCAACAATTCCAACTGCCGCAAACCTAAACTTTTTTCTTCCTTCCTATGTAGCTTTTTCTTTTTTCTTTTTTTAATTTACAGGTCTCTGACATCCCCATGGTCTCATTAAAGTGTTAACAACCATCAAAAGGAAGGAAAAGTTTGGTAATGTTTTGCATGTATTGTATTTTGTTTTTTTCTTCTTGGAACTCAAGAGTGCATGTGGAATTCTCAGATAGTCACACACAGTCATCAACCAGACCCAGAACTGCTTAGCTTAACTGCACAAAGTGACGGGCTCAAATGTCTTTGAATCCTAAGAATGCTATGTGATCCAACATAGCTTTCAAATCTGTATAATTTCCATTACTGTTACAACTTTAAGTCGGCATGATTTGCTACATCTTTAGAACAGGGTCCCCAAAGCCAAAAATGATTTGTCTCTAGCCATATATAAAGTCCATGGGAGAAGAACAATTTGAACCAGGAATAAGTTCCATTTACCCAGCTGAAATAGTTCTCATCCTATTTTCCAAGTCTAAGAAATCACCTTCATGAAGTCCTCTGAATGTTGCTAAGTGGCAACTCCTGGAAGCTATAGCTAGCATGACTAATGCTGTAAAGAAATGGTGAGATGTTGTTCAGCAGCCACATCTAGAAAACTATACATGCATTTAGACATCCAAACATGAATTGCAATATTGCTCAAGGATTCCTATCATCCACCCAGGTACCACACCTTTGACAAGTAGAAAGCAAAAACCTCTGGTTGCTTTCATATTGCATTTACTGTAAAGATCTGGCAACTCATATTAAATGTGTCATCACCAATTACCTCAGTTCAAAGGAACAGGTACAGATGATGCTGTGGACTGCTCAACTGCCTGCTTCCAGAAATATGTACCACCCCTGCATTATGTTTGAAAATACAGTGGTACCTTGGGATACGAACGCCTCTACTAACGAACTTTTTGGGTTACGACCAACTCGGGATATGCCCAGAGTCACGGAATGGATTACGTTCGTATCCCGAGGTACCACTGTAATGTCAGAATTAGAGGGAAAAGGTTGTAGCCAGGCCAGTTAGCTTTTATAGGCTCAAAAATCCTTTAAGTGTCAAACCAGAGAATTCAAACTTGGATTTTTCTTCAGTTGCAGCACCTCCTTTACTGCTTGGAACTGCCAGGCTGAAGCTGCCATTGAGTTATTCTAAACTAATGATGTAATGATTTAATGCTTCATTCTGACCTATTTTTGGTTTTATCTTTAATGGGCCAATATAGTCAGACAGACTTTCCCAATCGAATGCCATCCAGATGTATCAGCTACAATTCTTTTGATCCCTAGCCAGCATGAGTAATAAGAGTTAATGAGAGTCGTGGTCTAACCCTTCTGGAGGGCAGAGTTGAAGATGAAGTGTTCTGAAGGCACAATCTCCTTGTACAAGCTCTGTTCAAATGAAATAGGCACTGCTCTTGGTTATTTTAGAGCAGCTTGCTCAGGAAAGTTTCTCTCAAGCAATTAAACATAAAACAAAATGCCCAACTTCAAGGAAGAACTATGGTCACCCAAGGGACACTTGAATCTAAAATTGAGGGCAGCAGTGTCTATCAAGTAGTTAAGAATTTCCTTCTAGTAATGCAAGCATGCCACATGATTGACTTAGAACTAACCAATTCTACTAAAAAAAAAAAAAAATCAGATTTAAGTCTGTGGGAAGGGAATCAAACCCTCCCTGCCATGTAGTGTTCCCGCCATAATCAAAGCAAAAGGTGAGAAACTGCAATTAGAATGGGCCCAATACATAGATCAAAATGCAGGGAGATGCCAATTCAATAACATTCCTTCCTGGCTGAAGTTTAACCAGAGGTCTCTTTGCTCAAATAAGAAAAGATCCTTTCCTTTTCCCAAAGAGATTACCATTTCAATCAACAAATGCTAAACAAGTTGAAACCACAACTCAGCAGAGTACCTGACTGTGAGGCACACTTTCTCAGAATGCTGGCTAAATGCGCTTTCTCAGAGTTCCTAGAGCAGTCCACTCATCTTAAAGTGGCCAAGTTTGGACAACACTGTCCTAGAGGGTGCACTTTCTCACGCTCTTGGGGAATAATAGCAAGGCTTCCCTATATAAAGGGCTTTAAAAGGAAAACTTAGTGTGGCCGCTACCAACAGCTGATTCTATACACTGTGCTCTCAGAAATAAACCTCACCTTTGGTTCAAGCAACTGCCAGCATATTTTATTCCTGACTCAGAAACAAACCTGGTAAGATTTCTTTCTAACTATATGGCAACCACAAAGGGACTCCAAGACTCACCGGGTCAACGGATCAGGCCTGGGCAACTTCACCCACCTGGCTGGAGGGTGCTGTCCTGGCTCTGCCTGCATTGACATTGGTAGTAAAGGGAGTTTTTGGTTTTGAGCCAAACAGTTGCTTGAAACTGAGTCTTCATAGTCGGTAAGTACCCTGTAAATTTTGTGTCTTGTGTCCAGTGAGTAACTGAGTGTAAGATTTCCCTTTTGTGTTTTACCCTGACTGTTGACCAGGGCTGGGCATTGAAATCAGTTTCAGCCACCCCAAGACACCTGCTAGCCCATTTCAGGTGATGACCAGGAGACCCTGGAAAGCAAAGGAAACTGACGAGACTCGCGTGCCTCAACAGGTAGTGAAAGGTTGAATGACTGATTTTACCTGGGCAAATACCAGTCTGCTTTCTACTCCTTTCTTAGTCCGGGACCAGGGTGGCAAAAAGGGAGGACCAATACTCTATTAGAGAGTCTCCAGATGTAAAAGGAGCGCCTCAAACCTAGGTGGACACATGTGTCATGGTTAGGGACGGAAATGGGGGATGACAAGTCAAAGATCTCCCCAGCTTCCCCTTTGGGAAGGATGTTCATCGCCTGGGATGGGGGGTTATTGCTTTGGGGGGATGGGGGGGATGAGGAAGATCCGTGCACAGAATTTATGTCTGGAATGGACTAAGCTTACTGATGCAGCTGGTAGTTCAACTTGACTTGAAATGGGTACTTTCGACTATGTTATATTAACACTTTTAAGACCAGAACTAAAGCCTTCCCATCTGCCTTACTGGTGCTGTTGGGCAGAACTTTCCAATCCCACGGGTGTGATTTCCAATTCAAACACACCCAATGCCACTCCAGCCCATCCTGAGTCGGATGTCTTGGACGGGAATACCGCAGGGAAATTAATGGCACCTTTATTAAGAAATCCTATACCTGGCTGAGCTCTAGGCAATTTAGGTTTTGTTTTTACCCACACGTCTTTCTCCCTGTCTGATCTGGTAATCTGGAAGAAGGATGCTCCCCCCTTTCAAAAGGACCCACAGGTGGTCATTAGGACCCTGCAGTCGATTACTGAAAGCCATAATTCATCTTGGGGAGGCATGATGTAGCTGTTGAACAACTTTCTTACCAGAGATGAGATTTTTAAACTGTATGAGAAAACTGCTGAAATAGCCAGAAGACCCATAGTCCCAGTCCCTGGGCGAGCAGTCCCAGCCCGTTTTGCCTGGCCAGCAAACAGCCCCACCTGGGACTGCAATGACCCTAATCACTGGGATGAATACACCAGGGCTAAAGAAAATCTATTAGAAAGCATTAAAAGCTAGAATGTGATCCTGCAGGTTTCCAATGGGAGTTAAAAACCATACTGGATGCATATCACCCAATGTGGGCTGACACTGACCAACCACTATCCTCCCTCCTAACCCTGGATCAGGGGCCTAGGCTAAAAGTAACTGCCCCACTGAGGGCATTATAGTTCCTGAGCTCCCTGCACACTATTTATAATCCAGGCTTGTGAGAATCAAGAGTCACCAGTAGCTTCTTTTTAAAGCAAGCATGTCTGTACAAGCACACGTGTTTCGTCTGTCTGTCTCTTTGAACCATGAGGTTCTTTTTAAAGCAAGCATGTCTGTACAAGCACACGTGTTTCATCTGTCTGTCTCTTTGAACCATGAGGTACAGCCACCCCTAAGTACCCTAGGGCAGGGTTCCTCAACCATGGCGACTGGAAGATGTGTGGACTTCAACTCCCAGAATTCCCCAGCCAGCCATGCTGGCTGGAGAATTCTGAGAATTGTAGTCCACACATCTTCAAGTTGCCAAGGTTGAGGAACCCTGCCCTAGGGAATTCCTTGAGGCTACTTAGATGAGTTCTTGTGTGTGCCTCCTGATTTCTGCTCCCAAGTGTGTGTGTGTGTGTGTGTGCACGCGCACATGCACGTGTGTTCCCGTTCCCTTTCCCTCAGCTCTCCAGAATACAAGTAGGGAAAGGAGATTTCTTTTCAAAGGATATTTTTAAACTTTGGGAACCTCCACCCCATAACCCTGGACTTCCCTAAGACTCAGCCCCTACAGCTAATACTGTAGCTGAAAATGTAAGGCTGCTCTTTCTCCTTAACTTTGCTCTTCTGATTTATGCTTTCCTTGCTGATTCTTTGTAACTGCTCCACTGACTCCTTCAAGCTCCTAGTAGAAGCCCCATCCCACCTCTCCGTATTTTCTCCTAAATCTCTCAGCTTTCCCACCTTTTCACATGCTCATCTCCATTTCCTACTCTCTGCCCTGGTTGCTCCAGAAAGTCCTACTGAACTAAGCTACAGAAAAGGAAAAGGCACCACCAAGTATAGCAATAGGCAATAAAATCTGAATAATCTTTAACCAATGTTTCCCCAAAAGCAAGTATCTTCTACTGCAGCCACAGGATCATGGTTATTATATTTAAACTTGCAAATGATGATGTGCTTTGATACAATAGTGGTGCTGGAAATAACAGCATCTCTTGTATCACTTTTCCACCTCTGAACCCTTTGTTAAGTGCAAAGAAGAGACCAAAGCAAACAAAACTTTGTCTCCTAAATAACAATGTCTGTTAGCACTTTAAGCTTCTCAAAAGGTTTCTTTATCATCTCATTTACTCCATTTCTTTTTTTTTTTTAATCTCTGAGTCACTCACTGCTTTTTTATAAGACCTCCATGCCTTTCCCTTAATTCTCTCTTCTCCTGCAAGTCTGGATGGAATTTGAGTTTTCTAGTCTCTTCAGGCCGAGCTGCTAGGAATGCCTCTTCAGCAAGGGTCTCCTAGAGGCGTTACCTTTCCCCTTTCTTCCCCCGTCCCTCTGTTCTCTATAACGAAGGTGCTCTGGGGCTACCATAGATGCCCAGTGGCCCCTGAGGCCCTGCTTCCAGAGTTTGCTCCTTTGCCCACAAACTTGGGCATAGGGAGAAAAGGGGGTGGGGGGTGGAAGCTTATATTTTTCCCAGGATGAGCAGTCCAAATGGCCAGACACCCCAAGGTCGATCTTGATGGGCAGACCAAAATTCCTCCATCCCCACCCCATGGCTTCCCAGACAGATGTGCACCCTCCAGATGACTTCACCATGAACCACTCTGTGAAGTGGCTACTTGACACTAGCTCCAGACTAGCCTTGCAGGTACTTGAAGTCTACTACCAGATCTACATCAAGTCTTC
The DNA here is from genome assembly GCF_059951505.1 of Python bivittatus. Taxonomy (NCBI): domain Eukaryota; kingdom Metazoa; phylum Chordata; class Lepidosauria; order Squamata; family Pythonidae; genus Python; species Python bivittatus. The sequence goes on along the minus strand of NW_028277087.1, from coordinate 17,256,829 downwards.
AAGTAAAAGAACATTCTCCAGTCAAAGTGGGAAAGAGCTCTGCAAATCTTCTTGACCACCAAAAGGCTTCAGGTGCTTAGGAAAAGCTGATGTCCCTTTCTGTACACTCCCACCCCAAAGTTGGTAAGGATCAAAGAAGGAATAGCTAAAGTAGGGTTCCTCAACCTTGGCAACTTTAAGATGGGTGGACCTTGCTGGCTGGGGAATTCTGGAAGTTGAAGTCCACCCATCTTAACGTTGCCAAGGTTGAGGAACCCTGAGCTAAACTAGATTGGTTCCCCCCCTCCTTTCTCTCTCTCATTTGGTTTCCTTTTTCCCCACTGAAGGCAAGAGCTCCCATTTTTTTTTGTAATCAGTGTCCCAGGTGTTCAAGCTGCCTTAGTTAAACAATTGCAACACCAAGAAAAGGAGCCTCCCAATGTCATGGAGACACTATTCCTGTTTCCCCAGCCAGGTTGTTAGACTGGGCGAGTGCTGGCTGCTCACTCATTGGGTTGGCACACAAGCCTAGAGGTCTCCCCACTTTCCCTGATTTTGTAATGTAATGGGCTGGATGCTGGCCTGGCTCTTAATCATTCACTTGATTGCCATCACTCCAGGAATTCCATCCAGGTGCATAGTAGAATTCCTTCAAGTGAATTAATGGGCAGGTGAAAAAACAACAGTCAAAGCTTTATTTACTCCATACCAAGTAATAAAAAGGAAGCAAACTAGTAAAAGAGATACAGATTATTTGATTTCGGGGGGAGGGGGGAGGCTGTAGTTCCAGGCTAGTTTAAAAAAAAAGCCTGTAATTTTAGTCAAAAGAGATATTCCTCTTATCAAGGAAGAAAAAAGCAGAGGAGTTTTTTTTGGGGGGGGCAGGCTAGTAATTGTTGGGAACTTAGTAATAGGGTGCTGTAGACAGTTCTCTGCAGATATCTGCCTATGGGGGCAGAGTTGTGTTAGAGATAGAGCAAGATGTGCTCAAACTGAAAAAGCGATCTCAGCTATGGTGTTTGGAAAAGAGTCTCTCCCAAATTCACTACACTTATTGTCTCAAAAACCACTAGAAGCAATTGGATTAATTTTGTGTGTTCATTCAATATGCAAGGAGCACAGAGCAGCCCCTCTGCAGGGTGTGTGAAGAGACAGTAGTTGTGGCTCTGCCTCTATGCAAGTACATGCAATGTTGATGTACATGGTAAAGAGGTGGGCCTCCTACTATAAGGCTGCCGTCGTACCTGTTTTGACTTCTCCCATGGATGTTGTTGTGCTAATGGTGTTGGTGACGTAAGTGAAAACATGGTCTCCCTGCTTAGTCTATGGCTGTCTGCAGCAGGCAACCTGGATATGCATCCAAATTCTTCCACATGAGCTGAAATCTTCCTCTGTCAGCCTGTCTGAACAAGCTGATTATGAGCAACTAAACTAAGGTTTCCAATTTGTGACGCAAAGACCACTTGTATTGTATGCAGGTGGCCCTTGTTGGGGGCAAAAATAGGAAAATAAAATAAATAAAATAAAACCAGATCAAGTTGTCTTTTAATGAAGCCAAAATACTTCAATGATCATAGAAGTAAAGATGTGACCTCCCCAAAATGTTAATAGAGGAGAAAGTGTTTTGGCCCTATTTGGCCTCTGTTCTGCCTCACTGTCAAATGTACTGTCCTGATTTTGGATGTGCAACATGTGGCAAGCAAAGAAATTAGTTGATTCCTTCAGCTTTACTGCCCTCCCTCTTCAGCACATCAGTAGCTGATGGGAAAAAAATATCAGTCAGTTCTAGCGCAGCAGTAGGAATGGGGTAGGTCTGCCTTGAAATCTCTCCATCATCTCTAGGCTCCTCTCCATGCCCATCCTCTTATCCTCTACTATCATGGAGTTGACTGAAGTTTCAAAAACAACAATTTTTGTTATGAAAAGTTATGAAAAGTGCTATGTCACAAGGACAACTTTTACTCAGGAATTATTTACTTAGTGCTCTCTGAACTTGACTGTTTGCTTGCAGACATTTCATTGCCCAACTAGGTAACATCATCAGTGTCACTGATGATGTTACCTAACTGGGTGATGAAACATCTACAAGAAAGCAGGCAAGCTCAGAGAGCACCAAGGACTCCACAGTTCAACTGTGAGCTATGCATATTCTCTTCTGTTGGATTTTTTACTTAAGATTTATATAGGCAATTCAGATTCAGGTTCCCCTGTGCTCTGTTTGGGATTTTAGCTTTGCGTTAAACCAGTAAAGGACAAAGAGTTAAAGCACTTCTAGTACAACCAGCTGGACAGGGGAATTCTGGGAGTTGAAGTCCACACATCTTAAAAGTTGCCAAGGTTGAGAAACACTGCTTTAAAGTCCTCATTTCTTGCCTCTTCATTTCTTGGTGCCCATCTATAACTGTAACAAAGATATTAGCTGGGAAGATGACCAAAGACAAGTTTGTAAAATAGCTCTCACGTCTCTTTGCTAAGACATGCAAAACCAAGGGGAGAAAACTGAACCATTCTATTTTTGAATACTGAGTTGCTGTAGCCAGCTTCAATGAACACGCAACTAGACGCACCATGAACATTTTTGGAAGGAGGCCACAATGGAACCACAGAATAAGGGATGAAAAAGGACTTCCTTCCTTTTATCATTTCTGTGGGCAGATGTTACCATTTTGCGCTCTTTGACTGAAACCAAAACAGAGACATCTAAACTGACATCGTCTTAGCAATTCATTCAAGAAATCCCACTACTGTAGCTGTTGCCTTTTCTGGCAGTCTTGGCTACCAACCCCCCCACCCCACACAAAGAGTTTCAAGGCACCAATAATGTCTTGAGCACCAATAATGTACCATGCCTGGGTACTAGGAAACTGGCATTCTCCTCCACACTGAACGTTACTTCTCTGATATCACAAGTTTAGCTAGAAAGCAGCTAAACTAAATACACTGGATTGTAGCTTAATTTGTGAAGAAAAAATCTATTCGAGGTGACAGACTAGCAAATGGCAACTCTGCAAATTATTTGATTTCTTTAAAAAGTATTTTAACAGTTTTGACTGCAAATCTATACAACATGGAGGAAGGACGAGATAATATTGTTACTGAGATAAATAAAACTAACATTTTTCTTCTCCTTCCTCAAAAAGCCCCTCTGAGCTTTGCAATTTTAATCACCTTACTGAAAGGTGGTTTACTTCCTTCCAAGTTAAAAAAAAAACAAAACGGGGTAGGAAAGAAGGCCTTTTAATTACTAACATATTGCAGAGGTTAACAACCTGGGCCTGAAATGGTTTAGCCTGGAAAATATGAATCCGAAACAACATAAAATGTGAACTTTTCCATTCTGTTTTATGTACAGTGGCTGTGTAATGTTCTCAGGTCTGGAGGTGGGGAGGAAAATAGCTCTAAGAGCAACAGAAGCAACAAATGCTTTAATTTAGCAAGTAAAGTGACTTTCCATTAATTAAATAGTGAGGGTGATTTCATGGTGAAAGTGAAATGTAGAAAACAGTAAAAGGAGTTAACTATAACTGAACAGGCCATATTTTTTTTTATTCAGGGTGAGCCTGTATAACACTGATCACATTGTTTATACACTGTCCTTAGGGAAAAAAAAACCCTATGCTGACTGTCTGGTTCATGCATGCAGAGTCATTACTAACAGTAATAGTAGTTCAGTCAAAGATGCCTGTAGACCATACAGCAGACAGACCATCAGCATCTCTTGGTGTCACTTCAGATACAATGCTTTCCATAAGAAAAAGTACGTTCACACACTTGGGTTTTGGTATGATTCTAAGCATAATTTTAGTCCTGATAGAGCAGAAATGAAGTATTATCTTGTCCAGCATTCCCTTCCCATAATGACCACACAAATGTTTGCACTGTCTCTGATTGCAGCTATCCAAAAAGTATACATGAAACTACAGATAGTCCTCCGCTTACAAACAGGTTACATTCCAAGAGGCTGTTTGTAAGTTCATTTTGTTCGTAAGTCCAACCAAGTATAAAAAACATGCCTCCCAACGTGCAACGGTGCTGGTACGTGTGCAGCACACTGTAAACCAAGTCTTTCCCGCCTCTGGGACCTTCTAGATTGAGTTGCAGGCAGGTTTGTTCGTATTGGCAAAAGTTCATAACTCAAAAGTTTGTAAGTAGAGGACTGTCTGTATACAGGTAATACATGAAGAATGCAACCAGAAGCAGCCTCAACAAGACAGCCTCAGGCATTTCCCATAGCAGAAGCATTTATTGTTTAATTTTATACTGAAAATACACTGAGATAAGGCAGCTATAAATATTTCACTAGCAAGTTAGCTAATGAAGGATCTTGGTGGGCCCCAGGCGATACGAATTTATGTAGGTAATGCATGTGTAAATGCATCCGAAGCTGGCTTAACACCATGCACCTTCTGGCACTGGTCCTGTCACCTGCTCCACCCTCTTGCCTCCCAGATCATCACAGGCATCAGTGGCTGGGTTTAAGTTGTAGTGAAATGCAGCACATATCAGGATGAGGAATCTGTACCCCTATTAATTTTGCTAAACTACAATGCTTAGTGATCCTAGCCAGAACAGTTAATACTGTAGTAAAGGATTTGAGAATTAAACTCAGCAACATGTAATATGCTCCATGTGGGGCTGCCTTTGAAAATCACTCAGAAAGTATAGCTGGTCCAGAATACGTGGGCAGTGATGGGTGTGTTGTAGTACATGCATGTTCCCTGTTGTTTCACAAGGTGCACTGGTTACCAGTTGGCTTCTGGGTGTAATTCATAGTACTGATTATCACCTATGATGCCATTCATGACATAGGGCCCAGCTATCTGAAGGACTGCCTATTTTAATATGTTTCTACCCACCTGGTGAGGTCAGCTAGAATGGGCATGCTCTGGGTCCCATCGATTAAGCAGTGTGAGAGACCCAGGAAGCGTATCTTCTCAGTGATGACTCCTGCCCTGTAGAACGATATTCCACCTGGAGATCTGCACTGTTCCCATCCTTTTGAATTTACGCAAATTGTTAAAGACCTGGTTGTCCTCCCAGGCCTGGGGCTAGAAAGGTGGTGAGCCCCTTTGGTTTTGGGTTCTGTCTTCCAGTCAACTGTATTCTTCTTTGAAATACATTGCTTTAAATTTTTAAATTGTAAACCAGCCAGAGTCACTGTGGAGTCAGGCAGCCTCAAAGCTGAAATAGTAAATAAAAATGAAAAAACATCTGGAGAGCCAGAGGTCCCCCATTCTTGGTTACAAATAAAAAGCTGTCATTAAAGCAACCCAGATGCTTAAAAAAAAATCTACCACCATCAACTCCAATGAGCAATCTTTCTCCAATATATTGGGCTGGGTCCTGCAATATCCAAAATCTTTGGACTGGAAATGTCAGAAAACAAAGAAGGCCCAGTTAGACTCTGGAAAGGAAACTTTCACATGACAATAGCTACCATGTTTTTTTTCACATGCCTGCTCTGATCACACATTGAGTACGGACAGGAACATGGTCTAGATATGCAGAAGAATATCTATTCCACTATTTCAGGTTGCAGAATGGGGCAATGTTTCCCTGGAAGTAAAGTAACAAAAACATTAGGAAGCTTCATGCCCTGGTTGCTTTCCACTGTGCCATTCTTCCTGTGAGATTTTCCATGTAGGAGAACAATAAAAAGTGAAAATAATTATCTACAATCTGAAATATCAATCTGCCACCGTATTCTGCTGTGTATGGAGACCAAGTCTAGTCTAAAGATCAAAAGTGAGTCCTATAAGGAGCTCAATCCTCCACTTTCATAAGAATGTTGGCTTTGGGAGGGTAGGAAGCCATGGTTTAACCCCTGAACTCAAGTTTCTTTTGTTAAAAAAGACTTAGTTTTTTTCCCCTAGATCTTTCTTCTCAATAAGGTGAGTCAGAAATGGAGACCCCTGACCATATTCATCCTCATTTCTTTACCAGGTTTTGGAAAGTGTTTGAATTATCTCCAATACTCCAGAGGAGGAAATACTTTCTAGAAGTATGATGTATACCTTTCTCTGATTCAAGAATATTGTTTTGGGAAGTTTTCTCCAACCTGGAAACTCCAGATATGTTTGGGCTGCAACTCCCCAAATTTCTAGGCAGAATTCTAGGAGTTAAACTCCCAATATACTGTATGTGACAGTCCCACTAGGTAGACCAAACCAGGAAATCAACTCTACCGGAAAGCGAAAACTACTTTCACTTGGAGTGGCTACAATAACATAACCTTGCAAGTCTGATTGTTCTGTACCTCCTTCTCCTTCTTATAGTTCAGTGAATTAGGCATCTCCCTGAGTCACTTCCAAATTTTATCTGAACATTCTGGACTTTAAAAATGCTTCGGCTCCTTTTACCTAGGAAAGGATCCTGCATTTCTCTGTCAAGGTTGTCTTCACTCTCTACAATATGGCGTGAGGATATGCAAAGTTGGGAAAAGCCAGGTTACAGGTGTTATTTCTGCTTCTTTCAAACCCACCCAGAAGCATGGTCTCTCAAAAGCTTTAAAAGTGAGAGAAGCATGCATTTGTAATTTTCTTTGGAAAAGAGAAAGAGGCCCTTAAGATTTGCATTGTAGATGCTGCCTTTTTCATCTCAAGCGTAGAGTATGCAACATAAAAACAATTCAGAATGCTCCATGAGGTTTTTTCCAATGTAAAAATGTGGACTGTTTTATTATTGCACTTACAAACCAGTGCAAAGACATAGACCCTGTGATTATCCAGCTCAAGTGTTACTATTTAAAAATTCAAACAGGAAATCTAAGAGATGGAAAGCACTGAACCTTTGCTTAGGAGTCATGATGCCTTCAAAATAAAACTCAATTATCAAAGGGTTTTATGGCTTCAGATTTTTCTATTCTGGCTTTAGAGTTCACTGAAGTGGCTCTTCAAGAAATAGAGAAGGGACGAAAAGGGAAAGTTTACCAGTTCTCAATGAATGTGCTTCCTTTAGAAAATTGCTTGCAAATTCTAGGCTGTGATTTCAATCTGTTTTCCTAGGAAAATCTGGGATTAAAGCTTTAGTTCAGGACTGAGGAACCTGCTGTCCTCCAGGTATTGTTGAACTCCACATTGCATCACCCTTGCTAATGTGCCCAGTGGTTAGGGATGAGAGAGCCACAGTTCAGAAATATCCTGGGAGGACAGTCATAACCAGAGCAAATAATAATTCTTTATTCTGCTCTTTGAGTTCTTTATTCAGTTTGGGTTACCAAACTTAAAAAGGATTTAGGGAAACAGGTTCAGAAAAAGGCAAGAGCACGATAAATGAACTAGAAACTAAGTCGCATTGAAGGAATTGGGCATATTTCACCTTGAGATGAGAAGACTCAGTATCTTCCATTACCTTAAAGGATGTCACGTGGAAGGTCATAACCTGCTGTCTATTGTTCAAGTGTGCAGCATATGAAATAATAGATTTAAGATACAAAGAAGGTAGATTCTAAATGAATGTTAGAGAAAGCTTCCTAACGTTAAAAGCGGTCTCAGAGGGGAAGCAATTACCTAGAAAAGAGGCAAGTTCCCCTTCACTGGATGTGATTAAACAGGGACTCAACAGCCATCTGTCAGGGATGCTTTAATTTGGATTCCTCTATTGAGCAGTGGGTGGGATTCAACGACTGCTTCTAACTACAGTTCTATAATTTTAAGATGAACTGATACAGTTAAAATGTCATCAACAGGTTAGGAAATTAATGACACACATTTACCTAGAAGCATGACATCCACATCCACATTACATGAAGACAAGCTTTGACATGTTAGGTAGTAAAACAAACCCATGCCAGCCAACTCCAACTTCTGCCTTAATAGGTTTTGATGCTGGAGATTAGAAAAGCTGTGATTTGAAAAGGCACTAATGTCTCCACTAGGTATCTAGAACTCTGGTTAGAAACTACTATTTTCACTAAAATCTACTGTAACAAGGGAACGTTGGGGACATAATACAGTTATACATAATACACTTGCCGTTCTCTGTTCTCTCCCTAAATCCCTTTTCCACAAAACTTGTTATCCCAACCTCTTTTTTCCCCTTACATTGATAACCAGAGGCTCAGATGGCCTTGTTAAAGAATTCTGATTTAACCCCATCATTACTGGCTCCTAGCTGATAGAGTTTCAACGTGGCTCCTAGCTGATAGAGTTTCAACAGAGAGATAAATTAGGGATGTTAGGCTTAAAACTAAACAAAATGATTACTCTTACAATTATTCCTTATACTTATTACATGCAGTGAAGTTCACTCTGGACCACCAGCAGTAGCACTATCTCCAATAAAAAATAAAAAAAAGCCCAAGTATATTGCTTCAAATGTTTTAATCCTGAAAACACAAAATAAGATATTGTCTTCTCAATGGCACTCAGGGATGCCACTGGGCCACTGCTATTTGTGCAACCTTCACAATCTTCCTACATGACCAACTTGTCAATGTAGAGTGGAGATCAAGTGCAACTGTTTCTTTGCATCCTGAAAACACAAAATAAGATATTGTCTTCTCAATGGCACTCAAGGATACCACTGGGCCACTGCTATCTGTGCAACCTTCACAATCTTCCTACATGACCAACTTGTCAATGTAGAGTGGAGATCAAGTGCAACTGTTTCTTTGCATCTTTTCAGTTTATTACAGAATGGAAAATGACCATGCAGATATGCGTTAAAGGCCTCTGTCTCAACCCATTTTATGCAGGTTTTCCATTATTATGTACTCCACTCTCAGCAACTTGGAGAGAGTGGTATATGAATATAATTTAATCCTGTAATTCAAAGAATAACATGTTTTCAAAAAAGTAGTTGCAACTTCTTAAAGAGTGTACACAGTAAACCTGGGTTTGGAAAGGCCCTGAAAAGCATTCAAAGTTAGTGCCACAAAACAACATTGCGTGATGTCAAATTTGCATTTCTGGGTGATCACAGATATATTTGAATTGTGCAGCAAATTCAAACATATGGACATTCCAATTCTCTTACTGTGCAAGGGCTGAGAGTAGACAATTGAGTGAGCTATCGATCACATTTAAAACTTGAGCTTTGAAACAAATGCCAGCAACCTTAATGTTAAATGAAAGGCAGAGGAAGGAGTGGTTCAACCACAGCTTCTCCTTTTCACTGCTTGGGGAAAAATTACATAGATATGCTAACATGTATTTGTGTCTATCCATAGCTTAAATCCATAGGAAAGCCCCTTTCCTGTATCTTCGAAGTGGAATTATCAGCTTGTGTAGAAAGTTTCAGGCCTTTAGAATTTAAGGGACATTTTATTTTGTGACAGGATAGCTAATCATGTCAAATTCCTGATAAGTTGCCTCTTTCCTTTACAGCTTTTTCCTTGTTTAATTACAAGTTCAGCTAGTTTCATATCTTGCTTTTCTTCCATCAGTTTAAAGTCATGTACATATCACTCCCTCCTGCATTTTCAGTTCCTCACCACAATCCCACAAGGTAGGTTGGGCTCAAAGAAAGTGACTAGCCCAAAGTCACCCAGTGAGCTTCTATAGCTAACTTGAACTGGACCTCGGGTCCTCATCTGACACCTTTATCAGAGCATCACTAAATATGTAAACCAGCATGGAGAAGAATGCTCAGTTGTGAAAAGTTTTATATTTTATCATGGAAAAATTATTTATGAGATGATGACATGACACTACTCAAAGGTGTGAAAATACATCAGGACATTTGCTGCAGGTAGTCCCAAATTCAGTACCCAGAATGTCTACATTAAAATATATACATATACATACATATAAACATACGTGTGTGTGTGTGTATATAAAACGAGAGAGAGAGAGAGAAGTGGTACAGGGAAGAGGCACCTCTAAATCTGCTTGAAACTCTAGAAATCCACTGTCTGCCAGTATTGTCCAATGTGGAAAGAAGATAGATTGGGATCCACTGATAGATTACTCAGTGGAAAATATGCCAGTTGCAGCTCCTACAGCATTGTAATACTTTAGATAACTACATGCTTCTAAAAGCAGCTTGACTCTTATGAAAGAAACAGCACTACACATACGTACAGTGCTAAAATAGAGAGAAAATTGTACTCTCATTCTCAATACTTCTACATTGCAATTTTGGCTTTGTCCACCCTTTAAAGACAAATGGCTGGTTCCTCACAGCCAACAGTGCTTGAATGGAACATGGGTTGGGTTCAAACAACATACTAGGTCAGTCTAAAATGGGGTTGAGTAATCTGTGTTTTGCTCTATTGTGAGAACCCAGCTCTTATCTTAGCATGTGTGAGCCAGGTTATCCCTTAAGATACAATATGGTTTGTGTGTGTGTGTGTGGGCACAGCAATGGTGTTTTGTTAACCTTGCATTAGCACATTGTGTGAATCAAGTCATAAGCTGTTTTAAAGGGACTTGCATTTTGTCAATGAAATTAGGGGCAATCCGGTTATAACAGCTGGCTGTGGTCTATTTTGTGGGTTATACACGCCTGTTCTCAGTGTGCCAGGCATTTTCCTGAGGCTCCCTCTGCATAAGTTTGATCTTTGGTCTCTTTGGATGGAAGTAACAATAGATCCCAGCACTGCAAACCATATGCCTTATATGGGAAATCAGCAGCAACAGTGACTCTACATTTTATTATATACAGTGGAACCTCGGTTTACGAACTTAATTCGTTCCGTGACTCTGGTCGCAACCCGAAGGAAATTTCCCCATAAGGTTCAATGTAATTACCGTTAATCCGTTCTGGCGTGGAGGACAGGGAGGCGGCTATTGCTTGGAGGGAGAGTCCCCCTCCCAACGACCACGTATCAGGGGCGGAAAATGGCCGCGGACCACGTGTCAGGGGCGGAAAATAGCCGCGGACCATGTGTCAGGGGCAGAAAAATGGCCGTGGACCGTGTCACAGGTGTGAGGTTTGCCCCGTTCGACAGAGAAACTCTCGTGACACGTGTGGTTCACAAAGAAGGTTTACTCATGCGTAACGTAGTAGTCACAAGCAAAGCCAGGACTGGCTTGGTACAATTGCATCACTTGTTATATTCCCCCCTTCCCGCGCTTTTTCCCGCCCCGCGATCACGTTGCAGCTGCGGATTATTGGCCCCCCAATAATCCCCCTTGATTGTTCCTGATGGCAGGATCGGTCAGAGTCCATTGTCCTTGATCTCCAGTCCCCCTCCGGCTGGGTTGGTTCCTCCCAGCTACGTGCAAGCCCGCGGGTACGGTGCTGCGTTGCGATCTTGTTTCGCTGCCTGCGGCCCCGTTCCTTGCTGGCTCGCGCCGTTATCAGTTTATAGTTAAAAACTTCCGCTGCGGTTTTCCTGTTTGGCTGGCCGCAGGTGGCCCGTTAATTAGCGGCGCTTTCGGTTCCTCTTTTCCCCGCTAGCTACCGCCGGTGGATTCCGCGTGGTCTGGCTGCGAGCTTCCCTGCAGCCCCGTGCTTCCCTGAAGCCTCGTGCTGACCGAACCTGACAACAGGAGGGAAAATGGCCACGGATCCGGTTCGTAACCCGAGGCAGAGTTCGCAAACCGAGGTAAATTTTTGCGGCCGGAGCTGGTCGTAACCCGAAAAGTTCATTAACAGAGGCATTTGTAACCCGAGGTACCACTGTACTTACAACTAAGCCCAGTTCAGACTCAGAATAAAATAAGAATTGAGAGAAAAGTGTATTAAAAGGAATTATAGTAGGATATAAAATAGGAGCCTCCAAAGTAAAATGCCCACAACTTGTAATAATATTAACCTCTATACCAGTGTTTCTCAACCAGGGCCACTTGAAGATGTGTGGAAGCTGGCTAGGGAATTCTGGGAATTGAAGTCTACACATCTTCAAGTGGCCAAGGTTGAGAAACACTGCTCTATACATTCAAAGTGAATTATACAACAGCTGCAACTCATCGTAATAGTGATTATCTAAACGGTCATACAATAACTATAATTTTAGGTTATATAAATTAAAGGAGTCATAGGTGTGGTATATTAGTGGGGGTTCTAGGTAGCAGGGAACATCCTAAAAGTTAAGCCAAGCTACGTGTGTATTTTCCTAAAGCAACAGGACTTAAAGTACTGTGGGGTGCTGTGTTTTATTGTGGGCAATCGTGCAGCACATGGCAAGATGCATTTAATCCCACTATAATCAACAAGCTTAAAGCTACTTTATTTATGGCTGTCTTTGAAAAAAAAAAAGTACTTTGGTATTATAAGAATATCTAAGAGACCAGAAGAACAGTTGAGTAAGATCTGCATAGCAAGGGATCTTCATTCTCATCTATTTATTTTGTAAGATTTATATGCCCAATCTTAGACTTTGGCATTTATTTCACAATAAATAAAATTAAAAATAAAAATTTACAGATGATAAAAACACACCATTCTAGAATTAAACAATCACACATAAAATTCACTTTTTTACCTGTAAGCCACCCAGAGTCACTGATACAGGGAGATGGGTGGCATATTAAATAAATAAATAAATAAATAAATAAATAAATAAATAAATAGCACAGCAATGAATAAATACATAGCCGCCATCATATTTAAAAATCAGTGCTCCAAAATCATGGCAGAAGAAGATGACCTTCACCTCTTTCCTGAAGAAACACAGAGAAAGGATCACCCTGACCAGGGTGGGTGGAAAGCAGGCTGTTCCATAGGGTTGGGGCAGCGACTGAGGAAGTCCTTGCCTTGCTGGCATTTCAGAGGGAGAAGATTAGAACCATCCTTTCCCCATATCAAATGCACAGGAAGACTCTACTCTGATACAAATACAGCGTTCTGCTTTACCTGAGGAAACTTTAGTATATTGAAATATTTGTTATTGGTGGTTGTTATTATTTTGGCAGAGTGGTTGAATGTGGGCTAATGGTAACAGACAAACTCATCTAATTTTAGCAAAACAGGGTATCAAACAAGCAACACAGTACAAAACCATTGTCAATGGTCAAAGTCAATGAATAGGAAGCTTGAGAAAGAATCACGTCTACCTTTGTAAGCTTCTTTTACTTAGCAGCTACTAAACGGTTATATTTAAAATGTTTAGATGTATGCCAACAAAAATAATTTGAGCTCAAACACTTGCCTTTTCAGATCTCAATCAAGTTAAGATGTCTGGGGGAAATTTATGAAAAACTTAGAATTGCTGCAAATTTATTCTATAGTGGATCTTTCCTTCTGTAATTCTGGGGGGGGGGGGGGGTTGGTGGTTCTTCTTTCTGCCCTACCTACTGCCAAGAGATCAAAATGAAAGAATGTATACATTCTTTTGGAGAGGCCCCCTGGTAGACATTTCTTTTTCCTCCAACGTCTGGCCCTATTGTTCATGGACATAAATAGATCTATTTGTGATACACAACAGAGCCTTGTCGTGTAAGCAAGAGAATGTTTCCTCAATTCTCCTTCTGCCTGCCCAAAATAATCATATAATTGTCATCACCATCTCTGAGAAAAGAAAAGGCAATATGGGAACTTAGATGGCTCTGATCCAAGAGGATTGAAGCTGGTGAAAGCCCCAAGCCATATTGGTCTCTTCTAGAAAAAGGTCACACCATTCTTAAGGTAGTGTAAGTGGAGCATACAGTCTAATGCAGCTTTTGGCAACCTAGCAGCCTCCAGGTATGCAGGGTTAAAAACCACCTCCAGCAATCACGGCCAACGATCATCCTGGGCTACAGAGATGAGAAGGGCAACAGGTTGCAGAATACTGTTCTAATACAACTGATATTCTTAATGCAAATACTGCTGATGTATGGATTTTGAAAATATAATCAAGTTATTAGAGGAAAAAAGTGCAAATGTAATTGCCTAGGTGCTATCAAGCCAGGTTCATCTCCTGTTGACTATGTGGACAAACTGAGCTGCCCATCACTGTCTTAATAATAATGTATAGCTCTTCCAAGGATATTCCAGCAATCTCTTTGATCCTGTCCATCCACTTTATTTCCCTCAACGTTGCGAAACACAGTAATCGTTTCAAGTATATCATCTGCCTGCATCACAGGCCCAAAGTATATGAGCTTCTGCTTGCTCAAGGGAGCAGACAGCCTTTATTTGCTCCAATACAGATTGACTAGTTCTTGCAATCTATCATACTCCTCATACATGTCTCCAAATCCTTAATTCAAAGGCATCCGTCTTCCTTTTCCCTCCCTGTTAACAGCCTAGTTTCTTATCATGGCAGTCACTAAATGTCTCTGTCCTTCACGATCTAGCCTAGCATTGCCTTTTCCTGTATGATTAATTTTTTTTATTTCTCCAGCACACTGTCAATCCTTATTCAACAAAACTATTTACCAATTTATCTTCTTTTGCTATCTATATACAGTATTCTCTATGTAGATTGATATTACTTTAATATTTAACATGGACTTGTCACTTTCCATTTTTACTTTCATGATAACCTTTCTTTACTTTAAGATAATAAAGTGGTGTTCTCTTCATATCTTAAAATGCTGATTTTTCAACATTTGACAGAATTCCTGCTCTTGTCTCATCTAATTTTGCCATTCTTATAACATATTCACTATATGTTAAACAGATATACAGGCAACATGCATCCTTGTCCCGCTCCCTTGCTTATTCTGAACCACTTTGTTTCTCTACATTCTGTTCTTATCGTAAAGTTTATTTATTTATTTTTTGAATTTATATAGCTGCCCATCTCACAAACCAAGTGACTCTGGGTGGCATACAACTGCAAGTTTCACTGTAAAAATTCCTCAGAAGAATAGTTAGGTTTCTGGCACATGATTAGTAAGGCAGTGGAAGTCTTTCTAAAGAGGTGGTCAGGAATGCACAGGAACACATACGAAACATCTCTTTCGAAATAGTCAAAGCAGTCATATCTTCTTCCAGCTTTGCTGGGAAAAATATAAAGTGTTGGGCACTTGACATGTAGAGGTAGCCAGGAACAGCTTCCAGAGCAGTTGCATGTGCTTGGAAAAAAAAAAAAGCAACCGCTTTAAGTAATCTAAAAGAGGTGCTTTGCTCTGGAGCTTCTCTTTCTAAGGGTTTGAAATTGCTACTAATCAGCCTTCATATGTCCCACATTCAAAGGCTTATGCTATACTTAATCAAGCAGAAGTACATCTTTTTGTATTGTTTTGCTTTTACCATTATCCTCTTTATGTTAGTTCTCTGTTCTCATGTACCTATGCCTTTTCTGAAACCTGTAGCTATTCATCTGGCATTTGTTTCTCCTTCTTTGTAAGATGTTAAGCAAAACCTGGCTAGCATGAGACAGCTCAGTAATTAGCATATTCTCTTGCATCTTCCTTCTTTAGTACAGGTATGCCCAACAATCATCTTCAGTCTTTAGGCCATACAATCTTACTCTGCATTTGTTGACATACAGCTGTTAACCCTTTAACTGTCTTTTCTGCAATTTTAACATGCATTTGGTGCTATCCTATTTGAAAGCTGGTCTGTTG
The DNA here is from genome assembly GCF_059951505.1 of Python bivittatus. Taxonomy (NCBI): domain Eukaryota; kingdom Metazoa; phylum Chordata; class Lepidosauria; order Squamata; family Pythonidae; genus Python; species Python bivittatus. The sequence goes on along the minus strand of NW_028277087.1, from coordinate 17,241,467 downwards.
CCTGTTGTATTTCACTTTTCTCTTTACAAATGTCATTCTGTAAAGGATTTTAGAATAAATCTTCTTTTAACATCATTTGCCTTTATAAGATTGCTTCCATATTTATTCTTGAGTATACCTTCTAAAGATGTATGTTTTCCTGTGATTTTTCTGAAGAGTATCTTTTTCTTTTCTTGTTATATTTTTCTACCTGCTGACAGTCTTGATTAAAATAACTTGCCTTGTCCTTTCTTGTGTGACATTTGAAATCTGCATTCAGACACTGTCCTTCCTTCTTGCTGCTCAAAGTTTTCATTTTTCTTCTTTCCCTGGCTATCTGGGCCAGAACTTGTTGTGAAAGCCACTTGATTTCAGGGATAGATTTTTTCCATTTCAGTTTTCTCTTAGCTCCTCAAGTTCTCTTCCCTGTAAGTTAAGCATGCTGAATCTATTCCTTACATTAATCTCATACTGTGAATACACATTTGCCAAGTCATACCTTGCTAGCACACATATTCATTTTGATTTTCTACATGTAAACTGTTATTCCATGGGACAAAATCTTAATTTTGCTGAGGAAAGCCTGAAAGGAAGATAAATTAAAGGGGAAAGCATAGTGTGCAGTTTTCCCAGGTATTCTCTACGTGCAGCTGGAGGAATCCTCTTAGAAGAAGTTGTGAACAGCAATTTGAACAGTCAGCAGCAAATCATAAAACTGTTCTGTACAACTGGTAAGCCACCAAGTTGAACACAGCCCACTCAAGTCATATGGTAGCCCAATAGGAGCATTACTGATATCTTTATATTGCTTTCAGTCTAGCACTGCAGAAAAAAAGGGGCAAGACAACAATGTCACACTATGTTATATGACTACTGGATGTATCCAGCTTGTATCACAAATTGTGCAAGCTTATCCAAATGCTCCAGGACCCCAATTCTTTTCCAGGGACCAAGAGTGGCCTCATCCATCTTACAGATCATTCATTTCTAAAGCACTAATGCTAGTTTAACTTTCTTGGGTGGAACACTGAGTTCATTTTCACAGTGCTGCAAAACTTGACAATCATGTTGCAAAAGGTACCACTTGTGCACACCAAGTTCTCCAAGAAGTTGAGTCACAATTACTTCTGTTGTGTCTAACTTCTATACACAGGTAGCCCCCGGGTTAAAAATGCCCAGGTTACAGATGGCCCATAGTTAAGAACGGAGCCTACCGTAGCAAAATGTGAGTTAAATACACAATGATTCATGTTAAGTACACAGTGGTTTGAGTTCATTGGACAATACTACTTATACAGTATAAGGAACACATCTTTCCTTTACCCCTGGGTCAGGCTCTGATTTATTCAAAATTGCATTAAGCTATTGTCCAATTGGGAGAAAGTATTCCCTTGTCTAGGCTTTCTAGATTTCATCCACCCTTTAACATACACCAATGGAATAAATGATAGTTCATGACTTTTTTAATGTCAACATTAATTGGTCCTGCATTGTTTAGTTATTTATTTACAGAACTTATAGACTGCTCCAATCACTACCTTTATTAGATTTAGTTATGCACAGACTAAATCACTCTGGGTTCCCAAAGCAATAACTTTAAAATACAGATATCCATGCCACAAAGATCTTAGAATTCTACAGCTTTGCTGGACTCTGGCCAATGTCTGCATTCACAAGGGCAACCTTATTCCATAATCCTCCAAAGTAACAGGGCATTTTCCTGTACAAGCCAAGCCATCTACAAAAGGTCAGGCTTTATGATGAGTAAAGTGACTTAGCATGCCATTGTCTGTACATTCTTTCTCCAGACAGTGAACTCACATCAATTCCTTTTCACATGCATCCCACAAGTTCTATGCATGATCTGTTTTCACTAATGGCATCTTTAGGAATAGCTGGAAAGAACTTCTTCCTTAAATCCTGAGAGTAAAAGGCTGCTATTCTGAATCTGGTGGGCAGATATGGTGAATAGTTACCACTATAATCCATATCAGATTGGCCAATGTAGGCAAATCCTATGCCTCTAGAAGGCAAACAGCTTCTCAAGACTGGAGAACACAGTCTTTAGTTAAATGGAATAATTTTGGCATGGTATGAAATTGCTTCCTTCATTCCCAAAAACACGTGCCTCTTGGGGATGAAAATGTTACATTTCAGAAAAACTGCTATAACTTTGAACCAAGAGATAGAGTGGTAAATAAATCTAATCAGTCGGTCAGTGAATCAATAATATCTGCAGAGTCTTTGTGGATCAACAAAGTTGAGCCTTAGAACCTATGATCTGCAGAGAAAAGACCCCCAAATTAAGTCCTCAGCATCTCCAATGGAAAGGCCACCTTCTCTGCATGAAACATTGGGCAGCATGGTCAATCAGCATTCTTTTCCTGGAAAGATCAGCCATGACCACCTTCACAGGCAAATTGTTTGAACATCACACTAGCATCATGCCTAATAGATTCTCTTGTTTCAGAGGTAATATGAGACAGCTAGTTGCAAAATAATCCTGATAATGTGAGTTACTGTATAAACAGCTGATATAGTCTATATGTTTAATTGAACAGATAGCAGTTACTCTTCTACAGAAATACAAAGCATTACAACCCAATGTATATGCATGTAACTTCCTAACTTGTACCCTAGTTAAACAATCCACAAGAATCTAAAACTGTTCAACCTAAAGTTGTAGTAGGCAATCCATGGTTCCGAATGTCTTTTTTTGGGGGGGGGGAGTTGTAGGTCTCAGCACTGCCCTCCAGACTCTGATCAACTGCATTTTCTTAGGTAACTAACAGATAGCACAATTCAAAAGGCTTTATATTAAAAAAAAAAAAAAAAAGAGTAACCCCAAAACACAGAAACTCCACCCAAAGGAATGATTCATTGCTGCTGCAGCTCTCACAACCGCTGCAAACCCATCAATGCAGCCCTCCCCCCAAAGTGGACAACTCCAATTCAAAACCATGTTGAGAACATTCTCCAGTCCTGAACTATCTTCACCTTCTGCTAAACCGTTAAGTTAAAGTACTATCAGGACTGGAAAAGCTATGCTAAGACTTGGCAAATACGTGACAACACAAATGTGATGACAATTTGAAGTCCGTGTTTCTAGAAGGCACCCATATTTGTTGGTTAACAAGAGGAACCAAAAAGGAGCAACACCCATCAGCATGCTGGTTTGTTCACTGTAATCCGAAATCATTGGAAATTCTAATTTACATCATGCATCCAGGATGCTAATACAGTAACATTAGCTGCAGGAGGACCACCTTTCACTAAGCAGATGGTTTGCTGAAAGTCTGTGACTGAGTTCATACATTTTACTAAGTCATAATGTGGTTTCCTTGGTTTACAGCTCAGTATCTTATGATGAATCCGCTGAACTGTGATTCATTCAATAGAGTATATTTTTATGAAACAGAACTTAGTGCAATATGTGGGTGAATCCAGCCCATGGCTTTTATTTCATCAATGAGAATGAATGCATTTTTTCTGGTATCTAATAATCTCCAGTTTTTGGAATGTGCTTAGAAGAAGAATCCTCCCTTTAGCAGAAAGGAGGGGTCAGAGAAACAGTTTGCAGTTGCCAGAAGTTTGAACTGGGAGACACAGAAACAGCTGTTACTTGGATGATGCGTCCTTGGAATGCAGCTGTTGTCTTTGGGAAACGAATATAGTATCAGCTGTTTGCTGTCTATTTATTGGGATATATTTGCCTCCACTATGTTTTGCTTCCATATTTGTAAATACAGCAAATATGAGACGGTTATTATAAATCTCCAGCATGCTGTCAGCTGAGGCAACTGTAGGTTTGCCCCTGGAACTTCTCACCACTGGTAACAGCAGCAACAATGGAACAAAGTTTCATTTCATTTGCAGAAATCACTGGAATGTCTTGTGTTTTGTTACTTACAAAGTTTGTAAATATTATTTTTCAGGAATTGGGGGTTGATTGAGAAGACAGAAAACACTATGCAGCTTGAAGAGCAATTAATTGCTACATGACGGGAACTCTAAGTTTGTCAAGCACTGCTAAGCAGAAAGCACATTTAAAAAGTAACTTAAGCAATGCTGTAAAAAGGCAATGCAATATACAGACATACAGCCCTGGCAAGTAATTGCCAAGGCTTCTATGTAATCTGGTTTAAAATTCTGCACATCAGATGTTCAAATAACACACACTCCCATCACCTGCCGGGTTTAATGTGCTCTCCCAGAGAAAAAGCAGCAGTGGGACACTATCAACATGATTATCCCATAGAATACCTCATTCATATACCCAAGAAACCCTGTTGTGTTTTCATACAGCACAGTTTTCCACACAATGATGCTTGCTAGATGTGTTGGACACCCTATCATCCCAGGCCAGCGTAGGATGATGGAAGCTGTAATCCAACATATCTGGTGAGCATCAGGTCGGCAAAAGCTGCTGTAGTCAATACTTTCAGTAAAACGCTGACTTGGATCGTCAGTATGACAGTTCTACAACATCCTGAAAATTGAGAAAGAGTTGAAGGCACTGAAACAGAGGAGTCAACAAGCAGCACATGAGTGATAAAAGATGTATGACAAATATAACCCAACACAGGTGAGAACCTGTCTTACAACTTATTTTGTTGCTGTGATGGTAAGAAAGGAAGCTTATTTTATTACCAACTTTGTACATACCCATCATGACCCCCATCATATACCTTGTTGTGGATTCAGTCTGAAGAAGGAGTACAACACTGAGAAGAACCATATTTATTGCTACCTTGGGTGCCTGCTTTACAAGAAAGAGGGATCCTGAACAAAAGCAAATATTTTTATAGAAGTTGAGGGCTATGAGGATCTGAAGGGTCTGAATGGCTGGCCAGTTTAGGGAAGCTAGGCAAGTCCTTGTCAACATACCTGGAGTTAGTTCTGTTGTTAAGCAAAATGGGTCCTTCAGGAGGGCAGCAGAGCAGAGGAAGCCATTTTAGAGGAGATGGAATGTTGAGGTCTTCAGCTGATGGAGGATGGAAGGTTGGGGTTTCTCTAGGTTGCAATTCCCTTGGGAGGGCTGTCCTTGGGCTGTACTATGGGCTGGTGAGGAGACTTCTATTCTTTGGTTTACATGAAATGGCAGGGAGGCCAATTTGAGTCTGATAGGATTAGGCAAAGAGAGGAGCTGGGTCTGACCCTGGCCACATCTAAAAGAGGGTGGGGGGAAAGGGTGCAGCCTCCATTTTGTTTGTTAGTTTTATTTTCTCCCCTATACAAGGATGAATGGCCTTCTTCTTACAGGCATAGAGGTTATAAGAACAGCAACTGTTGAAGACTAACCGTACCTTGTTTGATAACATTTTACAAATATATTTCCTTTTATCTATGCTGACCTGTAATCTTTTATTAACACCAGCACTTGGTTAATCATGGCTAAATCAGACTACTGATCACTGGGTAATCTCAGAAGATCAGAAGGAAACATGCTTCCCAATGTTTTAATAGTAGCAGCAGTGATTCCAAATTTCATGGTTGTAGCGAAGAAAGTGAGGGATACCACTAGATAGGAGTGGATTTTTCTGTTGAACATAGTTAACCCTGGGGTGAGCTAGGGTTTGTTTAACCTTGATTTATTGAATGAGCCGCAATTGACTGAATTTACACAGTAAGTTATGCCAAAGCTAAATGAACTATATTATGGCCTGGCACACTGTGGGAATTAGGCCTTTGACTTTTGTACCAGATTCCAGTGGACTTATAGTAGTAGTACTTATAGACACTAAGTAGATCCCAGAAAACTTGTATCTATCCAGCTGTATACTATGTACTAGATGTACATTTCACTAGTTTAAATCCGGTGATGATTTGAAATCAACATTTGTTTAAACAAATAATGTTTATAAAAGAAAACCTTTATAGAATAGTTTTCCCATCCTCCCCTATCCTGCAATGGATTCTGGATGCAGCAGAGAAGGTGTTAACCCAGTTTCCAACCCAGGCACACAAATAGCCTCTCTGATAAAATTCCTTAATCCCATAAAGAACAGCAGGATCCTTCAGCTGCTGTGCACCATCCTCCTACCACATCACTGAGGATTACTGGACCTCCCCCCCTCCACTCCAAAAAACTGAGGACAACCCGGGGGTAGGGAGGGATGAGAGCCACCTGTCCAAACATGCGGGCAAATCTTCCTGCTCTCCAAACCCCCATCTCAAGGACTGGATTAATTTGATATGGGCTTTAAAAACAGCAGCAGCAGCCTGGCGCTCCCCCCACCCCCATTCCTGGCACACAGAGGGGACTTTCAAAAAACCCAGCACAGTGCAGTCCTTTAAAATGATCCATCAGTTCTTTGTACAGCCTACAACTGTTCACTAGGTTAGTTTGACCAGCCAGGGGATGGATCCTTCAAATGTGGTATGAAGAGATAATTTTAAACAAAAACAAGCTTTCTAAAAGGTGACGACTAGTGTGATGCTCCACCTGATATCAAAGGTGCCTTTGTGGAGAAGTGGACAGCTCCAACTGGACAAGTTTTACAACCACATTAATTATTCCTTGGGTTTAGACTCCCTCAAGTATGTTTTCCCTTAATACACTGTGGTGGAGTGGGCCCACTTTGGGACACTACTTGAATTCAGTTAGATCTACCTCTTAAAACTCTAGACTCTGGCTGAAAGATCTTCATGCCACTTCATTTAAAATGGCAACCTTTCCTATCAAAGTAGAGATTCTGCTTCAGGGGATACTGGTGTCTTATTCTTTCATTTATAAAGATAAAATTAATACTGTAAGTAAAATAGAAAAGCAAACCCATAAAGGAAGGGCTGTAGTGAATCAAAGATTACCTTCCACAGAAGATCCTCACTCATGTAATTCTATAGAGAAACTCTGTTCTCTTAATAGTATTTTCTCCATAACAACATATAAGCAGAAAAACAAACGCAACACATTTCTCAATGCATATATAGCACACGTAAGCTAGTCCACCATTCCTTTAGTATGCACACAGGGCCCTATTCCATACACACTGGAAGAGCAAACAGAGCAGCAGGGGTGAGACATGTGGCAGTAATAGGGGATATGGCGCACAGATGCCTTTCAGCTCCTTTCCTCCCAACAAAACATGAGTGGTGTTCACAGGAACATTCCTACTGAAAAATGCCCACTAGTTATTAGCCTGAATCAGCCAACCAGTTCTAGCTTTTAATCAACAGGCTACATAATCAAAGGCTAATGTAGGAGAGTTATAACTATACGCTCTTCAAAGTACGCTGCAACTTTTGGGTAGGAGGGAACAACTTAAATTTGAAAACCTTTAAGAACTTTGCTTGGAATCTTTGCTACATAGCTAAGCACAGAGAAGAAATACATTTGGCTGAATTTACTCACTGCACATTTTCAAGTACATACATGGACTGAACCCAGGGCCCTCATTGAATCGTTTGAAGTCTTATTTCTCTGAATTTTGCACGGCAGTTCACAACTTTTTTAAAAAAAAATGTAAATTGGGGAAAGGTTCATAAAAATGTGTGTACTTATGAAAGTAATGTACAGGCGTACATTATACTATGACATGTATGTATGTATGTATGTATGTATGTATGTATGTTATAACTGTGAATCTTCAGGCTTAACAAACTGAATTTGATAAGATTTGCAAAAATTAGCAGGAAGACTGAAATAATAGGAATTGACAGAGTTCTCCTCCCCTAGGCATAATTCAGGGATCTATTCAGGATGTTAAAGCAGGACTGCACAACAGGTGGCCTGCCAAGCAGCCTTGTGCGGCCCACCAGTGTTTTTTAAAAATTCAATAAATTCACTGCCACCAAACACTGCCGCTGCCAGGATGGATCCACATCAACACACACTGACACCGCCAGCTCCAGCACTGCTGCCACTCTGCTGGCCACCCAACAGCTGACTGGCGTGCCAGATAGTCCTTTGTGGCCTGCAAGTATTTTTAATTTATCACTATGATCTTTCTCCTCTACAAGTTGTGCAGGCCTGGTGTAAAGTCACAGACTCATCTCCCAGCATGAAGGAAAGCACAAATATTCAGAAATGGGAAATACCTTTGTTTCAAGGTAGAGTGACATGCTTCTAGTTGAAGGACAGAACCAGGCTTAATGGGTGAATAATTTGGCCTGACATAAGACTTTCTGCAGCTTATCATGTTTGACATAACTGTGCTCAGTACAAGTAAGAAGCTCAACTTTCAATTAAAAGAAAAAAATATAATTAATCCCTAAGTCTCTCTTCATAGATCTGAACTTGGAATCTCTTGCGCAGGTTTTTTTTTGGGGGGGGGGCTCTCATGCACCACAAATTAACCATCTTTCATCATCATCACCACCACTTTCTTTTTTCCATCTGAACATGCAACAATGGGATGAACATTCACACTGGCATTAACCACAGAAATACAGAATTTGGATGCAAAGAGGAGCATTTTGAACTATATCAGTTCATATCTGAAAAAATCATTGATTTCTGATCTTTTGCTGCTGCCTCCTTTTAAAGCATCACCTTTTAACAAAAACCAAGCATCAAGAAATCAACATTCAACCATCTCTATTGCAAATCGTCATCTCCTGTCTTTCAGCTCTTATTATAATTCAAAGTTAGAGCTACACTGACTTTAACCTTGGCAGAAACTAACCAGACGTCCTCATAATTACAGTTTGCATACCCACATCCAACTTTGATTTCAAACTCTAGGGAAGATGGGGAACAACAGGTTTCGGCTCATTACTGGACTTACTATCTTTGAGGCTGGATGGGGTTGACCCTGTGCCCAAACTGGGGGTTCTTCTGGACTCACAGCTCCTGCTTGTGGCCAGGGGGGCCTTTGTATAGTTTTGTGTTGTGCGACAGTTGCGCCCATTCCTGGACCAGGAGGTTCTACTCTCAGTCACTCATGCCCTGGTCACCTCCTGAGTGGATTATGTAACACACTCTATGTGGGGCTGCTTTTGAAGAGCATCCGAAAGCTACAATTGGTGGAAAATGCAGCAGCATGAACAGTTAGTGTGCTCCTCATTCGGCAAACATTAAACCTCTGCTCTGTGAGCTGCATTGGTTGCCAGTTTGCTTCTGGGTCCAATTTAAGGTGCTGTCAATAACCTATAAAGCCCTACATGGCAAGGAGCTGGGTTATTTGAGGGACTGTCTCTCCCCAGTTACATCTCCCCATCCCACCAGATCCAGCAGAACAGACATATTACGGGTTCCGTCTATTAAGGAGTGTCATTTGATGGGACCCAGGAGGAGAGCCTTTTCTGCTGCAGTGCAGTGGAACATCATCACCTGGGGGTTAGATTGTCCCCAACCCTGCTTGCCTTCTAAAAGACTCTAAAGACATGGTTGTGCCAATGTGCCTGGGGGTCTGACTATGGTTTGGATCTGGCTAGATGGCTGTACTGATTGATCCATGATTTGCACTTGCCTGCTTTTTATGTTTTCTGGTTTTAATTTTGATTTTTAGTGGGGTTTTAAAGGGACTATCGTTTTTTTATTGATTTTCGTACTTTGTTTATTGGTTGTGTTGTTTGGTTGTTTTAACATGTGAGCCACCTAGAGTCACCAATGTGAGATGGACTATAAAAATTGAATAAATAAATAAATAAGGCAGACAATTAATTAGCATATCTGCACATGTGGACTATCCATTTTGGCAGAGATGGATTTAAACCCACATCCACAAAGTTAAAATTCAGTACTGTATTCTAAAAAAAAAAAAAAGCTAAGCATGACTTCTCTAGCACTTGGATAGGAGATAGTTAGAAAACTTAGGGCTGTAGGCTAGAGTTTTGAAACTGAAAAATCATCCTGGAAGAAGAATTCTAGGAAAATGGCAAACTAATTCTATTTTATTGTCAAGAAAACTACCTATTTACAGGACCATATAGCTACCCGGAGCTGAGCTCAACTTGAATGAGTTTTTACTTTTTATTTTATCCACAGCACGTTCTCAAAAATTATTGTGGGAGAAATTTAAACAAATACCCACACTGATCTAAAACATCTGAGCTAAAGTTACAAGAGTTTATGTAAGAGTCCAGCAAATGCCTTTTTTCTTACAGTCTGCACGTCAGAGCTCTGGAATCTGGCATCAGTATATTAATGATCTAATGAATTATTATATAAAGAGCAAGCTAATACTACTGCAGATTCTCCCATTACCACTTAAAAAAAACTAAAAAAGAGACATTTCTAGTTATTTAACTGAAATCCAAGGATTCCAGCAGAAATGATTCAGTAGATAAGTGGGGAGAGCAGAAAATGATAGTTACTAACAAATTATAGTTATGGCTACAACCTTTAATTTGGTTAGATAAGTTGATTTTAAATCTATTTTACATTAGAAACGTTAACTGTTAAACCAAGAATAAAATATAAACGTTTACAGGATGCCAAAGAAAGAGGTGGGTTAGGTCTTCCAGATTCAAAATTATATTTTGATGCTTGTTGTTTGGTATGGATGAAAGAACGGGTGACTTTAAAAAAAAAGAAGATATTGGAATTAGAAGGACATGAGTTAAGATTTGTATGGCATGGATATTTATGGTATGACAGAGTGAAAGTTAATATTGATTTCAAGAATCACTTCATCAGACGTACTATACTGAGAGTCTGGAATAGATACAAAGTAAGATTGTCTCCAAAAATTCCTCTGTGGTTGTCACCCCAAGAAGCTTTTTACAGAAGAGAAATGACACTTAAGCAACCATGGTTGACGTATGCAACTGTTATTATTTTCTGAAGGAGTACTTAACCTGAAGAAGAGAGAAGAATTACAACCATTGTGTTTGCCAATGGTTTACATAGGCACAGTTGCTGGAAAGATTTAAATTAGATAAGAAAAGTTATGAATTTACCACTGAGAAAACTGAATTTGAATATGCCTTGTGTATTAATGATGAACATCTTATTGCTAAAATGTATAAACTTTTGATAAAGATGAATTTGGAAGATGAATACGTTAAAAATTGTATGGTTACATGGGCAAAGAACTTTGGATATAACATAATGCTGGACCAGTGGGAAAATAATGTGGAATAAAGGGTTAAAGTTCACTCTTAATTATATGTTAAAAGAAATGTTTTAAAAAACGAGGTACCATTGGTATTTGACATCAGATAAATTGTCAAAGATGTATAAGGGAATTTCAAATATTTGTTGGAAATTAATCAATGTGAAGATACATTCTATCATCTATGGTGGACTTGTGAAAAAGCTAAGAAATATTAGAATATGATATGTATTCTGATTCAAAAGATTTTGAAAATAGACTTGCAATTGAAACCAGAGACCTTCTTTTTAGGTATGATGGATAAACAAATGGAAAGATAACACGGAAATTAATTTTTTTATATGATAACTGCGGCAAGACTTTTATACGCGCAAAAATGGAAGGATTTACAAATACCTACAGCCGAAGAATGGATATTGAAATTAATAGAACTGGCAGAGATGGTGAAACTGACTACTTTGCTTAAAGAGAAGGCTCTGTCTAGCTTTGTTTCTAATTGGAAACCACTCTTGGACTTTCTGCTTGACACTCCAAAAAATGCAATTTTGATTCTGGGATTCAATGACTGTTATACCTATAGAAATATCTTGTACAAATCATATGTATTGTTGAAATAAATTGATTCTACAATTTTTTTTGAATGTTAGACTAAAAATTATTTTCAATTATGTAAATTTTTAGATATTAGAGTAAGAGGTGAATGTATTTTACATTTATACCTGTACCAATGAAAGTCAGAAGCTATTCTTCTTTTTCTATGCTTCTTCTTTATTGATTTTTCTTTTCTTTCTTTTTTTTTTGACCTTCTTGTATTTTAACCTTTTGGAAATTTAATAACATTTATAAGAAAAAAAAGAAACATTAACTATTACTTATAATAGATGGTAGATACTGTCTCCTGATGTGTCTTTGAAGAGGTATTCCCCCTTCAAAGACTGAAAGAAAAACTTATTTTATACCAGTGGTTGCTACATGTATGCATATCTCCCCATAAGACCTTGTTCTTAAAAAAATGTAATATTTTAGTGGGTTAAGGGGACTCTTAATTTTGAGTGGCTTGCTGGCTAGCTATGGTCTTTTAAGTCCTCTTTCAGAACAGCCGTTGACTTTTCCAGTAAGAGGCTGAGAATACAATTCAGGAGCAAAGGAAGGATAAAATTTCTTTGTTTCAGGGAATTTTGGTTGGTGGTCCCCTAAAGGACCTAAAGAAAACAGATTTCATGTGACTGGGCCTAGGAACTCAGGCCAAAGCCTCAAAAGCCCTTGGAGAACTAGAACCAGCAAAGTCAATAAGGAGTGCTCATTTAGCTGTCTGTCTGTCTGTCTGTCTATCTATGTTTAGAGCTGCTCGCTCAAGTCTGAGTACAGTAATTCTGTATCAGCTCCAGTTCACTTGTTCTCCATCTCTTTGTCTATTGGCTCAGATTGTTTAGAAATTACTGAATCCTAGTTTTGATCTGCAGATCTGAGCCGTATGTAATGCAGGAGAATTAGACTATTCTTTCAAATCCTTACTTTATTGCCGTTATTAAAATAAACATCCTTTTTTTGTCCTGATTACTCCAATATTCAGATTGTAATCCAGTACCATGCAGGTAGTCCTGCAAATAGAGATTAACCCCCTAAAAAGAGGAATCCCGGAGTCATTTATTTAAAAGCTTATTCCTTTTCTGACCCATCCAGATTCCAGATGGCATCTCCCCGATCAAGAACAGATGGTGGCGGCAGTAAAATTCTTTCATCAGCTACATCCAGACAACCCAGAACTCAATAGAAGGGTTGTAGAGAGATACAGATTCCAGGGGAGGATCTCATAGGCTGGTGTGGATGACTGACAGCCACTCCTCCTCCTCCCTACTGTGAAAATGCGAATCTAATGTATTTAGTGAATTGGATAAAACTAGCCTGATTAAATCAAATGATTTTAATGAGGTCATAGTTTTAATACTTATCAGTACTAGAAGATTCATATTATTATTCCCATACCACATATAGTCAAGGCAATGAAAATATTACATTTCTAGTTCATACCAGCTTTAAAATAAAACTCTTCTGGGGATTCTAGATGATAGGTACCAAAGCAACCAACACCCTCTTCCTTTGTGCATTTCAGATAGCAAGGGAACATGGAGCTTGACCTCAGTGATGGAATGGAGTCCTCTATGAGGGTTTATACAGGAGGTAGCAGTTCTTGAGATACTCTGGTCCCATGCCACTCTATTTCTTCAAAGAAAAAAGCCAACCCTTTTCCATGTGTGTAGAAATGACTTGATGAATGGTGTACCCAACAGAAGGGACCAAGTAAAGCAGTCATCTTCTGATCCCAGAAAGACTCTAGTAACAACATTCTAGACCAACTGCAGTTTATAAATTGTTTTCAAGAGCACAGCAGCATCAAACAGAGTAATGCAACCTGGCTGAAGTATGAATGTCTGAGGCAATAAAAATGTAGCTGTAATATCAAATCACGTTATCAAAAAGTGCCTCTTGCCACTACACCCTGTCACTATTTCCACCTGGTTATCTAAAAGTACTCAGTGTCAGATTATTTATTTATTTAAACTATTTATAGAACCACCCATCTCACAGCAGTAACTCTGGTTGGCGTACAAAGATTTAAAAACATCACAAAAGTAAAAACTCATGATGCCCCAATTACATAATAACCCTCCAAACACAACCACATCATCAACACCAACAGAGCTTGCCTAACTGTCTAGCCCCAAAACATGGAGGAACAGCCAGGTTTTCAGAGTCTTATGAATGGCTAACAGGGTCAGGGCCATCTGGATCTCTGGGGGGACGTTGTTCCACAGGACAGGTGTGGCCACAAAGAAGCACGACTCCGGGATCCAGTAAGATGGCATTGTTTGATGGAGGGGATCAGGAGCATACCCTCCCTTCTGGACCTAGTGGGACAGGCAAAAACAATGGGGAACAGGTAGTCCCGCAAATAGACTGTGAACCTGTTATTTCAGGGGTATACTTCACCTTGCACCTCCCCACTCAGTTTATCAGGATCACTCAATCAGCGGAATCTACATCTTATAAATCTTCTGTTTTTGCATAGATTTCATTCAATCTAAAGCTGCTGACACCAGTTTAGAATTTCCATTATCAGTCAGATGATGGAAAATAGAGGCAGATTTCATAATCTTTCTGAATGTCATCTGTGAACATTGATCACTCACATTTCTGGATGACCTTATCCTAAAATGGAACTCTGTGACATCCCCCAGGTAACAGGGTGGAAACTTTGCCTCTAAGAAAGATCAGAAGTAATATAAATAGTGACTCCAAGTCCCATCCAACTACTCGGTCCAGAAGAATCTATGGTCATTGGTTCAGGAGATTCAGGAATCAACAGGGAAACAGTCCTTGTTCATCTCCACTTCATAACTGTGTGACAGACAGGACGGTTTGGAAAACTTGCATATTCTTCGTTTTGCTCTATGACTAGGTAGTGATGCACCAAACCATGATGGCCCCAAATGGCAAATTTAAGACCAGATGGAAATTATTCTAGTAGGTTCTTCTACTGATTCCCCACCCCAAAGAGGACCTTATTGCAGCCTCATTATGGGCTGCATCACTGTCTCGTAATGTTTATAAATTTCAATTTCCCATCCCTGTCTCCAAGAATCAGGCCCTATCTTGCTTGATTTAATAAGCCAAAATGGGCAAAGATAGAAAGGGTGGATCTCTTCCCTCCAAAGATCTTGTCCACATCCTCAAGTTGCATAAATCTGTAATATTAATAAAAATTGACTAGATAGAATCTGAATGTCCAAAAACGCCAGTTCTGAAATAATGAGGGCAATCTAATTAAATAGCTGCTTTGTAAAGCTCTACCAGATGGGTGAGATTTGAAGCAGTGGCTTCCCTGCTTCTCTTTTTAGTTACAGGTAGTCCTCAACTTACAATCGCAATTGGGACCAGAACTTCCATCGCTAAGTGATACAGTTGTTAAGTGAGCTGTGCCCGATTTTACGACTTCTTTGCCGTGGTCATTAAGCGAATCACTGTGATCGTTAAGCAAGTCCGGCTTCTCCCACTGACTGCTTGTTGGAAGCCCCCAGGAAGGTTGCAAATGGCAATCATGGGACCCCAGGATGCTGCAACTGTCATAAATACATGCCGGTTGCCAGGCACCCAAATTTTGATCACATGTCAGACCCAGCCCAAGAACAACGGTGAAACAGTCCAGTTGAGTTACTGTATTTTTCCGACAATAAGATGCCCCCATGTACAAGACGACCCCCACTTTTCCAGCCCAAAATTAAAAAATCAATATTTTAAAGATAGTGCAGAACACACTTTTATTTAGTAATTAGTTAACATTGACCTGATATACTCGGTGGGAGGAGGTCCAAACCGTCTCTCTGCAGCTCCATTTCCAGGCTCTTTTGCATAACTGATTACATTCAAGCACGAGTGAAACTGCCGATAGCTTATTTCTGCAAACAGCCTTCCTCTAATTGGTTTGTTCAGCATCAGCTGACGTCAGTTACATCAGGCTTGTGATTGGAGGAAGTCTGTTTGGGAGAAAAGCTATTTCACTCGTGATTGGAGGCTAGCAATAGGAAGAAGCCTCTCTGCAGAAACAAAGTTTGGCAGTTTTGCAACCGCGATTCTCGGATGACTTCCTTGAATAAGACACCGTTCAGTTTTTAGGGTAAGGATTTTAGAAAAAAGTATCATCTTATAGTCGGAAAAATACAGTAAGTTCCTTTATTTGCTTACACCTTATAGACAGAATCTTGCCAGACTAAATTACTGCAACAAGTGGATATACCGTGGGAGATTCTAGGGAGTGGCTATCCTGAATCTCTTTCACTTCCCACATTCCCCCTACAACTGTATTGTCTTTTGTCTCCTTTCCCCTCCTGGTATGCACCCCTCCTTCCTGATAGCCTTGATCTCTCACATCACACTCTTCATAGATACATTCCATCACATCACATGACCATGAGGACGCTGCAACGGTCGTAAGTGCAAGGACTGGTTTTAAGTCACTTTTTAGCACCATCGTAACTTCAAATGGTCATTAAATGAATGATCGTAAATTGAGGACTACCTGTATAAAACTATGCTGGCTGAATACGAGCATGCAACTAACAAACATAAGGCAGGGGAAGGCAATGTGCTAGGTAACAAAGCCTAAAAATATAGCTGACCAGACTGATTATTATTTCATTTAGGCAGGCTGACTGCAAGGCATAATGCAAGTCTGGCATGGAAGAACTATCAAATTCACTTTGGCAGACAAAGCAAAACTAAAAGAGCAAAGAAGAGTGAAAGACAATGTTTATAACTAGAAAGCAATATTCAACCAAAGCCATAGGGGTCTGCAGTGGGAGGGAAGTGCTGAAATGTGTTGTGACATCATGATGTCTATGACTTGCACACCTGTGCCTGATGTCAGGACACAAGTTTGAAAAACTAGGGTTGTGCTGTGACCCTGCAACATACTTTCCATCAATTTTCACCCTTGTGATTTCTAGTGGAAGACTATGACCAAACACTGAATAAATCCAAACCAAATGAGTGAACAGCTACTTCAGAGACAAATTGAGGATCCGTGTAGAGCACAGGTACAGAAAAGCAAAAAAGAACATCAAGATACCCTCATATAATTTCCCTGAATGTGATTCTCCTGAATTTGGGGAGGTAGTGGAGAGATGGGAAAGAAAACATGATTTGATTCATACACATGCTGAACTATAATATGATTTTGTGTTGGCTTACCAAATATCACATAAAACTAGCCAATCATGATTCATTCAATAAACCTAGAGCCTGTTTGGTCTAGTGGTTAAGGCATCAGACTAGAAATCAGGAGACTGTGAGTTCTAGTCCCGCCTTAGGCACGAAAGTTGGGTGGGTGACTTTGGGCCAGTAACTCTCTCAGCCCAACTCACCTCACAGGGTTGTTGTTGTGGGGAAAAGAGGAGGAGATAGGAGTATGAGGTATGTTCACTACCTTGCATTATTTATAAAAATAATAAAGGTGGAATAAAAAATCTTTAAAAAAACTGGCTAATCAAATAATAACAGGGTGATGTGTGAACCAGCCTAAAAATTCATACTGGGCCAAAACCATTTTGGCCTCATATACATACTAATGGATCTGAGCTGACTGTAAATGGCCACAAAAGATTTCTGGGAATATGAGGACAGATCAGCAGAAATGACAGTTCAGCTGAGCAAAAGTAGGTTCTTTGCTAGGGATCACTAGGCAAGAGAATGAATGTGTAATTGCAAATATAGGGTAAAATCTATGCTTATACAGGTAGTCAACGGTTACCAACTGCTAGTTCAGCGACCATTTGAAGTTACAACAGTGTTGAAAAAATACTCTTACAGCCAATTTACGACCTTCGCAGTGTCCCTCGGTCATGTGATCACCATTACAGTCAGTACGCGTTGTCTTGTGCCTGACCTGCTGTTTTTCTCCCCTCCCTTGTAGAATGGAGATTGGAGAGGAAAGGATTACAAGAGAATAAGCAGACACACAAATCAGACTGTTTGCATAGTGCACTTGTGCCTGCCAGTACGTTGCTTTCAACATGTTGCTTTCAATGTCTGTCCCCATTATGTGCCTACTTACTTTCTTAAAATCCCTTCCTCTCCAATGAATGTAACGACAAACATTAATTCCCTTCTTGTAAATTATCCCAGCACCTGTGTGAGCATTCGTAAGGGTGGGGGAGTGGTTAGGAGGCAAACAAAAGCCAAAGGGGTGAAACTGGTAAGCCAGCTATCTCAGTGCACCTGGGGTGAGCTTTTCAAAGGGGAGGGAGTTGCCAATCCCAACTGTGGTTGCTAAATGAGGACCACTTGTACAACTCCAGCGCAGCTCTTCTGAAAGGATATTGTAGAGTTGGAAAAGGAGGAGGAGGAAAAGAAAATGGGGGACAGGAGCAATTTCCTTATATGGAAACATTGCAATGTTGCAAGATTTTAGATTAGCAAAAATATGAGGAAGGGAAAATAGAAGTATCATTATGTATAATATGGAAAAACCAGAGATTTTTTTCTCCCCTTATTTTACTAGGACGTAAAGCAGTGTTTTTCAAACTTCCTGCAATCACAGACTACTAAATAATCATTTTGAAAATGCAGAGACCACCTAATTCAACAAATGCTCCCCTCATGTTTTTGTCCTTAAGAGCATCAGAGTTCACTTTTTGGTGAATGAAATGGACTATGGTTGCCTTCCTACTGTATACACTCTATTTTAAAACCTTTTAAAACTGAATTTTGTAACCCCCCCAAAAATTAATCCAAAATTATTTATTACTTGAATTATTTTATGTATCTCATTCCATAATAACAATAAACCTGCTGGTCAAGAATCTTCTTCAACAGAAACCTCTAAAATACTAAGGGCAAATGAACCTCCAGCCCAATGAAATTCATTTCCTATTCACACTTTTCTTGTGGTTTGCAGGTGCAAGGCTGAGCTCCATTTAGCAAAGCACACGTGGATTCACAAACATTTACCGTACTTGAGACCTGTTCACTATTGTCAGTTTTCTGAATTTTGGTACTCACAGTGCTATTGTATCATTATTTGTATACTTCAATGAACCACTTTTGATAATTTTCAACCACTGATCCATTCTTGGGAATCAGCAGACTGCCAGGGCACAGGGAGAAGCAGGAACTGAGGTGGCATCTCATGGAATTGGTTACACAGAGATTCAATTAATAGTAATAGTCATGCTGGCTACGTTCCCCATTCATGTCTATGAATACCAGTTTTGCAGAACAACAAACAGAAGAGGCATTGTGTTGTGGGTTTTTAGTGAGGCATCCTGCTGAGTAGTGTGGGAGACCCAGGTATAGATGCTCTTTTCATCTTTTTATATGGGAACTATTCTCATCCCTCAACACAACACTCCCTCCTGAAAAAAATTCTACACAATAATAGTATAGAAGAGCTTCCTGCCTTGATTTGTGGAAACAAAACCTAACAAAAATGATGAATCATAACTCCCCCCCCCCAATAATGTCTAGATAACCAGGAAAGTAGAAGGAATGGCAAATAACTCCTTCTTTGATATGGACATTCTGCAGCATTTGAAAAGTCTAAAATGAAAACCTGTCTATATTGTATCACCGTCATCATCTTGTTCCTGTTCAGTCTTATACCAGAGGCCAGATGTGGGATGCATTAATTTGTTGCACATGGTGTTATCCTGAAAAAACCTACCCCTCACCACAGTAGCTTAATTTTTAAAGATATCCTTATCCAGTGTAGTAAGTGGTTCCAGTCCATACTCCCTCAAGTCAAGTGATCTGCCTGAATCATCTCTGCAGCAGAAAAGGCCATGGAAGAGTATGAGTTGCAGTCACAACATATTTGAGGGCACCATGTTGGAAAAGGCAGGTGAGAACAACGGATGAATGGTTGTAGCAGTGATAGGACATCATGCAATATTTGTCTTTCGTTTTTGTAATATCTGTTGGTGTTGCTGAATATTATTTTTAAGGAACACAAACAATCCAACAATCCCAAATTCAACCTTATGTCAATGATCCCAAGTAGGTAACTAGATCAGCAGCAAGATCACAAAGCATGTAAAGCCTAAGTCAAGGAGTAGGCAGACTTCAGTCTAGTCAACAGATGAACTTTGTTTTCTAGTTTCCAAAAGTCTTTGAGATAAGCAAATCATGACCCTTAAAAATTATTTTCAGATTCAAGACAAGGCAGGACAGGGTTGAACTGCACACAGAAATTTTCTTCTAACTACCCCACTCTTTCTCAAAACGCAACTAATTTAACAGGAAAAAAGCTATTTTGTTGTTGTTATTGTTAAACAACTTGGAGTGATAAAAACCTACTGATTCACTGTAAATGACCCAAAAGTCTATCTTTTGCTATACAGGTGGTCCCTGAGTTAAGAATGCCCAGGTTACAGACGACCCATAGTTAAGAATGGAATCTACTGGAGCAAAATTTGAGTTAAATACACAATGATTCGAGTTAAATATACAATGGTTTGAGTTCATTACACAATGCTACTTATGCAGTATTATACAATATTAATATTGTTCTGGCTTACATACAAATTCAACTTAAGGACAGACCTTGGGAACGGAACTCGTTCTTAAATTGGGGACTACCTGTATTCATTTTTAAAATTATTTTCTAACATGTAATCACCCCCCTTTAAAACTCACTCTTCCTGCAGACTTTAATTTAAACTCTTCCTCCACACACTCAGGTAAAATGAAAGCCCAAAACACGGAATCGCACTAGGCTATATTTATCTCTCAGCACGCCCCCTGTTCCTTCCTTTCATTCTGCTATTGCTGGAAGTTTCACTGTAAGCTCTTTGGGGCAAAGGCCTCTTCTGGTTTACATTCTGCCAGCCGCTGAAGCATCAAGCAATTCATGGCTCAGTATAAGGTAAGTATACTTAGATGGAAGCTTTGAGTGTTCAGGTAGCCTTCTTCATACATTAAGTTCATTTCAATATTTAAAAAGCCTGAAATCAACTTTCAACAAGATAAAGCTAAGACAAGAGGCAACAGGTGGGTACAAAGCTGACAGGAAAGGGGAGGAAGGCACTAGAAACAGCTGAGTATTATTTTTACTAGGTTGAGAAATCCACAGTGTCACTCAATTCAGTCCTGGTAAGATTTCATCCTCTGTAGATAATCTCTTCTCCTACACCAGCTGTACAACCAGAAGAAATGCCTAAAGATTCCGCAACTGGAAGCAAATCCTGAGGAATAAATAACAGTTAGGTAGAAAAGCTTTGCTTTCTTTGCAAAAACAGGTCTTTGTAGGAAAGAGGAGATGTGGCAGATTGTAGTAACTGTTTGGATGTAGGAGAAATGCACAAATGAATCCGATATGCTTCAAAGAATCTTTGCTGCATTGAAACATGGGAAGTTAATTTATTCTGCTATTTCTCCAAGTATAGTGTATTACAAATGGCAATAGCTCTTACAAGCTGCAGGAAGAGAAACACAGCCTTCCAAATGATCCTTTTTGGCAGAGAGGGGGCAGTAGGGCCCACGATCACCCATGGCCCCAAACTCTCTTTCTCCAGCTGTCAGAGCCCCCTCTAATCACAACTGCTAAAAACTGATGACTATATTCTGCCACACTGCATCTATGAAGTAAATTCTAAAATATGCTTAACATTTTAAAAAATCAAATACCCCCAGCTCCACCCCAAACAGAAGAAAATCCAGAAAAAGCTGGCCCTGTGTAGTGTATTCTGAGACACTATCCACTCTATATTATTGAACTGCCCACTGCACTTCTCAGCCCCTCAAAAATCCTTATGTAACCCCCTTGCCCCAGGCAACCTTGCCTTAATGAGAGCTGCCAAAGATAAAACCTAGGACTTTCTGTATGAAAAACAGAACATTCGAGGCTTCTTCAGAACTGGGAATGCACCTTATGCATTTACTATGACCAACCCAGCCCTAGGCAGTCATACTTAGCCTGCTTCTTTCCAAACAACCTTTCTCAAAGGACTATAGAAGAATCCCATACAGGTAGTCCCCAGGTTAAGAGAACCCGGGTTGGGTTATAGACGACCCATAATTAAGAATGGAGCCTATTGCAGCAAAATTCGAGTTAAATACACAATGATTCAAGTTAAACACACAGTGGTTCGAGTTCATTATACAATAGTACTTATACAGTATTGTACAATAATATTGTTCTGGCTTACGTACAAATTTGACTTAAGGACAGACCTTGGGAACGGAACTCATTCTTAAACTGGGGGCTATCTGAATATCATTCCCTGAATCTATCCACATGACCTCTGTTAAAAAGGGGTAGAGAAAATATACAGAAAAAGGAGCCCTTCACTGGACCATCATTCCTTATGATCATATCCATTCCTTATGACATTCATTCTTGTTTCTCCAGTCTCTCACATACAGAGTTTTTTAGGCTTTAGTGATATTGATTTGATGGCCAGGTAACAAACAATCTAGCAGAAAAAGCCTGCAAATTTTAACTAGTCTTATTAACTAGCTTGTAGCCAGTCTAATCCAGTGTTTTTCAACCTTGGCAGCTTTAAGATGTGTGGACTTCAACTCCCAGAATTCTGGGAGTTGAAGTCCACAAATCTTAAATTGCCAAAGTTGAAAGACACTGGTCTAATCTCTACTTGGGTTGCCTGCCACAAAGAGCATAGGGGACTGAAAAAGTACTTCCATAAACCCGAGTATTTGCCAAACAAGTGACAATGATCAATCAACCGATCATTTCCAAATGACAATGATCACTCATTCATGCATTAACATCTAGATGTATTCTTATGGTTCAACCTGTAAATAATGCAACCACTTGTAATCTGACATAGAAAGAAATTGCTGTATCATTCTTTGTAGCTCCAAAGTGTGCTCTTGGCTTGTGTAAGAGATGTGGTTCTTCAAGCAGCACGTAAGGAAAGAGGATGGGAAGCTGCTCAGAACAGAGTGAAAACATTATGTTAGAGAATGCCATAGAAGTGTGTGGGGTTACTCTAATGGGAAGAATGAAAAAGGATGGAACATAAAATGAAAGAAGCTGTGGATGAAGAAAAATGCATATAATGGAATGACTATTGCAAGAAGCAAGGATGAAAGAAAGCTATTGCATAACCTGTATAGAGAGAAAAGGATTGTTGCAAAGTTAAAAGGAGCAAGGAACACTTAAGATTAAAAGAGGCAGAGAGAATGCGAAGAAAATTTGACAAAAATTAAAATTTGTTTTAGAAAGAAGTGAAGGGGATTAAACAAAGACCCTCTGGCAGCATGAATAAAATAAAAAATAAAAATGACTAAGTGACTTGGGATGAAACTGAAGTGAGGAAACGTTGGAAGAGTAGTTTAGAGATACATATGGGAGTGGCAGTTATATATTTAAGTGAGGAGTTTAAATGAATGCCACAAATGTAAGGGTCCAAGAAAAAATGATGAAAAAAATTATAAACGCTATGAGTGTTGAAAACTGATAATGATGATAGATAATAGATATTAAATAACTGGAGAAATGTTAAAATATTAATGTAGTTTGCTGATGAAGTGGTTGTGCACAACTTATTTAATGTGTGTGTGAAAACTGCATCTGTGCCCAGTAATTGAAGCAATGTTGTTATTGTCCCCTTGTACAAAGGGAAAAGTAGTCAGAGTGAATTCAAAAGGTATAGGAGGACTGTTTGTTATGTGCGCCTGGGAGGTATCTGGAAGAATTCTGATAAAAATGTAAATTTATGATGTGCAATATTAAGGAAATGTACTGTGCTTTATGCTGGGAGTAGGTATGAAAGTGAGAAAGTTAATTTATTATAATTGGTTGATTTAGAGATAGTGTATGATAAAAGTCTAGGTGTTTTAATTATGGAACATTCTACATGTCTATGGAGTTGAAGGTTGGTTGATGAATGCAATAAAAATAAATGATGGGTATAAAGCATGTATGAGAATAAATGGAATACTTAGTGAATGGTTCAACAATGAGCAAGAAGTAAGACAAGGTTGTGTGATACCCCTTGGCTGTTTTATGACTTATGGATAAATACATAAGGGAAGCTTGTGTTGACCACAGACTTGTGAGGGTTGTGGATATGAATGTATGTGAACTGTTGTGTGAGAATTATGCTGTGTTAACTGAGAACCTAAATAATTTCCTGTAAACGTTAAGCTGAATGATGCAGTAGGAGTATGGATCTGAAAATTAATGTATCAAAGATCAAGGCAGTTGTGTTTGACATGGAAAATGAAGTAAACAATTGTATAAATAGTGAAAAGCTAAAGCAAGTAGATGAATTTGTATACCTTGATAAAATGTTCATCCTTAGATAGATAAATGGATGGAGAAATTTTAAGATGTACAAATGTGGGTAGATAGGAGTAGTATGTTGTGAACAATGAAAGTTTGTTGAAAGAAGCAAAAATAACTGGGAATCAGAGTATGCTTCTGCCTACTTTGTTATTTGGAAATGAGGAAACTTATCAGTTCTTCATGGTAGGCCAGACCAAAAAAGAGATACCACAGGAATTCTAGGAATGCTACTTTATTGTTGTAGGGTATAATAACTGAAAGCCTATCCAGGTTTTTCTCTGTCCTATCTTATACTAGCAAAATCAAGGCTTATTTTGAGTTACTTTCTTACACTTCCTTCTATCTCTGGATTGTATAATCTCTTATTCAAGTTCCCCTAACTGCTTGCTCCTTCCTTCTTCCCCTTAATGGCTCTCTCATACTTTCCCCAAGGTCAGCTCTAAATTCCTTTACAGATAGCCATGTCAGGAGAAAGACAAAACTAAGTTAAATGCAGTGGGAATAATTTGCTTAAGAAGCATGCATGCTAAAACAAGAAGAGATAAGGTCAGTGAATGAATGGATGTGGAATGAATACAAAAATGAATGGCCAGTCTGAAACAAGCATGTTGAGGTGGTTTGGTCATACAGAGAGAATGAAGATCAAACTACAATACAAGCATATGAAGGAAGAAGAAACAGGATGAGAAGGAGGAAATGAAGGAAGCTGTAGCTAGATGCAGCTGATGAGATCCTCAAAAAGAAAGAGGTGAGAAATTTATAAAGTGGTATATGGACATGATGAAATTAAGGATGGTTTGCAAAGATAGAAAATGATATGGAGAGCTAAAGTGAATGGTGGTAAAGTAAATCAGTTTTAGCTATATTTTTCTTTCCTTTCTCTCATATCTTTAATCACTCTGACTTACTGTTATTTTTTTTCCAGTGCTTTTTATAACACCACTTACTCCAAAAGGAAGTTGTATGAAGGTTACATAGATATTTATGCATTAATTTTTTAGACTTCAGTCTACTACTCTGTGATCCTATGCATGCTGACTTAAAAGTCTTCCTTGACAAGACTTTTTTCAAGTAAGTGAGCATTGGAGCATAGCTTTTCCAACAAGCTACCTTAAAACACATTCAAGCCATGCTCACATCATGTTTAACCAAAGTTAAGGTGGATGGGAATGTTGTGCATGAGAAGTGAGTGTGCAATCCCATATGCTAAGTCTCTCCATTGTAGCTAAAGAATTGCAAGCTCTAGCTATGAAGCAGTTAAGAGAGAGAACAGCCCATTCATCCACCCTTCAACTCCTCGGTCCCCAGTGCTCTCACACCAGATAATTTATTCTTAATCATGCTTCGCTTTCTTACCTAAATTCATAAGATTAGATCACTTTAAACTCTTTTATGCAGTGTGGGGCATTCATGAAACACACCACAACACTGTTCCTCACACAGACTATATAAGGAAACAGCCTAATTCCCAGCAGGGTTTACTACCACAAACTCAAACAGAGAAACCTCGCTGCCTTGGAATGGAGCCCTGAAGTGATTTCCTAAAAACAAATTTCAGAGTAGCTTTCTATGCCTTGCAAAATTCAGCAGGAAGCTACCATCAAATGGCCTGAGCAACAGCTGCCCCCAAACCCTGCAAGCCTTGTGTTCTCATGTGATCTGGAAGAACACTCACCATTCTCTTCCACAATGAACACTGGGGGCTCTGTTCAAAATTAGACTGAGACTGGACAAAATGGGAAGGGGGGGGGACTACACATTTTCAGCACCATCTTCCCCTTCCCCTAACAAGACATGTGTTAGCGGTGGGGTGTAAATGTTTCATTCACGGGCAGCAATAAACTGATTCATTTTCTTTAAAAAACTGGTAATAAATAATAAAGTGGATTTTTATTCTGCAAATGATAATGGAGTCAAATGGTACAGCTGTGCAACAGATCCAAATTTGAAGGGCAAAATGTGAATTGGAGCGTGCATTAACACACAGACCCACTTGTACACACCTTAAACCAAATACATCTCTTCTCTGGATTGCACATCATCTGCAAAGGGCAGCTGCACAAATAAAGGACAAAAAAACCTGCAACAACACAGAATGCTCCAAATCTGGATCTCTGCACACAAAATTTACCAAATAATCTATTAGCAGACTACAGTTCTTCATTCACAAGGAACAGTTAAGGCAATTACTTTGATAAAGTTTGAGTGTAAACAAACACATAATGCAGACACAGAGGTCAACTAATATATTCAAATATTCCAGGAATAGCATTGTATGCCCAGCATTTCATAGATGGCAATTATACATATACATACATTAGACTACATTAGATACATACATAGCATTACTTGCAAACAAGGGTAGCAGCAAGAGCTCTTTAAGCCCTTGAGAACAAATGTAGCCACATAGTCCGGCTTCTTAATCTCTTGACACGCTACTTGATCTAGCTCAAACCCATGTCAATAGCAAAGCAAACCAAATCCAATTGCCTAATGTATCTTTCCCCAAACTCCTATTTACTCAGGCAGTGGAAATTTCCTTCCCCTCTCTCCCATTCCAAAGCAGATTTGAGGGGAAACAGAATTACCTCCAGCTACTAATGGAAGTCTTCTGTCGGCAGTGGGCTACTTGTTCAATATCACCCAGGATATTATGGTTGGTTGGAATTGCAGAATTTTGTAAAAAAAAAAAAAAAGAAGAAGCAGCAGCAGCAGCAGAGAATATGTTCAGAATTTTTTACTTTGTGATTTTTGCCCAAGGAAGCTACATTTAATAGAGCTTTTCTTACCCTACTGTAAAAACATTTAATTTATAGTACAACTGTATATATGAGGATGGGAATCTATAGATTCGAAAATACAGTCTATCCACAATGTTTAGAAGGACAAAACCTCAGAGCATATCAATGAACAAAAAGACCTTTGAGTGTGCATAGATGAACTTTGCTTCCAACAAATATTCACCACTGATACCAGAACAAAAACCAGGAAATGACCTATATCATAGCTTCCCAGGTTCATCTGTCTCCAACAGAGCATTTTATTGCTCATCTTCCCAATTTTTTCAGTTCTTATGGTCAACCCTGGTCAGTCTTACAAATGATAAAAAAAACTAAATCAAAAATGAAGAAGTTCATTCCAAAAAAAGACCAGTGTGAGAATGCATTGAAAAGGCTTGAATCTCTATTATCTGAACCTCTACCTGAAATCATCATCAACACCATAAGCTTTCTCCCCCATGACTCAGCTGCATTTTGCATACCTGAACTCTAAGTGCTCATAAGAAGGCATTCTCAGTTGTTATAGTTGTTTTGAAAAGAATAAAGAACTGTAACATACTTCTGAAATCAGTGATGCATTTTTTTTCTAACTGTATTAGAGCTTTTATATTAAACAGAGTTGGGGAAACTTGGGCCTTTGGCTTCCAACCAAAGGCCACCTCTCCTCCTACCTCTCCCTCATCAACTAGAGAAACATTTGTGGTATTTTGGCTGGAACACCAGAACAAAGCAGTCCTACTCCAGGTGTCCTGCACCTTTCCCCCTGAAAATTCCCTAGGTGCCATTGCTAAGGGCCTTTTGGGGAAGGCGGTATTCCTGGCTCTTTGAAGCTGCTCTTCCCTGGGAGCTGGATGGCACTCCTAAAGATGGGGGTTGGTCCAAACCAATTACATCATTCAATTCAGGGGAGGAGCGATGGAATGAACCAGGGCGTCAGCCCAGTCTGATTCCACTCCCATGCAGTGTACTGCACTTGCGCACGCCAAGCATTTGCACACATGATCCCAATTCATTTTTTTGCTTACCACAATCCAAGAAGATAAATCACCATTCCTTATTTCAGGTGGGAAATCTAAGACTAAGAGTGTGGCTTGCCTAATAAATCCAAGGTAGACATAAAGTTTGAATGAGAGACTTCTCAGTTTGCTACTCACAATCTTATGAAGGTCTACTCAAAAGTTAGCTCCGCTGAGTTTAATCAGGCTCATTTTATTTATATAAGAAAAGTGTGCTACCTCTCAGCATTGCTTCCAACACAGTTTACACAAACTAGGCAAAGTATAAAATAAAAACTCTATCTTCAAACATCACTCTAAAAATTCTTTAAAAATAAGTAAGTTTTATTTGCTAACAATAATTCCACACACTGGGCATTATCTCAGAAAAGATCCTGCCCCTCTCTCTGTTTGCAATCTGCCTAACCTCAAACAGATATGTGATCTCAAAAATAAGTGTACAGCAGTCCTTCTAATCTGGCACTCTTTTTCAACAAAGCTTCCAAAATTCCTTAATTGCAGTCCCAAAACATCTGAAAGGTGCCAGACTGGGGAAAGCTGGTATACAAGACTGCGGACTTTAATACTCTGAATATGTTAGTATTACAATGCACTGCAATATATAATATGGTAGTATTATATGGCAAGGTGTGTGTGTGTGTGTGTGTGTGTGTATGTATTTAGATCAGTATAATGTTTTCATTGACACCTTTTGCACAGAGATGTTATCATTCTTGAACTGCTTCACTGTTTAGCCCAGTGTTTCTCAACCTTGGCACCTTTAAGACGTGTGGACTTCAACTCCCAGAATTCCCCAGCCAGCATGCTGGGAATTGAAGTGCACATGTCTTAAAGTTGCCAAGGTTGGAAAACATTGGCTTAGCCTATCACAAGGCCTATATAAAAAGAGGTTTAAGTGCATGTGCTGCAAAGCCCCCAGTTCAAACCTTCTCTTGGTCATAAACCCCAAATTCTTAGCAGCTGTGCTTTCCTCAGCCATGGTTTAATAAATGCAGCAGGACTAGTTAGGAGTGCACAACACAAATCACTATAAACCCTCATTTTCTACTCACAATAGCTGGGTTGGCATAACATGTTAGGCCAGTACCAAATAAATCACATTATAGCTGTATGCGTATGTGAACCAGCCAATAATTACCATTCTCTCCTAAGCTAACCCTTCACCTTTGACAATAAGGAGACAATAATATGGAAATACTTAACAGGGTTGACAAAAAATATTAGAATAATATATGTGAAGAAAAATATGAAATACATTACATAAATGTCACGTCTTGTTAACTCTTTTGTCAGTATCCGCACAAGGATTTTGCAATGGTGGCTCCATAGAACTTAAAAAAAACTTTACATATGAATGCCAGACTTTTTTGCAATGTTGAGAAAAATGACGTTTTTTTCTTGCTCTTACATACAGGACAAACAATTTGTAGTCGTCCAGCGCTGTTGGACTTCTAGCCCTTTTAGTCTCAGCCAGCGTGGAAAGCGGTGAGAATGATGGCAGTTATGGTCCAATCACTTCTAAAAACCAGTTTCCTCCATCTCTGCTCTAACACATGCAAGATGCACACTTAATTCTTTTTCAATGCATATCATGGGTTTGCTACCCAGCTACTCCAATAATTTAATCCTTACTCATAGGGAAAATAGCAACATAAAAAAACTAAAATATCAATTTAAATATGCACATATTTTCTACAGTAAAATAATGAATATTTCAACATATTGGCAAAGCCACAAACAACTACTAGAAGTTTTTGCTGAAAAACATATCAATCACGAGTTCTTATAAAAGAATGGGCTTCCCAGAATTGCTAAAACTGATGTATGTGTGTGATATAAATACATATATGCGAGCACACATGCACACACACAGAGCAGCAAAGGCATGAATTATTAAACATCCTTCATAAGGTTACATTAGGTTTCTTCTGCACACTGCTGAAAGACAGAGGAAATCCTATTGCCCAAAAAAAGCCTAGGAAATCCAGACTCTACGTGACCTGACTTAGTTATCTGACAGGAGGTTTTATGGGAGGGAAGAAAAAGAAATTTACAATCATTCATGCTACCCAAGTTACAGCAAAGCCCATGCTGAAAGAGCTTGCAGGAAAAAAAGTGTATCATCAGGAAGTTGCTTCCAGTTGTTGCTGTTCAGAGTGTTGTTTCGGAAGAGTGATTTCTATACGGCATCCAAACAAAAAAAACAACAACACTTTTCAAATATGACTATGCACCATCCTCATACACATCAGAGAACAATGTGGCATTCAAAATGGATTGGATGCACCAAAGGGGAGGGGAGGAGAGGAGAAAGAGGAGACAAGGCGGGGAACTCACCAGGGCTGTTGGCTTCATTTTCCAGAACGTGCAGTTCTGTGCAGTCAGCCAGGGAATGCTCGAGGCAGAGCTGAAGGAAACGGGCCTGACTCCGACTGACTCGCTTCAGTAAGGAAAGCAAAGCGACCGTCTGTTCACACTCGTTCCAGCCTTTGAACCAACCTGCCAGCACTCCAACCTGGTCTCGAAACATCATGGTTGGTGTCCGTGCAAGTGAATGTCCGTGTGCAATATTGAGAAGAGAAAAATCTGTGTGCGGCACTCTCTCTCTCTGATTTTTTTTTTTTCAAAAAAAAAAAAAAAAGTAGGAGAATCCCCTAGAAGTTCCTTTTTTCTTCCCACTCACACCTTTTTTTTAAAATCTCTTGTCTACTTTACAACGTTGCTACTGCAGAAATAGGACAGATGTCTGGAGACTGATTCTGAGGTTTGCTGGCTCTTCTTCCTCCTCATGCGTCCCTTTTTCAGGCCGAAATGCCAGTGGCTGCTTCTTAATTCTGCCAAAGACGATGACACATGGTGGCAAAGGAAAACAGATAAACTGTGTGGTTTCTGTGTGTGGACTTATATAGCTGTATTTCTCAACAAGGCACGGCAATGTGTGAAGATGTTGTGAGGGGATGTGTGTTCTGTAGCTGTTTTCTTCTCTGTGTTTTGCTTCCCCCTCCCTTCCTTGCTCTTTTCCAGTCTGGTTATTTTAGCCCAGGGCTGGCGCTGGCTCTCCTTCCTCGGGCAGCGTTCTGGACCATCCACAGTCACAGCATTCCTTGCTGGGGGGAAGTGGAGAAAATAGAAGCCTTCACAACTGTTGGAGGGGAGGAGGGGATGGAGGAAGAGAGAAAAAGAATTTTGCTGTGAGATGAGACACTCTGAAAGGCAATGCTATGATTCAGCATGACAAACAACGCGGCTCACTTCCTAATATGACAGAAGGGAAATTTGGGATCAGCAATTACTGAGAGCGAGGGGGTGTGTTTTTTTGGGGGGGAGAGAATGGCTTGGGGCTTGGTGTGTGGGGCAGCAAGGGGTTGTGTCTCTTTTCTTTTTTTTTAAGACCACCCTCCCAAGAAAGAACAGGTCCTGTGCAAAAGGAAGAAATGAGCACAGAGATACTGAGACACTAAAAATGCAGCCCACACACAGGCAGCAGAGGGAGTGATGGAGAGGTGCGGGCTTCACATCACAGAGGTTTAAAAGGAACCTCCCTGCTGCACAGTGGTGAGAACGGAGCTCCCTGTTGCTTATTGTACATTCTGAGCAGTTTTTCACCCCAGGACAGGAATGTACCTGGCTGGGAGAGACAGGACCCAACTGATCATTCACACACAAGAAGAAAAGAGGGTGGGGGGAGAGAACTTAACACTGCGGCTATAGATAGCTAATGCAAACCAGCCCAGGTTCTGGTGTTTTCCCCTCCTCCTCCTCCTCCCTCCCAGCCAGAAAGTAAGGCGGCTGAGGAGAAGGGCTGCAGCTTCACCGACAGAATTCAAGCATCTTCCAACCAGTCCCCACCAGCCCCCGCTGGATGTAGGCTCCAAGCAAGCCCCAGCAGCAGGAGCAGCAGGCAGGAGACAAAAATAAACTCTCTCAGGCACCCCCTTCCTTCCCCAAGACCAGAGCACACACAGTTCAGCAGAAGCCGAGGAGGGGGTGGCGAGCCAAGGAAGCTCGCTTTCCTTTCCCTTCTTCACGCGGCTTTAAAAAAAAACACGGGATGGACACCAGCCCTCCCCCTTTCTCCAATCGCTGTTCAGGCTCACCAACTGTCCTGCATGCGCTTCACGCACTTATATTCACACCTCTTTCACAAGGTGGCGTCCATCTCTCGTTTTCTCTGCTGGGTTGAAACCTTTACCAGGGACAGCTG
Source organism: Python bivittatus (assembly GCF_059951505.1). Taxonomy (NCBI): domain Eukaryota; kingdom Metazoa; phylum Chordata; class Lepidosauria; order Squamata; family Pythonidae; genus Python; species Python bivittatus. The sequence continues at coordinate 17,209,683 of NW_028277087.1, read as the reverse complement.
CTTCCAGGGGTTGGAAATCTACAGAAAAGGCTTCCCCAACCCGGCAGTCCCCCAGATGCCCTGGACTACAACTCCCATCACCCCGGTCAAAATGGCAATGGCTACGGAGGCGGTAGTTGGAATCCTACACTTCTGGAGAGTTCCCAGGTGAGAGGGCCAGCTTTCGCACCGGAGTACCGTTTTAGAGCCAAAGAATGGGGGAGCCGCTATCTCCCAAGCGCAGATGGGTGCCGAAAAAGTAACCGTCCGAGGGAGGCAGTTCACTTGAATGGGCTTCCGTAGTGTTGAAGCAGGTAAGTCCTCAAGAACTGGATGCTCCCCAGAAGGGTTAGCCAACCCTCATCCTCCGCGGCTGACCTGATCGCACTCTTTCAGGGTGTCAGAAGCAGCAGCAGCGACCTTTTCTTCGCAGCCGCCCCCGCCCCCGGCTTCTGACTGTACAGGAGGACAAGCACCGGTCCCAAATAAACTTCCAGCCCAGGACTCCACCACCTCTCCCAGCAAAAGGCGGAGAGCAGAGGGACCCGGGCACCTCACCCGGCACTGCCCGCGCCCTCGCCACAGACATCCGCGAAGCTCCTCTCCGCCTCCGCCTCCGCCTCCCCGCCGCGCCCCCTGCCTCTGCGTCCTTTGAGCCCCGCGACAGACTGGCGTCCTCGGCTCCACGCCGGGAGCGCCCGGAGTCCCCTCGCGCCCGGGAGAACGCCGCGATCGCTCCTGATGGACGAGAAGACGGGCGCCGCAGCGCTCGCCCGCTTCCCCGCCCGCCCGCCCCTCTCGCGCTATGCGGAGCGCCCACCTGGCTGTCGCGTAAGCCGCCCTCTCGCTCGCCTTCCTTCTTTTGCCGGCTTTGGCTGACCTTTCACTGAAGAAGAGGAGGAAGAGGAGACGGTGATGGAGGTGGGGGTGGAGGAGGAGGCGGTGGCGGCGCCTGGCGGTGCCCGGGCAGGGCCATGGCGAGCCCGCGCACCAGCGAAGGCGGCCCCGGCGGCACGGAGCAAGAGCGGCGGTGCGTCCGGGCGCGCCGTCGGACCCGCTTCTCTCCCCGCCTGCTTCTCAGGCACAAGTGAGACGCGCGCCCCGCGGAGCCCCCGCTCCTCACATGCTAGTCATTAGCATAGTCCATGACGTCATGGCCTCGGCAGCGGAGGTGCAACGCCCCCTCCCCGAGGAGCAGGGGGGCGCCTCGCATTCCTCCGCCGCTGACTCAGCCCCAGGCGAGGCGAGGCCGAGGTGGCTTTGCGCGGGGCGCGATTGGCTGCAGGGGCGGAGCGCAACTTGATTCCACCCCAGCCAGGAGAGCGACAGAGGAGGAGAGGCTCCAGCTGCTCGCTGCTGTCATTCCCGAAGCGGGGAGACTTTGCATTTGCAAAAAGGCAAATCGGCTTGTTGCGCTTCATCTCGCGCGCCCGCACTTCTGCTGGCTTGCAAAGGACACGCCCGTCCGCAAACCCCCCCTGCTAGCCATATATATCCTAAATGGATAGCCGCCCACTTCCTGGCCCAATACCTGCCTACAGGTTGGTTCTCCTGGGATGCGCATGGCTCCGAGACGTCCTGCTTCCCTCTTCCTATCGCAAACCTCCGCCCCCTCTAAATGGTGTTTGCAAAAGCAGGCCGCTAAAAAAAGAAACCCCCCCCCCCCCCTTTACACAAACCTGGTCTTGGAGGAGTGAGCCGTAGCGAGGTACGAGCGAGAGTTTCGTGCGTGCCGTGAAAGAAACCAAATCGAACCTCCCAGCAACATTGGAGTGCCCCCTCTAAACGCTGCTGCATTGCAGATTGTGGTTGTCTGGTTTAAGATCGGGAGATATGTGCGGGGGTTGCAAGGAAGTCCACACACGTCCTAATGCTCCCAACGAGCGGCTTGCACAGCCCTGCAAAATTATCCCAGGTTCTTCACACTGCATTGGATTAGCCTGGCACAGGGAACACCTGCATCAGGTGTGTGCGGGCGGGCGCTTGTATGCCTGTGGAGGGAGTGAGGTGAGGGCTTCGTGCCTGCTGATAGTCACTCTTAACTTCCGTAAAGGGAGTGTTTTGTTAGCAGCTTCCTAACGTGGTGGGTAAGAGAGGACTGCAGACTTGTTCTACCTTAGTAACATCTAGAGTGGTAATAATTACATCAGCGAAATCTGTGGGAAGCTGTAGACTTTTGTTGCAGATAGCAAAACCAGTCTGCCACATCAAGGTTCGGAGACAGCCCCATAATACCCCCAGGGTGCTTTATCTTCAGCCAGCTCACAGTTCCTTCTTGCCTTATTATTTTTTGGCTTCAGAGACTCTGCCAATTTTCTCTGCTTGATCTGTGTCATGTTCCAAAGACAAGGGAGGGTTTCTAGATCTTTCAGGAAAATGTTTCCCAGTCATCAAGATGCAAGCTATGCGCCTCCTGATTAGACCAGTGCTGCACAACTTTCATCTCCAAACACCTTGGATGTGGCCCTCAGGGTTTTTTTAGCATGTAGCGCCAAATGGTTTCTACGAATATAAAGACACAATATAAAGACACATAAAGATGGAGGAATAATTATCATATTAACTGCACATAATTGGTTACATTCTATTTAAATTAAATCAAATGTAGTTTTTGTATCAACTTTCTGGGATGCAGGTGATGGGTCTCTTTGCCCAAAAAGATTGTGCACCATTGTGTAGGCTCAGTGATAGCTCTCTTCCTGTTAATTAAAATACGAAATTACAGACACAACTAATTCTGGTTTTGTTTGTAGCCTTTTTCCAATTATACTAAAAACACTTGAGCATACAATACAATTCCTTAAATCACTTAAATCAATCACTTTGAATTGTAGAATAATCTCTTTGTCCAATAGATAATAGACTCCGTCTCAGCATGTTTGATTCTAGGGCTCTGCAGCATTTTGGATCTGAAGGCAAAATGGTGCTTCACATACTTGGTTTAAGGAGTTGTAGACAAGTGCTACACTGACACCTTTACATGCTTTGAAGCATCTTTTCCCTTCAGATACACAGCTCTGCAACAGCCCTTTCTGATTTCTGATGGGGGAGATCTGAACTCCCTTAATCTTTTAAGCCATCTGTATCTTTAAATAGGACACTATTCCAGCATGAGAAAAGACAGGCTAGAGGCAAGATGTTCCAGGTGCATGTGTTCAGTTGACTAATAGGTACATGTTCCTTTCCCATCCCACATTCCAACAGAGAGAGAGAGAGAAAAGGATGGATGGATGGATGGAAATACGTTAAGTCATCTTTTGGGCAAATGGATGGCTGTTTTCTTTTGAGTTATAAGGCATGTGGATTAATGGCTTCCCCTCTGCTTAGCTTTAATGAGTGGCCCTGATTAACTGCTGTGCTAGCCCAAAACTAGAACAACCTGCAAGAGAAGGACTTTACCAGGTCTCTTCCTGGAGAATAAAGATAAGGCCTGGATTGCAGTAAACCTACGGCGGGCAAAAACTGAAAAGTTAATGCTTATGTATATTTGTGAAAAAATATTTCCTTGTTTAGTATCTACTCCTGGTGAGATTTTGCTGAGTCCTGCAGAAGCAGAGTTACAATATTCTGCAAAGGTAGAAGTCTGTTGCTACTGTGGCTCAACCTGGCCCCCATTCACATCAAAGATTGTAGGCTAGGAGCTGGTTTCTGGCCAGGAAATACTGTACATGCATTTTTATTCTCTTGTTAGGAATGGTCTCAAAGACCTCTTCCTAGGTTCTGATTGGTTTTACTGTGTGCACTCCAGTTTCTCAAGGCCTACTTGATCTGAGCTGCAAAAAGTGGGACTTGTTTTCCCATTTCTCTTTACTTCCATCTACTGGTTGCCTGCATTTCTGCAGTCCAGATTTGGTACCCCTACTTCTTTCTCACACTCATGTGGACAATCAAAATGAAAGACAAGGATTTACAAGAAGATTGCATGGTTTTCCCCAAACTCATGCTTTGTATGTCATGCTTTCGAAATTAAAAAGACACAGTTCTTAAAAACAACTGTGGTGGCCTGAATATAGTAAGAATAGGACAGGTTAAATTGTCATTCCACCTCTATTCTGTTAGTATTTCACCCTCCCCATGCTACTTGACTCAGCTGAATCACCTAGAATTAAGCTGGGGTACTTTGTTCATTTGGGGATGATCCTGACCCAAGTATCTTAATCACACTGAACGTTTCAAGGACCCATGTGAGCATCCCATGTAAACCTGGGAAACTGGTGATGCTAATTCCTATGTAAAAATACAGGAGGAATTTGGTAGCACCTTTTCTAACTAATTTTACCGAAAGTCTCTGTGAGCTGCAGTTCACTTCATCAGATGCACACAGTGAGCTGCAGTTTATGAAAGCTTAGCCTTTCGATCAAATTCGCGAGATGGAAAAGGTGCTACCAGACTCCTTTTCATTTTTGCCACTATAGGCTAACATGGTGTTCCTCCTACAATAATTCCCTTATAGTTAATCTCTATCACCTGATACTCAAAACCATATTTGGAAATGGAAGCATGAGTTCTGATTTCACACCTGCCTAACTTTCGTCCCAGTTTCACCAACTCCCTTTCTAAATAACACATTCGAAGACTCCCGACTATACTTTTAGGACTTCTTGAAAAAGAATATTTAAAAAACTGTAATGTATGTATAACCAACCTAAAAACTAAAGTTCTCAATAAAACAGAGAAGAACCACCAGGAGATGCAAAGCCTAGGCATATTTCCCACTGGTGCTGAGATTTCCAGCTGCTATTTTGTTTTATGGATTCGTACAGATGATAGAAGAAATGGGTGCTAGATAGCCACCACAACATTCCACTCCAGTGACTTCTGGAGGATTTTCAGGAATGCATTTTCTAAAGGAGTTCTCAGATTGACCCTGAGAAGTTTCGTTGAGTCAAACTTGCCTACGAAGAGAATGGAAAACTAAACCACACCCATGCATTCCTAGGAAACAAGAGTTCACTGGTAGAGCACATGCTTTGTATACAAATGTATTTAATCCCTGGAACCTCTCTTTAAAGGATCTTTCTAAGAGTGTGGAATATTGTGACCGATCAGAACTGATAATTTTGGTCTTGGCATGAGTTCAATTCCATAAGGTGGGGACTATGGGGAAGGCTTATTGCTCTACTCCTAATGAAAATGGTTTTGCAGCTTTGAATAGGAGGTTGCTAGGTAAGTTTCCTTCCCTGAGCTAATTGCAATAGAAGGAATACAGTTCAATGATAAACCTCATACTGTGAACCCAGGTTCAGTCCTTGACTCTTCTCCAGATAGCAAAGGATAAGCAATTCCTTTGACTGAGATTTTAGACAACTGCAGATAATTGGAGTAGAGACTTTTGGGCTAGATGATAACAATAGGTGGTATATGAACCAGCGTTCTTTGATCCAGCTTGTAAGGGATAGGGAAGGGAATTACCAGGACCATAAGTGGTATTAATCCTCTTCTCTCTGCATGCAACGGTCCTATCCTGATCATGGATATCTAGTTCTCGAAAAATAAAAGTGAATCTGTTTAGATTGGATTCATATATCACATTAACTATGGTTTGTGGAGTAAGTCTCAACTATGTGCAGCCAAGAGAGTCTTGCAGGTAGTTTGGTCTTCAGCAGAAAAAGACATTGCCTTTCAGATAAGTTAGGATAAAAACTCCTGGGGTTCCGAGCCACCATTGAGATTCAGGGATTATAGATACCCATCTGGGGAAGGCTGTTATAGGTTGGTAAAGAACCAAGAATACATCACTCTTAGTAGGGGAAGAATTTGCTTATACAGTACTGTATGAAACAATGTTTCTCAACCTTGGGGACTTTCAGATGGGTGGACTTCAACTCCCCGAATTCGGTTGAGAAACACTGGTATGAAAGGTTGAGAAACACTGGTATGAAACACCAGATCTATCCTTCTGCCAAATGGACGCATTCTCATATCTTTCCCCCATCCCCATTTTCTAAGGCCCATAGTGACAGTAGCTCCAACGCAGAGCTGTAGTGGAATTCCAGAGTAGCAACTCTACCAGGTAGAAACCATTAGCTTCCCCCCTTTCCTCTGATCACTACTAGCAACGATGCTGACTTCCGACGTGTGCCTGCCCCCATGTGCTCAGGGTGACTGCTGTCTCTACAGCTGTAGGCAACTTAATCAGAAGGCTGAGTTCTGCTGCAAAAGGGCTTGGCTCTGTTGATGGCATGTGATTCCATGCTGGCATTTGACCTTGGGTTACTGCTGGACACAGATTTGCACAGCGGCAGCAATAGTTCGCTGTTAGATTATTTTTGGACTGTTTTCTCTGGGTGCTTGGAAGGATCAGTAGAGAGAGGTAGTTTTGGAGTAAAGTCTTTATGATTGATTTTAGCAGGTAAAATTTTGACCTTATTTTCCTTTCAACATTGCAGTTGTAAGCCTACCTGTCCCTCAATGTCTTGCACAAATAGACATGTTTTAAATGAATAGAACAATTGTCACATTTCTGTTTTCCAAGATAGCCACTAGTACTGTACTTGCAAAGTATGGTATTTGGCCTGTATGTGTCTTATTTTAATTTCTGCCCAAGAAATGTCATTACCAATGTGCAGGAAGAATAATCAGTTTGTCAAGAGATTGTCTTGTAGAATTTATATTAAAGAGTAAAACTTTTGTGGTATGAGCTTCATGGGATAAAGCTGCCTTCCCTACTGAGATGGCTTTTAAATATCCAGAATTCAGAGCTGGAAAAGCTGGAATTTTCCCAGCTTGATAATTGACCTCTCAGCCAACATGGTTTGGAACGGTACAGCAGAATTGACATTTTTGGCATGCATCTTTCATTTAGAAATCTTTCAGAAACCTCCATGACAAATGATCTGATTCAGTAACGTTATTATTATCAGATACCATCCTGTTCTTAAGGTCTCAAAACAAAATCTAGAATATGGGAAGTTATATGGCTATTTTAGCATTTTCAGAAGCCCCAAAGGTTTTAATTTCAAAAATAAATCAAGTAAAGGAGTGCATTCAAAATCTCAGCAGGGGTCAGCACCTGGTTGACCTTATCTACTCTTGGAAGTTAAGCAGATCTGGACCTTATTAGAACGTGGATTACTAGAACCCAAGGGACACCAGGGTTGTAGGCTAGGCTGAAAAGTAAAAAAAGAAATCCTGGAAGAAGGCAAAAGCAATCTATTTCCATACTGCTACAGAGAAAACTACATGGATGTGTCTATTAAGTCAAGCTTGACATGAAGGAAATTTACCTTTTATCTCTATTCAAAAGATGGGCATGTTGGAGAAATCTACTGTAATCTAAATATAAGGCAGTCAGTTGCTTCCTACCTTACCATAACGTAGTCAGTTTGGTTTATACTTTTCTGATTTATAGTTTGGGTTTGGCTATCATGGTTTATAAACCATAGCTTAAAATTTAGCAAACTGTGCAAACTAGATACTTATGATATTTTTCAATCAATGTGCGAATCTACACACTGACTTGTAACCTAGCTACTTTGATTTTGAAACTGCCAAATAGGTTTCTGAGCTAAAAAAATCTGGATGGGCACTAAATGGCAGCAAATAGCACGTTCTGCCATCTCTTGATCATCCAGATTTTTGCAGCTCAGAACTGGAAGCTCTAAATAAGTATACATGAAAATAAGCCTCACTGAACAAAGTAATGCTTTCTGAATTTCTTCATTCTTAGTGTTTTTCCTACAACTGCTTGATTTGTGGTATTTAGTTCCTCATGTTTAAGATAGTTAAAATTAATGTCTGCAGAAAGAGTTGTAAACCAAAAGAGAAATCCAAGGGCCATTCTCTTCTTCTCTGGCCTCATTCTTAATCAGGACTGTTCCTTGCTGTGATTGATCAGCAGCCCCAATGGATAACAGAAGAAGAATTCCACACACCTTTTGAATTTGGGTTGATAATCACAAACAAAAGAACTTTAAATGTTCTTATCACCTCATTCACTCACCAGAATATGGGTATTTTTCCTGCAGTTACTTGGACCAGTGGACTTCCAGTGTTCTCCATCCTCCTGGACAGAAAGTCTTGGGCGTCAGTGGCAGAGGTGACCTTATCCTTGAAGGAGACAGATTCCAGAGATGTCTTCATTGTCTGCCTTTTCCTCTCCCTTGAGCTGAGGAATACTATCTGCTAAAGTGAAGTGAGAATAGATTGCTAAGCTTCCACAAGACTTTATTTGCTTGCTACAAAATACTTCCCTTCCTGAAACTGAGGAATGCTGTCATTTAAAATATTTGCTTTCACATCTGCAAATGTCTGGTTTACTTGCTTAATTCTTCTTACCAGTCCCATGATTTAGAAGGAACATTCCCCAAACTGAGTTGGGTCTGCAGGATCCAGACGTTAATAGCTGTGGCGGCTGGCAATTCTATTACTGTCCTGACACATCTTGGGGGCAGAATACGTGACAGATATCTAGATGAGATATATCTTCGGTAACTCTCTGCATTTTTCTGGGGTTGCCCTACATCTGTCCTGAGCCATCTTTCTTTCTGGCAAACCCCTTTTCTTTCTAAGCTAACCTTAGAAAAGTTAAAACCTTAGCTTTTGAAGAATTTGGTGTATGTTACAGAGAAAAGACACAGTCAACCCAGCATTTTAATTTTCTCCAGGAAAGATGATGTTAGAAGTTGAGAGGACAAGATAGACTTCTGTTAAATTAGTTTTTTTTATTATATATCACTAAATTTGGGGACCCTCTGGGCTGCAGGGCTTGATCCGAGACCAGTGTTCTAATTCTATATGCACACCTTGGCAATAAGTCGGAGGACATATCGTTTTTGTCATGTTCAGAGCAAGCTGAAGCCTCCTAAATATTGGGGGGGGGGTCATTTAGAGGGAGAGCAGGGAGAAATAGCCCCTCTTCTTCTCACTCACCCTTCACTTACTTGCTTCTCTTTTTGTTCATAGGATGGAGCTGCTGCTTTGGCTACTCCAGAGCCCCTCTTGTACATTTCCTCAAATTTGCAAACTGCTGCAAATTTTTGGTGAACCATGATTTGGATCTGAACCTAATGCTTATCCATAGAGTCTGCTCATGCAACATGCTCAGGTAGAAACCTCAGCAAGCACATGCTTCGTGTTGTTTTAATTTTCAGTTTTACTGGGTCTTCTGAACCTGAAAGTTGCACCATGCTGGATCTCTGGAAACTGAACTTTGTCAGATAAGACACTCTATGGCTTAGCATACTGTACAGTAGTCTATTCCTGTGGTTGAATGTCTCCTGTATTAATTCGGTTTGAAAACCTCTTGGAAGTATTATAAAGTATTATAAAGGAAGTTTGTGTTTAGCATATTTTAATTAATGAATTAATATTTATCTATTTTAATTAATGTTTACTTTATTTTTACTGTAAACCGCCCAGAGTCTCTCCATAGTGAGATAGGTGGTGACAAATTTGAAATATAAATAAATATAAATAAAAACTTATTACATTTTGGGTAAACTGCCAGGAGTCAGTCTGAGCTGGGCAGTGTAGAAATACCAGAAATAAACAAATAAATAAATACATAAATAAATAAATAAATAAATAAATAAATAAATAAATAACTTGCATCAACCTAGCTACTGCAACTTGTCCAATAAATCATGGTTAAGCAAATCATAACTTACCAAAACAATTTCCCCACAACCTAAAAAGTTAAGTAGGTGTGGAGTAAAGTCCAGTATGAGGCAAGAAGTTGATTTTACTTTGGTCAGGCTCTACAGTGGTTATGCTATTCAGGATTGCAGTAAGTCGTACCTGTCTGTAGAGCCATCTTAGAGCAATTATGCTGAATCTTTCTGGGACTGACAGCTGTGCAGGCTATTGCTATCCTTGAACCTAGACTAAGTAACAAGGAAGTGCCATCTAGTGGATCTGTTAGATCAACATATCAGAGAAATTGTAGTTCAGGTAATTGAATGTGGGGGACCAAGTTAATTATGCTAGGCTTTGCACATTAGATTAATCCATGGTTCTTGAACAGATCATAATTTGCGGAGTACCTATTTCATGCTAAAACATGGTTTACTAACCATAATGACTGAATTCACGCAAGGCAGTAATCAAAGTGAAATAGTTACATTACAGATGAATATGGTGGGTGGACTAGCCAGCAAATTGTATGGTCAAAAGAAGGTTGAACTTATATTTCCCTGGTTCTAGCCTGACCCTAGAATCAGATATCAATCTAATATTAGCTATGTAGATGGTGTTGCTTTCCCAAATCAAGCTCAGACATACCACATCTGCGCTACAGATATCTGGATGACCAATAGAAGGCAGTACAGAGCCTTGGTAGCGCTATGGTTTTGTGCAAGGATGTGGGACAAAAAAAATATCCAAAATCAAAATGTTTTTGGAAAATTTTTCAGGATCAAATTTTTCTATGGAAAATTTTTCACTTCAGGCAAGCTTGATAGTTTCAAAGTTGTATCTTATTTACTTTTCAGGTGATTGTTTTTAAAAATTGGGTAGTTAAAGGTATATGGCAATTGCGTATTATTTTATTGCCTATTGCCCAATATTTTTCCAACTTTATTTCCAACATTTGAATAAAAATATTTTTTCTCCACACATCAAACTTTTTGGTTTTTGTTTTTTTAAATATATTGTTCAAACTTCAAAACATTGGCTAGGTTTATTTTTTTCACATCAAATAATGTAGCCCAAATACTTGTGAAGACTGTGGATGTTAATACAATTATGGCAGGCAGATGTTGAGATCTGGCATGGAATCTGCAAGCTTGCAATAAAAATACTGCCTTAATATCAATAACAACATTTATGATGATGTTACCTGGTTGGGTAATGACATGTCTGCAAGCAAAGAACCAAGCTCAAAGAGCACCAAGGAGCCACAGTTCAACCCTGAGCTACACATATTCTCTTCTATTGGAGATTTATAAGAATTGGATTAGTGAGAAGCAGAAGAATTGGATATACTGAATTGACCAAGTATTGGATAAAAGGAAACTCAACTTAAGGAACTTTGACAGAATGATGATACAAGTTGGTGATGGAGACAGAGCTGGAGATGGAAAGTAGGAGAGAGAGCTGGAAATGAAAGGAAGAGACAGTGGTGAAGGAAGTATGTTGGTGATGGCACTGGATACAGAGAAGTAGATTGTTGGAAAGGAGATGGCATTAGGGAAGGAGAGTGTAAGTTAAAATTCAGTTGGAGTCACAGTGTGGAAGTAGTCTGTTGGGAGGAATTGTCTGGGGGGAATTGTGAGAAGAGTGGAGAAGGAGAAAGAAAGGACAAAATAACAAAATGTGAAGATAAAAGGGAAGTATTTTTTAAAATCAAAATGAACAGGAGGTTTGAAGATTCATTGTGAAATGGGGTAGAATAAAAGTAGAGTCTGTAGTGGAAAATGAGATGGAGTCTGAGAAGAAATAAAAGAGAGCAAATGGTGGAAGAGTGTGGTTATCATCTTCCTGCTCAGGACTTCATGGTTTTTGCCATGTTTAAATCCCTCAGTTTTAACAGATATAGCCCAGTTTTTAACTTCCCATTCTGGGCCAATGTGGTTGAGTAGGTCAAGCTGAGCACTTTCAAGCACTTCTGGATAATATTGATTGTTTCATTGAGTGATTGATTATGTACCATCAATTTGGTGTTGTCTCTTAGCAACTATATAGACCTCCTCCAGGATGAGGTCTGCCCTCAACCTGGTCCTTCAGGTCTTCTGATGTTGCACCCATCACTTCTGTAATTGAATCCATCCACCATACTGCTGATCCTCTTTTTTTTCCTTTCCTTCCATCTTTCCCAGCATTATAGACTTCTCAGGAGAGCTGGGTCTTCACATGATTAGTCCAAAATATAATTTGAAACTAGTCATTTGTACCTTGAGTGAGAATTCTGGATTGATTTGTTCTATTATCCATGTGTTGTTTTCTTGACTGTCTGTGGTATGCTCAGGAGTCTTTTCCAACACCAATGTTCAAAAGCATCAATATTCTTTCTATCTTGTTTTTTCAGAGTCCAACCTTTGCTTCCATAGAATGGAACAGGTAGTGTCTCTGCCTGATGCTCCTGGTTCTCTTGACAACTTTTGATACCATCAGCCATTATATTCTCCTGGACCACATGGGGAAGGTAGGGATTGGAGGCACAGCTTTCTTGTGATAGTTCCACTCTGACCTTGAGGGCAGGATCCTGGCAAGATTACTGAGTATTACTGCTCTTCCCTGCAATCTTTGAACTGTGAGATGTCACAGGGTTCTTTCCTATCTCCCACGCTCTTCAACAACTATATGAAATCACTGGGAGTGATAGACAATGTGGAGTTGGTGCCATCTTTATGTGGATGATCGAGATCTTTTTTATTTTTATTTTCTTCAGGCGTGTTGGCATCTGTGGTTATCTCCTGCTTGGACTGCAGCCTGGATGAGGGATAACAGGCTAAAGCTGAAGCTAAAGTCTGAAGGTTGGTGATAACTTTATTCTATTGGAAGCGAAGTTACCAACCCTGGATGGAGTTAGATTCCCCCTGAAAGAGCAGGCTTGTATCCTGGATGTGAGAAAGTGGTGAGGGATGCGCCTGATCCCTCTTTCATGCGTGTTTCATTTACTAACTTTAGCCCTTCTTAGGACAGTGTTGACCCGACCTTTGTGATCCATATGCTAGCCACCTCCCAGATAGATTACTGGAATGCACACAGAAATGTGTGGACATTTTTGAAGGAAACTGGAAACTGTGGTGGGTCCAGAATGCAGCAGCCAATCTTCTGTTGGGTATTCCGTACTGGGAGCATGTGATACTTGCACTGGCTTCTTATATGGGTTTTAACAAACAAATCCTCTATTGTCTTGGGTCCTGCTTACCTAAAGGAACACCTTCCCCATCATGTTATTAGCTGAGAGTGATGTTTGTCCTCTATGGGCTTATTACAGGCATTGCTAAGAAAAGAGAGCCAGTTTGGTCTTGTGGTTAAGGCACCAGGCTACAATCCAGGAGACTGTGAGTTCTAGTCCCACCGTAGGCATGAAAGCCAGCTGGGTGACTTTGGCCAGTCTCTCTCAGCCCAACCCACCTCACAGGGTTGTTATTGTGGGGAAAATAGGAGGAGGAAGGAGTATTATGTCTGTTCGCCACTTTGAGTTATTTATAAAAAAAATAAAGGGGGGATAAAAAAAAAGAGGGCCAGTTAGAAACAATTAGGCCAGGACTTCCCCGCACTTGAGAAGTGGTCTTTACCTTCACATGCTGGACTTAAGAGAAATCTAAAGACCTATTTTTTATAAGCAAGCATTCCCATCCTGCTTTTTTTTTTTTTACACTTTACCTCTACAGCTTAAGGGCTTGGGGGGTGTATTTATGCATTATTATTTATACATTTTATTTGATGCTGTTACTTAATTCTGTTTAATATCTTATTGTAAACTGTTACAAACTGGCACGCCAGGAACATAACTTCTACAATCAGTTAAATACATTTTTAAAATGGAGATGCTGGAAATGGAACCCACAACTTTCTGCATGCAGAATGTATGTTCTAATACTGAGTGAGGGACTCCATTGGCTTCAGAACTGAGGAATTCTGGGAGTTGTAATTCACTAAATGGGAAGAACTGATGGGTTCTTGTCTAGAGAGGTTTGTCCTCTTTCTTTTTCTCCTGGCCCAGTCAAAATAAATACTAGAGAGAGTAAAGAAGAGCAATAGTTCTTCAGATAAGATTGCCTCTTGCTTGGCGCATCATGGCTATATGGTTGGGTTGACAGATTACCCTAAATCTTAATCTGCTGTGCTTGGTTTTGGCTTGGTGTGATAATGCTTGAACCATTATTGCTGAAAACCATGATTTACGGCTGAGCGTTATGCATGAACCAGGGCACTATTAAAAAAAACACACAATTAAAAGCCATAGCTTAATATGATTTCTGAACCCAGCCATAGTAAACTGAGCATCTTCCAAATATGTTGGGATTTTAACGTCTGTTCCCACATACAATTTGTCAACTAGTGGAACAAGTGATGGATTCTCCTTCACAGTAGGTCTTCAAACAGAGGCTGGCTGGTCATCTGTCAGAGATTCTCTAGTGGATCCTGTACTGAATAGGAAGTGCAGGACTAGATAACCTCTAAAGTTCATCCCAGTGCCCTGGTTCTACGAAATATATCTGGAGGGCATCCAGCTGAAGAAGGCTATACATGAAAGCTGAGGCCAGTCTTTCTCTTCTGTGCTTGTGCCTGGCGTGCAAACACGTTTCAGCTTTCAATATGACATGCGACTAATTAAGCAAACATGAAATGCATCGTGCCAACAGAACAGAAGCCATCTGTTAGGAGTTACAGCTCAGTCTCTGGTATCACATTTCAAGGAGTCCCAGATTTTCTTAATCAAGACACTGACAGCCCTGAAAGGCTGACAAAACAGCAGATGATGGGGGTGGGGGATGACAAATCAGCCGGTGGCATCACTGACATGGGAACACTGTTTGCATGGATTGATCAACTATAGACCCTGAAGATGGGATGAACAATGGAACTTCTGCACGTAAACAGGGCCAGTAGATATAATTAACGATCTGCAAATAACCATCCCTTCATCACTGATTAATTTTGGTTTCCAAACTTCTTTGACTTTTGCTACCTTTGGAGTATATCAGAGAGCAGGAGAAAGAGAAAGAGAATATAGAGATCTAGGCTTAGGGAAGTGAGTATGTGCATATGGTATTTTTATACTTTGCCATGGGCAATAACAAGAATCCTGGTGTAATGGACTAAGGAGACCCAGGTGCAGTTCCACCCTCAGTCATGGAAACTTACTGGGTGAATTTGGGCCAATCACTCTCTCCTAGCCCAACCTACTTAACAGGATTGTTGTGGTGGTGGTAGGAAGTTGAAATTCCTTGGGAAAATCAGGGGTGGGCAAGTTTTTCTAACTCATAGGCAGCTTAGTTTTCCATCTTGCTGGCAGGCCAAAACAAGTCCTTCTAAAGAAGTAGCAATGTTCTTGGGAGTTTTCACTCTATGTTCTTTTTTTTAAGGGGCCTTTTAGGAGAGGGATGGCTACACTTTATCTCCGGAAATCTCATATTCCCACTCCCTTCCTCAGAAACCCCTGCAAATGAGTAAAAATAATCTCACTACTGAGTTATTTGGCCACTGAAAATGTTAAGTGTGATCTTGGGGTGCTTCTGGAGCCACAGATGGAATCTTGGGCCACCCTGAGGGCTACAAGTTGCTCTCCCCTCAGCTAAACAGATCCCTTTAACCTGGTTACTGTATCCGATGATTAAAGTGAGCTAGGAAGGTATGTTTAGAATTAAAATGGCACAACAGTATGTTTTGCAGATTGGTAACTGTTAACCTGGTGTAGTTTTTATGGCTCAGCATGTTGTGTGAATCCAGATAGTGCAGTTATAGTTTGATATATGATTCAGATCAGAAGCCTGGTTTAATTAAATAACTATGTTGTGTGAAGCCAGTATATTTGAAGCCTTAGGTAAAACATTGGGGAGAGGTAATGAATTCTTGCTGTCTTGTTTCTCCCTCAGCTTGTCATGTGAACTGAATGAAGAACAGGACCACACAGGTTAGCCGGCTACCTCCACCATGAGAGGACTGATATTCCGTGCAATAGGCCCTCTCTTTGCATTCTTCTAGCATCTCTCTTGATTTATTTATCTGGAATAGGGTCTGGGGCTGACCCATTTCCCAAGCAGTGTCCACACTAGCAAGCATTTTTATTAAGAATGCTAAGAGAGCTTAGAAGCTGCTATCACCTCAGATTATTGGTCCATTTAACTCAATATTGTCTATGTGGCTGGCAGGCAGGCAGGCAGGCAGGCAGGCAGAAGGAATATTGGGATCTACTGATAAGTCTCCCTATGATATACAGCAGACCAGTAAATTGTGATGGTTCTTAAATAAGACAGAAAGATTTTCTCTTTTTTATATGTAAGGTAAGAAAATAATTTTCTTACCTTACATATAAAAGAGTGTATACTTCAAGGTACCCTATTCCAGAAATGGAAGTGTCTTCCTGAGCAATGATTTTGCACTGATTTCCAGGACTTCTTGTAGAAAAACAAAACAGATGCCATATGCTTGATAGCAAACTGAGAATGCTTTGCAGTTTTTTCAGTTGTATATGGAGACACGAAGGATCGAACTGGAGACTAGTTTTGTGCAACGGAAATATTCTTATCAGTGTCCAGCTATGCCCGGTCAATTCCTGGCCTTGTGACTTAAGTTATCCTTTTAATTCTGTACGTACAAGAACTATAATTACATAATAAAGAGAACAATGTACTCTGCGTATGAAAGGAACTAGACCATGCTTTTAGAAAGTCTGGTTTTTTACTCCTGTTTATTTTAGATTTGGTATGCAAGCTAAAGACTGGTGTCTGGTTCTTTTCCTTTTTTCTCCCCATCCCCTTCTTTTTTGTTTTATGTCTCTTGGAATCTTCTGCTAGTAGGATTATATTCTTTGTTTTATTTGTGTACAGTGCTTAGTAAATGTTAAGAATTGCATAACAAATTAATTTTGAAAGAAAGGTAATCAGGAATCTTCCACTGTGCTCAGCCACAGATCAGCAGATATGTCCATGGTACCCTAACATTATTTTTTAAAATAGATACATCTTGAAATGTCAGGTGAGAACACAAAGATATCACAAATTCTTCTGAATGAAACAGCAAGAAACATGTAAGATTCCATGGCTGTATAATACTTCAACCATAATGTAAAGGGCGGGTAGGCGGGCTCTTGCCATAATGTAAAATGGTGGTAACATCTGGCACCTGAAGTGACTGCTGACCACTACATTAAGCCACGGCTTATTGAATAAACAACATCTTGATTGTTTGGCACATCACACCAAGCTGTGTGAATCTACAATGGCTGGATTCACAAGAAAGCCAAAGCCAAGCAAACCATGTTATTTATGGCTTAATATAAAAATGAATCCTATTCAGAGCCTCCCTCCTAAAAATAGCCTCTTTTCAAAAAAACATATAATAATGGTTATTGTTAGCCCCAAATATGCATGTTTTATAGTTGGAAAAGAAAAAGGTGGAAAGTGCAAACTTTTTTTTTCCAAATTCACTTTTCACACACTGAACCCAGAGAAGCTAGTGTTGCAGATACATTCAGCGGGGCTTAGCAGTAACTGTTCCAAGTTACTTATGTGACCCTATCAAGAGTGACAGTGCTGGTTAAAATTCCAACTCGGGTAGGAAACACAGTGGCAAGTTGTGAGAAAGTAATTGTTTAGATTTACACATTACAGTAAAGCAAAATATTGTAAACCATGTTTTGTTTTAATAAACCAGAACCGGCTAGATTCACACAGCATGTTAAGCCAAAAACAAACAACTAAATTATGGCTCTGTATGATGTATGCATGAATGCAGACATCTTCCCATTTCAGCTAAACCTACTTCATAGAATTGCTATGGGGGCTAAAATTATGTTTGGAATTTGGATAAGTCAAAGAGTATGGTGTTAGAATGCTGACTACGAGTGACATCTTGGGCAGGAGACAAGATCTACCCAAAACACTTCCACATGAAGGCTTAACACTGTCTTCAAATGCACTCTTCCTTGTCAATACACTAATTTACATCACATTGAGTTTGGGCCATATCAGCTTTTCATGACATCACTGATGTCATGTCATGTCTAAAATTTCCTGAGGCGCACACATTTTTAGAGTCCAAGGACAAGACAAACAGAAACTGATTTGTGGTTCAATGAATACTTGCTTGAGTTTGCATCCTTTAGACATCCTTTTGTTGGGAGTGACAATTCACAGCCAATGCCATTCTTGCATCTGCAAAGGAATCCAAGCACCTAGCTCCAGCTCGCCCAAGAGAACTGAAAACACCAGCCATCCCAACGTGGCAATTCTCAGATATGTCAGGACTCTAGAACTATCATCCTAGCACATCTCAAGATCATGAAACTGACAAAGGCTGGAAGACACAAAAGACATCTGAAACTACTGAAGAGCTATGTAGAGAATTTTAATATATTTCCCCCCCCCCTCCAGCACTATAACTTAAAAAGTGCAAAGTTGCTAATGGCTGAAAGCCAAGCTATGTGATATTTACTCTTTCAAATACTTTTATAAATAAATAAAGATTGTCAATGTCTCTTACATATGTGGATATTTGTTCTCCATACGTTCTGTGCTTGTTGGAATAAACCTCTAAATAATGTCCTGGAAATATTTAAGAGACTTCTTTTTAAATAAGTCCTTCATTCCAAGTTCAGTGCATTGTCTCTGTTGCCTGAAGTTCTTCCCCTTTTGTCCCGTTCCTGAAGACTAAACTGAGGCTCCTATGTCATAGGCCTTCATAGGGATGCTTCTGAGTGCCTTGTTAAAGGAAAATAAAAACGCTGCTTCAGAGTTCTCCAGGCACCAGACATCATTCAAGTAGAAGGAAATGTGAGATCTAAAATACTGTTGCAAAATCAACAGCTGAAACTTTTATCAATCCTTTGCTACAGATTCCCTGATAAGTACCATGCACAGGATCCTCTTTTGCAAGGCTCACTTTCTCTAGCTGCATAATGGAAACGATTCTCCCACAAACTGCCGGCACATGGGGCACTGTTGGAAGTACTTCACGCATTCATCACACAGGCAGGTGTGCCGGCAAGGAAGAAGCACCCAATTGACTGCTCGGTTCTGGCAGACAATGCAGTCCTTGCTGCTCTCTTCCAGCACCTCTGACTCGCTCTCCACCAGGCCGGCCTTTTCAAGCAGGACATGGTCTTCAGTCGTCTCTCCAGGGAGAGGGCCGCTCAAAGGGGATGCATTGTTGTTGGCAGACATGAACAGTTGCTGGGTGGAGGGAAGATGGGAAAATTTGGAAGAAAGAAGCCAACATTTACAAATACCCCCCCCCCCTTAGGTTGGGACAGACTAGGAATCCTCAGCTTTACGGACTGTTGGGTACAGGTTGAATTTTAGAACATTTTGTGCTCACTCTTGCAAAATGGCTCCTGGGGGAAGCCTTGCCCCTTCCCAAACTAAATGCCTTGGCAGGTAAGCAGGTAAAAAAGAGCAATTTAACAGAATGCTCCCTGATACTCAGTTACCTTTGTCCCTTTTCTGGGAAAGTGGATGCAAGGCACTTCTATGCAAAGCACAAGACATTTTTATTTTCTAATAAACTAAATGGGGTCTATTTGAGACACAGAATCATTCTTGGAAATAAAATGTTGGTGGCATTTGCTTCTTTTCAAAATCTAAACATTCAGGCAAGGCTGGAAGCTTGGCAAACACCAAGGAAGGTGTCTATGGATGCACTAGGTCTCCATATGTCACTTTAGGGCAGTGTTACTCAACCTCAGCAAATTGTGTGGACTTCAACTCCCAAAATTCTGGCTGGGGAATTCTGGGAGTTGATGTCCACATATCTTAAACTTGCTGATGTTGAGAAACACTGCTTTGGAGATAAAATACATAGGATTTTAACTGTGGGCCAAAGTCTGAATACCTGAGGCTACTTATGGCCCAGTCAATATCTCTTCTGTAAACAGAATTTAGGAAGCAAATACTGCAATGGCAGTTTCATGATCAACAATCAGGGAGCCCCGGAGAAGGGAGAGGAAATGAGAAGTAATGCTATGAAAAAGGCATTTCAGTGATTGCACTGGCATCTGGGATAACAGTGGAAAAATAGGAATTGGAAAGTGGTGGAAGTTAGAAAGTTAGTGGAAAAGAAAGAGAATGGTGCCTTTCTTTACCCTGTTGTCAGAAACATGAGAAAAAGTGCATTGATTCCTGGTATCCAGATAAACGCATAAAGGAAATTAAAAGAGAGACTTCCCTGACTATGGCTGATCTTTACTTTCTACTGGAATTCAACAGAAAGAGGAGCCCAGGAAAAAAAAGAACTAACTTAAGAGTCTTAAGGACTAACCAATTTTCTATCAAATGCACTGACTGATTGATATCAACAAAAGATTGATATAAATCATATCAATATAAAAATGGGTAGTCTTTAAAGTGCAGGAGTAGGGTGGGCACAAAACTAATGTGGCATATCTGGTTTTGGCTTATTTTGATCTGGGAATTTAAGAACTGTGATGTAAACCATAGTTTAATGTAGTCAGAATGTTTGCCAACAAATCTAATGAAGAATGCACAGGGGAAATTTAGAGAAGCAGACTGGAAGAACCTGCTCCAGGGAATCTAGACAATTATGGCCTTTAATTACAAAGGATTATAGATTTGCAGATGTATAAAAAGATTTCTATCACGTAATGCATCACTACACAAGAACCCTGCACCAATTAGAAATCAGTTCTAGACTTGTGTAATCAAACAAGACCGGCTGGTTTAGAGAACATAGTCCTTTTTTCTGGTTCTATTGCCATTTGGTTAAAATCACAGGAAAGCTGTTTTTTTCTCTGCCATACTGTGGTACCAGTGGGGCTTATGAGTAGTCTATTTCTCCATCTGCAGAAACACTTGCCTCACTTTGCTTCTCAACTCTGGGGCTTCAACTTCTTTGTCTTTTTGAAGAGAACAGCCTTTGGCAAAGATGATAATGCAGAAAATTGGTCCAGAAAATGAATCCGAAAGCTTACCTTTAGATCGTGAAATTGACCTTGGGCCAAGAGGAGATACTGATACAGTATCCGGCAGGAAAGCCTGTAACTGGCATCCGGAATATGAATTATGGATACCATAGAAATCTCAAGAAAGACAGAAACATTTATTTCAGTTCAATGTCCCTTTTAGTTCAAGCAAACCCCAACCAGACCACAGAACAGCTAAAAATGTTAACAGATATAAATTCTGAGTCTCCCACAATTTTGCTTAATTGTACACTTCACATATTAAAAATGTATCTGTTAATGCTGTGTCACCTTCAAACCCACACATACATTTTGAAGCCTGTGCTATACACACATCACATATGTATTTATCTGCACAAATTTCCCAAAATTATTACGTTTATTCTGTTTTTCCAATCACTTCATTTTAGAGCTATGAACGAAACACCTACTATGACTATGACACTTGCTATTAATACCCTGTGATTTGACTGTCTGATTTATGTGGTCATGATAATGTTTTTATGTAAATGTTTCCATTGGTTGTGAAATGGTTTGAAGTTATTTTGAAGAAAGGTGGGATTTACCTTATCAAAAAGGCAACTACTATATAACCTTTATTTCAGTTCTTTATTATGAAAGTAACTAAAATATTTAGATTTCCAACCAAGTTCTAGTGAACTCCTCCTGGTGATAGTGATTTATTTCCGTCATGTGAAATTTATTTTATTTTAAGGTCACCTAAGAAAATTAGTTTGGCTTCATTAGTTGGCTATGCAAGTTAAAAACTTGCCCAAATGTGAACTTTTGTCTATGAACAATAAGAATAGCTCTTTCTGTAATTTTTTTCACTTGAAACAGATATAACATATAAATCCATGAGATATGGCAAACTCAAGAACTATGTTCCTATGTTCACTACACCTGAATTTCCATAATTCTATTCCAGCCATACTAGCTGGGGAATTATGAGAGTTGAGGTCTAACACATTTGGAAAGTAGAAAGTTGCAGAAATCTACTCTAGTCAGTGGTTCCCAACTCCCTCTTTTATACAGAACATTACGTTATCATTAAAAAAATGATGAGAAACACATAGGCCTTGAGTCAGCAAAAAATTACATTTTTTAAAATAAAATGACTAAAATCTCATGAAATTCACCCAAACTCTTACTACTATCCACAACAAGAATCCCCTGTACCATTTCCAAGGACCATTGGTGGTCTCTGGATCACAGTTTGAGAACTTTATAGAACTTTATAATTTTCAATAATTGCACTTCTTTCAATTTCAAGAGTCACAGAGATATGACTTTAAACATGAAAAAAATCATATTAAAACTAACAGTTACGTAACAGAAAACAAAAAACCCCAAGCATCTCATTCAATTCTGTTCAATGGTATTTTTTAATACCTGTATAAGACAATACACATTCCTTCCCTGTTTAAAAAAAGTGGAGATTACTTACAATGTCATAGATTTCTCTGTTGTCTTCATCAGCAAGGGTTAACAAAATTACTAGTGGATACTGAGATCTAGGCACTAGACCAAAATCATTGATTTTTGCCTCTTCTGGTAACTGGCAATGCTTTTCCTCTTTTTCTGTCTTCTTTATGCTTTTTTGTGTCAAGGAACAGTCTTTGTTGTCCCAAAAAAAGGCTACTGTGCCAAGCATGCATCAAATTTACAAAGGAAGGCTCAAGATACATAACAACCACTATTCTACTGTTTTCACCTGGGACAAAAGAGTAACGTATCCGTTAATTATGACAATTCAGAAACACAGAAATTAGGACTGAACTTTAAATAGTTGCATCCATTTTTAAAAGCATTACTAGTTCCTACAAACAACATCCAGCTTTGCATAAGCGACTTTCTGATCAAATAAAGGAATTTTCCTTCTATTACTAACCTTTCAAGTTATTCTGAAATATTTACCTGCTGGGGAAGTAAGTATAGGATAATTCATTCTACCAACTTGTCCATCTAGTGATAGACATATTTTGCCCATCACTATTTCAAAGCATACTTTGAAAATGATTTGGAAGAAGAATGTAGAAGCCACATCAGCACAACACCTCTGTTATTTGTGAAAGCAACCACTTCCAGGTGAGCCTTAAAAAATACATGGCTACAGATAGTCCTTGCTTAATGACTACCCTGTTTAGCGACCATTCAAAGTTACGATGGTGCTGAAAAAGTAACTTTACAACCAGTCCTCACACTTACAATTGTTGCAGCATCCCCGCAATGACATGATCACTGTTTGCACACTTCACAGCCAGTTTCTGACAAGCAGAATCAATGGAGAAGCTGGCAGTAAAATTGCAAGTTGCAGT
Organism: Python bivittatus; assembly: GCF_059951505.1. Lineage (NCBI taxonomy): Eukaryota > Metazoa > Chordata > Lepidosauria > Squamata > Pythonidae > Python > Python bivittatus. The sequence goes on along the minus strand of NW_028277087.1, from coordinate 17,186,856 downwards.
CACACAAAATTTCACTTAACAACCATGGGTGATTTCCTTAATGACCGTGGCAGAAGTGAGGTCATAAATCCATCATGGTTACATGATGTCTCGCTTAGTAATGGAGTTGCCGGTCCCAATTGTGATAATTAAGCAAGGACTACCTGTATTTTAATGAGCAGAAATGACTTAATAGAACTCTTATAACAATTGTGTCATTTTTCAAGTTTGTATAGAAGCCAGAAAAAAAAACCATAGCAACTTTAAGTAGCAGCAGAGAGATATTATCTATAGTCACGTGAGTTTCAATGCAATTCTTCCAAGTCATTTCCAAAGCATGCACAGCCCTAGAAGTACCACTGGATTTCACCATGCAGGGGCAGAAATAAGCTAATCTCAACTAATAAAGGAGTATGGCTTTAATGTTCTGCATCACTTCTCTGGATGATTAGTATAAACATTAAAAATGCAGAAATCTTGCCCAAAAACAAATGAAATAAAATTTTAAAATGCATGCAAATCACTTCATTTTTATATTTTGGCCACAATTTTTTGTTTTGGAAACAGAATACAGATTTATTATGGCAAAGAGTTGACAAAAGGCTGATAAAAAGTTGAAGGGCTTCTATTCCTTACTTTTCTTTGGCTGTGCAGCTGCTAGACAGTAAACAGGAAGTATGATAGTTAAACACGTCTACCAGCGCAGCTTGCCCTGGCAACAAAGCAGCATGCAGAGACACAAAGGAACTGGCTAAGGCAATGTTGTCCAAACTTGGCCACTTTAAGATGAGTGGACTTCAACTCCCAGAACTCCCCAGCCAGCATGGCTGGCTGGGGAATTCTGGGAGTTGAAGTCCACTCATCTTAAAGTGGCCAAGTTTGGACAACACTAGGCTAAGGAATGGTGACATGGGACTAAGAGTTCATACTTCAAATTAAATATTCAGTGGCGGCAAAGATTTAAAAGAGGGTAAGGGGATATGGCAAGCAACTTTTACAATTTTAATATATGGAGTTCACCAACTTCCCACGTCCAGATAATTTTTAAGCATTTTTCTACCTGCTTTGAAAATGATGACTGTCAGATGAAGGCACCCCATTCTCACAGTGTGGACAGCAACAGGAGAAAGTAACATCTAAACATCAATCATTAGAAACAGAACTGGTATAAAGACATTAATATAAAGGGCATGGGACAATGACTCTCCCCTCACTTTCCCAATTCTTGTTTGCAACCATAAGGACTGGAAGCATGGCTTACTTGTACATGTTCTATTTACAAGGAGAACTTTCCACCACTGTATACTTCTGCAAAAGTGAAGATACACAAGCTTCGTTAAAGGATACCAATACTGTTGACAGTAGAGATACTCATTACACATTGCGTCCTCAAAAGACTGTGGAGTTTTTATTCGAAAGCAGTAGGCATGTTTCTGCAGAGCATCATGGACCTTTTGCACACTGCAGCCCCAATAGCATGTAAGGAGACAGTCTTCCAGGCAATTAGACACCAGGGTAATGCCATCTTGAGGGAAATAAAGAACAAATGGTACAAATGTATAATAAGGAATTGTGCTAACTCAAAAATCAACAATGAAAACAAAATATCTTTATATCATGCTATTATATAGTGAATCTAACATCCTCCTAGAGTCTAACTGCTTTTCAAAACTCCCAAGCTCAAATGGTTTTCTTCAAGCAGTAGAAATCCAAGACATTCTAAAAACTGGCTCATTACCTCTTTGAGGCCATATAAGGTTGTAAATATATTCAGAATTAAACTATCAGGCTCAAAATGTGCCATTATTATGATGACCTAATTCTTGTCATGCAAACCGAACTAGTGAAGCAGCTGTATATTTCCTGTGATTCTCTGTAATGAGCTTATAGCTCTTCAGCTCCCATACCAACAAGGATGGAGAACCATTATCCACAGATTAAGAATGTTTTCTTTCCCCCACCAACGGTTCTCGCTTCAAGTTAAGTTCATAATGCAAACGGAAACCTATATGGGGCAGAATTTTCCTTAAAAATACTTCTTTTCTATTTCCTTCTTGTATGCTTATTGCTTAGGAGGGATAATAGCAGAGAAGTGATTTAAGCTTACGATAAAAATACTTTCAGATTAAATCACCAAAACTGTGTCCACTTGTTCTGGTAAATAGAAATAAAAATGAAGGAAGCAAAAGGTAGAACAGAAAATTTCAACAAATATCAAATACCGTATACTGACTTGAAGCTGAAGCCACTTCTGGATTTTTGATCTCTAAGCTGAATGGATTCTTCACTTGGCGCATCTGTTTCTGGGACACCTTCACATTTGATTCAGTTTCTTCTGAATTCCTCAGAATCACAGGAACATCCCACCCAAACCTAGGAAGTACAAAACATTTGTAATAATTAAATTAGAGATCTGGAAGGGCTGAGCATAACCCACTCCTTAGTGCAACTTAAAGCATAATAAAATAACAAAGATTTGCATTAATGCCCAAATCTGACTATTAGAGGAATAATAACATCTTCAAAGAACACACCCTCCAAATCCTGTTGCATTTGCTTTCCACCTACTCTAAGGTCAATTAAATTTCCTTACAACCACCCCTCCCATTAAAAACATACAAGCACAGCCATTTTTCAATTGAGTCTATGCATCATTCCTGAAAAAGCCATTTCCCACCCTTACATGTTCTCTACAAAGCCCCATGTCTCATGCCACAGTATCCAGGCTTTAAACCCCTTCTCTCTCCCTCATATCCTGCTCAATTCCCACCTCTTGAAGCCGCCTATCTCATCCAGCCCACGAGGTTCATAATACTGCTTTCCTCTGCAGGCATTTTATTTATAAGAGTGACTATGCTTTCAACAGCTTTAGTGGGAGCTAGGTGAAGTCTCGCAGGAGTCATTCCCGACCGAGACGCACCGGACTGCACCAAGTCTCCTACCAACACACACTCTATGGACAATCGGATAATGGGAACCATGGTCCATCGCAACCAGAGGGTACCCGGTTGGAGGACAGTTGCCCTTCTACATACGCCACCCCCACGATCGAGACCCTCAGCGGATCTTCTCGGCTCAACTCGAGAAACCGCCCTGCACACCTTAACCATCCGCTGCCTCCCCGCGATCCTGCTCTCTCGCTATCCGACTTACCAGCCCATGACCAGGCCGCTGGTCACCAAGAAGCAGACGAACACCAGGGCGATGTAGAACAGCGGAGAGTACTCGTACAGCGCCACCAACAACGCAGCAGCCATCGGGGGGGGGGGGGGAGAGAGAGAGAGAGAGAGAGAGAGAGAGAGAGAGAGAGAGAGAGGAGACACTCCCGCTCCGAAACCCCACCGTCCTTTTGTTGTCATCTAAGAGCGCGTGCGCAAATTAAGCGCACGCTCGCAAAGAAATCGGGAAGCCGCGGCTCTCTCCCCGCCGCCCTACCAGTTCCTCCCTCCTCTTGTTATGATTGCAGATCGGGCTGGGGAGGGCGTTTTTGCAATCGGGCCGTGGCTGTTTACTTCATTAATGCAGATGCCCTCGCATATATTATACCACCCTCTCAACGCAGTAGTATCGTATTATTAGATGGGCGGCTATAGAAACCAAATAAATAAATAAATAAATAAATAATCTACAATTACAAAGTATAACTATCTCTTTGAAACATTTAAACATTGTTTTGGAGGTATGTAGCCATACCCAAGCAATTTTTTAAAATGTCAGATTACACATACGGCATTTGATGTTATTCTATTAGATCGAAGCGGATCAGCATATAAGAACCATCACTCAAAACTATGCACCAAATACGGGCAACCTGCAGTTGCTGAATTCCAACTAAGGAAGGCGAATGATGAGAGATGATGGGAATTGCAGCCCAACAGCTTCTGGAGGTCCAAACCATGTGCAGATCTTGAAAAAAATGGAAAAACACTGTATTACTATTTCACTAGTAAAGTGCTTCATGCATTTTTAATGATTTTAAATGGATCCTTAGATGGATTAAAATAAGAATTAAAACAAGAATGCATGAATTACTGCATATTACTCTGTTTTTCTTTGCTAACACTGTTGCTATTAATAGTATTTTTGAACATTTATGTGTACATTTGCAAATATTTCTCATAACTTATATACATTATGTATTAAAATTATTAACAAAAATACCCTTCATTTGCATCCCATTGATGCAATTTTGTTGTTCAGAGTTCTTTCATCAACACATTGCTGTGTTAAAGTGCAGTTCAGTACACGTTTACTGAACTCACTACCACATGACTTATATCCAAGTAGACATGCATAGGATTATGCTTATAATTTATACTGGTATTGTTTTATATGTTTTAATTTTCTAGTGGCACTGCTTTATGTGGATCAAATGACAGCACATATTTTTATAAATAATATTGGGAAGATATAAATATAAAATAAATAATGGAAACTGGCATGCAAGTTTTGTATATATTCATTTTATTGATAGATCAGTTCTATATTTTTCTGGTTTTGGTTTTGTTTACTTGTTATATCTCTACCTGCTTTAAGCAACCAATAAGTATGACTTATTAAAGCCTGCATATTTTCTTCACAATCTCCACATGTAACACAAATAACAATTAAAACAGGGCAGGTCACAAAACAATCTGCATGTTTTTTTTATAAAATAACATAGGAGATAAAGGAACAAAAAAAAACAGAAATGACAACATTTGTGGCATTTATTCAATCCTGATGCTGTTCCTCACAGTCCTATTAATTAAAAGGTTTTCCTTCTATTTTTGAGTTAGAGAAAAATATACTGGCATGTTTTCAGGGGTGTCCACTGGGGGGGTCAAAAAGTTAAGATGGTGGGTGCAACTACACAACTGAAGTCCCACTCTTTTATAGCCTGCATCATGTGCATGTAAAGTTGGGATGGGGCTTTGATCAGACATTTGCATCCACCATCATGACTTTTCTAACCTCTCTCTGTGAACAGCCTTTGCTTTGCTTTTATTGCTGAGCTCTATTCTACCTCACTAATAAGGCCAGAAGTGGAGCTGCCCTTTTTAACGTAGGGTTGGTAGAGTCCTCCAGCTTCATTTTTCCTCCCACAAAATTCACCAGCCGGTGGGAAAAACATCCTAGTGGGTGGGGCTGGAATTGGGGAGAAGGTGTGGTATGACAGATGGCTAGAACACCACGTTTAGCTGGTTGTCAGAATTAGCTTTGATTTTGCACAGGTGCCTTCTAAAGAAATCTGATAGTCTTCCTGTCTGTTCCTGGGTATCAGAATTTTGAAACAGCAATACTCTGATCAACATTAAACATGCCTTTAAAAGCAGGCTAAAAACTGGCTGACACATGCTGACACATGCAAGGTGTGGTGGTTGTAAAGTGAGGTGCCTGGTAAATTCCAGTGGTGGAGCATTACTGCCTGATTCTAAAAAGAGGAAAACATTACAGGGATTAAACAGTTATGACAAATCATATGAAGAGGTCATGGGGTGTGTGCTTTTCCTCTGTATTTAAATGAATATTGGCTCTTCCTTTCCCTTTGGGGCCAAAGCGTTGGAGTGGGGAGGGATTTCCTGATGGGTTTTAACTGGAGAGGAGATGAACTTTAGAGGCTTTTCTGTCTAATTTATAAGAGTGATGTTCTCTTGTCCTGCAGCTTCGGTCAGTTCTCTGGTTTGCTAACCCACAAACACACATCTAAAACCATGATCCTTAGTCTTAGGATTTAAACCACCTTTTCAATAGGGTGGGCAATCTTGGTTTCTAGGGAGCCCACATAACCCCTGACAAGATGGTCCCTCATTAGCAGACAGATGCCTTCACAGAAGCCCCATGCCCAGTTTCTCCTGAATCCTAAGCCATAAGTACCAAAAGACTGGATTGGGATGGTATCAGTGTTTCTCAACCTTGACCACTTTAAGATGTGTGGACTTCAACTCCCAGAATTCCCAGCCAGTGTGGACTTTAACTCCCAGAATTCTGAAAGTTGAAGTCCACACATCTTAAAAGTGGTCAAGGTTGAGAAACACTGTTTCAGAATAACAAATTGATTATAACATAAAACCCAGATTCTCCAGAACTGGTATTCTCCAGATATGTTGGATTATAATTCAAACCAGGTTGAGCTAATATGGATGCACTGCTGGCTGGGGATGATGGGAACTGTAGTCCAGCTCATCATGAAGACACCAGATTGCAGAAGGCTAGAACAGGCCTTTGTGAAAGGAGTCTCTGTGTCACGGAGTGGTTAAGTCTCCGACAGCATATGCCTGTAAGACGATTTCCTTGCTGTAACATGACTACCTCTATGGTAGAGATAACATTAACAATTTTAAATGCTAAATTTGAATTTTTAAAATAACGCTTATGTGCCCCAAACATAAGTGACTGTTATTTTTAGTTTAGGAGTAATCAGATTATTTAATTTTGCATAGCTTGGCTTGTTTCATTTTTGAAAGGGGGTGCCATGGCCTCATTTTTTTAAGAACGCAAGCTCGTTGGTTACCATGGCAACATTGCTTCTGGTTAACGGAGAGGAGAGGGAGCGAGGAGGAAGCATTCTCCCTCGCCCCGCCCGCAAGTATAGATTATCGACTATGGACGCTCTTTATCCTCCGGCCTCTCTAGGCGTGGGCGGGTGCACGGACGCCCGGGCGGGAGGAAGTAGGGAGGCAGTTAATGATCCCCACATGAGAAGGAGCTCCGGAGTGACCGCCTCTCGCTCACCGTAGCTGGGGGAGGCCGCTGGCAGAGCCGAGCGATACAACTGATTGGCTCAGGGAGTGCTCGGGCCATGCGCAGTAAGTGGACCTGGCGCTGGTTTGGGGCTGAGGTGGGGAGGACCCTCCCCGGCTCTTAAAGGGCCAGCTCGAGGGAAGGCGACTGCTGCAGCTACAAGATGGTAAGTTCAGGGGATCGCTTGCCGCGGAATCGCGATTTGGTTTTAGCGTTTGGGTGTTCGTTATTCTTTTTTTCCGTCCTTCCCGCAATTATTTATGCTCTAAGGAAATAGCCCTCCCAGCGATAGAGTGAGATTTTTTCCCCCTATAACAACAAATTCAGATAAATTGAGTGCAGTGAGCTTGTTTGTTAGGAGGATGATACGCTGTGGCTTGTAAATAACGTTCGGGTTCCTAAAAGCTTTGCCTAAATATTCGAAAAGGTTAAGATGATGACTTCCTGTGGCGGGGATAATCCGCCGCTTTTCGGATTGATGCTCGTTTTGATGAAATTATCTCCAGTTTCCCCTCACGTCTGAAAGGGGCGGGGGGGGGCTGTCTAGGATTGCTATTCTCTGCCGCCTCCGCAAGAAAAATCAGTGTTTCTTGCAAAGGTAGCACTAAGCTGCACTCCTTCGGTTTCCCGTTTGGCAGCTCTCTTTCTAGCACAAGAGCTTTTCATATTTCCTTTTCTTTCTGTCTGTAGTTTTCCCCCCCCCCTTCTGTTCCCCCATCACCAAAATAACTGGCTAGGGTTTGGGGTCCAGTACATCTGGGAGATACTGCCTTGGGGAAAACAGATAGTCTTTCTTCTAGCCCAGTGTTTTTCAACCTCAGCAATTTTAAGAGGTGCAGACTTCAACTCCCAGAATTCCCCATCCAGCATTTTCCCCTGGCTGGGGAATTCTGGAAGATGAAGTCCACACCTCATAAAAGTTGCTGAGGTTGAGAAACACTGGGCTAGCTTCTAGGACAGGGGTCCCCAAACTCTTCAGCTCATCGAGCCCTTCATGAAGTTTCAGATTGTTCATTGAGTCCCAAGTATTTAATAAATACTACCCTAACTAATAGTACTATGAATAATAACAACAATAATGGAGAGTCCCATTGAGCCTTTGGGGTTGATATCAACCACTGCTCTAGGAAAAGCCCCTTTCAGTACTTTAGATTCATGCTCACAGACAAATACTATATGTGCATTAAGTTTCCACTTGTCTTTCATTTCAAGATTTGATGGAAAAAGTGGAGATATGAGTGGCTTAAATTCCAGGTGTGATTAAGACACATTTAGAATCCTGAAAGGAGGACTGTAATCCATGAGAATTGCTCTAGAATACTTGCAACTGACTGATACAATTTGTGTTTATTTAGGGGAAAAATGCCAACTGATTTAAAGGGGCTTCTTTTCAGTATGTGTAGCTCTGAAAAGAGTTGGCAAAATCTGATGTTATGTGTATCTAAATGCTCCTTGTCAAACAGGCGGCAGCATCTAGCCAACCTTGACTGATTGGTTATTTCTGGATGAGAAACCACCTGAAAATCCCAGGATGTTAGACTGGAAAATAGAATGGAAAAAAAAAAGTCTGGAAGAAGGCAGTAACAAACCATTTCATGTTGCTACCAAAAAATGATACACATTAGTGTCCATGAATTTGCCAGGAGTTAACTTGAAGAAGACTTTATTATTTTACTAATCCTCCTTAGCAGTCCTGAGAAAGAATAATTTGAAGAGCTAACATTTTATTTTCATTTGTTAAATTAATGGGGCTGCTGATTATTCAGGTCCAAAAAAGTGTGGTCATTTTCCTCTATGGCCATTGTTGACAGATAGAAATAGCCTGTGTACATTGTGAGAAGAGATTGGTCTAAATGGCCTTGGGCCTCTTCATTGCTTTTCTTTCTCTTCAAATCCATTCCCTTGTGCTGTCACAACCTTCTAAATTCCTAACTACAAATATTGCTTAATATTGAAGGATTTGGCTTATCTTTTTGTGTGCTCAGAAGCTGTTGGTAAGACTCTTCCTGCTTAAATGAAAATGCAAGACTTTTGTGACCTCAAGCTGTGTATTTGTGAGAGGTTTTAAGACTTAGATATGTGGTATGAAGAAATGCAGTGCATGTCTGTAAACCTAAGTCAGATTTAGTCAGGACATCCCTTCTGCCTCTAACTAGGAATTATGTGCTTTGTAGCAACTTTTGTTAGATGTCATGTTCCCTCAGAGAAATATTGTTTTTAACATAGTATATATGATGCTTTAGAGGAACAGAAGTAAGATAAAATAAAAAACAGTTCCTATCCAAAAGACTTTGCAGTCTTAGTGGGAGAGGAGGAAAGGTCAACAAATTAATCTCCCTCCAATCCTGTGGTATTTAAACTGGCTTCAGCTATAGCACAGGACCGATATCAAATCTCTAAACAGTGAGATACAGAAGATGAAGACTTCTGAATCCATTTTATTCTCTTTTTTCCTTGGCAACAAGATTGTGATACACTGTTCTCATGCTCAAGGACTCCTTGCAGGCTCAGAACCTTCTGTTATGAGCAAATGTTTTTTTGGATAGTTGATTTGCATATCATAACAAATGCCTGAAAGACAATCTGTTCAGGAAACTCAGTTGTGGCTTTTCTGGCATAATGTAATTGTGTGCAATTGTAACTGCCAGGATATATTTTCATACAGCATTTATACAGGGTGAGTGTTGTAAGTATACAGTAATATGGATTACAGGTTGGATTCATGAACAAGTGTTCTTTTTTTAAAAAAATGTTGTAATATTGTCTATTCTGATTTATTTGTGTAATACTATAGAATAATGAATATCTGCTGAGAGTAATTTTCACCAGTTTTTCCCTAAATAAGAACTCAGCTGAATCAGATAGCATCCTAGTCTATCATCCTAGTCCAGCATACAACCAGATGCATATGGGAAATTCAAAGCTCACATAAACACATAGACTCATGTTTTCTTAATATTGAAAATCATGCTGCCTTGGTAACTGGAAGGAATATATAGCTATTGTGACTAATAACTATTATTCTCCATAAATTGTCTCCTTCCCTCTTATAGCATTTATATTGGTGCCTTTGCTATATTTTTACAAATTTTGTAGCTTAACTATGCATTTTGTGAAAGTTTACAGCCTTTCATATTGGATATGGGGATCTCCAACCTATTCTACTGCAGAGAGAAAAGGAATCTGGGATCGCTTAGCTGTGTGATTTAGTAACACTTGCATTAGCTATGTTGGTCCAGAAAGACTTGAGCATTGTCCTCCTTCCTGAGGTGGATCATCTCGCCTACTGCAATGATAGGTCTGCAAAGTCCAGAAGTTGTTCTTGGCTAGGTTCACATTGTACTAAGTCATGGTTTGTTTAATCATAGGCTTCTGACTAAACAATCACTACATTCACAGAACATTCTAAGCCGAAACCAAACTAACATTATGGCTAGGTATAATGTGTGAATGCAACCTAGAAGTACTTCTAGATTTTGCCAAAGTAAATTACATTGAACTCAGTGGGATTTATTTCCTCAGAACTGTATTTAGCACTGCAGACTATGTTGAACTCTAATAACAAGCTGTGTGTTGGGAGATATTGCCATACTGAGAATAGTCAATGGCAGCTATTGTCTATATATGGAGCCCCCATCAAAATATAAGAAGGCAGAGAGGTCCAGAAGGCCTTACAGTCTGGAAAACAATCCAAGGGAGACAAAATGGAAAAGTCAGGGAAATGGAATCATGATCAATCAAGGAAGAATATTTAGTTTTTATAGTCACTGTAAGATTGATTTCAGCTGGATGTGAGGACAGTGCATTCTGTTGCATACTTTACAAAAAAAGTAAATGAAGGATTGGAAGAAGGAAAGAAAGAAGGAAAGAAAGAAGGAAAGAAAAGTAGCATGGTAGAGCTTGTTGGATATCAGAGACCATAAGGAAATACCAGGTGGAATTATTTGAACAAGTTAGAAACCTTTCAATAGGCAAGGATGATGAACCAGGTGGCCACAGGCAGAGGAGCATTGGGATACAGCATAAATTATGGAGACTCTGAGGGGTTGCTGAACAATATTACCCAGCAAGCCCACAATCATAGCCAGAGGTGAGGAATGCTGGAAGTGATAGTTCTATAACGCCTGAAAGGCCTTGTGTTCCCCACCCTGGAATGTAGGAATAGAGATACAAGGGGAAAGACCATCAAGGGTTTTGAGGAAGAAAAGGATAAATATCCTTCCCATAGTTGCACTGAGTTCATACTGTATGAATCCCACGATTGCCTGAAGCTTGATTTCTTTGGCTGCCATGCAGGAAAAGAAGGAAAGTGAAAGTGTGGAAAGCCAGGCACCTTCAACTTGGGGCCCTCCAAGTGGGTTGGACTACTGCATCTTCCATCAAGCCTCAACTATAAATGCTTGCTATAAACCACTATTTGCCAAAAGGATTTGGTAATGGGGTGTTGAAGTATCCCTATATTCCAGATATAATTGAACTAAACATATCTGGAGGGCAGCAGACTAGGAAACTGCAACAGTTGTCCTCATATTATGGAGTTATTGTACTATATTCTCATGATATATTTTCTCCTTCAAAATACTTGTTAGTTTTTCTCCAGACAGGGTATTGTCTGACTTTTTTTTTTTTTAATATGCATTGCATCTCCAGCAGTTGAGGATTGGAGTGATATATATGGCTGAAATAAAGAGTTCCTTTGTTCATCCATGCCTTTTCTTTTCTTTTCTTCTTCACTCCCCTCCCCTCCCCTCATCTCTTTAGAGTGAATCCCTAGTGGTTTGCGATGTTGCTGAAGACCTTGTAGAGAAGCTGAGAAAGTTTCGTTTTCGCAAAGACACGAACAATGCAGCCATTATCAGTAAGCTGAAAGGCAGGACTCACAAAAGTCATAAGGGGGAGGAATACAGCCTTGTGTTCTCTCCTCTGGCTGAAATTAACTTGGATTTTTGTTTCTGAATGTATATACACAAAGTTTTAAAAAGCTGTTAAGTCTTTGAAGCAAATCTAGGAGCATTTTGCTGTGCAAACATGTAATGATCAGTCAGATTCTCATTTGCCCTATTTTGAGTTGGTTTGAGCCCATTGTGCAAAAAAATGATATATATATATATATCCATGTAAAAATCTACATTTTCTGTGTATCATTTCCATTGTCTTAGTTGCATTTGAATTACAGTCTGCATTGCAAAATTCCAAAGAGTGCAGATTTTGCCATACATGTAAGTTAATTGTGATTGGTATCCAGCATCCAGTGGGGATATGAACTTCTGTTGGCGTGAGGACCACACCAGCTTCATGCAACATGTCAAGGGCCTTATTCCAAAGTTGGCCAGACTCAAAGCCTGTTTTCAGAAGGAATTTCAGAAGTTTTAAGCATCCGTAAATGACAGTGGTTGGATCAACAAAGTGCACAGAGTCCAAACCAAACAAACTATATATATTTTTTAATGCAGAAACAATAACTTCTATTGGCTCTGTTTGCTACTTTGTTGCTGTTTCTATTGGCTCTGTTCGCTGGGATGTTTAAGGGAGAAATTGGTGCTCTGAAGCTTTATAGCAGTGTTTCTCAACCTTGGCAACTTTAAGATGTCTGGACTTCAACTCCCAGAATTCTCCAGCCAGCAAAGCTGGCTGGAGAATTCTGGAAGTTGAAGTCCAGACATCTTAAAGTTGCCAAGGTTGAGAAACACTGCTTTATAGGCTTTAACCAATAAACGGTTCAATAAATCTTGGTCTCAACTTCCCTGGAAGAAATGCTGAGAGCCATAGAATGGATGAGCATGGCCATACATAATACTACTTTGGCTTAATGTGATGTGGGAAAAAGGCAGCGCAGCCTGATGACTATTAGGAAAGACCTTTTCTAATGGTCTTGTTTGTTACACAGTCAGTTATGACTGTTAGTTCACGTGAAAGAGTAAGAAAGGCAACTAGTAAAAAAGCCATCTAAGTGAATAACAATAGCTTCCCCCCCCCCCCCGATAGCATAGCTTAAATTAACATTGTTGTGTTTCTTTCTTCTTATATAGTGAAGATTGATAAAGAGAAACAGCTGGTGGTTCTGGATGAAGAACATGAGGTTTGTGGCTTGATATGTCTGAGTAGGAGGCAGAAGTAGCTTTTTGCTTTGCAAAGCTTAAATATATAAACATTATGTTCTTGCTGAATGTGGGGTTAATAGATACAATATTTTATATGTATTCATCCATCCATCCAAAGAAAAACAGGATAGCCTTGTTCTAAATTAACTAATAGGTCATAATAATCTGTTTTTAAGGACTGGTATTGGCTTTAAATACTGCCTTAAAAATGAGTCAAGGCTGTAATGGTGTATTGCATCCTGGCTATAAGGTACATTGCTAAAATACTAGTTGTTCTTGTTATTCTTACAGGGCATTTCTCCAGATGAACTAAAAGATGAACTTCCAGAAAGACAACCTCGATATCCTTTATTGATCAAAGTAATATTTGGATACATAGAAATCAATTTCTGCTGTTATTGTTGGTGCCTGACCAAGTAAGCTATGCTGTGCTTCTTGGCATAGAGTCTAGAGGTTAAAGAAGGTGTGCAGATCTTTCTTAGAAACTTACTTTTGCTGTAAGTGTCCAGGAAGGGAAGGGATTTATAATAGAGGAAAGAGCTTTATTTCTGTACTGGGGTCATACATTGCTCAAACCCATACTATAGTTTATTTGGCTTTAGCTTAGGGAGTATGTGAACCAAGCCAACTGTGGAATATTCCACAAACCACACTTCAGTTGCTTGATTTCCTTACCTTAAGAAAACATTCATTGTCTATAGCTACAAGTACCAACATGATGATGGGCGAGTCTCTTACCCACTCTGCTTTATCTTCTCTAGTCCAGTTGGTAAGTTTAACTCTAGTGAACTGATGTGCAAACTGTCTTCAGTAGAAATAAAAAATTGCTGGCTGTTGTCCAAAATGAAAAGTGCTTAAGGATATGTTAAAGTTTGTGTTTTGATTAGCTGTGGGAAGTTCATGTTGTTTGGCTTCTGAGTGCCATTGTGTTGGCTCTACAAATGCAGAAGAAAAACAGTGTTGAAGCCCAGCTCAATAACAGTTGTTGGAAGAACAGGACAAGGAGTTTTGTAAAAACTTCAGCAATTATGCACATTATTCTACAGTGATTGGATGAATAACTTTTGACAGCCATTGGATTTGAAATGTAAGGGAATTCCTCATTCCTTACATATGGCCTGGATTTGGGACTGAAACAGCATTGGTCACAGTTTTGGATGATCTCTGGCGGGAGAGGGATGGGGGTAGTGCATCCATCCTTGTTGTTCTTGACCTCTCAGCGGCTTTCAGTACCATCAACCATGGTATCCTTTTGGGTCAGCTTGGGGAGTTGGGGGTGGGTGGCACAGTCTTGTGCTGGTTCACTTCCTTCCTCCAAGGCCAGTCCCAGTCGGTGTTGATAGGGAGTGAGAGCTCCAGCCCGCGGCCTCTCCTTTGTGGGGTGCTGCAGAGTTCAGTACTTTCCCCGCTCCTTTTTAACATCTACATGAAACCACTGGGTGAGATAATCCACCACCATGGGATGAGGTATCATCAATATGCAGATGATACCCAGTTATACATCTCCATCCCAAGTGATCTGAGTGATGCTGTGACTACCCTTTCGTGGTGCCTGGAGTCTGTGGGAGTCTGGATGGGGAACAACAGGCTTCAGCTGAACCCTGGTAAGACAGAGTGGCTGTGGGTTGGGGGCTCCTCTGTATCCGGAAGTTTACCATCTTTGGTTCTGGATGGGGTTGCACTACCCCAGACAGACCCAGTGCATAATCTGGGGTCCTCCTGGACTCACGACTCCTGCTCAAAGAGCAGGTGGCAGTCATGGCCAGGAAGGCCTTTGCTCAACTACGTGTTGTGTACCAGTTATGCCCTTTTCTGGATGGGGAGTCCCTCCAGTCAGTCACACATGCCCTAGTCATCTCCTGTATAGACTACTGTAATGAGCTGTACACGGGACTACCCTTGAAAAGTATCTGGAAGCTTCAGCTGGTTCAAAATGCAGCCACACGGGCAATTTTAGGTGCCCCAAAGATGGCACATGTTACACCTTTGCTGCGTGAGCTGCATTGGGTCCCAGTTTGCTTCCGGGTCCAATTCAAGATGTTGGTTATCACTTTCAAAGCCCTACATGGCATGGGACCGGGCTACCTGAGGGACCGTCTCATCTATATCTACCCGTCCCACCTGGTCAGGCAGAGAGGGTATGCTGCGGATCCTATCAATGAAAGAATGTTGACTAGCGGGATCCAGAAAGAGAGTCTTCTCTGCCGTGGCCCCTGCCCTATAGAATACTTTCCCCCCAGAGGTGAGGCAGGCCCCAACTCTCTTGTCCTTCCGGAAAGCAGTCAAGACCTGGCTCTGCCAACTGGCATGGGGCAAAAAAAGGGGCAACCAACCCTGGGGGTGGCTAGCACCTTGAAGATGCTCCCATATGTTCAACATCTTGGAAGATATTATTTGTGTATGTGTTTGGTTTTATTGTATTTTTACTGTATTTTTGTACTGTTTTTATTGTATTTTAATTAATATTTATTGTTGTTTTATTGTGAAGTGCCCAGAGTCGCTTCTTTGTGAGATGGGCGGTATCTAAATTTGAAATATAAATAAATATTGCCCTGAAAGTAGTGGTTTCATATGCTGAACTAAGCTAGGGACTACCTGCATACCAACCAGGGGACAGGGACATCCCCACCTCCTCTAAATACCACCCAGGGATCACCAGAATGGCTATATTAGATTTTGGTCAGTCTTGTGGAATTTTGGAGTCCTTGCAAGAAGTCTTATGAGATCTTGTAGAAGAATATCAACATCTCAAATTCTAGGCAAGAAGTCCAAAAACTTGCAAGGTAGAGAGGACTGCAACGTTGTGTGGTGGCACTTGACCCTTCACTAAGCCATAATGGGGTTTGTTTGTTTGTTTTGGTTTAATTTATTTTGTGAACCCAGTAGTTGTTGATTGTGGGTCATAGCTGATGGCTTAATATTATGTTAGAACCTCTGTAGATAAAAGAAACAAGAACTTAGCACTACTGGCATCTGCAGGCGGGCAAGTAATGTCACATGCATTATGATGGTATAGTGGAAATATAATTTTGCATTATTTGTATGATGACATCATGATACACATTCTGACTTACATTAGTTGCCTACGCTTAGCACAATGCGAGAACACTGAGCCTCTGTCTGTATGAATGTTAAGAGTTAGTATACCAAATTGTCTGAGTTGTTTAAGATACATATTCTCTCATATCCTAAATTACCATGTTTGCAGCATAGGGCTAATAATGGTCTGCTGTAATATAAATAACAAGAATCACTCAGTAATGTGTGTAAACCTTTAAAGTGCTTTTTAGAACATTCTGTGGATGCTGCTTATATGTTTCCAATCTGACAAGCTGGTATAGACTATGGAACATATGTTCTGTGTTTAATGCTTTTGGTGTGTATGAATAGAATCGGCAGCTGGTGTCTTCAGTAAATATCTTTTTAGTAGCATAGCACTCAAAGAGGATAGTGATACAGGTAAATCATTGATCAGATTTCATGTTCAATATGTAGGTGTGTACAGCACTAGGCAATCTGGTGCCCTTCTATAGCTCCAGCCAGCAAAAGATTATGGAAGTCACAGTTGCAAACATTTACAGATCATGAAGTTGTGGATCCTGGTCTCTTTTATAAACATTTATTAAAACTTCTATAGCGTACTTCTCAACCCTCAAGCACAGACACATATTATGTTTAATAAGCAGAAATAAAAACGTCAGCCCTTAAACTAATACATTCTTAATCAACATTTCTTAAGTTTTAAACCTCCAGGCTAAGGGTGCTGCCACAGAAAAAGGCCTGTCCTAGTGCCCATCATGTAGGACTTGTAAGAGGCTTTAGATAAACACTGTAAAATATAGGCATATTCATAAGGCAACCTGGCCTTTTCATTACTTTCCAAGCACTTCTTTTAACAAAGAACTACTGCTACTGCTAGCTGAAAATCTCTTGGTGTGCAGAATGATATAATTGAGCTTTCTCCAAGCTGATGTTCTGGATATGTGTTGGAGGACTTCAACTCCCTTAGTTCCCAGCCAGCCTCTTGTAAGAATTAGTCTAATACATCTGGAAACCATTGGATTGGGGAAGTTGTTATGTTCTCTACAAAAACAAAGAGGCATGATCCCTAATTTTAAATTGGCAATAAGGATAAGGAAAAGACTATGGTAGTTGTTTCTTTGGGTAGCTTCTTACATATACAGTAAGGACTGAAGACCAGTAGCCAAAGAGACTGACTAATGCGCTTTTCTTTGTCTCTGTTTGCCTTCCTCCCTTTTCACAATTACAGGGTGTAAGCCTGAGCAACAGATGATGTATGCTGGTAGCAAAAATAAATTAGTACAAACAGCAGAACTCACAAAGGTAAAACCAAAGCAAACCTTGAATGCATTTGTTGTGAACTTGATGTGTTCCCTCTTGCCCCAAAGAGTCTGTCAATTCAAATACTGATATTCTCAGGATGTACATAATTTGGTACTTATCAAAATTGTTTCCAGAGAAAGCTGAACTTTGTAACATGTACTATAACCTTTCCAAAATCGCTGTTCTCCAGGATGGGTTCAAATGCAGCTCCATGTTCATTGGAGACTTGGCTGGTGAATATTTATCTTTACTTAAGATAAAAACTAAAAATGATATTTTATTTGGCTTCCTATAGCCAGGGGTGGGTCCTGGGATGCATATAGCCTAATGTATAATCCTTGGAGTGCTCTTTGAACATAATTGTTGAAAACCAACAGCAGAATTTCTGTCAATTAGAGACAGAAAGCTGTAGCTTATCCCCTGAAATAAGCATAATACCATTAAAAAATTTTTTTTAAAAAAATCCTTCAACTTCTTTCCAAAGCCCAACTCTATCTATGTGGGTGTGGTGGGCTTACCCACTCTCAGCCCCCCAGCTCAGAGTGTTTTCTCACAATGTTTTCTCCAAAATTGAGTTTGTGACTCTAAAAAGTAGTAATTAAAATGACTGGAAATGAAAACTGAAGTTCCTTTCAGTGGTGCAAGATGTCTGTTTGAAAGAAGGTGTATAGTCTTGCAGTGCTTCTATTTCTGGTGGGAGAGGGAGAGTCTGAAATCCAGATGGGTTATAGAAGCAGTTGGGAAGGGGCTTCCAACTTTCATTATTCCTGGTTAAGAGGGACAGCTCAAGCTGACTGGTCCACAGTCACTGCAAGCAGAACCTGCCTTGAGGCTTCCCGTGTTTCTGATTGTTCAGGTTTTCTTTTGCTGCTACACCTGTTATTCTTTTCTTTTGCTGCTACACCTGTTCTTCTCTAGCCAAGTACTGACATTTCATATTGTCTTTAACAGAATGTTTTTGGACTCTCTTCTCTTGCCTGCCCAATTTTCCCCTTAGAAGATTCCTAATTTTCATATACATTTTCAATTCCTTCCCTTTTTTGACTGCAGAAGCTGCCTTGTTTTGAGCTAATCAGTCTTATAGGATTTGGGGTGAATGCTTTACATCTTTCATTTTAAACAGTGTCTGAGTGAATAGTCCAATAGTCCACTGAGTGGACAGTATACATCTAAACAGTAGAGAAGTCACAAAAGTAACTAAAACTGCTGCATTCACCTTCCCTTCCCAGCCTTGTGTTGTTTCTTTTTTTTGCTTCAGGAATCTTGGGGTAGGCCTGGGTAGGCAACTTGGTGCACTCCATGTTTCTTGGGCTATGGCTCCCACAAGAGGCTGATGCATGTCTGAAGTATCTTGAGGGAGCACAAGGTTGCAGTAAAGAATTAAGCAACTTTGCACTGTACTTTCCATATAGTTGACCTTCCTCTTTTTTTCATTCCTAGCTGGTGAGCCTCAAGAGAAAATCCTAGACCTTTAAGCCACAGATGAAACTTTGTATGACTAAATGTTCCCTATAGTAATAAAAAATACATCCCTATACATAAAAAACTAAAATGCGGGGGAGGAGGTTCTGACTGAGCCTTCTCCTTGATCTGCTGTCCTTCTCCAAGGAAGGAATGGAGTTCTATCCTGCAACCAAAAATGTTCTGTCCTGATCTCAAGTGTCCTGTGTCTGTGGGAATGGGAACTAGGCCCTAAGATAGAACTGTAGTTTGACCTGCTGATACGTCATTTTGAAGGCCCCAAACCAAATGGCAACATATTTTTTTTTAAATGTCCAACATTAGCCGTTTCTAGGCCAAGGATAGATGATTGTGTGCTGGTCTTCTCAGCTCTAAATCTCTCCTGGACAAATTTATCTGCATCAGTAGTAGTAGATTTCTACATCAAAGTTAAATTAAAAATATGTTGCAATAATATCTGTTTCTTATCCCCTTTTGGGCTGGATGACTTGCCTTTTTGGCTCAGTGCATACAGCATGCTAACCCATAATGTAATTTGTGTGGGTTTGGCTTCGTGTGTTGTATCAGCATAGTCAGTTGTGATTTATCCTTTTAACCATATCCTGGTGCACTTGCTGAAGCTATTTTTGTTTTGGGTCTTTTTCCCAGGTATTTGAAATCAGGAATACAGAAGATCTCACTGAGGAATGGCTTCAGGAGAAGCTTGGCTACTTCCACTAAAAGAAGGATTAAGCATTCCATCCGGTTCAAACTGGAACCAGACACAACTCCTGCTTTCTAAACCTACTAAGAATGCACTGTACTTACAGTTGTTTCCTGCAGTGTTTGTATGTATGTACATATATATGTATATATTTGTCTGTGCAAAAGTTATATACATGAGGGGAAGAGGCATCTTCTACTTAACCAAACTTTGCCCAGGATTATTCCTTTCCTTCTAATTGTGTAAAAGGGAACAATTCTCTTCCTGCAGGGATAATTTTTTTTTTTTGCACTCACATGACTAATATTTCTATCTGGACTGATTCAGAACTGGTAATTGTTTACAGCTCTGGGGCAGTCTCCAAAGGGACACATTGTGCACTAGCTCTTGCTCACATTAACGGGCTGTGTTAGGGGTGTACTCGGTCAAGTAGTCTCAAAACTTACAGATTTTTTTTTCTCCCTTGAGCTACAAGTGCATCTTCTTTTAATAGAAACTAGACATTAATCATTAATAACTTGACATAATAGTATGTGAAAATAACATTGAATCCAGAGGCATGAAAACTTTTGAATTGGGCCCAACATATTTTGGGACAGGTACTTACATTTTAGTATGGTTCCTAACTTCTCCAGATGGGGGTTTTCTTTTCTTTTAAAAAAAAAATCCAATTATTTTGAATCTTGTATTTCCACTTTGGGTCAAAGGTTTGACACTATTTTTGTGTGTGTAGAAGATAGCATTTTTACTAATCAAATAGAAAGTAGATTTAAAGCAACCTCTAAGGGCTTGGTAACATACTGTAGTGGACTTCCATTCCAAAAGTCTTTATATGTAGATCTATTAATATAAAAGTCTTGACTTTTCTTGACTTTTTATGCAAGCACTTCTCAATCTGTGTGCCTTTTAAGAAAAAAAAATCTATCAAATGATTGTAAGAAAGTCTTACACTGCCAGGTTTTTTTTAAATATTAAATTTGATACAGGTTAACTTTGTCTAAAAGAATTGCCCTACCAGCATCTTAATCTCTGTTTCCATTAACTTCAGCTGCAGGTGCATACCTTCTGGTTTACACTATGATTTAAAGCAAAATTATCTGCCCAGCTAAAAAATATAATTACAAGTCAATACATAATCTCAAGTTAATCAGTGTCTACCACAACTCTGCATTCTGTATCTTAATAGAGCTGTCTATTGATTCTCACAAGTGCAGGGGAGGAAAAAAGTAATACATAGCATGCAGAATTTGGCTTCCTTGACTACCTTGGTTTCCTTTTTGTACTTTAAAAATATGTAGGCAATGCCTTCTCAGAAGCCAGAGGAATACTCATTGCAATGCATGGGGGAAAGCAGAGTCTTGGTGTCCTACTTAACACCTTGTGCTTCTCCTTAACTAGACTTTGACAATAACATATGCAGATCGCAGAATCCCACCTTCCTTGATCAGCAACTTGAAGCTGCAAAACTTGACTCTCCCTTCAATGGAGGGCATGCACGATCTTGCCTATAAACTGGCAATATAGGCTTTAGAGATAGACAGGTGAGACCTTTTCTGTCTACTATTGTTATGGTTTATCTAGGAATGAGATTCCCAAGAGCTGGGGTAGCTCCTCCTGAGAAAGGAGCAGAAATATACTGTATGTTATTCCCTAACCCGATAGCTAGTTGATCAAACTCTACATGAGTTTTCATCAGCGTGTTGCACTGTACATGTATTATAACTGCATCATTTCAAAATCTCAACACATCCTAGGTCATCTAGTTGGGCAAAATTACAAATACTGTATACTGAATCTGATACTAATTGGCATCAGTGGGATCATAACTCCAGTAACATGAATTCTGGACATTTGTGGGGTTTTCCTTCAACTTGTAAAATTAAAATGTGAACTTTCCTGGAAGCTTAGAAGTAATAGTTGTACATTAAGGTTGATGGGACCAATGAGAGAAAATTGCATCGCTAACACACTGTAGGGTAGGATTTGCAAGTAGCCAGTTTTTATGTTGAGGGGAGGAAATATCTTCTAATGCAGATGTCTCTAACTATGCATCCTTTAGATGTCTTTGGGTGAGTATACTCATCAACTCCAGTCAGCATTATGGGAATGATGAAGATTGTAGTCTACCACATTTGGAGAGCACAGATTGGGGAAGGCTGTTCTCTGGAAAAACTTGGTAGATGGATATAGTTCATGAACTGTAAGCTGTTTTTCTCATGGCCAGGACAAAGGAAGAGGCAGTAGTCTTTCCATTTTAGTAGATCAGTTCAGTTCTTGTCCACTTTAGTGAAATAGAGCCATGCAGTGATTGTGTTGTGCTTTTTGGGTACACGTGTGTGTGTGTTGCCTAATTCTGAAAGCTGTTTACTTGCATAGCAACAGATAGAATTGGGCTGTTCATATTTAAAGAGGGCAGTTGATACCGATAGCAAAAACTGAGCCTAGACTTTTAAAATAACATGTTGAGGCAGACCTTTATTAAATGACATAGAAAAGTATTATTAGCTATCTTTATTTTCTTTCTTCAATGGCTATCTTCTGTCTTCGTTAGTAAGAAAATATAATCCATCTTGGGCATTTGTTTTTGTTTTATATAATTTTAAACATACACACTCCCCATTTTCTTAAAGTTGTGGAGTGGAAGAACCATCAAGATAAATGTACTTTTAAAATTTATATGAATAACTTAGGATTCTTTTTGTTAGAGATTAACCCTGCAAAAAAAGTCTGCAAAAAGGCACACTTCAATAGTATTTCAAGTTTATTACTTGATAGGATTTATTCAAGAGATGTTCTGAAGCCACTCTGAGCTCTTTGGAGGAAGAATATTTTCTTTGCATTTTTCCTATAAACAGCCATTTCTATGCAAGACTTGGAACTGAAGTTCTAATTTTTGGGGAGTTTGTAAAAGTGACTATAAATACCTAAAATAAATCTTGTATTCTCTGAGAAAGTAAAAACCCAGATTTTCATGCCATGAATGCTATATTGGAAGTATGAATTTTATGCAGATAACCCTTCCAAAGAACCACGTCTATGGAGGCCCTTTGTAAATCCAGGGCGTCTTGCAAGAGATCAGTTGCCCTCTGGTCTAATTGTTCCATCTTGAGTGACATTCCAATGAACTGCAGCTGTGTTAGCCCTAGAATATTAAAATAATACAGCTGCATAAACTATTTTACATGGATTTTGGGGGGCCAGATTTGTCCTTTGGCTGAAGAAGGATATACATAGGCATCCTTCTTCAAGCACAAAATATATCTGAAGATTCTTTTGTGCTTATCTGCCTTCTCAACCACTCCTTTGTTAGTCTTTATAATGAGTGTTTTTCCTAGGACATTTTTTTCTTATGCATCCAAATGACTGATCCTGTGCAGTCCCTCATCTAAGTTGATCATCCTTGGATGCTCTTAATTTGATAAGTTGTTTTCCTGCCTTTTACTAGAGCAGACTCCATCAGCTCAAGAACTGTATCCAGCTTTTTGTGAGTCATACTCCAGAGGTTGGTGGGGTTAGGTTCTGTTTTGGGTAGGTGTTGTCAGAATTTTAAGAGATAAATTGAGCACATGCAAAGTGTAAATCACCTATTTTGCGACTTAAAATCCCCCAGAAAGCAGAAAAGGGGGCAGGCTACTCAGTCTTGAAGGGTTCTGAGGGACATAAAATAAATGCTGGCATGCTACATGTTGTTCCTGGGCCATGCTTGTGCCCCCTCTGGTGTAGGGTAAAATGGAGGCTGAAGACAGTCTGGAAAATGAATAATCCTGTCAGAAGCATTTAAAAATTAAAAAGTACTGTAATATCCATGCAGTGGCATGAAAAGTTTGGCAAGAAAGGACACGTGGCTGAGAACTCCTTGGAATTATGTTTTGGTCAAAGTCAGTGAAGGAAATTGTAGGCTTGATCTTAGGTTTAAAGAAATTGAGACAGCTTCACAGTTGTGGATGTTCTTTTCTTTTCTAAGAAATTATTTCTCCCCACTCTGCCCCAGTCTTTCTTTCTTTGATGTCTTTTGGGGGTATAATGTGAACCATACTTATTTCTAACTGGAATTCTTTTTGCAGTCTGGAAACCTCGGCATCCTGTGCTAAGAGGGGGGTTTTTTTTGGTCTTTTTTTTGCTGCTCTTCCCCTTCCCCTCTATTTGGATCTTGAAGGAGCATCGTGTGAAGAATTTCCACCAAAATATATAGTTGTAACAATTCTTTGAAGTACTAACTTGTTTAAATCAAATCTTCTTATGGTGGTTTTAATAAGCAAAAACTACTTGTAAAAAGTAATAATACAGTGGGATGATAAACTTTAAAAACGGTTCCATTTCCAGTCTGTTTCTAGTAGTACTTCTCTTTGATCTCTTTTAGATGAGAGTTGTCAGTATTTCAAATCAGGACCAAATACTGGGGACCTGTCATGATTCTAAATATCACAGCCTTAAAACTTGATTTTGAAATCTTTTTCTCCTTAAGCCTTTTCACATATTACAAATACATAGTACAGGTTTGTTGTAGCATATAAACAGAAAGATCCAAGCAAAGTGGAAAAGTCACATAATTAATATCTGTGTCTTTAATATTCACATGTTGCAATTGTATGAACGAATTGTATGAGTTTATTCCCTTTTTCTGTACAAGCTTGTTTGAACTTAAGAAATCACATCTTTATGCTTTATTGATAGTGCAGTATTCACTGGATAAAATGTGAAACTAGCATTTGTGAATTTTTCCTGCTTTCTATTAATCAACACTAATCAGCCCTTGTGAAAACCTGTGTGATTTAATTCATACTTCTCTAGTGTGACCCCTTCCAGATGTGTTGGGTGGTATCAGATTAGGGAAAGCTGATCTAAGTGAATAGACATGGCTTGTTATGTATATGGAAGAATGTATTTTCTAGCTGATGGAAGGTTATGTTCTTGTGTGTAACATGTGAAAAGGCTTTCATAAGAGCATGCAGGGTTTTAAAAAAATGAGGATCAGTCTACTAATAAAACTGGATAGATTCCTAAAGTTCTGGCAGCTGTGCACCAGCTTAAATGTTTGTGTTGAAATCAGATATATCAGTACTGTATGAAACACCTTTTAGGAAAGGATAGTGCCAACCAATTTGGGAGCAGTAATTTGGTGCACACTTTGTAAATGTGCGAAGTTGCAAAGCTATTGAGAAAGGATAGTTGAAGCACAGAGGATAAAGTTGTAACCAAGCCAATTATAGCTCCCTTGCCATCTCTTCTACTTGCACCTGAAGAGTATGAGCTGTAGCATCTATAGTTCAGTCTCTCCTTGAGCCAAGGCTTCTTTTGGGCCTTTGGCATAGAATTCTTCCTTGGTAATACTGGACCATTAGTTCATCTGGCTAAATATCTGGTACAATAACCTACCCCAACTGGTATCCTCCAGATGTATCCAGATGATATATCCCTGAATTTCCAACCAGTATACTAGCTAAGATTCTTGGAACGGTAGTCCCAACACATCTGGAGGGTGCCAAATTGGAGAAGGTTCATGTACACTGATCCCTGGAATTTCTTTCTTAACCAACTTGAAAAAGGCTGCAGATTGAACTCAGGACCCTCTTCACTCTCTCTTGCTTCACTGCAGCTCAACTCCCCTCCCCAAATCTGCAAATTGTTGATGAGAATATTGGCCTCTTTACGAGAATATATTATCAAGTATTGACTTAATATAATTAAACATTTCTAATACCGAAAATGTATTCTGTATAAGACAACAGCAACAGTATATTGTCGAAAGGAAAATGCTTCTGTGTGAAGAAGGCATCCGGATCTTGAGTGACAACTACAGTATGTGCTTTTATTGTTCAGTGAGCTGACTGACTGACTGGAGAAGTCCTACAGTTCTATGAAACTATCCAGCTTGACAAGGTGTTGCAGTGTCTGTTTTTTTTTTAATGCTCTATTTAGTTGATTTTGCATGTTTTTTTAAACCATTTTTTTCTTTTTGTTTGGTAAAGCATGGAGCTTGTATTGGTATAAATGATCATACAACGTTAATAAAGCCTGTCAAACTTCCTGTCTTTTATTTTTAATGTGATAGAATAAGCTTGAAGCTGGGAAAAAAAACTAGAGTGGCATGGCAAAAAGAAGAATATAGAACCTTTGAATAAGAGCTCTTCCTATCCAGGATCTGCCATTTGACAACAGATTGACTGTTGTAATTTGTGTAATTTAAGACAAAATATATAACAGGATGGGTTGCTGACCCAGTCTGGGCATGCATCATTAGCTTCTGAGGGACAAAGAAGTCAGCCCCTGCTTGTATTGAATACAAATTGCCATTTTCTCCCATCCAGACCACTGAAGGAAAAATTTGTAAAAGAAAAAGTGACAAATTTAAGCCTATGCAGAACTGGCCAGAGACTGTTGTTCCTTTTTCACTTGCAATAGTCATGGTTGTATATCAGACTCATTTGCACATGCTCAGGAGAAATCTGTTGTTTAAGTTGCAGACATTGAGAACAGGTGTTTAAAGAAGTTCCAGGACAAATCAGACTCATCTGTTATTCAGATCTGGGGTGATACTGAATGTTTCCATTTACAGGTGACATATGCTGGGAGTTCAGGAATGGGAATGTCAAGTTTAGGAAGGTCTGCGTAGTACACAGTTATGTAGCTGGAGATCTACGTTCACTGTAACTAATCCAGAAAGAAATCTTAGGAGATACAGTGGCACGTTCCTTGTGAAAACTTAAGTTCAGTATGTTTTTCCACAGTGCGGAAAGATCTAGAAAATAAAACAAGCTTGTACTTACAGAGAGTTGTTCTGTTCACCTAATTGAAATATTCTGTGCACCTTTGAGGACTCCATCTCAAGAAACATATTGTGGAAATTCAGTACTTTTTTACTTACAGATGTAATTCATATCATGAAATTACTGGCTATTGGATGTGGTTGCCAACAAAGCTTCTAAGAAAGAGCAGGTAAGTCCAAAGAAACCAAATGGGTCATTTATGATCTTCCTGGGGACACCTGGGTGAACAGCACAATAAATAGGAAATGTGGGAGATCACCTCTAAAGTGTTTTAAGTAATTAAGGAAGTGCTTCTACATGCATGCAAACAACCTTTTTTTCTCCACTGATCTTCAGATTTGCCATACCAGAAGCTGCTCTCAAAATAATACAGGTAGTCCTCATTTAATAGCCATTCGTTTAGTGACTGTTCGTAGTTGCAGTGGTGCTGAACAAAGGGACTTACAACCAGTCCTCACACTTATAACCGTTGCAGCACCCCTGCAGTCATGTGATTGCAATCTGGATGCTTGGCAACCTGCCCAGAGTCCCCTATTGTAGGGGAGATAGGTGGGAGAGAAATCAAATAAAAATAAATGAATAAACCAGCTTGCACTTATGACAGTTGCAGCATTTTGAGGTGACATGACCTTCCCAGCGAGCTTCTGGCAAGCAAAATCAGTGGGGAACTCTGTGATTTGCTTAACAACTGTGTGATTCACTTAATGACCACTGCAAAAAAGGTGGTAAAATCGGGCCCTAACCCTAACCGTCCCGCTCAACAACGAATTTCCTGGTCCCTATTGTTGTTAAGTGAGGACTACCTGTATACGTACTAGAGAGGAAGCACCAGTGATTCAGAAACAGGTGGATTTTCCAGTGAGTAGTTTCTTCACCCTCAAAATGTTCTTTCTATTTTTGGCAGGTACCTGACCGGCAGATCCCACCTCATTTCTTCCTCCTGTCCCACAGTCCTTGTGTGATGGAAAATTGCTGGCACCTGTTGAATTTGGGTGAAGTAGTTTTGGGAAATTCCTAATCAAGCCAAGGGTGGAAATAAATTATTCTCTATCATTCCTTTCAACAAAACCTCCACCCCCACCAACACTGGCAGGACGTGCCACAGTATATAAACAGAGCAAACCCCATCCCATTCTAGCACTGAAGATGTTACCTAGCTGGCCAATGAAACATTTGCGAGAAAAGAACCAAGCTCAGAGAGCCCCAAGGACTCCACATTCCTTTCTTATTTATACAGCAGTAAAAATTTTCCTTGGAAGACCAATGTTCCATTTTCATTTGCTGGCATTTATTTGATCCATTGACAAACTACCGTATAGTAAAAGCTACCTGGGATGCCATATAATTTAAAATTCAACTTTTTTAAAAAAAATATTGCTTGAGGCAAAGGACAAAATGCATTCCCACACAAAGATACCAACTGCGCTAGCTGCTGAATCTTACCAGGCATTGCCTGTCACTTTAGGGACCACACCAAATCTCAAATGAAGCTCAGGTCTCACAACATTTTTGCTGCGCTCTCTCCCCCCACCTCATTTTTTAGCTGGGATTCCCAATGCAACAGCTGAGCCCCACACTGCCAAGAGACATCTCCCCTAAGAGCCGTACAATTACAAAGCTATTCAAGTAATAAAGCTTTGTGTAAACTCTCATCTCATGGAGAAATGTACCTATATGGTCACTTGATGGCAGATAACCAACCAACTTGTCACCACACCCCCACACCAACTCAGAGGTGCTCCAAAGATTTCTCCACTGTCAAAATTGTAGGACAGCCCTGTTAGTCTATGATAGCCCATAATCACTGTTTCCAACTAACATCATTCACAAGCATAAGCTTTTATGAGCTAAAGCTCCTTTCAGCAGATGCTTTGAGCAGCGAACAGATGTAGGATTTAAACTGGGATGAGGGGGGGAAAGGAAGGAGAGAGATGTGGGTTACGCAGATGCAAGTTATATGCGAGACAGATTAAAGGTTGCCCAGCCTTTGCAGTATCAAGAGATGCTGGTTAGGAAAGAAAATGTGAATTTAAAAAATGGAGGCCATCCACAGCAAAAGGGTCTCACCTTTCCTACCCAGAATGTGGGAGTTATGGAGTTCACCCCACACCCAAGGACCAAACTGGGGGAAAGTAACAGTGAGAGTAAAAATAAAATGAAGATAAAATGAACTGTCCAGATAAAAAACTGAATTCTGAAAAAAAAGAGTACATGCTTCCACGAAAGCAACACTCTTATTTCATGTACTTATAAATGTCAATGACATAATTCATTTTATATTTTTAAACAGAACTGGATTTTTAATTTAATCAAACCTTAAACGTACAGAAGGAGCATCCTTTAGTAACGACCCATCCAGGACTGCTATAAACCCATTCCTAATAAAACATGTTGAAGAACCCGGGCAAATACAAAACGAGCCCTTTTCCTGGGGTTGGAAAAACGATTCCGAGTTGTAATCGAGCCAGGTTCGTGCCCTCTTCCGTAGCGGCGCGATCTGCAGGTTGTAAACGCCCATCCGTACCGGCGTGACAGTTCCCCGGTGCTCAAGCCCATTCAGGTCCCCCGTTGACCCGGGCACGACCCCTCCTCGCGACGTGTCCTCCCGCTACGCTGCTCTTCCGTGGAAGGAGGAGAAAGAGCGCGCCGGGCGCAACCTCCGTATTGCGGGCGTCACGCGTGAAGCTCACCTCCCGGGGGTGCGAGGAGCAAGCATCCCGGGGTCAGGAGGGAGACGCGTTGCAGTTCCACCGCCCTCCAGCAGCAGCTGCTGAGGCGCGCTCCTTGGGCCCGGGAAGGCGGCGGCCGTGGCTTCCCTCCTCGGTGCGCTTGCGCAATGACGTCAAACGCCTCTGCCGCTCCCCCTCCGGGGCCTCTGCGGCCGCCCTGAATAATCTGGCCCAGAAACTTCCGCGCGCCTCGCCGTCGGGCCGGGCTTTCTTAGTGCCAGCCGCCGCAGCCGCCGCCGCCATGGCGTTCACGTTCGCTGCTTTCTGCTACATGCTGGCGCTGCTCCTCACTGCTGCCCTTATCTTCTTCGCTATATGGCATGTGAGTGGAGGGCAGCGTCTGGTATTCCCGGGGAATCTGGGGCGGTGGGCGTAAAGGAAGGGGGGCGAAGAAGGGGTGAATGTGGACAAGGGGCTGCCTGGAGTTGGGGGGAAGCAAAGGAAGTGCCCGTTCATTTGGGGCGCTCAGTTTTTCAGGGAGGTTAAACCCCAAAGTGGCCACAAAGAACTGGAGAGGCGGGCATTAAAAACTGGCAATTGTGGCGCCACGGCAGGGAAGAGTCAGGCGAGGCACTGCGGGCCCCCAAATCTGAACTTTGCCTCTGTCCTGGTGAGATCGGGGGGTCTTGGGGGGCGTCAGGACATCGACCATGTGCGCAGCGGGCATGAAAAAGGCGCCGTCATAGTTTTCAGCAATTACAAGGCGTGACCGCATTTCAGTATTGCATGTAGTGTCATCTCTGCATCCTTAAAAAAAAAAAAAACTTTTGCGAAACTGGAAAAGGTGCAGAAAAAGAAAGAAGGAAGGATGTTAGAAGGATATTAAAGACTGCATTGTGAAAGTGAATAGGAAGAAATATTTCTTTTTTGTAGTGCTCTACACTTCAGGGAAGTTAAAAGGTATTTAAGTATTGGATTTATATTCCACGTTTGTGTTGTGTTGTGTGGGATATTTGGAGTGATCAGGCTT
The DNA here is from genome assembly GCF_059951505.1 of Python bivittatus. Lineage (NCBI taxonomy): Eukaryota > Metazoa > Chordata > Lepidosauria > Squamata > Pythonidae > Python > Python bivittatus. Next base: position 17,157,079 of record NW_028277087.1, on the reverse strand, counting down.
TAAAAAGATGCCATATTTAGAAAAGATTAAAAACAGGACAGTTAAAATTCAAAAACAAATTACTTCCTGAACCCATAATTAATTTATGGAATTTCATACTGCAGGATATTAGTGATAAGTCCTGTTTGGATGACTTCAAGAGATATTCAGAAGGATCAAGCTCTCAAGTGTGTTAGGGCTGTGCAGAGCTTTTAAAAGATCCTTTGCTGTGAGGAATCTTGATTGGAGCATCTCCACAATCATCCCCGCAAAGTACCTTATTAAGGAAGGGCGGTATCCTGCACAGCCGTGGAATAGAGCAGCTACCTTACTTCTATTTGATCAGCCATAGGGTTCCCTTGTGTGCATAGCAACCTCTTTTGTGAAGTGAAATGACCAATTGAGTTGGCTCAACCCCATCTTGATGCTTTGTCAAAGTGGAGTACCTTGGTATGGCAGGGTTGAAGTGTCCCACTGAAGTAGATCACTGTCATTTTTCACACCACTGGTGGCTCCTGGCATGCTTCCGGTATATTACCACCAGTAACAAGGCAGTTGGACTCTGAATGCCAATTGCCAGGGATTACAACAGGACGGCTGTTAATTCACCGTGATCTTTGTAGGAAGTAAGACACTGAACTAGGTGGCATTTTAGTGTGATACATCTTTTTTTTTTCATGTGTGTGTTTGAAGAATTGAAATTGGACTGATGTGTAGAATAAAGAGGAAAATATGAAAAAAGTAGTAACTTGTGGGGCAAGAGACATCATGGGGTTTGGCCAGGGACTGTTAAAGCTGATTGTGAAATAAAAGGGACTAGAATTGTAGGAGAGGGGAATCTTGGAAGAGGTGAGACTCTGCCTTATTCATGTGGGGAGTGGGTAAATGCATTATGCTGCACAGAATTGTAACATGCTATCTTAATAGTCTCAGGATAAAATGTATCTGTGTGCTTTTGTGTGAAAGTATATTAAGGCTGTTTCTAGCAGGCTTGTGCTGTAGTGGCAGGGCTGAGTGTGTAGGGTGAAAGGTTAGAAGTCTCAGACCACCTCTCCCAGAAGCCCTCTGAGACTACACAGCGTGGCCCCACTTTCTTTCCTTGGTGTAGCTACTACATAGCTACTGCTACAACCACTTATTTTTCAGGGGATGTTTTTACCTGCTGATCTCCCCACAACTTTGATGTTTGAGATAGGGATCTGGCAACCTGTGTACCTTATTGACAAGTAAAAGGAAAAAAAATAAATTCTATAGTGTCATCTTGTGATCTTGTAGCAGGAGATATATGAATAGGAAAATTAGCCCATAGCAGTGAAATCAGAATAAAATCTCATAAGGTATAAACAAAATTAACATTATTTAAAAGATAAAAGATTCCTTTTTGATTTTAAGTAGCCATGTGCAAAACAATTAGTGGTGGAGGAGGAGGTAAAAATAGAGAGATGTGAAAATCAGAGGGAGCATCTCAAGAGAGCCTCCAGTGGAAAAAATACACAAGAAAAGTTAAGACTCTGAGCAGACTATGAGATGTATTGGTCTGTTACCTAAGAGACGCAGTCACTGAGCTTGCATAGAGAAAATACACAACACTGTGTACATCAGAGCCTGTGAAGTTTAAAACATTCCAAAATAAAACTAATTTTATACAGTATTTATAGCTCACACCTGTTACCTAACATTTAAAGATGAACTGATCAATGCAGCAAACATTTCCTAGTTGCTTTCTTGGATTTTTCCAGATTTCCCCCACTCTCCTGGCCTTCTGAAAAGATATAAAAACATGGCTATGCCAGATGGCCTGGGGGCCTGGTGGGGGCTTGCATTGCTGGAACTGGCTGATGGGATGATTGATACTGCTTCCCCCATCTTCTTGATTTGTATATTGCTTTTATAAATTTCTTGCTTGTGGTTTTAATTGGGGGGTATTATATTTTTATTTTTATTCTTTTGGTTTTTAATTGTAAGCCACCCGGAGTCACCCTCTGGGGGAGATGGGCAGCATCTAAATTTAATAGTAAAATAAAAAAAAATTAAAAATTTTAGTAGATTACAATCTCTAATCAGAGTCTCAGGAGCAGTGTCCCTTATCTCCTCTTCTTAGCCCCAGTATGTTGCTTCTCCTTTGGATTTTTTAAAAGGCAAACACTTTTTCTCTGGAGAAGGGTATAGGCCAGGAGGAATCCCCTTTAACTGTGTGCTAAAATAAACACTGTTACCCTGGAGGATCCTGTCTGACACCAAAGGATGTGCATTGGAGAAGACTGCAGCTGACAGTGTGGAGGACTGTGAAGACAGGTTGGCTTCACAGCATATACCCATACTATAAAATAGATGGCATGGACATTTTAATTGGATTAGCTGGTGGGGTCCACAGTCCATTCTTTATTCCTTTATCCTGAAATTACACAAATAATTAAAAACAAATTTTATGTATATATTTTATCAAATTTATAGAGCTACCCAACTTAGTTGAGTCTAAATGGCTTACAATAAAAATAACCAATAAAAATTCCCAATAAGATGGTATCACCTGATAAAAGTTAAAAAAAACAAAAAAGAACAAGTCATGATAATACAGACAATCAAAGAAAACCATTCCTCATCCAGGCCCTGGGGAAAGAGACAAGTCTTCAAAGCCCACTAAAACAACAGCAGGGTTGGGGCAACATAAACCTCTGGATAGATAATATTTCAGAGGACAGGTTTCACAACAGAGAAGGCGTACTTCCTGGGACCCATTAAATGACTTTTTTTTCACTGGTGGGACCTGGAGCATGCCCACTCTGCAGAAGCATACAAGGTGGGCAGCACTCAGAAACGTAATGGTAACCAGCACAGCTCATGCAGCAGAGGTATCACATGGGTGTACTATGATGCGTCCATACCTGCCCATGCAGTTGCATTCTGGACCAGTTTCAGCTTCTGAGTGGTCTTCAAGAACAGCCTATGTAAAGCACATTGCAATAGTCCAAATGTGAGGTGATTAAGGTAGTAGTGACTGTGAGAAGAGAATCTTGATCCAAGTAAGGATGCAACTGGTGCAGCAGACAAATTGGGTGAAGGCCTTTCTGGTTACACCTGCCACCTCCTCCTTGAGCAGGAGCTGAGGATCCAGGAGGATTCCCAAATTGTGCACCAGTTCTATCTGGGGAGGTGCTACCCTGTCCAGAACTAAAGATGAAAAATCCCTGATACTGCGAGAGCCAAAAACCCATAGCCATTCCGTCTGGCCATGGTTGAGTTTAAACCTGTTCCTCCCCATCCAGATCTTCACAGCATCTAAGCACTGGGACATCACTTTGATGACATTGCTTGGTTGGCCCAGGATCAATGTGTATAACTGAATATCATCAGTGTATTGATGGTATTGGACCCTGTATTGGCAGATGACCACACCCAGCAGTTTCATGTAAATATTGAACAAGAGAGGTGAGAGGGTTGAGCTTTGAAGCACCCCACAGATAAGGGGCCAAAGGATCAACCTTCCCTTCTTCCACACCAGCACCAAGTGAAACCAGCCTGAGAGAAAAGAGAACCACTATAACATTGTGCCTCCTAATCCCTCAGAAGGGTATGATGATTGATTGTATTGAAGGCCATTAAGAGATTAAGATTCAGGTTCACACAACCTCCATCCTACCTCCACAAGTGCAGTCAGTGTTGTCCTAGCCTGAAACCCCACTGGAAAGGATCCAGGTAATCCACTTCATCTAAGGCTCTCTGAAACTGCACCCTGACCACTTTCTCAACAACCTTCCTAAGAAAGAGAAGGTTGGAGGTTGGACAAAAGTTGTTCAGAACTGTCATGTCCAACAGTGGCTTTTACAGGGGATGGTGTATCACCACTTTTTTTCAAGACAGATAGCACCATTCCCTGACATAAAGAAACATTTACCACCGATGGATCCAGCCACACACCACCTCCCAGGAAATTTTAATCATCCTGGATGTGCACAGATCTGATAACCAGGTGGTTGGGTTGCTAGAACTCAAGATTCTGTCCACTTCTTCAGGAGTGACAAGGTGAAACACTTCCCAAATAATAGGACCAGATGAAGCCTCAGTCAGTTCACTGTGACTTGCTCAGTCAGAATTCAACTCCAATTCTTATTCAAGGCTGAGTGGGAGGCAAGGATGCTGCTACTGTATAGGGGATATGAGTGAATTCTTAAAATTGTGTTTTAAAAAGCTTAGTTATTTAGTACTACTTGAAGCTAGCTGGATGAGTCAATTCCATAGGAGATTCCCTCAGAATTTGCATCTAGAAGTTAGGCTGTTCTAAATGCTGGACTTTAGAATGGGAAGAGTACTTATACTGTTACCTAACCATTTTAATTTTGTTTTAGATTATAGCTTTTGATGAGCTGAAGACTGACTACAAGAATCCCATAGACCAGTGTAATACTCTTAATCCTGTAAGTTTATATGAGACAGAACTTTCTTCATGAATTCCTAGTTAGGTTTTTTCTTTGTAGATTTATGATGATTTAACATACATATTATTTGATACTACAATATCTAATGGATTTAAGATTTCTAGGTAGAATTGTTTCCCTATATTCTTTCACACTTACCCCCACCCCCCATTCTTGAAATTCTGACTTATTTATCTGCTGGTGAACTTGTCAGTGGTCACACTAACATTCTTTCAATCTGCTTTTTACGTTTTCGGCACAAAGACAGTTGAAAAGGTTAAAAAGATTAAAAGAGTCAAAATTGCATTCAAGGTGTGTACTGCTTTTTAGTTTAATGTCTTAATCCCACAGTCTTCTCTGCTTTCCATTTATTAGGAACATGTCTATATCTATGTTAACTCTTGTTTTGGTCCATGTGCCTGTTCATTTGCTTGTCTTTGTCTATTCAGGGATTGAAATAACTCTTTGAATTTTGCACTTGCTTAGTAAGAGATGGGGAAAACTGTTACATGCTTAAATTCTTCTACAATAATTCAAAGACTAACAGGTCTTGATGTCAACAATTCAATAAATTTGTGTTTATCTAAATGGAAGAAATGTCATATTTCTCCTTAATCAGAATTTGCAAATTTAATTCATATCATGAACCAAGGTTAAGTTGGGATCCTGATTAGAGCTGATACAGATTTAAGTCACAGTTAAGGGAATTCATCCTGGAATTGGGGAGCAGGAATATACTCATTCAGTTCTGGCTTCTTGATTTACAGTAGATTATTTGCATGGCGATAGCTTGGAAATAGTACCTGTAGTGTAATGGTAGAAACAATACCTTTCCCCTATTGCCCACCCTGATCTTAGGGACACTTTTTGCAGGTTCTGCCATGGGTATGTTTAATACCACCAATTCTGTTTTTCCATGTTGTGACAAGTACAGCTGTAGTAGATCTTAGTGAGATACGTGCCCATTTCCAAAATGTTTATATTTAACGTAGTCCTAGTAGGTGGCAGTATTTGGCTGACCTTGTGTGGAGCTGGATGCTAAGCTAGATTTGGACTGGTTAAGACTTGGATGGGAGATCTCTGGGGGAGCCAGGACTGTAGGCTTAACCTGGGAAGTTGACCGAGCATCCCAGAAGTCAGTGGCAAACTATTTCTGTATTGTTGCCAAGACAATTGTATGCACATATCTATGACATCAACAGGAATCAAGCTTGGCTTGAAGACTTTATTGTAGTGTTGAATGGCCTGCAGTTCCTGGGCTTTTTAGAAGGCCTTTCCTGATGGGAATCCAAACTCTGCTTGTCTATGTGATTGGTAAGACGTTATTGTAATCTCCTGCATTTACCTGTTTAGACAGTACCTACCATTCTTTGCTCACATTTATACCAGCAACTCCTTATTCCTTAGAGAACCAAAACAGAGTTTTCCAGCTTCATATGCATTATTCCCACTTTTACTTTAAAATGTTTCTCTTTTGCGTGTTGACAAACTAGTAACAAATTATTGTATACTTGAGAGGCTTGGGAAAGACTGCTATTTCTTTCCATATATTTTTGACATGGACTGACTAGGTAGCATTCCTCTAGAAAATTGTATAAGATATCCCAGATGTCCTGCTGAACCTGAGCCATAGGAACTGGCATAAGTGCTGAATGCAAACTAGTGAACAAGAAAAAATTACTGTGAAGTAAGAGTGACTGCTAAAAGATGTTTCCCCATTTTTCTAATGAAGGAAGAAGTAAACATGGATAGAAGCTGTGCATGGAACAGTTTACCCTACTCGGTTCATCTCTCATTTGTTGTGCGAAGAAGAGAGACTTTCACTACATCTGTGCATCCCTTTATCAGACTTTTAAGAAAAAGATATTACCATATGCATGTTATGCTTCTCTTGGCTATTTGTTTAATTTGATGAGAGCTTTTGCATATTCTTAGTGCAGGGTCTTGGGAATACATGCAGGAAAAAGTAACAACAAAAATAAGAAATTGCCAACAAGTTAGTAGGAATGTTAGCATTACAATGCAGTTTTTGATACTTTATTACTAAATTGCTAAATTTTAAATATTTTTTAATAAATGACTCTTTGATTTTTATTTTGCTTAGTACTACATGCCATGGATGGTCTCATAAACAAGTCGCCATAGACCTGACTTACCTATTCATGGAATGGCTGATCATAAAACACCCCTTATCAGAAGGCAGACTGATGAGGCTATTCCATGCCACTCTCTCTAACCATCCAGATGTTCAAAGACCTTCAGCTTTCCTTTGTGTTGTTTTTGGGCAGTTGGAAACATTTTTCACACGAAGCACTGGCCTGGCTGTTTTTATTATCTAGGAATGTCTGTGGGCCCCATATTATCCTTGAAAATCAAGATGGCACTAGAGGGCTGGTGCTTTGCTTTGCAGTATGCCAGCATCCTGTTTGATTTTTTAAAACAGAGGATTCCAAAAATACAGTATCAGAAGAGGTAGGGAGTTTGTGGTTCCAAGGGAGGCTTCAGCTGTTAACTTGGTCTCCATAGGCATTGCATAGTTTAACCTAGTTTAGCAGAAGTGCAGTTTGAAATTATTGAGCCTATGCTGATTGAAGTCTGTGTTTTTTTTACACTAGATTCATTTGTTTCTGCAAACTCAGATAAATCAAGGAGCATCAAATCATCAATGGCTTTTGTTACAGTGAATAGCTGCACATTTTTTGTTCAGTATAGCTGCCTATAATAGGACCTCATATACTCAGAACTCTCTATATTAGGTTTTTATTGAAAAATATGATGGTAAAGAAATTAATATATTAAAAATATGAACTGGAAATAGGTTTTCTCCAGAACATAAAATCCAGGCTTCTAGAAAGATTGAATATAGACACAGATTTTTTTTCTATCCTATTTGCTCCTGTCTCTGCAGTCAAATTGCTGCTGCTGATATCTGTATACAGTGGTTTGTGCAACAGTTTTAGGCCTGAACCTTTGTGTGTATATAACCTTTGTCTAATGTGCATTGTGCTCTATAACTTCTGCATGCAACAGACAGAACACTATTTGATCGGAATAGTTAGTGAAAGCTAAAAATGGAGAAGAGCAACATAGAATTTGCCCCTCCCAATCAAGTGAATGGAGCATTTTTTTTCCTCCAGAGATTTGAATAGAAACTTCCCCTGAAAACCTTTTTCTGTCTTCTCTTTTTCCCTTCTTCATCTTTGTCTGCCTTCTCCCAGCTATATGAGTGTGAGTTCTGTTTGTCCCATTCCCTCCCTTTTCGTGTCCTCCCTCTGCTTTCCTGTCTTTGTTTCTCACATAAAAAGATGCAGATTGCTTCCAGCTTTTTGTGACAGGCCAGACTAAATAAAAGTTTGTGACTAGCCACCCTTCCTCAATAATGAAGTCTACACTACTTTTTAAAATGCCAGACATGCCCACATATTCCAAGAAGTTACCAACCTTTATTAAAAGAGTGTGTAATTCAGGCTTGCAGATATTTTAACTCTGAGATAGTACAGTAAGATTATGAGAACCTTTTCTTCTAGGCAGCTGCGGGTCCTTCTTGCAATTAATTAGGTTTCAGCAGGTATCTAAATGCCATCTGCTAATGTAATATGGAGACCGATAGAAATTATGTAAAATAAATCTAACATCTCCGGGATAAAAGTTGGAAATTGGAAGATATATGTAAGTGATAGTGCTGTCATTTTAATGTTCATACTGCAGATTCCGTAAGAGAAGTTACACTTTTATACAATTTCTCTAAGTACGTGTAACGCTTACAAACCAGGTATTACGGCACAATAAATTGATATTTTCTCTACGGGCTTACCTTATCTAATGGTCTTCTTTTACTTCACTTCCTTCTTGTTCCCATAAATAATGCTGTCCTTATTTTAAGTGCACAAAAAGTTGAAAAGAGGATGATCTAACTACCTGTCTTCTTTTGCAGCTTGTACTTCCAGAGTATCTCATCCATGCATTCTTCTGTGTCATGTTTTTGTGTGCAACAGAATGGCTTACACTGAGTCTTAATATGCCATTACTGGCTTACCACATTTGGAGGTAATTTTGAACATCCTTTGGTATAACCTTAATTGTGGCTTTTGTTTTTGGTGTATTGCATTTTGTATGAATTGTTCTACAGGGATTTTCCTGTCCCTTAAATCCTGCTCCCCAACATTACTTGGTCTGCTGGGACAGAGAGAGGCTGTATTCAATTCCCTCCTCCATTCCTTGCTTCTGGAAGATCCCAAGGGAAGCAAGAGAAAGATAACAGTGTGTTGCTTTCTCCTGCTGTATCATCATCAGAGATCAGTTGTGAACTTGCTGTCATTATTCATACTTAATGCTGTTGCTTTGTGCTTTTACCCCCAGAGAAACTGATATAAAATGTAATAATGTTTATGCTTCCATTCAGTAACGTGAAAAAGAGAGGGATCAGGTCAGCACATTCAGAAAGATATTACCCTTCTGCCAGATATTACAAGCTTGCACATTTTTGTTTGTCTCAGTTGAAAGACCATAAGATGATCATAAAGGATGCTTCACTTTGGCTTGAGAGTTAGGCCTGTGTTTCATGAAACTAGTCTTATCCTTTCAGGCTGGCCCTTTGCTCAGTACATTTTGATGTCAGACATTGTGAATGTTGGCAGAGATGAACTGAACATAGAGTTTCCATTTTAATAGTGCATGTTCTTTCATTGAGAGCCAGTTTGGTGTAGTGGTTAAGAATCCGGGAGACTGAGTTCTAATCCCGCTTTAGGCATGAAGCCAGCTGGGTGACCTTGGCTCTCTCACACTCTCTCAGCCCAAGGAAGGAGGCAGTGGCAAACCACTTCTGAAATCTTGCCAGGAAAACCACAAGGACATGCCCAGGCAGTCACCAGGAGTCAACGCTGACTCGAAGGCACCAAAAAATTATTTCATTACTGCTGAATTAAGGAATTTTGTGTACATGGAATAAATGACAGGGTAGAAAGCACTACAGTGTGATGATAGGTGTAGTTCCTTGATGAGAAAACTCATTTTTCCGTGACTTTTTAAAATACCAATTCATTTTTTCAGGTATATGAGTAGGCCTGTAATGAGTGGACCAGGACTCTATGATCCCACAACCATTATGAATGCGGATATTTTAGCATATTGTCAGAAGGAAGGGTGGTGCAAACTAGCGTTTTATCTTCTATCCTTTTTTTACTACCTATATGGGTAAGTCACCAGTGTTCTTTTTCTAATAAAATAATGTCTTTCTAGTAGATGAACACAAAATGTAAGAAAGCAAAATAAAAATATAAATATGTTTTTACTGAATTACAGCAGTTACTTTAAAAAATGCTAAAAGGCCTGGCACTTAAAATTCATTTGCCTGAAGCAAAGGAATCCCAACCGGTTTGATCCCTGGGCACATTTAATGTTTTGAGAGCATGTTGTGGCATTTTCATAAAATGGTTGCCATGATGAGGCCAGACAAGAATCACTTGCATGCCATAATATACATTATACAATCAGTTGTGGCCACTTACATTATTTTCTAAGAAAGCCTCTGTAGCCCATGTAGCTTAGAGACCTTTTTGGAAATACATATTAAGTTTGAGGCTATTGCTTCGTTTTGTCGCATGGTGGCTTCCCTAAATAAACACACGCACACCCACACAATGAAAGGGAGAAGGGATCTTGATGAGTGTCCAGCAGCATATTGTTTGATTTATATCCTACTCTTAATTCAGGAATACAAAGCTGCTTCCACCCTTTTTTTTCTCCAGAACAGGACTCCTATAAAGTAGGTTGGGTTGAGAATGGATCCGTATTCAGGCCTCCAGTTCTAGTCCAACACTTTAAACAGCAGTACCATACTGACTCACTGTGTGTCACCTTGTTGATTCACAATAAAGGGGATACAGAATTTCTAATTCTTTTTGGCCCTGGAACAAGAACCTCACCACTGACTTTTAGAGAAAGAGCGAAAAGTATTTGTTCTATTTAGATGTTGCTTACTAAATTGCTGTATTGTGGAAAGAGGCTTTACTTTAGACAAAACCTGTTTTCCGTTTCAGAAATAAAAATAAAGTTGTGCAGTTGTTTAAAATATTAAAAACACTTAAAACATTTTATAATAAGTTGAGATTTGATATCAGAATAACATTAACTACTAACAAGAGAGTTAAGTGGTGAACATCATGTTGACTTTTTCTGGAGATATGCATCCTCTTTAGTATAAAAGGTATTTGCTAGGTTGATTTTTATGTTGTTGGGAATAAACCCTGCAAATAATGCATGAATGATATGGTGGGAACTAGTAATTAACTTTGGTGAATCACTGGAGCTAAAATGATGGCCAGAACCAAAAATTTGGAACAGCCAATACTGTTTTCAGTATATCAGCTTGGGAGAGGAAAAACATGCCATCTTTTCTTGGCAGAGGTTTTTAATTGATGCACTGCAATTATTACCATACCGTTCTACAAGTGAGACTGCTTTTAGGTTTCCTGTGATAGGAGGGATATGCCAGTAAAAATACCTGGCCATAAGCCTAGTGAGCCCAGCGAGGAAGCTTAAAAGTTGGTTACTAGTTGTCCATCTCCAATGAAACAGAACAAAAATTTAACAGAAATATATTTTATTTTTTATTCTTCTCTTTCCAACAGCATGATTTATGTTTTGGTGAGCTCTTAAAGGATGATGTACAACAGACTTGGTTCCAGCAAAGTGCATGCAGAAAAGCCATAAAGCAAAGGATTATCTTTGAAGAAGAAACTGGTATAAAGATTTAGCTATGGAATCTGATGATCATAGTAATAGTAGAGGAAAAATGCCTTCCTCTTCTGTTTTCTCCCGTCCAAAAGCATCTAGTCTTTAATACTCATGGAAAGACTTTTTTCAATTGGGATATTTAAAGTGGCAAGAATTACATATAAATTAATGTAACACAACTGCCTCTGGCTTTTGGACAGTTTTATTCCTGCCCTCCATAAGGATCAGTCGTATCTTCAGTAAAAATGTATAAATTACTGTCCTCAGTATAAGAGAGGATTACTTTTTCTTTTGTTTACTGGACTTTATAGTGGCTCATTTGGATAATGAACCTCCATCTCACTGTCAACTGTAGTCACCATTTCTAAAACACCGAATGCTTTTCTGTATGTTATCTCTTAGGTAACTTCTGTGTGTCACGTAGATGAATACATAAGTACAACTGCAGGAAGAGTTGTAGTTCTATTTTTACTATTAGGATATTGATATTCTCCTGTAATATGCATGGATCAGCATTTTCATATTAACATGAAACATTGAGCTGAATGCTCCTTGCTTTAGTTTTCCAGGTTAAATGGATGTTAGGGAAAATAGAGCTCATTTTTAAGTCATATTTATTACAAAACTTCTGCAACTGTCTCAAACTGCCATACATCTGAAGCCAATATAATAAAAAATCATTTTGAGAGTGCATGGCATACATTTTGAGTCACAAATGCCACATGGTTTGGCAAATTTCTTTGCTGTGCCACATGATAAAAATCTCCAAGAGAGATATTGCTACCAGATCCAAATGTTAACATTTCAAACATAAACAGTTAGCTGTTGAGCAAGCATGGCTACAATTCTCCAGTGGATTGTTTAGCACCTGCTGATTGCTGGGATTTTTACATTCGTAAACTTTGCTCTGGTCCTAACAAAAAGCACTATTTTCAAGCAAGAGCATGGTCTTTGGAACAGGTTATGTATGCTTTCATGCTACAAGAGATTTCTAAATCATACTTTTCAATTTAAAGCACTTTGGGAAATGGATAATCTTGGGAGAAAAAAGAGGAGATCATTAAACTAGACTGAATTTGATTCACCCTGTTGGAAAGCATTTTAATCTATTCATGATGGAATTTCCCTTTACAGTTCAGGAAGAAGGGAGCTACAAGATCATAAGGTCTCTTTTAAGTGCAAATAAGGAAAACTTTATTTCATTTAGATCTATAAAGATGGGTGAAAAAGGAGTGAATATGGAGAACTTTAATTAGAAACAGAGCCTATTAAATACATTTTTGAGCATTTTGAATAGCTTTGAAGCTCACTTCTTTAAAATGGGTTGAGTTTACCAAAATGCTATAAACACATGTGTATCCATATTCTGTTATGAGAGCTGTGCACATGTTTCTAGGAACACTGTCACTATCTTCAATATTAGATTATTTAGGCTAGTGCTTCGTGTCAAATTATGTTCATGTGATTCAGCAGTTTCTACGTATGGAGGTTGCTGCAGAAAACCTGAAATTATCCACATCACTCCTTTAAATATGTGAGATATCCTTAGTGATATATTCACATGGAAAAATATCTCTGTTTTTGGTATTTTCTATCTTTTATAGTAGTACTGAATTTTTACATGAACTTGAATGCTAGCTGCACCATTATGCTGCCTATTTGGGAGACATGTAGCATTTTAAGAATAAAAATAATGGATTGTCATTCATATTATGACCGTTGGTATTGCAACGCATATTACAAAACGCATAATGAGTCACATGCTGGATAAGACCTCTTATCTATTCCATCCCTCCCTTCACCAAAAAGTCTGCTTAATATTTTTTAAAGCAGTGATTGTGTTTGTTCCTATACATCAGTTCGTCAGTTTACTAATTATGAAGTTGTAAAAATGACAGAACTCCTTTGAAAATGGGGGAAAATGTATACTTTCCAAAGCTTAATGCTACAAAAAAAAAAAAAAGGCCATTTATAATAGATAATACTTATACTACTCTTCCATTTTCTCTGCTCCTTTTAAAATATGCTTTCTTGTAAGATGGCTTTGTCTTCCACTTTTTATTGCATGTAAATCCTTCCATTTATCAGTAATACAGTTAGTGGTGAACAGGAGTGAGCTGAGGAAAGGAGCCCTACTCTGGAAAGCACAAAAAATTCCTCCCTGTCTGACAGCCATCATTTACATCCTAAATATAAATTACATTTATATTCTCAGCATTCATAGCTACAGAATGAAAGAGTAATTGTGAGTCATGCATGTGTGCTTGCTTACCAAAACAGCTCTTTTTATACTTGAAGTGGTAAATGGACAGAAGAACAGCAGCAAACAGGTCAAACCACCAAATTCAAACAAGTCTTTGTAGCAAAATAGACCACAGAGTACATCAGCCAAACCAAAGCATAAAACTTTTGCGAAAAAAAAAAAAGATGGCTGGCTGAATTTATATGTACCAGTGTACTCTGTGTATGCTCTTTGTCTGTTGATTGTGGAATATTCAGAGTGCCTTTGAAGATGGAGATACTCCCTGCATATGTAAAGACATCCTGAATCTCAACGTTGGGGACCAAAAGTATGTGCAACACGCTCCGCACCTCAGCAGACCAACCAACCAAATGTGTGCTAATGCTTTTTCATTTGTATCATCTATATGTGAACATGCAAAAGGACTATATCATGGCAGTAAGGGAGGCAAAGCATACCAACTTCTCATTATTTTGTCAGTGAGCTGTCATCAAGCATCCTAGTTTAGGATGACCAAGTCCCTGTTGGGAAGGATCAGTAAAGAAACTTCCCACTTGGCCACTGCAACAAATTTGCGTAGCATTTTGCTGATGAAGTGGCTCACTTTGCCAAAATCTTTACTTCAACTGGGCAGTCTTTGGTGGTAACTAGGGTCCTGTCCTGCCAATTGTGTGGGACTCCTTTTGACCTGAATGGGTGGATAGGGTGCTGCCTGGATGGTTCTGTGCCTAGTATCCTGGTGGTTTCAGGGAGCAGGTAGAGAGGTAACCTCTTGGATCTGGGAGATGATCTGCTGCTTTGCGGAGGGTGATTTACCAATAGTCTTGAAGGAAGCTGCGGTGTGCTCCCTTCTGAAACGGCCATCCCTGGATGCAGCTGGTCTCCAGCTTCCATTCTGGGGGAAGGTTGAGGGTGATAGTGGACCAACTTCACAGCACACTAGAAAAAATGGATTATTTGGACCCTTTTCAGTCAGGGTTCAGGCCCCGGCATGGGGCAGAGATGGCAATAGTTGCTCTCTCGGATGACCTGTGTCAGGATCTGGATGGGGTAGTACACCCTACCCAGACCTGTTAGATCTCTCAGCAGCCTTCAATACCATTGATCATGGTATCTTACTATATGGTTTATGGGGACTGATTGTTTTGCAGTGGTTCTGCTCCTTCTCAGGGGCACTTTCAATCTGTGATGGTGGGGGATGAGAGGTTGCCCCGATATGTGGAGTGGTACAGGGATTGGACGCCTCTCTGCTGCTCTTTGCCATCTATATGAAACCACTGGGAGAGGTCATCTGACGGTTTGGGGGGTGGTAACATCAGCATGCTGATTATATCTAACTTTATATTGCCATTTCAGGCTGTAGAGAGATGCTGTCAGTTCCTTATCCTGGTGCCTGGAGGCTGTATGGGTCTGGGTGAGAGAGAACAGGTTGAAATTGAACCCAAGATGGAGCTGCTGTTTGTACATCAGGATTCTCTGTCAACACCAATGTTATCTCTGCATAGGTGGGCACTATCTATGATGGAACAGGCTCACAATTTGGGGGGTTCTCCTGGACTTATGGCTCCTGCTTTAACAGCTGGTGGAAGCTGTGGCTAGAGGGGCCTTTGCCCAGCTTCAACTGGTATGTTAATTTATGCCCTCATCTGGTGCCGGGGACCTGAGTATAGTAACTCATGCCATCATCATCATCTGGTTAGGCTAATGCAATATGCTTTGTGGAGTCCTCGGTGCTCTCTGAGCTTGATTGTTTGATTGCAGACGTTTCATAACCTGACTTGGTAACATATCAGTGCTAGTGGGTGTGGGGTTTGCTCCCTGTTCATATACAGTAGAATTGAAAAGGGAACACACATAAAACACAACCCACAGTGCCTTCTATTACTAGGGTCCTACAATATACCCCACCAAAAAGCTGCCAGTTTTGGTGTGGGTGTGGTTTCCTCCTTGGTAGTTCCTTGATTAAAGTATTGTTTTCTGCTTGATTGTCTGGTTTGTTTGCCTCCTTGGTAGTTCCTTGATTAGAGTGTTGTTTCTGGTTGTTTGCCTGATGTTAATCCCTGCTTATCTGGGTATAGGCTGCTGGTGAGGATGTGTTCTGGTCTTCTTGTTTCCTTCTTAGCTTTCTTATTGTCTCTTTTGAACGGAGTGTAAATGTGGTTTATCTCTATGTGTCTGTTGATGGCTGATGTGTCTGAGTGCCATGCTTCCAGGAATTCCCTAGCGTTTTTTGGGCTAGGGTGCTCACAGTTTCTCAGTTGAAACTACAGGTGAAAGTAGAAAAAATAGAATATCGTGCAAATGTTCATTTATGTCAGTAAGGCAACTCAAAAGGTGAAACCAATATATGAGATAGACGCATTACATGCAGAGCGAGACATGTCAAGCCTTACTTTGGTGTAATTGTGATGATTATGGCGTACAGCTTATGAAAACCCCAAATTCACAATCTCAGAATATTAGAATATTACATGACATCAATAACACAAGGATTGGAAATAGAACAATATCGGACCTCTGCAAAGTATAAGCATGCATATGTACTCAGTACTTGGTTTGGGCCCCTTTTGCACCAATGACTGCCGCAATGTGCTGTGGCATGGATGCTATCAGCCTGTGGCACTGCTGAGGTGTTATGGAAGACCAGGATGCTTCAATAGCGGCCTTCAGCTCTGCTGCATTGTTTGGTCTCATGTCCCTCATCTTTCTCTTGGCAATGCCCCATAGATTCTCTATGGGGTTCAGGTCAGGCGAGTTTGCTGGCCAATCAAGCACAGTAATCCCATGGTCACTGAACCAGGTTTTGGTACTTTTGGCAGTGTGGGCAGGTGCCAGGTCCTGCTGGAAAATGAAGTCAGCATCCCCATAAAGCTCGTCTGCAGAAGGAAGCATGAAGTGCTCCAAAATCTCCTGGTAGACGGCTGCGTTGACCCTGGACTTAATGAAGCACAGTGGACCAACACCAGCAGATGACATGGCTCCCCAAATCAACACAGACTGTGGAAACTTCACACTGGACTTCAAGCATCGTGCATTGTGTGCCTCTCCATTCTTCCTCCAGACTCTGGGTCCTTGGTTCCCAAATGAGATGCAAAAGTTGCTCTCATCAGAAAACAGGACTGTGGACCACTGGGCAACAGACCAGTTCTTTTTTTCTGTAGCCCAGGTAAGATGTTTCTGAGGTGGTTTGTTGTTCAGGAGCGGCTTGACAAGAGGAATACAACATTTGAAGCCCATGTCCAGGATCCGTCTGTGTGTGGTGGCTCTTGATGCACTAACTCCAGCCTCAGTCCACTCCTTGTGAAAGTCCCCAACACTTTTGAATGGCCTTTTCCTGACAATCCTCTCCAGGCTGCGGTCTTCCCTGCTGCTTGTGCACCTTTTTCTACCACACTTTTCCCTTCCACATAACCTATTGATGTGCTTTGATACAGCACTTTGGGAACATCCAACTTCTTTTATAATTACCTTTTGGAGCTTTCCCTCCTTATGGAGGGTGTCAATGATGGTTTTCTGCACAGCTGTCAGGTCAGCAGTCTTTCCCATGCTTGTGATTCCTACTGAACCAGCCTGAGAGACCATTTAAAGGCTCAGGAACCCTTTGCAGGTGTTACGGATTCATTAGCTGATTAGAGTGGGACACTTTGAGCCTAGCATATTGAACCTTTTCACACTATTCTAATTTTCTGAGATTGTGAATTTGGGGTTTTCATAAGCTGTACGCCATAATCATCACAATTAAACCAAAGTAAGGCTTGACATATCTCGCTTTGCATGTAATGCGTCTATCTCATATATTGGTTTCACCTTTTGAGTTGCCTTACTGACATAAATGAACATTTGCACAATATTCTAATTTTTCGAGTTTCACCTGTATGGTTGAGTCCATGTATTGTGAGATTAAGGAGTTTTCATTGTGTTTTCTGATTTCTAGTTGGTGTTCATGGATGCACTCTGCCTGCCTGTCCTACATAGTGGCTGTTACAGTCCTTACGCTGTATATTGTAGATGACTCCTGTTTTAAACTATGACTTTAGTTGGTTTGTGTGTTATGGTGATGCTGTGTGGTTTTAATAGTCTTTTGGTTGTTTCTGATGTATGGCAATGTTTCATAACTTGTGTTGTTTGTGCTGTAGTGTGTTGAGTGATCAGGCACTTTTTGCATGGGTATCCATTTTGTTGGAAGATGTTCTGTAGGCATTCTTCTTCCTTTTTCTGTTGCTCTGGTTGCTGCAGTGCATTTGTGCTCTTCTGAATAATGTTCTTGCACAACTCCTCTTGTGGAAGGTTGGGTTGTTACTTTGGTAATGGAGTACTTGGTTAGTGTGGGTTGTTTTTTGATAGACTTGTGTTTCTAATTTGTCATTATTTCCTCTGCTGGTGAGGATATCCAGGAAGGGTAGTGTGTTATTTTCTTCTTCCCTTGTGAATTTTATTTCTTTGAAGATGTTGTTGGTTGTTTCATGTGTCTTCTCTAGTTGTTCCTTTTTTATTATGGCGAAGGTGTCATCTACATACCGGATCCATACTTTTGGTTGTATGTGTGGGAGTGCTATAGTTTCTAGGCACTGCTATGAATCCTGAGAGCGGTGATCCCATGGGTGTTCCTCTGATTTGTTGGTATATTTGTCCATTAAACTGAAAGTAGGTAGTGAGGCAGAGGTTGATGAGGTCCATGATTTTGGTTATTTTGATCTTACTGTATTTGGTTAGGCTGGTTGTGTTGTGTAGTACTGCTGCCATGGATTCTTTCACTAGTTCTGTGTCTGTGGATGTCAAGAGTGCTTGACATTGAATGAAACCATAATTTCATCTTCATCTATTTTTGGAGGCACTGTAGTGGGGAGTTGATAGAATATTCACTCCCCTCTGTGAGACATCCAAGTTTTGTAAGTTCTTTCACTTTGTTGTATATTGGGGTTCCTAGTAACAATACAATTGGATGAAGAAGTATGTCAGGCTTGTGTATTTTTGGGCATCCATAGAAGCGTGGGAGGATGGGTCTACTGCTTTTCATCCACCACTGTTGTGATTTGATCTTTCTTGGTTAGGTCATTAAGGGCCCTCTTGATCAGGTTGTCTAGTTTCTGTATTGGGTTGGTGTTTACTGGGATGTAGGTTTATTTGTCCTCCAGTAATTCTTTGGCTTTTTATGTGTATTGTGATATGTCCATGATAACCGTGTTGGCCTTTGTCTGCTGAGAGGACGATGATGGTTTGGTCCTTCTTTAGGTTTTTGAGGCCTGTTCTGTCCTCTGTTTTGAGTTGGTTTTGATTCTGTGTTCTTCTGGTCTGTGGTAAGATTGTCTACTTTATGTTAAAGATGGAATTATTTTGGAGAGCTTCCCTCTAAGTTTACGCACTGCACCATTTTTTTATTTTTTATTAGAACTTTTAGTTCGAGAGGTTTTATGATTAGTTGTTTCATTTTAACCATACCATGGAAGTTTAACATGACATGGATGTTGTAAATTTTTTTGCTATATTATAACACACAAGCTGCAAAGAGTCACTAGATTGTGGTGGAATATAAATTTAATGAATACTGTAGGTAGACAAACATATATTGCTTCAAGCAGTAGACCTACTTCAGTCTTGTCGAAATTTTTGAATTTCAGTTGGCTGCTATTGCAGTATATCTGTTTCACATTCATGTAGAACACAGAGGAAACAGTCTTTTATCCTACATTTTTCTTTATGCAAAGAGCAGTACAACAATAACTATTTCATGCTGCTCCATGCAGATTTTGTTTATGGAATAGATTTTTTTGCCATTTCCTGTTTTAAGTAGTAGGTTGGACTGCTAATCCTGAAAATAAATATCCTGGTTGGTTGGTACTTAGTTGTAGTAATGATAGAGTGCTCTTTCAGATGACGGGCTGGGACAACTTGACTACAAAGTTACTCTGCTTTAAGGGAGACTGTATGAATTGCTTTACCAGGAAACAAGCAAAACCTTAGTTCATGAACATCTCTATTTGTGAGCAAACATCTGGTTTGCCATGGTAATAGGCATGGGTACAGGGACACATGAATTGAAAAGGGAACACATGTGAAACACAATCCACAATGCCTTCAGTTTCTAGTGTCCTATGACATACCCCACCAAAAAGCTGGCACTGCCACATTATTAAGATAATGAGATTCTCTTATATAGACTTTCCCATAAACTGTAGACAGGACTACAACAAAAATATCCTCCATCATAGCAGAGAAAACTAGATAGGAACTGGAAAGAGTTTACAGTAAAGAGAGATTAAAAATCATATTTATTATGAATTCTGCTGCATGCTATAATTTGATGTTTTAAAAATACAATCCACAGATGGAACTTTATTCATACTCATTGTGCTATGCAGTTATTCATGTGTGACTTGTCAAGGAGATACTGGCAGGCAGTTAATAAAATTATTTTCCACTATGTGTACAAAGTAAAAACAATGCAATATATACTTTCAAGTGGTAACTAAACTCAAGTTATTTTATCGGGATACTGATCTTGTTATTGCACTTTCTGTTGCCAAATAGGCAGCCAAGGTCTCTTGAAAATCATGAAGATAGTTGTATTGCTGTAAAGAAAAACACATTATTCAGAATGGACAGACTTCAGCATTAGGATGACTTAACGTTTTCTAATGATATGGTTGAAATGAGTGGAGAACCACAGAAAAAGAGGATAGAATAGATTTCCATTCTCCAACTCTCTATCAAAAGGTCTCTCCTCTCCTCTGAATGTGTAGATATTCTTATCAGAGAACAGGTTTCTATAATATTTTCCATTATCAGCTGAACTGGGTTGGAGAAGATAGTCCCCTGGATTCTCCCTACCTCCCCCTGGAAAATGCTTAATTTTGGCAATTCTCTGCTTCTGAGGAAAAAAAAAATACTTCACAGTACTCATTCCCAGCACGCACAGTTCAGAGTAAAGCAAGGAAACTCAGTAAATATGTAGTTTCACAGAACACAGTTGTTGTGTTACTAAAACTTGCTATGTCTAAACAAGCCACATTATTCATTTTTATTTATTATTGGCATCTCTTTGTCGCTGTACTCCAAAATGGCTCCAAGTGGAGTCTTTTGGCTGTAAATAAAGAAATATAATTCTATATTATATAACAATAGAAACAGAGTTTAAAAACATCAAAAGAGTAATTATTAAAATATAATACAATACAGGCAGTCCTGGGTTAAGAACATCCGACATAAGAACAACCCCTAGATACAAATGGGCTGCCTATTACTAAAAATGGCAGATGGTGTTCTCCTTCTGCAAGCTGATCAACCATTTCAGCAGTTCCCGAAAGCATTGCGTGGCTTCAGCGGTTTGTCGGCTCAAGGAAAGACAATGGCATCCGCCATTTTTAGTAACAGGCAGTCCATTTGTAAGTATGAGTTCCAACTTATGTACAAGTTCGAGTTAAAGAGTTAGGAACAGAACTTGTTCTTAACTTGGGGACTGCCTGTAGCCCTAATCAGCACAGGCAAATTATAAAAGAGCCCTACCCACCCATTGCCCCCCACTCAGTAAGGAGGAGATCTTATATGTAGGGCAAGCAGTTCCCCAGAAGAGGTGCCACTATTAAGAAGGTCTGGCAAAATGATGTCCTGATTCTGATAAGCTGCTGAATTATAAACTACCCAATCCCATTTTAATTAAGTCTTGTGTTGTGCAAACCCAACCATGCAGAACGAGGAAAGCTAAATAATTTATGGTTAAGTGTTTGGCTGAAAAGCAGCCTACTGTAATGAGATAGAAGCAACAGTTACGCCGTTCGTTAAACAGTAACGACACAAGCACACTAAGGGCAGGAAAAATGAACGCAGGGCAAGGTATGTGTTAAAGAATAAAAGGTTTAATAATATCAAGGGGGACCCAGCAGCAGTAGTGGATTTGCTCTGCGGCCTGAGGGCAAGTGTAGTGCATTTAATCCAGAAAAGACTTCCTGCCAAGCAAAATGTCTACAGTCAAGTATCCTATGAAGCGTTGGCAAATACAGAGGTACAGAAATAGAGTAAATAAATAAATTAAGAAGCATCTTTTAAGCTCTGCTTCTCCCTTGGCATGTCTAACCTTTAGAGTTTGTATTGCACCTGAACCTCTCAACTCCCTCATGCTGTCTATCGCCTGCTGTGGGTCTATGGTGTCAGATATCTCGAGCAGAAGGCAAGCTGCTACTGTAAAGAAACAATACAATAACCTAAGTGAGCAAGAGATTTTTAGTGAGGAGGAATAACCTGTTTAAAAGGTAAACAAGGTAACATAACATTTAAAGATTCCTTAATTCATTTATTCATGGATTTTCAGGTTTCCACATGTCAGCTATCTTGGAAAATGTCAGTGACAGCATTCATGTAGACTAGGCATATTAAATGTAGGCCCTGAAACAAGAATTCAAATCCTCTGTACATACATAGTTTTAACAGGGATTTATCATAGTAGCAGGGCTAGCTGGATTGAGAGAGCATGGCTTCTATGTAAGCAGGAGTGTCCACAGGGGGTGGTTGTCAAAAAGTGAAGATAGCCACTGCAATCATGAGATCCAAGTCCCTAAAAGATGGTTGGACCATCTTAATTTTTTTTTTTTTTTGGACTACCCTACCCTGCAGACACCCTAGTATGTAGGATTGTGGGAAAAATGCTCACATTCCTTCTCTTGATTATACTTTATTATTATTGAAAATACAGTAAAAGCTATGAGAGGGAGATTTGCTAGACCACTAGAGAGTGGGTAAACTAGAGGTCAGCACAGAAATAACAGATTAATATTTTTCCTATTTTACAGTACACCAGACATTCTTGGAAACAACAATGTGAGATGCTGGCACTTGTTTTGTAGCATGTAACCTTCCTGTGAAATTTTTTTTACATTAATTTTTTAAAAAGGGAGTCAGGTAGGCACAAGCACTAAGGGAAGTGTCCAATGTCACATTAGTGTCATGGGTATCATGATAGGGCTTCAGCTTCGCTCTTGAAACTTTTGCCACAACACATCTATGAATTTTTTAGGCTTGCCAAAACCCTCATCATATTCGCTGAATGAGTATTATATCAAAGAATTCCTGATAAAAGTCATAGTGTGCATTTACTTTCCCATTTTTCAGTATGTGTGTATGCACCTAGTGTACAATACTCTAGCTTCTCATGACCAGCTTAAAAAAAAGGATAGTTCTTTTTATAATTACAGAAAACAATTTAGGTGGTTATCTCCTTCAAACTGGGAGGGAAATCTGTTGCTATTAAAAACTGATATGAGCCTGCTGTTGGCTGTGAGAGATTAAAGAGAGCTTTGGTTTTTGGTTCTGGAATAAGGCTTTGTGTATTGCAGGAGAATATTCTGCCTGCTATGTAGAGAAAATAGTTTTGTGATTAGATGAGTTCACATTGCAGAATATTACCAGTAATATTAAGGAAATCAATACTTTGCAATTTTTATAAAGAGCATTTCACTTACTGAGACAGGATCGTCCAAGTCCTCCATAACAACTGAAACAAAAAAATATATTTTTTTAAATGAATATATTGCAATAGTTGTAAACATGACAAACTCCATAACCAAGATCATGTTTTTTAAATCTGCTGTGAATGACATTCCTTCATACACATGTTTTCAGGTGGATCTACTCTTCCAGAGCCTAACTTAAAAGCAATGTTCTTTTTTTCTAGGACTATTGATAATGGGCGCTTCTCAACTTTCTCACAATAAGTTTTCATCATCTTATATTCTAGAATAGTATTTTTTTATGGTAGTGAAACTGTCAAAGTTAAGTTACTTTGGGACTGTTCAGTATCTGAACAGGAAACTGGGCATTTTAGTCTTCAGTGCAACTCTAAAGTTCGTTAGATATATAGCAGAAAAAAGTATAATTAACATTAGTATAACCCCTACTCCCCTACCCCATTTTTAAAATGTCTTACAACCTCACTGCCCTTCTTCCATTCCCTCCCAGAAACTCAGTTGTGGAATTTTCTTGATATAAGATTATCTAGACAGGGAGGACAAGTTTTTCCAAGCCAAGAGACATATTTAAACTTCAATTGGTATGCAGGATTACTGTCCAAATCATAGTGGCTGAAATCAGATCAAAAACTCAATTTACATTAAAATTTAATCAGAATTAAATATACTTAATATGATTAGTAAATGAATTTAATAATTTCTCCCAAAGTCTCATAAAAATAACAATATTGTAAAATTCTGGAAACCCCAGGCTATTGAGAGTATAGGGTATATGCAACCCTGAAGCCCCAAGCTATGTATCTCTGATCTACATTTTGGAATGATAACAGAAGAAGCTGACTGCAGCAAAAAGAAGTCTAATTTTGGCACAGAGATTGCAGCCAAACATTTAGTGATTGAATCACTTCCATTTATTGAAAGAGGATAAGGGACTAGAACATCAGAACTCACTGTATTATGGTTTTTCGTTTACATTCAAGGCAGTTCCTCAGTTCATTTAGAATAACACAGCATCTGGCAATATCTGGTGTACCTCCATCAGGAATAGGATGGTGATGCACAGTGATCCCATAATTCTGGTATGTCTCCATGAGGTGTGGGACACGGTACTTTGTGAGTTCTCCCTTGGTACAGAGTACAAATACATCCAGCACCCCGTAACCTATTAGTTCATCTGCACAGAAGCCAAGTTACATATTTGTTAAAGTGCTAAATTAAATACAAATCTGAATCCATATATAATATTTATGATATTCATATTATAATTGATTGTAAAACCAGTTAGAAAAGTTTAATTTGCAAACTTTTCTAAGTGGTTTTACCATCAGTTTTAATATGAATATCATGATCTAATTGTTAGGCAAACTAAAGATGTCAGACTTAAGCTTCCCTAATTTTAGCAATAGAAATTGCATTCTGTTGTGAAATCTGCTATTTTGTTATTTCATTCTGTTAGCAGATACAAGAAAAGTAGGACAGCAATATTTACTGAGCACATGGTTAGATCATTAGATTTAAAATATTAATCAATAAAAAGATGTTCCAAGTAATCAGGAGAAAATTCTTAACATGCTTACATTATTTTTAAAATAACGTAGAAAAATTTCAGGTAGTAAATTATATCTTACAAAACCACACCATCTAAATAAAGCAAATAAAGGAAAACCTACAGCCTTGTCTCTTGGTGAATCTTAATTCCTAGCAGTTGCACTTAATAATGTCAGTGATAAGTGATGCTAGAGATTACCAACATCTAGAGCAGTGTTTCTCAAGCTTGGCAAGTTTAAGATGGGTGGACTTCAACTCCCAGCAACTCCTTGCTGGCTGGGGAATTCTGGAAGTTGAAGTCTACTCATCTTAAACTTGCCAAGCTTGAGAAACACTGATCTACAGGGTTAAAGATTTCCCAAGTCTTAAATATAATGTGTATTTTAGAAGCACACTTTTCCCATGCAAAGCAGTTATTTGACTAACCAATCTATTATTTCACTAAAGCTCATACCTTAATTAAGATTGCTATATGAACTTGCCTGTGCATTATGTTTTGCTTTTGAGACTTTTTCTCCAGTTGCCCAAGTCATCAGATGTTAACTAGGTGATTAACAGAGAGAATCTCCATGTTCCAGCTGGAGATGTTCTCCCAGGATGCTTCACCTGGTGTCTAGTCTACTTTCAGGTGTGAGGATGCATATTTTTATGCCATATGTTAATGCAGTTGCCTCATGGAGTTCTGTTCCTCATTTTGTTTGTTTGGATTTGTACTAATATATTTTTATGTTTCTTACAACAGTGATATAGGTTTATAAGTGAGATACAAGTCCTTTACACAAGCAAATGGTTAACTGCAGTTCCAAGGCATAAAAACTAAACTCATGAAAATTAAGTTTTTAAAGGACATATCTCTCTGCCATTATATATAATTATATATATATATATATCATAATATATAATTATGATATATAATTACCTATGTCTTTCTGAAGGCTTCTTCTAATACTTTTGAATCGGCAACCTAAAGCAAGAAAGAGGAAAAAGAAAGAAACAAACATGGCTATTAAGGTTAAAACAAATACTATAAATATAAATACTATAAATATAAAACATCCATGGATTGATTTTAGCCACTTCTATGCACTTACCTGGTAGTGAGCTGATTCCTAGGGATTGGGAATAAGCTGGTGATAAGGGTAACCTACAGGAAAAAAGCCCAAAACCCAATAGTAAGTTCTCTTACAAATTGACATTTTTATCTACTGCATTTGCTCTCAAGACATATGACTAAACCCTAGCAAGATGGAGCTACGGTTTATACACTGGGATCCTCCACACCCCGTATTTTATATCTGAATGGGGTTGCAGTGCCCCTGAAGGAGCATCTTCCTGGGCTTAGAAGTCCTGCTGGATCAGTAGGTGGAAGCTGTGGCCAGGAGGCCTTTGCTGAAGCTTTGGCTGTTGTGCCAGTTGCAGCCTTACTTGGGATGAGAGGACCCGACTACAGTGGCTCACACCTCCAACACCACCCAGTTAGGCAACTGTAAATGGGGCTGCCTTTAAAAACCATCTGGAAGCTTCAATTAGTGCAAAATGCAGTGGCCCAGGTGCTCATAGGCATGGACTGCTGAGCATGTATTACATCAGTTTTGTGCCCTAAATTGGCTTCGTGTTAGCTTCTGGATGCAAATTAAAGTGCTAGTTTTATCTATAAAGCCCTTTATGGCTTGATGCCTAGTTATTGCGGGACTGCATTTCCCCACGAGAATCAGCCCAACCACTTCAATCACACCAGGAGAAACAGCTGGTGTCTCCCATTTCTAGGAGGTTGGGGGGCTAAAGCCCAGAAGCATTTTTTTTTTTTAATAATGGGGCTGGTCCTCTAGAATGACCTCCCATTGGAGATTCAGTCTGTCTCCAACACTGTCAGCCTTCCAGAAAAAGCTGAAGAAAGAGCTTTTCCAGATAGTTTTGGGGGCCTGATGCCATGCACTCTGTTTGAGTATTATTTGTCCTATTTTTTTTTTTTTTACTTTATGAACTGCTGAGAGTGCTGTGATTTTATTTGACTAATAAAATAAATATACAAGAGCGTACTGATAAATTTTCTCACTAATCCCACAGATAAGAGTTTCTTAAGTGGAAAATTTGTGTATGTAACAAACATGCAACCAAGAATCAGTATATTCACGTCATTTCTTTGGAAATTAGATCCCTCAAATTCTAATGTGAAATATGATTATTTCAGTTTGCATATTCTCTAAAATTGGGCTTGCTGCTAGGGGAGGATGGTAGGATACTGAAAGGTGACAGGGAGAAGGCACAGCTCCTTAATTCCTACTTTGCTTTGGTCTTTTTCTCAAAAGAAACTGTTCAAATTGGCAGTAGGAGTGACAACTCAAGGTAAGTAGAGATGATTAGGGAGTACCTGGCTACCAGAGTTTACATCTCCAGGACTAGATCAATTACTTTCAAGGCTCTCCAAGAAGCCTCTCTAAGCCCCTTTCTATGATCTTTCAGAAATTGTGGAGGGTGGGCATAGTGCCAGAGAAGGGCAAATGTTCCTATCTTCTAAAAGGAGAAAAAACAGGACTTGGGTAACTACAGGCCAGTTAGCTTGATATGAATACCAGGTAAAATTCCAGAGGAAGCTATTAAGCAATTGGTTTGTGAGTATTTAGAAAAGAATGCATTGCTTGGCAGGAGCCAGCATGGGTTTAACAAAAATAAATCATGCCAACCAACCTTATCTTCTTTTTGATAGTATGATGAATTTAGTTGACCACAGGAATGCAGTGAACATAGAAAGCTTGACTTCAGAATAGCATTCACTGAAATCTATCATGAGATTCTAGGAAAGAAGATGTCAGAACACTGGCTGGATATGCTACCATTAGATGGATACAGAGCTAGCTGAATAATTGTATCAAACACTTGTACATAAATGACAGCATCAAGTCATGGAAGAAGTGTCAAGTAGAGTCCTGAAAGATTCCACTCTAAGCCCTGGGCTGTTCAGCATATTTGGATGTGGAGTTCCAAACTACAATGATTAAATTTGCCACCCCTTCTTTGTGTCATCCACAAACACCTTATTGGACAGTATCAAGATTCAGGAGAATTGTAGGTTGAAATTTTGGGCAAGCATCTGCAAGATGAATTTCAGCAATGACAAATATAAAGTCCTCCATTTGGATAGGAAAAATCAAAGGCGTGGGTATAGGGTTAGGATTAGACCATACCAGGCAGCAATACATGTGAAAAGGATCTGAGTGTCTTGGTGGATCACAAGCTGACCATGAGCCAAGAGTGTGATGCAGCTACAAGAAAGCAAACACAGTCCTAGGTTGCATCAGTAGAAGTAAAGTGCCAAGATCAAGAAAAGTCATCATTCATCCTATGCTGCATTGTTCAGACCACACCTAGAATATTTCATCCATTACAGTATGCAGAAGCTGCAGTGGATTCACCGGAAAACAATTACAATGATAAGTGGCCTGGAAGAGAAAACATATGAGAAATGGTTGAAGGGGTTGGATATGTTCAGCCTGAAGAACAGAAGACTGCAGGGAATCATGGTAACTGCCTTCAAATATCTGAATGGCTGTCATATAGAAGATGGGACAGAATTGTTCCGAGTTATTCCAGAAGATAAGAATGGATTTAAACTACATTGAAATAGATTTCAGCTGGGCACCAAAATATTTCCTAATGGAAAGACCTGTTCAACAATGGGTCAGACTGTCTCAGGAACTGCTGGTCTCCCGTTTACTGGAAGGGAAGATACTGAACGATTATCTGACATGGATGCTGTAGCAATGGACTCCTGCGCTAGACAATCTCCAGAGTTCTTCCAGTCTTTACATTCTATGATTCTATTTATGGAAAAGAGTAATAAGTATCTGTTAGGCATGGAAAAGTAGCTTAGTGAACATATTTACCCCAAGTATGTGACATTTTTATAAGCATCAGAAATCACATCCAAGAAATGGAGAGCTAAATACGTAGATAATTATACTGGGTTTAAACATTCAGGCTGTGATTACAACTCTGTAACACTACTTTCATCTTAATTTTTACATGTACACTGAATGCATAGAGGGGGATTATATTGGTCCCAATAGAGGAGAATATTAGATCAATAGAAGGTTAATATTAGACCAATAGAAGACCAATATTATATTGGTCACCTCATTCTACATTCCACAATTTTGGGATGGGATCTAGGTATATATAGCTGTAAGTTCATGGTCCCACACTCACAATCAATATTCCTAATCACACTAGAGGTGCCATTTGTACATAAAAGGCTTATACATATACATTTCTATTCAAACACAGGCCATCTTAACATGAATGTTAGAAGCAGGGCAAGTTAATTAACTTCTATTCCTTCTATATTTGTAGTCAATTTATTGAAAAGATGAGTAGAGGGCTATGTTATTACTTTGAATTCTTGGAAAGAAGCAGAATGGAAATTGTTATAAATAAATGGTGTTCAGAAGAGATGCTGTCACTTAAATGAGACGGCAGAAAATTAAACAGTGGCATCTCGTTTATATAATATGGAGTAAATTAAGAAAGACAATAAATATATTAATGAGATGTGGACAGAATATTAAGTTGCTCCAAAAAATTCTACAGGTGATTTACTCTATTTTTACTCCAACACCTTTAGTCTTACCAGGATACTTGAAAAGGTGTATGTTCTTCTTCCAAGGGCTCCTCATCTGATGAGTCAAATTCATTTACCTGCATTGCACACATCTCAAGGAAAGATTGTAGGAAAATATTTTTATGCCATCAACACATTTATTGCATGAGTTATCATAGGATGTCCGCATTAATTTCCTTTTCCATACATAAGAACAATTTAATATCTGGAAAGACTGTTTACAATTAGCCACAAATAACTATGGTAAATAGGATTGCTACATGTCTAGTTGTTTACTTTTTAATGCTTAGGCCCATTAAAATCTGGATTTCCTCTAAAAGTTCAAATTAAAATAAGAACAGGAGGAGAGGGATACACAGTCTGCAAGGTAGCAATTAGCATAAGGGAGGAAGGGCAGAATTGTAGTTATAGATCACCTGGTGATCTTTGAATGGCTACCGTGATGAAAAGAGAGAGGAGTGTATCTAGGATAAAGACTAGGATAGATATACTGAGTTATGAGAAAAATAACACAGAGCACTGCTGAGATTTTGATGGTAAAAGCAACAAACATGCATTAGGTCCAGGAGCCACTGAAACCAACTTAGGGATACAAAGAGAAGCATGTGATAGAATGATAAAAAGTAAAACATTTGAATGACAGTGATTTAGACTGCTGTTCTATACATATTGCATGCCTCCATGAGAGTACATTGAACAACAAAAAAGGACTTTTGTCTGAATAAAAGTCATAGGATTGCCTTGGAAATGATTTTTGGCTGATCCTTTTTGAAAAAGGAGTAAGTAAAGCAGTCAAAGAATTCTAAATGTTTTGTTAGAATTAGTTGTAAGAATACAATAGATGGGAGAAGGAAACAGAAATATAGTAACTTTAGATAAAATAAATTTTGGGAGAAGCATGGAGCTTGTTTATTTTACTATATAGGTTCAGCTTAAATAGGAAACTGATATGAAGAACTTTTATCAAGTTGATTTTATTATTTGAATATTTAATTAGGGCTGTGCTGTGCATCAAATTTAATTCCAGAAGGCTGCTTCTAATCATGCAAAACTACAACCATAGCACTTATTTGCAGTTCTTTAAAGCAATCATGCCTTTTCCTGGAATCACACACCTGCTGCAGAAGGTAGCCCTGTGATCCCAGAAGAAGATGCAGCTGTTTAAACAATTCTTACCTGCTCCAAAGCATTTTTTTGGAATGAAATCTAAGTACTACACAACCCAAATTATTACCATTTAGCTACCCTGGGAATGTCACATGTATAGGTTCCCATCATACTATTCTTTTTCAGCCTGAGCAGCATTAGAAATAGTAAGCAGCAGAATTTATTTGTATTTATCCAATTTATATAGCCACCCATCTCACATAAGTGACTCTGGCCTGCTTACAGAGTTAAAAACACAAAAAATTCAAAAATAACTACAATCATAACAGAAACCATTAAAACAATAAAAACTATTAAAGCCATTAAAAAAACATCATCTGTGGGTGATAAAGTGTGAGAAAGAGATAACAGAACGTGTAAGGAGTCTGCTAGCACCTTTTCCGACCAGCAGATTTTATGAAAAGGAATAAACTTTCGGCAGCTGTAGCTCGCGTCATCAGATGCTGTGGGAGGAGAGTCGTGTTAGTCTATGGTGGTAAGCTCACCGAAGCTTATGCCTACTCATAAAATTTGTTGGTCGGAACAGAATTCGGATTTTTTTCATCAGTTGCGGAGCTCTGCTTGCAGCTTCACTCACAAAAATATGCCAAGCTTTAATTCTAGGGGGACACCGAGATGGCTGCGGCATAGTTCACTCCATCAGTCCTAGAGTTCACAGAACAGCCAACGGGGGTAACTCGTTCGACTCTCCTGGTTGATCCTTACACGACTTCTGTAACCAGGGGCTCCGCTTAGTTGCTACAGGGGACAATTGGAGGGCAGCCATTGGCCGATTCCTCCCGGCTTCTTTTCTCCTCTCCTAGAGCGTCACTGCTAGCGGGAGAAAGATCCACCAATCGTGTTCCTTAACCCGTGATGGGGCGGGTTGGGCAACTGGGGGCGGTGCCTTAGAAGTAGCGGAAGTTCTGGCTTCACGCACAAGCCCCTCAGAACGTATCTTTCAAGAAGCCGAAGGCTTCTTTCACATAACTAGCCCGAACAAATTGATAAATGTTAGATACGGCTTTTAAAATTTCTTTGCTAATTTGGCTTCCCCGTATTTTCTTCTTTTTCTGTTAACGGAAATACTTTAATAGCTTTAAAGGAAGCCTCTATCCTAAAATCAATAAAATAGAAGTGTTCAAAGCATGTTTGTCCCCCGTGTGCAAGGGAAACTCAGAACATGCTCAGAGGCTCAATTATAAAAGGCTCAAGTAGCAACACTAGGGAAGAGAAAATAAAAACGTTTTTAGTCCAAAATGCAGAAAAGAACGCCAAACAGAAACTTCCCTCCCGCTCTCCGTGTTGCTAGGATACCCCCCTACCTCAGTGCTGTGAATTCCCGCCAAAAAGTTGCCGTCACCAACGGTTTAAAAAGGAAACCCTCAGCTGATTCGAGAACGCGGGCTGATACCCCACCCCTCGCGAAAGCTTCCTCATTTAGCCAA
This sequence comes from Python bivittatus, assembly GCF_059951505.1. Classification (NCBI taxonomy): domain Eukaryota; kingdom Metazoa; phylum Chordata; class Lepidosauria; order Squamata; family Pythonidae; genus Python; species Python bivittatus. The sequence continues at coordinate 17,125,490 of NW_028277087.1, read as the reverse complement.
TCAAGCGGCAGGAAAAAATAAATTTCAAACCCTGGTAAGTCTCCTTTCCTTAACTTGAAAGGACAATGCTTATTGGATGATGACTTTGAGGGCCGGAATACAGTACAGTCGGCGCTTTTTAAGAAGTCGATGAGAAGTTGAGTTCAGTTAAATGTCGCGTGTACATATAGTACTATTAACTGTATGGATTTCCTTTGAAGTGGGTATGTGTAGGGTCAGGAGGTAAATTTTCTTAAACAGCAGGAAGTAATTCAGTATGTAAAATCTATTTCTAGTGAAGGAATTATTCAAGATACAGGTAGTTCTTTTTTTATGCGGATTTTGAATAGCAAAGGTATGATACAGTACTTCAGTAGAAATGTACCCCCAAACGAAGAAAAGTATTGTGTTATTTGAGGCACAGCTGAGGATGATTTAGAACAGTGTTTTTCAAACTTGGCAACTTTAAGATGTGTGGATTTCAACTTCCAGAATGTACTAGAGACTGGACACTTTTAAAAGCAGCCTCTTTGAAAGAAGATTATATTGTTTTTCTTTAGTACAGTGTTTTTCAAACTTGGCAACAAAATTCTGCAAGTTCAAGTCCACACATCTTAAAGTTGCCAAGTTTGAAAACACTGATTTAGAGACTACATCAAGGGTGCTTTAAAGTTCCCTGCATTTATTATGTGAAAAGGTATCATCCAGATGTGTTGGCTATGATTCTGCTCATCCCCAGCCTGTGTTGACTGAATTTCCCAACCAAACACAATAACAATAACCTTTTTCCATTGTTCTGATATCCTGCCTCTGGTGCTGGTTAAATTTTCAGATAAATTCCATGGAATGTAAACCCACAAGACATATTTCCTCCTCCTCTTCTAGGGAAAAAACAAAACAACTGACTGTAGTTGTCCTTGAAAGTGAAGCCATGTGAACAGCTGCTGTCAATGCCACTGAATTACTGTATACATGCTGAGTCTATGACTCTAAATTGCTATCTGAAGTGTCAGAACAGTACAATTTCTTCCTTGTAAAATCTCAATATAATCCATTCAGTATCAGAAATCATATTTAATAAAAAAGAGGTATGTTTCTGAAAATCACATTCTGAATTTATCTTAGGCATATATTAATAGGATAGATTAAATACACAAATTAATAGTATTTTCATATGCATTAATTAAGTTCAGTGAAACTTACCTCCCAGGAAAGACTTCCTATGAATGCATTTATCTCTAAATTTTACTACACTGTATGCAAATACTACAGCATCAACACACACACATTTATATACATATATAAATACATCTATAAATATATGCACAATAATATTTTTATTAATCCTCCTATTTTTTGTGACTGGGATTTGCTCCTGCTTTCATTAATTAAATAGAAAAAAAGGGCATTTTGGCCTAATACTTCTGCAACTGTAGAGGGCACTCTTGCTTTATGAATGTAAGTACTTTTAATTTTTTTTAAAAAATTGTTACTATTATACCTTACAGAAAAATAAGATGTTCAAAGTAGCATAAACCATTGACTGTCTATTCAGGTCTTTGGTTTAATTCAGCATGGATCTTTTGAAGTTCTTATCAACTTTATTTTGAGAGTGTAAAAATTGGAATCGTTTATATTTTATCTGCATTAAGCTGTTTATTTTTCTTTTAAAAACATTGTTAAAAATAAATCATTTATCTTTTGAATAAAAGGAAATTGTATGAAAGCAGTTACATAAAACATTAGAAATATATCTGGAGAGGTAGTTTCTACATTTTTCATTTTGTTTGTAAAACAAACATTTTGAACATGTTTCTTTCCATATTGTTACTGATTCTGTTCAACTTTCCTTCCACTATATATGTATTTATTTATTTATTTATGGTATTTATATAGCTGCCCGTTTGACACAAAGTGACATATGTATATATGACTTGCTCCCAGTTAAATATGCCAAGCATTTAAGGTATATTTTCTTGCTAAGAAAACCAGTTGATGCAATTGTTGCTGTACTTAATGTAATTAGTTGCTGTAATTAATATTTTGTACCAAAGCACAGCCATCAGCCAACAGGAGCACTTTTATTTAATGGTGGCCAAAATTACTTGTTATCTCCACTTCTAAACATCTATATGATTCTTCACTTCTTATCCAAGATGCACCCATCTTTACATTGCATCTTCTTGATGCCTATCAATAGTTTGTTTTGACCAATTCTCATGAAAGTAACACAAAATATTAGAACTAATCTGGTATTATTATTTTAGGTGGCCCCTATAATATCATGCCAACATATATGAAAATGAACAATGGTTATGATTTCCTGATACAAAGAATGCTTTTTCAAAATATATGAAAAGCCAAACTACTTCAGATTACTAATCTGAGGTGGAAGGAATACAGATAGAAAGAAGTTAATTATGATGGAGAAAATAATATATGCTTTTAAGAGCACATTATTTAAAATCTCTTATTTATCTCAATGATAAATTAAGTTATCATTATTTATTTATAAGATAAAGATAAGATATATTTATCTTATTTATCTCAATGATAAAGTGCTCAATCTCAATCCAAAATGGATTGTGTAAGGTCAGCTTTGATTCCCAAGTTTCAGATCCCAAAGGATGGTGATTCTACTCTTGGCAAGTATTATTACCTCAGGTGGGCTCTGTTAGTCCTGCTGTCATCATGACTATTCTTATCTTAATCTCTTTGCTGCTTTAATTTGGATAGCTTTTTCTTTGGAGTCTAGGGAAGTATCATAAGGTTTACAGATAAGGAAGTGCCCATTGAAAGAAATGCCAATTGCAAACAGGTTAATTTATACAGAGACTTATCAAGGAAAGTCATCTGCAGTAATAGTTCAGCTCATTTGCCTTTACAGGGACCATATGGCTTTGGCCATTAATCAGCAGATGAGATATTAAACCTGTATTTCAAAAACAAATTGCAAACAAAATGTATTTGAGGGAGCAGGAACTCTAAAGTCCTTCCTTCCCTCCCTCCCTCCCTCCCTCCCTCCCTCCCTCTAAATGCAACTTAACAATAAATAAAATATATTCTCAGTAGTAAAAGTTCAATGAATTTTTCTAATTGATTGTGACATCAGCATAGAATCCCAAAGGCCATTCTGTTGGCCTTGCAGGGTAAACCACATAGGAATCATAATCAGATGAGCTAACTCTACTTTATTGTAAAGCTACATTGACAGAATCTTGCAAGTCAGAAAGTACAATTCTCCCCCCACCCTGTCTCCTTTACAGCCCAAGAAACTAAGGAGGGTGTCTTCTGAGCCTCATGCCCTGCCCACTATCCAGCTGCGGGTGTTGCTGTCTCTTATCTGACCATTCCCAGAATCTCTTTGCCCAGTCTCTCAAAGTCTTTCCCACATATCACTCTTCACACTCCCCTTCATACTCACCCCCCCCCGAGTTCATGGGGGAGACTGTGGGCTGTGAGAGTGAAATGTAGCTGTGTTGCTCCCCTCTTCTACTGGCAACTCCCTGAGATCACATGAGGCATCCTGTAACTCAGCTTTGCCTGTAGAGGTGATCACCGCCCCTCCATCCAGAATCTGTTGGTCTCCCCCCCATGACCTGTATGCCTGATGTGAAAGGAGCTAGGTCATTTCCCATGCCCCCTCCTTGGTCTCTTGCTATCCCTGAAATGTCCTCTACCCCATAGAAGAACTCCTCCTGCTCATTGTGGTCAGTGCAAGACTCCTGCAAGGCTGGTCTTTGTCAAGGACAGGGTTTGTTAGGGTATTGGTCATGAAAGTGGTGCACTAATTATGGCCAATGCATGTCTGTTGCTGCCTCCCATGACCTCTCTGACTCTGTGTAGCCTTTCCAGTGTATCAGGTATTCAATCTGCTTCCCACTGCATCTAGAGTCTAGCAGTGCTCCCACCTCGTATTCTTCCTCCCAGTTTACCAGTATGGGGAGGAGGGTGCTGTCTGTGAATACAAAGTGTAGAGGGTGCCTTTTTCACTAGCAATTGCAAATGGAATGCTACTGAGTTTATTTGCTTAATCACTGGGAAAGAGCCAATAAATTTTGAGTCCAGTTTCTTTCCCACATACCATTACACATTCCCAGTAGGTAATCTTATGGTGTTTCAGGTGTTTCTAGTTGAATTTTTTTTGCAATTGCCCTTTGAATTCTTGGAATTTTTTAGATGCAGATGACATCTGAACCTCATTGGCCCTGAACCTCTTTGATAGGGAACCAAATGAATTATAGAATGAACTTAAAGAAGTTATTAAGGATGAATGTGAAAAGAAACTGTCAAGAATGAAAAAAGAGAAGAAGGCAAACTGGGTGTCCGAACCAATTGGAAGAAGAGAAGAGAAGCCAAAGCCTAGAAAGACAAAAATCTCAGAAAGGAACTTAACGAAGAGTTTCAGAGAACTGTTAGAAGAGACAAGAAGCAATATTACAGTAACATCTGTAAAGACATTGAGAATGGAAACAGACATGGAAAAACAAGGAAAGTCTTTCAAAATATCTCTGAATTCAGAAGGAGATTCCAACCTTGAATTGGTATGCTAAAGGACTCCAATGGATAGATAGTAACCAATCCAAAGGAGATCAAACAAAGATGGAAGGAGTATACTGAAATACTGTATAGTAGAGATGTCAATATTCAAGATACCTTAGAACATCTACTTGCAAGAACCTCTAGTACTAGAAGATGGTTAGATCAGCACTCTGGTCATTACCAAATTGAAAGACTACAGGAACTGGTGGAATATCCACTGAAATATGGCAAGCAACAGAAGAACAATCAGTCAAGGTTCTAATCAAGCTATGCCAGCAAATCTGGAGAACAGCACAGTGGTCAACTGATTGGTAGAGGTCAATGTACAATCCAGGACCAAAAAAAGGAGACTTAATAGAATGTGCAAACTATCATATAATATCCTTAATTTCACATGCTAGCAAAATAATGCTTAGGATCATCCAATGCAGATTAAAGCCCCACATGGAAAATGGAGAAAGCCAAAGAATATGAAAAAGTCAGTATGTACTTCATTGATTATAGAAAGGCCTTCAATTGTGTTGATCACATCAAACTCTGGAAAGTGCTCAGAAATGGGAATCCCAGAACATATCATTGTCCTCATGAGAAACTTGTATACAGGTCAAGGAGCCACGGTATGGGCAGAACATGGTGAAACAGACTCCAAGTTGGCAAAGGGGTGAGACAAAGCTGTATACTCTCTCTTTATTTATTCAACCTGTATGCCGAATATATATTAAGGGAAGCTGGATTGGAAGAAGGTGAGCTTGGTTTTAAAATTGCAGGAAGAAACATCAATAACCTGTGCTATGCTGACGACACTACCCTGATAGCTGAAAATGCATAGGATCTGCAAGCCCCAGTCCTAAAAATCAAAGTTGTTGTTGTTTAGTCGTTAAGTCGTGTCCGACTCTTCGTGACCCCATGAACCATATTGCGCCAGGCCTTCCTGTCCTTCACTGCCTCCTTGAGTTTGCTCAGTTTCATGCTCAAAAAATCAAAGAGCACAGTGAAAAAACGGGACTAAAATTAAATACAAAGAAGACCAAACTAATGACAACAGGTAGAACAACCAACCTTAGAATTGAAAATGAAGATATCAAAAGGATGGATAGCATATGTCTTTTGACAACCATCAAGAGTAAAGGAACAAGCAATCAACCCTAATGCTGCAGACTAGCACTCCATAGAGCAGCCATGAAGGCCTTGGATATTCAAATGCCATGATGTGTCTATACCTACAAAGATCAGAATCGTGCAAGCCATGGTATTCCCTATGATGCTCTATGGAAGCTTCAAAGTTGGATTTTGAAGAAGCAAGATAGGAAGAGTATTAAAGCTTTTGAATTTTAGTGTTGGAGAAGACTCCTGAGAATATCATAGACAGCCAAGGAAACAAACAAATGAATAATTGTTCAAATCAATCCAGAGTTCTCACTTGAGGCACAAATGACCAAGCTCAAATTATCCCACTTTGGACACATTATGTGAAGACCTAGCTCCCTGGAGAAGCCTCTAATGCTGGGAAAGGACTAATCCTTTTGGTTAGTAATGTTAGGAGCTGTCCACCTGAAAGCACCCTCAGATTTGCTGTTAGAATCTGCACTGGGAATAAGTTCAGTAACAGGATAGGTGGAGTAAGTGGCAGGTACTGAGAACTACTTCATTATGCAACTCTCTCTGATTGAGTATTATCTGCTCCCCAACCAATAGTTAAGGAAGTATCTCCAGTGTTTAATGTGGTTGTCTGTGTAAGGTTTGCCCCGTTCGACAGAGAAACTCCCGTGACACGTGTGGTTCACAAAAGAGGTTTACTCATGCGTAATGTAGCAGTCACAAGCAAAGCCAGGACTGGCTTGGTACATTTACATTACTCCTTTATAGTTGTCTCAATCCCCCCCGCGGGCCTCGTTGCTAGGTTACATATTACAAATTAGATTGCAGATTGCCCCCTGTAATCCCCCCCTTCTACTGGAATGGCAGGTTCAGCTCAGTTCTCTTGTTTCTTTGATTGTTGTTGCCTATGGCGTGGTCGTTGCCTTCGTTGGGGCTTCTGTCGCGCGCACAGCCGGGAGCATCCCCTCGCGCGCTGATCTCTTCCTCAGTTCCGTTTGTCTATAGCGCCCGCGGCCCTCTGGCGTTAACACAACGCATCCGCATCCGCTCCAGATTAGTGAAGTGGCGCCAGGTGGCCCATTCATTAGCTTGCGGTTTCGCATTTCCTCTTTCTGCACTAGCGCTCGAGCGGTGAAATTGACTAAAGCGCGGCTGGGCAAGTTCCTAGGCGTGCAGTGCCGGCTGAACCTGACAGTCTGAGGCTTATATGGAAGAAAGCAATTAATCAGGTACAACTTGTTTCACTATATGTGACACTTGTGCACTTGACAAAATTTCCTACACACATTAAGGACAGGAATCTTGACTTGTTTTGAATCTAATCTTTCCGGAATCTGATTTAAGCAAATAAGGCCTAGAAAGATTTTAATTCAGTTGTGAGTAAATACTTGTGAACAGTCTAGCTGTTTGAACAAATGTAATTACAAGAGCTAGGCTGTAATGAAAAGGGAATTTTGCCATATTATATGTAGTGATTAACACTTGCTTTTTTCCTTCAGTCTTCTTACATTTTTACACTGAATGTGCTTTTTAAAATGAAATTCTTAAGAGCTTAAATACTGAGATCAAGTCCTTTCTTGTAGTCATATGGAATAAGCATATGTGGAACAACTGCATCTTCCTACCTATGAATGAAAATTTATTTTTGTTTATAGCTTTCAAGGCTTGGCTTAACTATTTCTAGGGTTAACCTAACCCAAATTAAGCCCTGTCTGTCCTCCTTTTTTGAGCCTAAGGTATCCATAGACTTATATTCAGGAAGCTTGCTATTTCCGCCTGTCATCAGCCTGTCCACCTCCTTGTCTCACATACACCATTCAGATAAACATGTTCTGTTGGTGATTAAAAGGAAGTGACCTCATAGGTTTGTCTTTTCAACTGCAGAACTTTAGCTGTAATGTGACATTCCACCCCAGTTGCTCTGGCTTACACCAAAATCCAGCTCATGGCCTGCAGATCCTCAGCACAAAGAGCAAAGAGTGACTGACCTTGACAACCTCATTTCTCATTCCTTTCTAGTTATAGGTAATATAGTCAAGAAATGTGGTTTTAATTAGGGCACTAATGAAAACTGAAAATCCAGACAGACACTTGACAAACTCTGGTACGCTTTATATTACATTTGTGTTTACTACAAAGTATCCAGCTGAGGGTAACTTTATCTCCCCTTTCCTTGAGCATCCGCTTGACTTAAGCTGGATAATTAATGTGTACTTTGGCTAGAGGTCAGCTTACAGTTGGTGTCATTGTTGTATGGTTTTTACATTTCAAAAAATATTGTAATGAAACAAATACGTTTATTATCTCTTCTGCTTGCATTCCACAGGAATACTTATAACTGTGATGCAAGACACACTGCTTTGTAAAATAATAGGAAGCTATTAAAACCTAACAAACAATTTGAGGGGAATTCCAGACAGGGATGATAACAGAATGTGAGATGCCCCCACTCTACTTGCAGTCAGGTATCTCTATAGCTAGAGGCTTGCAAAAGTGAGAAATACCAATCCTTCCCTGTCAACCGGGGAAAGTTACATTACTAAAACACCATTCCAGCAACATAGTTTGCTTGTTTTTACTAGTCAGTGCTCTTATTGGAGGAAAACCACAGCTCACCTAACCTCAAAGCTCCTGTTCTCCATCCATAGTGATGTGGTGACTGGAGTGGTCAGAAGAGCCCAAATGTAGTAATCTTGGCATCCCAGCATCAGTAATTTTGAAAGGGACAGAGACATAACACACATTGAGCAGAAACACACATGAATGCTACCTATTTATTTTCTGGTATTTCTCTGAAGAGGGTGAAAGGGTATAAATGTGAATGTGGTGAAGTGGGACAATGCCCTCAGTTATGGCCAGCAGCCGTACACTGACTGGCTGACAGTTCTGTGTGCTCTGTTGTTGTAAAAAAATTAATACTGATTGGCTGGTAGTTCTTGCATGTAAATCTACCTCTTACTCATCGTGTCAATTTCCCAAAACATATGAAATGGCCAGGACAGCCCAGAACAGTACTGAGTGGGCTTTAGATTGGAATCAGAAGAGTTTGTGCCTGGAAAGGCTGGTTGTTTGAAAGTTCCCTTAGTTTTGTGCTGTTGTTTGCCTCAGTGAGATCATTTATTTTTGTGGAGGACAATTGTATCATTTTGATTCATGCTAGATTAAATTTATGGTGTTGCTTTAGTTGCTACATTTTCTGACTGCAAATCCCATAACGTATTTAGTTATACAAACAAAATAGCAAACATCTTATATCTGTCCTCCTATCTTTTAAGCATTCCTATGTTTCCCAGAAGAATAAATCTATGTGAGAAGCAATCACTGAATAAGTTTGGACTTCATTTTAAGATTTTTTTCTGTTGTTCTTCACAATTTAGCTTATTATACCATGATTTAAAATGCAAAAGATTTCCCTCCCTGGTTTTACAATATTTTTGAGTTCTTGGCTTTTGCTGTTTATGGAATTCCTGATTCCATCTCAGTCATGAAGCACAATGTAATGGAAGATTATATTGCTATCCTTGCAACACTAACATATAAAATGTATTTGTTTTATCAATTTACTTTACAAAGAACAGTGTTACTCCAAGGTATGCCTCTTATTGAAAAAGACTTTTGATTCCATCTTTGGACGAAAGGTTAACTAAACTATGGGAGTATGCCTTGATATATAAAATTATCTTGTTTTTAAAAAGTAAATCGGATGTGAAATTTAATTTGAAACCCTTCTTGGATTATAATCTCATACATGGAATTGTGTCCACTCCAAAATTTGGTTTCACAGAGCTCATATTTCAACTTGTTATATAATTCATGGTATTAGTGAAATGCATTATTTACTACTTATAGTTTTTCTTAAGGATTTGAACAATGTTAACCAAATTTTGCTCAGTTTAAAGTTCAACAGAGGTATGTAGATTTTGACTAGAAAATGGATATGAAATATTTCTTAATATTGTAAATTTCTAATGATGTATTGGATTATATTAGTGTTTTTGATTGGTTGATTATGTGCCATCAAGTTGGTGTTGACTCTTAGTGACCACATAGATTTTCTCCATGATGATCTGTCCCTAACCTGGTCTTTCAGGTCTTCCAATGGTGCACCCATCGCCACTGTAGCTGAGTCCATCCATCTTGCTGCTGGTCATTTTCTTCTCTTTCCTTCCACATTACCCAGCATTAAAGTCTTCACCAGGGAGCTAGATCTTTGCATAATGTGTCCAAAGTAGGATAATTTGAGGCTGGTCATTTGTGCCTCTTGTGAGAACTCTGGGTTGATTTGTTTGATGATTCATTTGTTTTCTTGGCTGTCCATGGTATTCTCAGGAGTCTTCTCCAACACCAATATTCATGCCCACCTTAGGCATGAAAGCTGGCTGGGTGACTTTGGGCCAGTCACTCTGTCTCAGCCCAACTTACCTCACAGAGTTATTGTGGGGCAAATAGGAGGAAGAAGGAGTATTATGTTTGTTCGCCACCTTGAATTATTTATAAAAATAATAAAGGTGGGATAAAACAATCTAAAAAAAAATTCAAAAGTGTCAATATTCTTCCTATCCTGCTTCTTTAAAGTCCAGCTTTGAAGCTTCCATAGAGTGTCACAAGTAATACCCTTGCTTGCACTATTTTGATTTTTGTAGGTATAGACACATGACAGCATCTGAATATCTTTTCCAAGGCCTTCATGGCTGCTCTACAGAGTGCTAGTATGTGGCATATTTTTTGACAGCTTCTTCCTTTACTGTTAGATGGTTTTTGCCTTTTAGGATGAACCATCAACACTTCGATATCTTCATTATCAATTCTAAATATTAGTTTTAGAATATTTCACATATGTTGTTTATCCACCCATATTTCAATATCTGTGCCTGATTTTCTTTACTGTGTTATTTATTTTGTATTCTTTTAAAATATATAATAAATTATTCTATTTTATAGTATTACTGTTATTATTTTGTATTCTTTTAAAATATATAATAAATCAAAGTGGAAAAAATGGATTAGAAGGTTATTAGTTTCTTAAAATTGGAGTCCCAGTTTCCTTACTTTTAGTTGATAATGTAGGTTATTGTTATCAACTTTCTGAGCAACTCCATGATCAACCAGTTGTTCAAACAGATGTAACCTGGAGGGGTAAGGACTATAACTTACTAAGTCCTTGGTTAAGCTGGCTGTTTAAAGCTATTAGAAGGGGATAACTTGAATGGGATATAGAGATAATGCTTCATGAAAAGGAGATATTTTATTTACCTAAAGGATGTAGTTATGAGACCACTGTTGACGAAGCCTTTTTTAGGGCTAGCCATATTTTTGCAGTCCAGATATGGTAGTTCTACCTTTGTTAGACCACAATGTGTTAGGTTATCAGCCAATCCCGAAGCATACTTTTTAAAAGCAAAATGCAGTAGTTAGCCGCTTGCACACCCTCAGACTTCCTTGAAAACAATTTTTTTTAGATAATTTTCACTTTGGGCTTTGGGATATAAATAACCTTAGTCAACTCGGGGGATAATTTATACTGGAACAGGACTGTGGGAGTGTGTCCCTGTTGTTTCTACTGGATCTTTCATTTCTATCTCATATAATTCACTGTCGTGTTCTTCTGGGGTTGTTTATTAAACTAGGACTTCTTGTGGGTCCAATCTAGAGATGTGAAGGTTCAGAAAAAAATTATGAAACCCTAAATGTTTTCTTCCTGCTTTTCCCCAGAATTTTTTCCTAACTGAACAATTTTGAAAATAGTGAAAAAAAGCTAGTGAAATACATTCTTAAAATAATGAATGCAATAGGACATGTGCTTATATATTCCCCAGTTTTTTTCTATTAAGTTAAACGGAAGACTTTATCTAAAGTACTGAGCACTACAATTCCTGTACAGGAAGGCAACTAGTGCAGTTTAACTCCCAAATGCAAGAGCATTTGTGCCCCCAGGTGCACAAATGCACAAATGCATTTCTGCCCCCAGGTGGCACTGCCATTTTCACCAATTGTGTACGCCACCCAGAGTCACATGCAAATGAGATGGGCGCCTATATAAATTCAATAAACAAACAAAGGAGAATTAAGTGGATTTGTTCTTAACTAGCCTCAAAGTACACAATTCTGTTTTATTATTATATTAATGATTTATTTGGTCTTTAGTTTGATTTTTTTCCCAATCTGTCAATTCAACTAAATGAAAAGATCCTAGATTTCTTAGAATTACAGAATTTTTAGTTTTATTTTTTACAAATGTTTACATTTTACAGCAGAGGTATTCCACAGTTTAAGAATGAGTTCTGTTCCCAAGGTCTGTCCTTAAGTCGAATTTGTATGTAAGCCGGAACAGTATTATTGTATAATGCTGTATAAGTAATATTGTGTAATTCATTCAAACCATTGTGTACTTAAATAGAATCATTGTGTATAACTTGAATTTTGTTACAATAGGCTCTATTCTTAACTATGGGTCATCCTTAAAGTGGGTATTCTTAACCCGAGGACTACCTGTATAAATGAGCTGATACATACTTCCAGCTTGCCCCAGTGCAAGGACGAGCTACATGCCATTTTGGGAGGGCAGGAAAGGACAATAGTGTGCTTAGCCCACCCTTAAACTAGTAAGAAAGTAAATTCCAACCTAGTTTTCTTGCTCCATATCAAAAGTAGTGTTTTTCTCATTCTGCTGGTGTAAGCAAGGCAATCCAGTCCATCTGCTGCACTTAATTACATCTTATACAAGTGCCTCTATTCCAAATTGCTGACATGTGCTCTGGTGGCAACTCCCATCTGTCTTTGATAGCCATTTGTTACTTAGTGGGCTACTGCCATGAAAAACTGGATTTTTTCCCCCCAGTTTGGGTAGTGAAAATGTGCTGTTCTCTGTTGAGTTTTTTTAACAAGTTAAGCAGAGAAATGATGAAATGATGTCTGTTTCCTTATTAATTTTTCTTTTAATAGATGAAATTGATGAGAGTTCTGCAAGTTCCCCCTTCTAGCCCAAGTGACAGAAATAACTACAATTTTTCTTTTTTTCTTTACCAGTCTTCAGAAAAGGGAAAGCAATTGGTGCATATTTTCCTGGTGTAGATGGGAGGGGAAAAGAAGAAACCACCGATTGGGGGCTATGTTTATAGCACTCCAGATAGAACACCTGGCTATCACTATGAACAAAGTAGATGAAGGGGGTGAAATCTGAAAAAGGGTTTCCTAAGCCAGTTTCACTTCTAGCAAGTTTATGCATGGGAGACCGGCAGCTAAAATGTGCAGTGCAGAAAAATAATAAATTATAATTTTATACATAATAAATATACTAAGCATAATTGTACAACTTACATGTATTGCATTATATGTTCTTAAAAATAGGCAAAATGAGCTTCAATGAGTAAAGAGTGTTTTTATCCCCCATGGCTTCAAAATTCCTGGAAATATTTTTATCTTTAATCTAATCCATTTTGGCTAGTCACTTCCAGAAAGTGATGCTAGAGGAACACAATTCTGGCCTTTGACTTATGGACATCTTAGGACTCTATTGTAGCCTCTTTGTGTTTTAACATTCACATGAAACCATTGTGGGAAAAAGTTTAAGAGTTTATATTACAGGCTTGTTACATGGATGATTCCTACTTCTAGCTTTCTTCTTCAATACTTGCCAAGATTCTATCTCTGTACAGCCTTTTTTCAGTTTTGTTCACTGGGAGGTGCTTTTTAAAGGAAGCAGGCAATGTTAAGACACTGGAGAAATGAGATCAAGTAAAGCATAAATCAGTGATTGTACCCAGGTATAGTACAAAGTCCAGCTTCCTTCATAGTTTCTTCCTTCATGGAAACTCTAAGAATGTTAATTCCTACTCTTATACAATATTTGGTTATAATTTACCTGTGGAATTTTTAGTGCAAGTTATGGTGATAGCCAGTAACTTGGATGGATTTAAGATGTATTTTTTCCTGTAGAATCTTCCTGTGTTTTGTAATAATGTGAATCCCTCTCCCATCTACTTATGGAGATTTTTGGCAGAGAGTTCTCCATTTGTAGCAGACCAGTGCCATCTTGTGATCTTGTTTTTATGTATTTATTTTTTAACTGTTGGATGCTGCCAGAGTCACCTTGTGTGAGATGGGCGGCTATATAAATATGATAAATAAATAAATAAATCTATCCAGAGCATTGTATTTTCTGTTTGATTTTTTTCTTTTTAACTAGCTGTGCTGGCAGCTGAGATGTACTGTAATCTGTAATTTATTTTCTTCAGCACTGAGTGTATGCATTTTAATATTTAAGGTTATTTTTTAAAAAAGTTTATTTTAAAAAAAGTTAGATTTTATTTATCTCCTGTGAGATTGTTTTATCCCCCAAATGGGTGGGGGAGGAAGGGCTGGATCCTGTAGTCCTATGCCTCTAATCTACATAGTCAGGAAATAGCTGTTGAAATTATTTTCTTCTTTTCCTTTTGATCTTTTAATTGCTAGAAATTTAACACAGGATATGAGAGCCCTATCTCTCACACACTGCTTTTAAGATATGGATGCCAGATGAGCACTGTCTGGAAGATAGGTTGGAGCAGTAGGAACAACCAACCTATTATCCCCAAACAGGAGGAGGGACTGGGATGTGAAGACTTAGAGGGCATCTGGGAGAGAAGGTTTGGGACCTACCAGCCTTCCACCTTTCAGGCTTCAGTCAGTGTGATATAAAGTGATTAATCTACTATAGATAATATATCTGTAAAAGATATAAAAATATCCTTGACCTTGGAATTTACAAAATTAATTTAATGCAGTTATGTTTATGGATAACTCTTTATAAGGAAGTATTTTACATCAAATTTCACATACAAAGTAATAGCCATTTAATTTTACAACCCTATTACTCTTTTTAGTTTCCATACCTTCTAGCTAGCTAATTTGGAGATATAGCACCCAGGGAAAATGGCATTTGATTGAAATAAGTTGATTTAGACTCATTTTGGTTTTACAAGAAGGGTTTTGATTTACTTCAGTTGGGGGCAAAGATGGCTAAGCCTTTTCATTTTGGCTACATTTTTCATCAGACCTTTAAGAAACTGATTCTCACCTATTTGGAAGTTACTGGCAATATTGATATCTCCAAATATCACATGGCTATCACATAGTCCAATAATAAGAATTGAGAAGAAAGATTTATGAAAATAAATATCTGATTCCCATTATATTTTATGACATAATGCCATGCGTGCATCTGGAAGATAAGAATGGTGCCCTCTCTCCTAGGCTTCCAGAAAGCTTTGAAAACCTGGCTTTGGTCCCAGGCCTGGGGTTGATGTTATTTGTTTAATGGCTCCTGTTTTGTTTTGTGGATTTTGTTATTAGGGCATTTTTGTCCGGGTTGCCTGTTGCTTAAATATTTTTAGCTGTTTTTATGTCTTTTTTAGTTTTGTGCACTGCCCAGAGTCCACTGGAGGTGGGTGGCCAATAAATTTAAATAAATAAATGAATAAATAAATAAAGAACAAAGGACGCATTGTATCAAGCAAAGTTTGTGGGCAGATATATCAGAATCTATTTGAAGGTCCCTGAACTCTGTGGCTGGGATAAAAACCTGGAAATAGACCAGAAGCTAAGCTGGATGTCTGAGCTAATGTATAAAAGGCACACAATATTGCTCAACTGACTGGGGATGGCAGAATTCTCAGTATTCATACCCCACTTCAGCATTTTAGCTGCTGCTTAGAGCCTGCCTATCATAGGACTGATACTACTTAATGAGGTCATGGGCTCCTCTGCTGGACATGTTTAAGCAGAGGTCAACAGCCATCTGCTGGGAATGCTTTAATTTAGTCCCTGCATTAAACTGGGAGTTGGAGTTGCTAGCATTAATGGTACCTTCTACCTTGGCTCTAATGATTCTTTTGCACTCTTCAGCCTCTTTTGCACTTGAATAAAGTTTTCTGGAACATAAGCACACATAGCTCTAAGTAGTAGTGGTTTGAATCTCAAACTTAGAACACTACCATGTGACACTCTCTCGTAAGTGTTTTGAAGCAGGTTATGCCACTGTAGTCTTTCCTGCCAAACTTGGAAAACAGAATAACCATGAATGCTCCCTCTGCCTAACCAAGAATATAAAAATTGTTATTCAGTCAATGTCCTGCCCCTGAATCTATGGCAGTTCCTGAAGTAAGAAAGATACCTTTGCCTTCATTCCATATGGAAATAAGAAAAAAATGAATTACTAGCCCCACTTCATGCTTTCTGTACAGTACATGGATTGGGTAGTTTTTGCATTTTTTTAAAACTCTGAGCTGGTGTTATGACAGCAAAATGTCTGAGTGTCAAGACTTCATTCTCCTTGCCAGGTGCTTTTCTCAGTTGTGGCAGCAATAGTTGTATGCTCCAGTGTAGAGCCTCCATGTGTGAGGGTATGAAAGACAGAAAGAATGTTGACTTGCTTGAACCTAGCAGCTGGGAGGTAGAGAGAGGCATGAATGGTATGCAATGCTTATAAAAGCAGGGAGGGAAGATGAAATTGGAATTGTGAAATTGATGAGAAGGATTAAGATTGTTCCAGTGATAAAATTGCCCACAATACTGTACCTCTAATAAGCCCAGGCTGGTAGAAGGCAGGTGAGGCAAAAATTTCTAAGAATGGTAAAAAAGCTTCAGCAATGCAAATAGCAGGATAGAAAATTAGAGCTACATTGCAGCCAGGCAAGAAAACAAACAAACAAACACACAAACAAAAACAGTTCAGCCACCCACAAAAGACAACAGTGTATCACCACAGGGGAGCAGTGTTGATGTGAGAATAGCACCAAAGATCCATATGGAAGTGCCTATAGTGTTAATTCAAGACCTTGATAATATAAAGAACCAAAGTACATCCTGAAGGCATTCGACTCCCTGCCACATGACTGGATAATCAAGTGCCTAGAAATAACAAGAGTCAAAGAAACATCAGAAGCTTTGTGCAAAGATCAGTGGCACAATGGAAGACACAGTTGCTAGTCAATGGTGATAGACTGGGAGAGGTTAACATCAAGAGAGGAATCTTTCAAAGAGACTCACTGTCACCACTACTGTTTGTCATTGCATTGATTCCTCTGTCAACAATACTGAATAAATCAGGCCACGGCTATCAAACATCAAAAATATGTGCCAGGTTATCTCACCTCCTTTACATGGACAGTCTGAAGCTGTATGGAAAAACATCACCATCTGAAATGGAAATACTGCTCAACACTGTCCAAATATACAGTCAAGATATTGCAATGGAGTTTGGACTGGACAAATATGCTACCTTGACCATCAACAGGGGAAAAATAGTGAAAATTGAAGGAATCAATATGCCCAATGGAAATAACATCAAGAGTCTAGATGAAGAAGATCACTACAAATACCTGGGCATCCTTCAGGCTGACAACATCAAGCACATTGAAATCAAAAAGGTTAGACTGCTGACTCCCCCTGGTTTGCTTCTACAGTCTGAGCTACTTCTGGCAAGGCTTTGATTTCTTTGCTCTGGGTAGACCTTTGCAATTCTTCCAATTCTACTTCTATGAATATTTCATATTATAAATCAGTGTCGATCTGCTAGCCTCTGTTCCATTATTTCTGATTCTGGATGTCGTTCTTTCCAGAACTGATGTATTCTTTTCAGGTACCCTCTTCTCATTGGACTTGATTTGTAATAGCAGATCATTATTTCTCTGTTTTCAGTCTTCATATATTTGCGACAGGTAAACAACTTTTCTTGCAGTAGTCCTGCAGCTACTTGCCCTGGTTGCTCAGCTAACAGTCCTGAGTCCTGTAGCCCACTTGTAACATGTCCAGGAACTAGAACACCTAGTGCAGTCCTTGTTGACCTGGGTGATGACCGATCCAGTATAGGTTTCTGTAAATTACATCTCTCCATATTGTTTATGGGAGAGACACTCTTCGTCTGGCTCCTCTGATGAGACCTGTCCAGTATGGTTGAACCTCTGGCATAGCTCTCATCCTCCTCAGAGCATGCAGGCCCCACAACCATGTCAAGATAGTATCTTACTGGGGAGATTGTCACACAAATGACCAATGTGTCACACTACTTTTGTGTGATGTTTTAATATCTGAGCTTCATCCAACCTGCCTTTTGTCAGAGATGGCTTTCCACTTCCCTTAGCTCAAAGGGAAATAATGTTGTGGCTGTCTTCAAACTTTTGCAAGTCCAGGTTCATAGAAACAGGCTGGCTGCTACAGTGTAGATATGTCACCCTTAAACTTGAGCCAAATGAGAATAATTTGTTTGCGAATGTTAGTAGTCTTAATGCAAAGAGAAGACTCTAATGGGGCCTCTTGCACTGCAGGTTTTATATTTTAATGAGGCAGATATTTAATCAATTTTAAAGTACCTCAGTATCCACATTTTGCATGTGTTTCAAATAACTATGAAATTTATACGCAGATGGAGTAGTTGAACCATGGCCATACTTCAGAAGGGCATGTGGTCCTTAGCAGAGTATAACACAAAGAGGGTTGGGGACCCATCAAAGGGGCTTGACAGGAAGAATTTTATGCAGCTGGGTGACACTCCCAACAAGCTTGATATGCTTTAATTATGATTTAAAACCCAGCCTAGAAATAGTTGCTATATGTTTGCTGCTGCACATATATGTCCTTCATTCCCCCATTCAAAATGAAGGCAAAGGGCCAAATCTGACATGGCAAGGATTACAATATTATTTTCTCCACTTGTCTGCTCCATTCTCCAGTGATTTAAGGCAGAGCAATCTTTATTTTTGGAAAGAGACAGAGCCTAGAGAAAACAGCACTACTGGGGACAGAGCTGGCTAGATCTGCCAAGTATTAGAGTTCAGCAACATCTGAAAGGCCACAGGTTCCTCGTCCTTGCCCTAAGGCCTCACTGCACGGTCATGGCAGAGACAGTATTTGAACCTGCTTATTTATCCATTACGCAGTGTTCAGTCACAGATAAGTGAGCCGAGTTCAGTAATGGATAAGTTCACCATTCTGTAGATGGTGTGTACACACAAGGCTCCCACTCTCTAAACCTCCGAGGTTTCCATCTATGCCATATCAGTTTTTCTATGGCTGGCATTTCATCTTTGCTGTTTTTGCAGTCTTTCATTTTTCAGCTTGCTGGTTTGTCTGTACAGAAATCTTCTGTGAATGCAACTACCAGCTTCTCAGTTTGTAACTCCAGCCAGCTTTACCTGCTTTTACAGATTTGGGAGAGAGGCAATATTTAATATTCCAGTAATAAAGGAACCTATTCAGACGTATCTGCTTTAGCCTAACAGGACTTCAAATTTGTTCCAAAAGAGATAAAGGGATCTTAGCAGTAGCAGCACAGGGGTGAAAGTTGCTACTTTTATATACACTGTCACTTTGGAGGTCCAGAAAATTTTCAACTTTTTCTTTCATAAAATAAAATTGAATTTATGTAATTGGATTGATGCATAATCAATCAACTTTCATGGAAAGTGTGACAAATGGAAGAGAGGAGTCATGAAAGGAATAAAAAGATCCAGCTCTTATGGAAAAATGTGAATAAAAAAGATAGCAAATTGTTATCCATGAACCTGGCATGTTGCTAATGTAGGAAATAGAATATTTGCTTAGAAAAGCCCTTGGTTTTATCCGTGCAGGTGTGTCTGATTTCTTTAAAGGTGCAATATTGCAAAATCAGTGTTTATTTTAAAAAAGGCAAAATCTCTGCTAATGAAAGCAGATAGGACAATAACATTGAAAAGGGATGGCACAAAAGTGGTTGACCAACCAACCTGCAATATTTTTTAGTAAAAATACAACCACCATTATCCCCACCTAGTTGTTAAACAATAGAGAAAGGGCAATTCCACACTGCAGCCTAACCTGCTACCTCCCATGTTGCTGCCAGTTGCTGGCAATTTAAGAAATTCCAGCCTGGACTACCATGAGTTGGCAGTGAGACCAGACTGATAGGCAATCTGGACTACAGCCATTGCAAGACCTGATTAGTCATTCCCCTGCTTCTTGTCCTTCCCATCCTTTCAGGGAAGGCAAGCCTTACTTGGCTGGCTCCTTTATGGACAGGCCTAGCTGTACCCGCCTTTTCCTTTTAGAGATTGTTCTCTCCTCTCTTGTCCCCATCCCTTGCCTTTGCTTTCCCAGATGTTTGCACACATGGATGCTTTCACACCCTCTTCCCACAGATCTCCTTTGACACCTTTCTTTTTTCCCTTTTTTCCCCTTATGGTACCATTGTACCTCCAATGCTACAGTAATCAAAGCAATAGGGAACAGGTTGGGGGTTTTTTCCACCTATATTTCTCTGTAGGAACTTTGCAGCAAGGAAGAACTGATACTTCAGTTTCCCAGAAACCAAGTAATAAAATTCCTGTGTTGCAACTTAAAGATGCTTAAAAAATAAAGGAAAAGAAAGGAAAGGAAAGCTTTGTGATGCTGTGGAAAGGGGTTGGGAAAGCATGGGGAGCATCGTTCACCCAACCTGGGCTGAAACACAAAGGGTGCCCGCTGGAAGATCTGAGGCTTGAATGGAACATGAGCTTCTAGAGTTGAGGATAGTTGCTAAGGCCATTGCTGGATCAATCACTATATATATATTTTAAAAAACAACTGCCAACCAGCAGAGCAGCCTGCTGGCTCAGAATGAAATGGCTGCCCAAGATAACAGTCAGCCACTGGAGGGATGGAACTTACTGGGCAGTGAATCCAATTGTAGCTAGGGCTGCTATTAGAACGGAACTACGTTCCGGAGACTATCCATTCTGAATGGCTTAAAATGGCCTGGGTTGGAAAATAGCAGTTTTGAATTGTACCTGGAAAACGCAGGAGTGGGGTGCATTTGCAATGGGCTGGGAGTGGGAGGATTCAGGTAGTGGTGAGCAGGCCATATTGATGTTTGGGCCAGGCAGAAAGTACACATTTGCCCTAAGTGACACTTTACTTTTGCCTGAACAAATGTAGCATGGTTTCAATAATTATTTAAAATATTTTTATTTGGCTCTTTAACCAAAAAGGACAAGACACACAAAGAAAAAAGTAATGAGGAGGGAGGAGGAAAAAAAATGATTCAGATACCAGTTTTTAAATTTTTGTCACAATATACTGGGATGGAAACAGTTCAGTTAGTGTAATAGCATGGTTAGCATTATGAGAGATGAGTCTAAGATGAGACAAAAGAAACAGATGTTTCAGATAAGTCACTGCAGTGGAATAACCTTGCTTTTTTCCCCTCTAACTTTCCTGCCTTCTGATGCAATAGTTGGTGCTGGGTGGTATCAAGTCAGAAAGAGCCAAAATCAGCTGGTCTTTCATGTGGAAAGCCCTATTTCACAACTCTCCCTCTGCTGCAGTCTGATAGAATGATGGCTATTGTAGCTGTGCTTGCACTGATTCCTTATGTAGATATTTCCTTCTGCGTCTACACACACTAATGGAAATCCCTCATGTCCAAAGTTGCTCGCATATGCTAAAAAAGAAAAGCCCTGGGTGTATGTATGTGTGTGCATGCATGCTTGTATGTTTCTGTGCATGCTGTTTATCAACCTATTTGGTTAAAATCTCTGGATATCAGAAGAGATACTTAAATATCCTGACTTTTCTTGATATCACCATCAGCTTGATGAGATTTAGAAACCTATGCAAATACTGCATCTTTTAACAGATGGGCTTTTATGCCTGATGCATCATCTTGTGCATAGCCAGTTTATACAACCCAGATCAAGACTGCTCTTAGGAGAAACTAATAAAAACTAGGAGATTGAAAAATTATAGTATTTGCTCCTTATCTCCTTTTGACATGTGTGAAATAATGTTTATTGTTACTTCTAGCCTGAGTCTAAGATAGTCCAAGATCTTATGGACAAACGTTTTGAGATTAATAAGAAAGAAAGCCAAACCAAATAATTTATAAAGCATCAACTGTTTGAACAGTGGAAGTGTTTCTCTTGTAAGAAAGTCTTAATGGAGATCTGTCACAAATAAAAAAAGTACATTCCTAAAGTTCACTGAAGCTAGGAAAAAAAAGCCATTTCTCTATCTATTGACCATACATGAGGAAGACTGGCTGTGTTTTGGAGAATTTAAGATTCTCTGTGCTTTATCTTTTGTATCAGTAAATGAAAATAAAACTGCTATAATGTTGTGCTCAGAACATAGCTTTAAGTACAGAGATAAGAACCCAAGTAAATAGAGGCTCTCCCCCATTCTTAAAGAAAACTGGTCAGCTGCCCACAGAACCTGCTGATAAAGGCCCATCTGTTAAAACAAAGTCCTGCAAAGAGGGTAATAAATTTCAGAAACAGACCAAGAGAGGTTATTTTTGCTTAACAGGCTTTGGTGAGAAATTTCCCCCTCCTCCTGCTTTTGGAAACCAGCAAAACTATTTTGAAAGTGAAATATAGATTATGAATATCAGCTTTAGAGTTAGCTTTACACTTTTTTATGGGACCAGTGAGAAATCTCACTGCACATTTTATTTCCCTGGCAAACAGCATAGCATGATAAACTGTTATGAGAAGAAAGTCAGAAGGAAAAACTAGGCTTCAGAGAATGACCTATGTACAAAAACAGCAGATGTCGGCAAAGCGCAGAGCCGACCCATTGCCAAGCCTTTGGAAAACACAATTAATTTCCTTTTGACTTTGATAATAATGATGTAATGGAATGAGAAGGAATTGTCTGCCATATGTATGGAGTTATTAAAAGAAGGAATGTTTTGCCATGCAACAGGGTGGACATTTTGGGGATATTTATTGATGTGTCTGGCAAAGAGCATTAGAGAGCTGCAAGGTGATAGAAGATTTTAATTTTTTTTTTTTGATCCATTGCTGGACCAAAAGGAGAAAATTCTAAATTAGTTTTTCACATGTGACACCAAAAGACAGCTCTGAGTCTCTTGCATGCTATTCGAGCTAAGTGTGTGGAAGCTGTTAACCTGAAAGAGATCTGTTTTTTGGGGTGAATGTATTTTCTATCCAATTAAGTATATCTTGGTTAGCATCAGAGACAGGGAGATTTCAGCCTGTGGGTTGCTTGCAAACCCCAGCCCCATTTTTGCAGGTCTCACTTCAGAGCATCCCTAAGTCACATCACTAAAGTATAGTGGCAAAAAATTTGCCCACTAACCAAAATAAGAGTGAAATAGATACAATAATTAATGCTTTTGTCCTTAAAAACCTCCATTTTTTTTCCCAAAACAAAAAGAAGGTCCTATTTTCTCTGATGACATCATTTTACTATTGGCCACATCCTCTGCAGCAAGTTTGCCCACCCATTAACTAAAAAAAGGGGAAACTCCTTGGAACCAAAGCCAAGGCTGGTGGCAACAAGGTGCAGATGAGGTAGGACAAACAAAATGTAAAGTAATTCTATGGCACACAAGTATAATGCAGGAGGCACTAAGAGGCTCTTCTTGTTGCTCATATCAAGGAGATACTGGATCTTGAAGTTCTACAGGACAGAAAGATTACCAAATTGTGTCTCTGGTTTGGGGACTATGCCATCTTTGGTGCTGGATGGGGTTGCATTGCCCCAAACAGACCCGGCACACAATCTGGGGATCCTCCTAGGCTTGCGGCTCCTGCTCAAAGAGCAGGTGGCAGACATGGCTAGGAAGACCTTTGCATAGCTTTCTGTTGTGTGCCAGTTGTGCCCGTTCCTGGACCAGGAGGCTCTACTCACAGTCACTTATGCCTTGGACTCTTCCTATATAGACTATTGCAATATGCGCTACATGGGGCTGCCCTTGAAGAGTATTCAGAAGCTTCAGCTGATGCAAAATGCAGTTATGTGTGTCTCTAGTACAGCACATGTGACATCTCTGCTCTGCAAGCTGCATTGGTTATCAGTCTGCTTCCGGGTCCAATTCAAGGTGCTGGTTTTGACCTTTAAAGCCCTTCATGGCAGGGGCCAGGTTATCTGAGGGACTGCCTCCACCCAATTACCTCTGCCCATCCCATCTGCCCAGCAGAAGAGGTATGCTGCAGGTCCCTTCCACTAAGGAGTTACATCTGGCGGGACCCAGGAGATGGGCCTTTTCTGTTGTGGCACCTGTCCTGTGGAACATCACCCCCTACAAGATGAGACTGTCCCCATCCATGATATCCTTCAGGAAGTCCCTTAAAACATGGCTGTGCCAACAGGTTTGGGGGCCTCAAGGTGGTGGTGAATTAGTGAGATGGCTTTATTGCCCATAACAATATCTCACTCTGCTATTCCATTCTTGATAACTTTGCTTGTGTTTTAATTGCTGATTTTTTAAATTGTTAGTTTTTTATTATTGGTTTTTATTGCACACTTCCCAGAGCCACAAACCCATGATATGGGTGGCTATATAAATATGATTGATAAACAACAAACAAACAGCATTAATATTCTCTTTTCTTCAGAGGATTGGTGTAAATTCTTCTTCAAGATATACTTTTATGTCGATGTCATTATAATAGAATTGGGAAAAACGCATCCTAAGCGTGCACCAGTATAATATAAACTGGTGGAATGCAGGCAACATTATGTTAGCTTTCAAGACATTCTCCAGATTAGAATTCTTAGTTTGCATAGAATAGCATGAGCATGCTTGGGGCAAACTGGCCTTTGGTTATGCTTCTGGCATGCTGGTGAAAATGTGCTAAAACTGACTAGTACTGTCCTCACCATTAGCAGAGAATATTGGATGTGGCAACAGTACATTAAGATTGGGAACATATTCTACATCTTCTCTATATTACTAAAAAGTATTATTGAAAGCTTTGATGTGCAACAGAGGTCAATGTCTATTTGGTGACAATCTTGGCATATGGAAGATTGCAACTTGAAACATGAGGAATAATGGTAAAAAGCATGAATTAATGAATTAGAAGAAAATAAAAAATAGACGTGTCTATAAAATTCAGAGAAAGGGGAAGAATATAATAGGTCTGAATGAAGATAGTCTGATCTTGGGAAGTAGAGTTGAAGAATATATGAGGGAAATATAAGTTTAGCTTGTGGACTAACTTGTATATCTGAAATATGAATTGGTGTTATCTACCTTGTTGTGGGTATGTATGAAAATAGGTATCCATGGTTGGTGATAGTTTCAAGATATGTTCCAGTGTATGGTGATAATTGAAGAATCAGAACTGAGTTTTGTGGAAAATTGTGCATCATGAAAGAATGAGATCCAGGAGGAAAATGAATGAATGGATGGTTGGGAATGAGATGAGAAAGTTTGTATCATTTGGAGACCCAAGAATGAATGAGAATGGTGACTGGTGAGTATCTGCTTAGAGAAAAATCTGTTTCAAATATGTGGTTTAAACATCTCATTTCTACATATTGAAGAAATGAGTATCAATAATGAATAAAGCACTATATAAAACAGATTAAATAATCATTCCATAAAACTATCAAAATAAATGTAAAGATAAATAAACTATAATTAGTACTTTTCCCATAAGGCAGTAGTGCAGTCAAGCCAGTCCAAAGGCATTCTGAAAAAATATAGCTTTTTTTAAGGACAGCAATATACGAGCAGTTTGGACATCTGGGGAGAGATTATTCCAAAGGGATGGAGCTGCAACCAAGAAAGTCTGCATTCCTTCACCATGTATCTCTTGAAGGGTGGAACCTGGGGTATTGCCTTCTGGGCTGTGCATGAAGGGAGGTCAGATTCAATTCAATAAAGGTGGTCCTACAGTTACCTTGGTGTCAAGCTATGAAAGTGAAAGCACATTAAATTATACTTGGAAACCTATTCATAGTCACTGCAGTGATATTATATGGTTATGGTGGCTCCTATCTACCAGAAAACAGGCTTTCATTTTAGATTAGTCTTCAAAGTAAATTCCATGTAAAATACATTGCAGTAATCCTGCCTCAAGATGATGAGGGAAAGAGTTACTGTTGCCAAAGCTTCCTGCTCAAATAGGACAGCAACTGGCATACTAGCTGCAGCTGGGTGAAGGCTCTCCCAACCATGGACTCCACCTGCTGGTCCAAAGTATCCAGGGAAACTACCAAGTCATGAACCTGCTCCTTCAGTGAGAGTGCACTCCTGTCTAAAATTAAAGTAGTACCTAAGAGCAAGTCAGATTTTGGACAACAGCAGGACTATCTTGCTAGAGTTCAGTTTCCTATCCAGGCTTTCTTTCTCTAGCCTCCAGACATGGGGTCAAGACTACTACTGTGTCTCTAACATGGCTGGTGTGCAGATGTACAGGAGGGTATAATCAGCATACTGATGATAGCTCACTCCAAATGATGGATAACCTCCCCCAGCTGTTTCACATATAAATTGAAAAGCAAGGGAGTGTCAGTGCTTCAAGGTAGTCCAGACAAGAAGCACAAACTAGGAGTACTAATACTAGAATAACAGAATCTTGCAAGTCTGAAAGCATTTCTCCCTTCTTTACTTTTACTTTCCAGAAAACTAGGAAGGGTCCCTTCTGAGACACTTTCCACGCCCCTTTTCTTTCGGTGGGCTGAGATGCCTTTTGCATGACAGTTGTCTAGGCTGTGATACTTCCTCCTGTCTCCCAAGGTCATTCCCACAGACCATTATAGGGGGAGAATGCTGAGACTTACAGTGGAGTAGCAGTGGTTCAATCACCCATCCCTCTATGCCATTGAGTGGAACCACTGTAGACCAGTTTGCAGATAGTCCAGAAGGATATCATGTTTGATAATATGCCACTGAGATGTCTAATATGATCAGAAAGGTTGGACTGCCCTGATCCAGGTCCCTTCTTTTGTAACAGCCAGGCTAGCACCTTCTGTTTTACCTATCTCTGTCCATCACATATCTACTCCCCATCTGCTCCTCCAGTTACCACCTAGATCTTTTGGTTAGTTTTGACTCCTGGTAACTACCTGGACAAATCCATACATCCATGTTTTCTTGGCAATATTTTTGGAAGTGATTTGCCATTGCCTTTTTCCTAGGTCTGAGAGAGAGTGACTGGCCCAAAATCACCTTTGTGCCTAAGGCAGGATCTCAGCTATCCCTACACTTCCAAAATAACAACAAAGAAACCCTCAGTTCACCACCCCACCAGTCAGAGTCTGGATGGACCAGGCTTCTGGCCAACGCTCACTATTTCTAAACAATATCCAGAAACGACCAGAATCAGCCCATTTCAGATATAGCACTTTACCTCCCATTAGGTCCCATGGCAGAAGAAGAATATTCTCCATACTTTCAGTTCAAAAGAGACATCTCTAACCATTTCCTGCCTCCAACCCGGAGATTATTAATCCCAAAATTATCACTTTCCCCAAGTAAATTCTTGTACATGACCATGCTTGGTAGAGAACAATAATAGAATGGCCCTACTTCTTTCACCATCAAATAGGGTCTCTTTGGAGGGTCCAGTTCAATTACTTTGCTTACTAAAGGCAGAGTAGAAGTTCCAGTGAGGCCTCCTTCTACCTTATTACAGTAGCCTCTTCCTCATTGATACTTGGCTTAACTCTCTGATCTCCATTAGTTCTTGCCCACTTTGTATATGCTCTCTATAGTTCATGCAAAAACTACAGAGGGTTTAGTTCCCGGTTCTGTCCGGGAAGGCAGAATTCTGATTGAAAATCTAGCCTCAGCCATGGAAATTCACTTGGTGATTTTTGGCCAGTTATTCTCTCTCAGCCAAACCTACCTCACAAGGCTGACAGGGAGGGGGTTGGGGGGAGGAATTGAAGGAGAGAGTATCTATGTATGACTTGAGCTCCTGAAGGAAAGGCAGGATATAAATCTAACAAAACAATAATGTTTACTAAATGATTGCAGGGAATTTAAGACATCGAATGCTGCTAGAAAGATAGCGGGGAGTATGTGGTCTGTTCTGAGGAATAAATGTTTATTAAAAGAACCTAAAATGGCTGTAAGCTAGATTCACACTTCTGCCCATTTTAATATATGGAAGTGAGAGGTGGATATATTATGAGAAATATGAAAGTAAACTGAAGTGGGAATGGAGTTCTTAGAAGCATGTGCAATAAAAGAGCAATGGTGAAAAGAAAATAAAACTGCTAAAGGAACTGCTTTGTATCAGCTGCTAAACTGATACAAAAGTGAGTGATGAGTATGAAATAAATATGTTGAGATAGTTGAGCATATAGAGAGAGTGAATGAGGATCAAACTGCAGAACAAATATATGACGTAAGTGTGACTGGGCTGAAAGGAATGGAGAGGCCAAAAATTGTACTTGGGTGGAGTTGATGAGTTCCTCAAAAAGAGAAATTTAAATAACTGAAAGCAGCGTATGAAGCAATATATGGGCCAGGCAGAGGCAAGGATGGTTTGCCCTAATAGAAAGGTATGGAGCGGTAGTACAAATGGTACTGCTACAGTGAGTAAAAACTAACTTTAATGGATTATTTGTGGAGAGGGGTAGTCTATTATTTTCACATGTCTATTAAGTACAAAACTATGTCATTGAAGTGATTTGCATCATTTGTGTAATGCTGTCAATACACAAATGATATAAATAGCAAAATTAGGGTCAGCAAGTGACTGCAGAAATTTAGTCCATTGCACATGATGAATATTGTATCAAGGTCCATTCTAACAGTAATATCTTAATTTAATGGATTAAAATTATTTCATTCATTCATTCATTCTTTTTTTTTTAGGAATCCTAAGGCAGGAAATGCCATTACTGAACTACCTTGGGATTAAAGACTTACTGTATAATTTTAAGCAAATGTACTGAGAAGTATGCCCCATTGAATTCATATGGCTTACTCTGTACTAACTAAAAAAAGGACAACTCACCCAAGAATTCACTAGCTAAGTGTGAGCATTCAAGATTTAGAGTATATTGAAACCACATTAAAACATTTCCAGCTGTGCAGTGCTACTATTAGATATCCATAGCATTGTAGGTGCAAGGTTATAAAGAAAATCTGTATACATAGAATGAGGTAAGAGAATTGGTGTAGAGATAGGAAGATTTTGATTTAACCTTTTTATTTTCACTCAAAAGCATTACAGAACCAGTTAACAAACAATTTCACTTGCTAACTACATTTTTGTGGTTTGGCTGTAAAGTTGGAAACAAGAGTTTAAATATTACTCAGCAAAGTGAGATTTTTATAGTGTCTTCTAGCATTAACCAGCCATCACTGAGACAATATAAAAGCTTGTCCTCTTCCTTGCTATATTAGCACAATGATGGATGGCTGATGCTAGAAGATGCTGTAAATCACTACTGAGGAAATGGCCACAGTGTTTAAATTGTACTGTCCAGGTGTTCCTATAAAGCTGTATAGAAAAGATGCTGCCTATTTGATCAGGAATGTGGGTTTAAATTGTTACTATGTCACCCTGGAGAAGTCCTGGTAGAACTACTAATAGTGATGCTGTTTATTAAGGAATTACAAAGACACTTTTGCTATAATGTGAAGCTTAGAATTTAGAATTATTAAAACTGGACACTTATATACACAAAAAGTTTTCATGGTCAAGCTTAAACATCTACATCCATAAATTCAACATGACACACTCACTCTTAGGGACTCTTGACTGGAGTATGCTCATTTGAAAATTTTATTGGCAGAAAGATGATTATGTTATGTTTACTATTATTTCCTTGGGTCTACTTCTTGCATTTTGCCAGAATACATCCCCAAACATTCAAGCACTCCAAATAGCTGCACTAAATAGTTTGGACATTTTTTAACATCCTCTTTGCTTTCCTCTTCACAGCTGCACTCATTTTATAGATTTTATAAGTTAACTGAGTCAATCTAGTGGATTAGAAACTAGAAGATAGTGAATTCTAGTCTTCCTTTAAGCATGAAAGCGAGCTGGGTGAGTTTGGGCCAGTCATTCTCTCTCAGCCCACCCCACCTCACAGGGTTGTTGTTGTGGGGAAAATAGGAGGTGAAAGCATTATGTATGCTGCCTTGAGTTGTACAAAATAAAGATGTGTCATTATTCATTTTATTTATTTAAATCTGTTATAGCTGCCCACTCCGACAGACTCTGGGTGACATACAAAGCGAAGTAAAAACAATTAAAACAAAAATAAAATATGCAAATATAGCTTTTTTTTCTAGAAGAGGGAAATCCCTTTAACTCCTGCCAATAATTCAAGATTGTAACCCAGGCTGTGCAAGAAATGCTAGAAAGTCATTCTTGAAACATGCACTTCTGCATACAGCCTTGAGATATTGCAAAAAACTATCTAATGTATCACTTGGGTTGTGAAATAGTAAAATGATTTGGTGGGTCTTGGCTATATTTGTAGTGGAGAAGTTAGTGTTGGAAAGCAGAGGTATCCAGCCTGTGGTCCCAGAAACATAGATACCCTTTGAAAGTCTGGTAGGTTGTTGCCAAATTGTATTTTTAATGTGATAGAAAAAAAATTAACTACAAGGGAATTAACTGCTTTAATTAATTAATTTTAATTACATTCGAATGTCAGCTAAATCAAATTAAGTTTTTCTTCTGGCTCTGGTAGCTTCTTTACCCTGCTACTGCCCATTTTTTTGCCATTTGTCCCCAGCTTGCCACACCAAGGCCATGTGGACCTTGGCCTCAAAAAAGTGGTATGACCTGGTTACAAAGGGTAGACCAGAACATACACAGACATATATTATTTCCAAGTGGTGAAATAAAATGATGCAATCAGTCAGGGCAGATCACCATACAGGTAGTCCTCAATTTACGACCATTTGTTTAATGACTGTTCAAAGTTATGATGGCACTGAAAAAAGTGACTTACAATTGGTTCTCGCACTTACAACTGTTGCAGCGTCCCTGCGGTCACGTGATCAAAATTCAGGCACCTGGCAACCAGCATGTATTTACGATGGTTGTAGTGTCCTGGGGTTACATGATTGCCACTTGGGACCTTCCCAGGGGGCTTCTGACAAGCAAAGTCAATGGGGGAAGCTGGATTCGCTTGACAACCCCATGATTCTCTTAATAACTGCGTGATTCACTTAACGACCATGGTGATTTGCTTAATGACTGCAGCAAAAAAAGGTTGTAAAATTGGGCACAGCTCATTTAATGACTGCATCACTTAGTGATGGAAGTTCTGGTCCCAATTGTGGTTGTAAGTCAAGGGCTATCTGTATATACCTCCCTGGAGAAGGCAGTTTCAGGAAAACATGCAGAAAATGTGTATGTATGTATGTATGTATGTATGTATGTATGTATGTATGTATGTATTTAATTTGTCCCCTGCCCATCTCCCCCCAATGGGGGACTCTGGGCAGCTCACAACACGTTAAAACAATAAATAAATATAAAATTAAAACCTATAACAATACACATTCACAAAAATAAAAGGGAAAAAATCCAGGAGGCCGATGGTTCAAGGCAGCAATGCCAGGCCACTAAGGAACTAGCCAACCCCACACTTGATGATCCCCCTCCTTGCCCCAGGCCAGATGGCAGAGCCAGGTCTTCAGATTCCTCTGAAAGGCCAGGAGTGAGGAGGCCAATCTCACCTCCAGGGGCAAGGTATTCCAAAGGGCGGGGTCTACAGCAGAGAAGGCCTGTCTTCTGGACCCCACTAGTCCAGAAAACGTGTCATTATAGTGTACTGAATGTGCAAGGACTATCACTTAGCTTCTATTATTACTCCTACATTTTGCATGAATGGCCAGAGAGCTTGTAAAGAGGGGAAAGTATATTTTATTGTAGCATGAAGCTAACTGATTTACCTTTTGACTTCTTAGAGACTTCAGTGAAAATGAGTGGTCTCTCCCACCCCCATGATGAGAACATCAAGTTGTATAGACACAAATGTTTCACACAAATGAAAATACAGGCTATCTAACTAGGCATTGTGCTTGCTTTTCCTGGTTTCTGGAAACCTCGACAGTTCTGTTCAGTACAGGCAGACAGTTTGCCATGCACAGGGTAAGGTATGCAGCAGCAAACACATTTGGTGGGAAGAAGAGATGTATATCTTAAACACAAGACTACATGTGGTGGACATTTGCTGGAGACTGCAGCTAGAGGGAAGAATGTCCCACAGAGTGAGAAGCTCTGTAAGGCAAAAACTGCCAGGTATAAAAAATAATTTATTGTTAAATTAATTCCCTGACACATTTCAAACATACAAGTTTTGCCTCAGAGGAAAAATTAAGATATGAAAATAATCTTGTGGTCTGTCCTGTTCTTTTTCAGATCACATCAAAAGTATAGACTTTTTGGGAACAGTTCAGAAATTTTAGAAATGGATATTCCCAAATCTTAAAAAAGAGAAAAGAAGAATAGAATATATCCCATAATACAATGCAATACAGTTATGGGAAGAAGAGTTACTTGTATTTGCTTTACAATTATTACCAAATCCAGGCACAGGATAACAACAATAGCAAAATACTCTCCGGTTCTCATTTTTTGCTTCACAAAAAATTCATTGTGTGTGAAAATTGGGAGAGAAATATTATCTGGAAAACTCCTCTTTGTGGCAATATTTTGTCCTTGCTTTTTCCTCTTTATGCTATTTAGCCCTATCTCCTAATTATTATATTATCACACAACAGTTTTCCCCACCTCTGTTGCTGCAGTGCCTCTACCAATCTTATAATGCAAAATTGTATTTATTCCTTCATGAATTTATAAACTGCTTCAATCAAAGTGACTTTAAGCTGTGCAGGTAGTCCCTGGATTAAGAACGCCCAGTTTATGGATGACTCATAGTTAAGAATGGAGCCTATTGTAGCAAAATTTGAGTCAAATACACAATTCAAGTTAAATACACAATGATTTGAGTTAGTTACACAATACTACTTATACAGTATGTACAATAATACTGTTCTAGCTTATATACAAATTTGACTTAAGGATAGACTTTCGGATGGAAAGTCTCTGCTCTTAGCCACCTGGATAAGAATAGAAAATCAGGTGGAGTAAAGGAGATACATGAAACTGAGAAGTTCTAGAACAGATGAGAGATTAGGGATGGCAGTTCTGCCTCCTGATGTGAAAAGAGTCAAGGGAAGTTGCCCAATTATATGCTGAAGTCATCAGAAAGAGCAGGACCCCAAAATTTTCCCATTTTTTCTTTGGAGTAAATTTCAAGAGTGGGAAGAGGAGTGGCTTACCTCTCAGAGGCTTCCTGGTTTCATTCCCTCTGTTATTTTGGGGGATGGGGGAAGAGAGAGGGGAAAAGAAAAAGGAATCAATGGTGCAATCTTTGGGTATAGTAGCCACAGTTGGAATGTTAGGATGTTATGAGAGCTGCAGGTTGTTCACCCTCATCTGCGCAATAATACATGAGTTCAATTCCTGGTAGAGGGTTTGAATTCCATAGATTAATGTCTGGCTATCTGTCTTCTGAAGATTCCCAATAAGGATGAAACTGGTAACATGGTGCCTCATGGTGGCACTGTTACCTCATCTAGAAATAGGTGTGGTGGCAGAGAGCCTTAAATTCATAAAATAAGGTGTAAAAGGTAATGGCATGATACCCCAGAACAGTGGGGAAGTAAGATGCCGGTTGAACTGATGGAGTCTTCCATATAGCAAAAATCCCAATAGTGCAGTTTTTGCTTGCATGGAAACCTTTCTGTGTACATTTATACCCATAAAACTCCCCTTGATGTTTGCACAGACATCTAGAAAAGGGCAGTTTCACCACACAATATTGGGAATTGGGTCCTTGCTGCTGTTCTGTGTGTTTTGTAATAATTGTAGTGAATTAGTGATTTGGCAGCAATTCTCTGGTACTGAAATAAAATAAAATTATTGGTGATTGGCATTACATGTTACTGATGTCTATTCAATGGTGGCTATTCAGTTTTGTGGGGAAATGAATGTTGTTGTCAGAGGCGAAACTTTTATTTCACTGTAACATTGGATAGCAAGGTTCCACAGACAAGATTATGCAAGGAATTGGAAGATTTCACTGTGGCCCCCTAAATTAAAAAACACAAACGTTTTTTCATCACCATTTTGCTCCCCTCCACTATAATCTGACATTATGAGTGTTTTGATTATTTTAAAATAAATAATATTAATTTCATTGGATTGCATAAATTTACAAGACATGATAAACTGTGCTTTATAGCGTGTAGATTTTTGTAATTGTTCTGTTAACACAATTGAGAAAAGATAACAAACATTCTTTTCCTGCTTGAATATTGTTTTAGTTATAGGTCTATAACTAAATTTCCATGATAAATTCCTATTTTTCAGGAGGTTATAAGTCACCCATAATTTTTTTTCTCTTCAGGCTAAATTGCTCATGCATATGTTTTTCCCAGCCTACAGAGATTTTTTTTTTGGTAAAAAAAATTATTAGCAGTATTTATTTTTAAAAACCCAAGAGTTGCAAATACTGCATACAAAACTTCAAGATGTAAAATGGTCAAAAGGAGGGGTGAAGAAAAGAAAAGAAAAATGGTGATTGGTTACAGATGTTTTCATTTGTGCTTGTATAACTCAAAATTGCTGACTTATTTTAGCAGTAATTGTGGGTAGATGTTAGGTTAAAATGGTGGATTTAATGCCATTGCTTTTTTTAAATGGTGCTGGTATTTGACAAGCAAATAGGAAACAGACCATAATGCCATGTTGCCTCATGAAAACACTCACCCACATGTAAACTGACCTCCTCAAAATATAGCTCTATATTCTTTTCACTGGGGTTGATTTCAACCTCCTAAAGACCACTTTAAATCATAAAAAGAAGAACCATTTGTAGTTTGTTCATAAACGTTCCCCATAGTGCACATGGCGTTCTTTTAGTTCTCTTTTTTGATATCATATGAAACGGTCCTTGGAAAGGCTTTGAGCTGGTACAATGGACACAACCTTGCTCATGGAAGCTGGTATACATAGATTCAAAAGCCTCAAAGGCACATGCCACATATTCCAACTTGTCCACTAGATATGAGTATTTCCTCAAAGATCCAGTTTTTTTCCTGACTACTTTTATGACAAGTATGCAGATAAACATGGCTTCCCTGTGCTACCAAGTGCAATATATTTTGAAAGTATGGTACTATCCATTTTACTTGTGGGCCATTTCTAAGGGAAACTGCATGCTACTTATACAATCAGGAAAAAAATGAAGCTAGGGATTTGAGTAGGGTGGATTCACACTGGATTCTCTGATAAGAAACAGGGGCATTCAGGTCTCTTTTAGTCCAAGAATGTGCTGAAAAGGATTGGATGCTTTAAAAAATGTATCAAATATGCAGGAATGAGGGAAAGAGCATCTGTTCACATTGCAGGTGTGTGAACAGAAAACTGGAGAACAAGAAAAGGAGCAGCAACTGCAGTGCTGTTGGTTGCCAAAAACTCAGCCTTTCTCACACCTCCTTATTTTTCAGAGAATTAAAAGGTGTGCTCAAAGCATGTTTGCAGTGCATATTGCACCTATCATTTGCCTATAAACAGAGCAGCAACGGCATTTTGACATATGGAGGGGGTTCCAGTATAGAATTCCTCTCAAAGTCATCTTAAGTGCACAATTGATTCTTAATCCAAATGATTTTCCATGCATTTTGTTTTGAAATAAAAAGGCTGGTACATGAATTCAAGTTTATTGCATCCTTCACACCAATTAATTAGGTCTGGTCATCCTGGAGTGCAGAGCCTCCTCTTTCATGCTATCCTGAGCCTCCCCTTTACTTGGGTATTATGATAAATTGTCTTTATATAATTGAGGCCACCAACTTTTAAAATATGCAATAGCAAGAAGGTCAGGTTTTTGGGCAATGTGGGTAAAAAAGAGAAGCATGGCAACTGAGAAGATGAGGGAGCATCAAGATTGGCCTGTGGGTCCTTCAACATCAGCCCTGATTCTGCTGGGTACACCACTAGGCATGGATCAAGTGATGACTTAAATGTGATGATTAGGCATGAATCAGGAGGGATGTCTTAAATGGCTGTCACAGATATTACATCAAATATAAGCTTCTTGTATCTAATCAAAATGCAGGGTTTTCCCCCCCCAGTGGAGTCATTTCACAGAATTACCAGACATGAAGTAATCAAGTGGAGAGAATTCAATCACATTTTTGAGTTAAGAATGAATGAACCTGATATTCTCCATTTTGTCTCCAATTTGAACTACCTGAGAGGGATATTATAAGTGTGCCACATTGACATACTTCTGACCAAATTGAGACAGTTGCCAACTACATCTTGAGATTTTGGGCAAGTGCTCATAATCTCAAATGGCATATGAACCCACAGCTCAGAAAAGTGTCTAGCATGGGTTGTCCCAATTTATTCAGATGGCACTATCTCAGGCTGCAATGACAGATATCTTCTCTCACATCTTAGGAAAAAGGAATACATTCAAAATAATAAATTCATTATTCTTTGTCACAGACTGTACATTTTACTGCTACTTCTCCCTTGAGAGCTTAAATGTGTGTTTGCTGTATTGTTATATTTGATTTCTTTTCCTAACTATAAAAAAACTGTAAAGCTGTATTTACAAAGGTTAATGACACATTGCCCAAGACTCTGCTGAATTTTTTCTCCATGATCTTTCTAGCCTTCAGTAATATTGAATGACCCCATCACATCTTAAACATTCCTTCACATTACTACTAGAGGCCATGAATTAGGGCTGTTTTTCATTTTGCAAACATCTGGGCTGATGTGAACAGTGCATTATGGCTCTCATTTTGGGGATCTCTTCTATTAATAATTGTGAATTACGTCTCTTCTGCCATGTGCTTACTGCTTCAGTTTGGCAGGAAACTTGCTGAAAACTTCCGTTAAGTCAAGGAACAACAATTTCCATATCTGAAAGGTTGTCTAGGAATGAGTGTGGTAGCTATCAGATGCTTTTCACAAGCAGTTTAAACCATCATCTCTCCACCAGCTATGTGGGCAGAAGAGGAAACTGCCAGATCAAAGCATCTGGGCTTCAATTTGTGGTGAGCCAGTTGAGTGCAGATGCACATATGCAGCCACATGTAGACTTGGGTTTTTGGCATACATTGAGTAGTAGGACAAGGTCCATCTAGTCCAGAATTTTCCCAACCACAATTGATCAGTTGCCTTCTGATATTTGTAAGCAGTTCATGAAAGAGTGGGCTTTCTAGTTAATGTTGATATTCATATGAATACTGTCTGTGTACATGGAGTTTCATTTAGCTGTCATCACTAACAGCAACTGGTAGACTGATGTTCCCTGAATTGGTTCAATTCTTGTTACAAAGTCATCGAAACCAGTGATGATCACTACTTGTGAGAATAAAATCCATGTATTAATTATGCACTGAATGGAGATAGAATTGTTGTAGGTCCTATCAGTAAACATATAAGGAGAGAACTGCCCATACCATTACTACTTGCCTTAACCTCTATTGCAGGAGGCACACTTTGAATTCTGTGTTGTGGCCATTCACACAAAATAACTGCCATTGCAGAGCTTATCTATCCCTCAATGGCTGCCATGATGGGTATAGTTGTCACAAAATATCAATGTAGTAGAAAGCAAATTTGGTCCTCATGCTGGCTCTTCAGTCCCCCAGGATGCTCTCTGCCTTTCACATTTTCTTTTCTCTTTTCTCTAGGTGGAAAGCACACTTGTAGACAAAACACTGGTCTGCAGCCACTCATGATTTTTCTATAAGTATTTCTATAGAGCTGAGATGCATTATTACAAATAAAAATGATGCTAAAATTTGGCCATGTATTGCAGCATTGCATCTCTTAAAAAGTAAATAAATAAAATTAGGAGAATCTTTTAAAAAGTAAATTTTGGCGGGATACCAAGGAGGAGTCCATGGACATGCTGGTGCCTCTTTGGGACTCTAAGAGTATTGTATCTTATGTGGTTCATCATTCTTTCTGAGAGAAAAGACTCTAATCCAAGTTAAAATCAAATTCTTTGTGGTGTGATGAACACAGATGACTTCCTTCCCTCTAAATGAGCACAATTCTGTGAAATATGTTTCCTAGAATTCTCAAGTATTCAAGTGGGGAAATAGAAGGAAGAGGAAAAGAGACAAGATTGTCACTGAACAAGCCCTAAGAAGTGCTTCTCAGGAAATTCTCACGTATTCAATTAATGGATCTACAGTTTATCACAGAGATCATGATGAAAAGCTGATCCCAAATATTAAGGAATGAATTCCTAATTACTTAATGTCATCCCCTATCCATGAAGCAGATTCAGATTATAAAATGGCAACTGTCTATTGATAACTGTTGCATTGAAGCATTCAAATCCATGCAGAGAAACATGCAAAAATTGCATGTACATGAGCCAAACAGAGAAATCTAAAATTGAAAAGGCTTGTGTGTGTGTGTGTGCTATGTGTTTGAAAACTTCCTTCCACTCCACTCTTAGAAGAACCAAATGCAAACAATTGTGCTAATCCCCAGATTAGAATTGTCCCCCCCAAGCCTTCAACTGAATACTGATCTGTAAACAATGTCTATAATTAAGCTGTTGTTGGAGATACAAGCATCCCACAAGCCTACATTAAGGCCCTGCCTTCAATCTCTTTACAAAGGGCTGGTCAGATGCAATCCCAGGAATGTTAATGCGGACAAGTATCTGTGATGTACATAACAAAAGGAAAAACTGAGGAGTGGAAGGTAATTAAGCTGATGGCCGCTCCTGCTACCAACCCTGCATTTGTTTATTGACTTGGTTCAGCAGATCAGCTCTAGGGACCTGATGGGTTAGCCTCATAAACTGGGATGACATTTCTTATGTAAAGTCAAAGCCTTGGGTTCCTGGTCATCAAAGAAGCAGCACACCCTTGGCTATGGTGGGTGACATATGTGGACATGACAGAGGTTCATGGGGCCGTGGGGGTCCTCATTGTTTGGCAGACCTTTTAGTCTGCATGTAGACTGATTGTCTTGGTATTTAGTGAGAGCTAATTGCTCCCAAGCTTAGGTACCATGTCTGCAGCAATGTCTTTAGCTCATTTATTTTAAGGGTAAAAACAGTTGGTTTCGTTAACATGATCCTCCTGCTCCTTGGGTGGGGAAATAGAAGGAAGAGGAAAAGAAACAAGATTGTCACTGAACAAGCCTTAAGAAGTGCTTCTCAGGAAAATCTTGAGATTCACTGTGGGTCAAATGACTGCAGTGACTTCTGAATGCCATTTTAGTTCAGCAGTTCTGCTTACCTAATATGAATGCATAGAAGAAGCAAGGTTCTATGCAAGCAAGTTTAGAATCCTTTGAGCTTTTATAATGGACCTACATGTTTATCACTCACTCAATCACTCACTCACTCAATTAATTAACAAATCCTAAAGTGCCTGAGAACAGCTAACAACAAATTTAAAATTCAAATATAAACTGAAGACCTTTCAAAACAAAGGGGAGGTGAAGGCAAACATGCTTCACAGTAAGCAAAACAGGACTTGCTATATTAAAGTTCTCAACCCTGCACATCAAATGCTAATGCTAGTAATTTATTAAACTTGTGTGCCGCCTGACTCTCAACGACTCTGGGTGGCTCACAACAATCAAAGAAATTACAGTAAAATCAATAAAAGATAAAAATAAAAGATGGCAAGTCTGACAGACCAGATGGAATGAAGCGGGCGGGGGGAGGTGGGTCTCACTCTCCATGGGCCAAAGGCCTGGGTGAAGATCCAGGTGTTCACAGTTCTTCTAAACAACAGCAGAATGGGGGCAGTCCGGATCTTGGGGGGATTCTTGTTGCAGAGGGCAGGCACTGCTACAGAGAATATGCGCTTCTGGGTCCAGATAGATGGCATTGTTTAATCGAAGGAACCCAGAGGGTGCCAACCTTGAAGGATTGAATCAGCTGGATACTGTAGATGCTATGGGAGACAGGGGGGTCCCTCAACTAATCAGGCCCTATGCCATGTAGGACTTATGGCAGATATGAGCTTGAATCATGATGTGTAAAATAGTGGGAGAAGCAGGCAAATGTATCTCCTGAGGCAAAATGTTTCACCAGTTACATGCGGCTGCAGAAGAGGCCCTTCTCTCAATACAGCAATGGTACTGCCTTGGGATGTGACAGAAATTCTGTCTAACAATTTGCAGGGAATGAAATCTCTCCCACAGACCTCCTCTTCCTATGAGAGGCATTTCTTTATCATCTCAAATCCAGATTATTTAGAGCTTGGACCCATCATCAGTTGCTGAAATTACATCATTGTCAATCTCAACAGATAAAGTTTCTCCTCTGGGATAAACTTATTTGCTGCCTTTGGAAATTATGAGACTCTGTTCTGTCCAATACATAAAGTGGAAATCCTGGTGGAAAATCATTATTAAGTAGTTCAAACTAGTGAGCAAAACTACAATTTGCATCCTCTTTTATCTCCAATTTTATTGCCAATTATTGATCCTACCTGACTTAAGAATGATCAAAATAAATCTCTGAGTTATTGATGCTGTTATTGTATTAAATATAATGATTAAATATTAATATTTAATATTTAAATAACACTTTTTGTGATTATTGATAGCAAATTATATTCAGTTTACCTGGAGAGGGAAGCTCTTACGTAACGTCCTAATAATACCAAGTAAACCTTCCTTGGTAAAATTGGCAAATGTTTCATAAACACGTGATTCACATGTGAATAGGATGCAAATGCAAACTATTATGAATGTAAATTCATGGTAAAAGGTGAAGACATCCTTAGGCAGAATTTGATTTTTGGTGACTACATGGAAATCCATGTTGTTTTCTTGGCAGAGTTTGGAAGTGGTTTCAGACCTGTTGCTTTCTTCTGGAATGATTTTCAACATCCCAGTCTGGTTCACAATTTGAGGATTTTTCTGGTGGTGTCCCATCCATATCTGAACACACTTAAATTTTTCAAGATCAGCCAAGCTCATCTTCATAATAAACTATGCAATCTCCAAAGAATTATCTGACCAACCTCTAAATCTCAGCATATTCAGTGATGCATTTAACTCAAAGCCAACCTCTTTTCTGTGCTGCTTATGCTTTCCCATTTGAAATAATTAGCATTGCATTTTATAGAATATATCTTTTTTCTTTTGCTGCAATCCACATGGTATTATCTGGCTTTTCTAGAGGTTAAATCAATATTTATGAGCTTGGTGGGATTTAGTGTAAACAATAAAGATCTCATTTGCAAATCTGGCTGAATTCCATTAGGATTAGTAATGGGAGAGGAGGAATCGCCTCCATATGGGGAGGACATTAAAAGAGTTGCAAACTCTTACTTACTGAAGCTGTCAAAAAGCTAAAGCTGATGAACATATTCAGAATGACTGCTCTATTTCATGTTTTGCACAACAAAAGTGGATAAGAGAGATAGAAAGAAAGAAAGAAAGAAAAAGAAAGAAAGAAAGAAAGAAAGAAAGAAAGAAAGAAAGAGAAAAGCAAGCAAGCAAGCAGAAATATTTGTTTATTTGGCTTCCCCTCAATTTACCAATCTTCCCAAGGCTTACAAAATGTACACTCTTCTTGATATGACAAATCAAGGTTGCAGGTTTACTTGCACAGTGGGACTAACTGCCAGGTAAACATAACTGAATTGGAAAGTAATATTTTCAGCAGAAGCCATTCCTAGCATTAACTCTAACCCTTTGCCCAAAGTGCGTGCATTTCTACAAACTGGTCCTCAACAAGTTTAAGGAGGCTCCATCCCTCGCCTGAAGCCTTGCCCACATTCCCAATGATTTGAACTCTCCCCATCAACCAGAAGTGAACAGACTGAGGCTTCAGGGCCACATGCGAACCGTCAGAGGCAGGAATGTCCATTGGAGAGCAGGGGAGCTGGTGGAGGGTAAAAAAAAAAGTAAAGATGGCAGCTGTGACTATATGATTGCAGCCCTGCCCTATTTTTTACATGTGTCGTGTGTGATGCATGTAAAAAGGGGTGGGGTTTCAATCATGCACTTGTGGTCCTATCCTGACTTTTTTGAGCCCCTTGTGGATACCTCAGTCAGAGACTTTCCGAATTCCTTACTGTATGTGACTGAAAGAAGAAATAATTAAATACACGGGTGAAAAATAATTCAATTAACTGTATTTAATTTTAATTCAGTTAAAGTGGAAATGAAATCAAATTTAGCTTTTTTTCCTGACTCCACACACTATTTTTGTAGCATGGCCTATAGATTGTCCATAGGTCAGCATGGAAAAAAATGGGCATCTTTGTCCTAACCCTTCTCCCCATCCATTAAATTACATTAACATATTAAAGAAAGGCAACTTGACTGGGCAAAAGCAGTATGGTTCCTGCTGTAGAAGACTTCAACTTTTTTGCTCAGCTCCAGAAAATGCAATGGCATTTCTACATTGTTTAGGGGGAATGACTGTTACAGTGTCCACTATATTCCCGGAGATATGTTGTCACTTATTTATCTTCAAGAGTCTGCCTGTGCTTCCTTCCATTATCATGACCTTATGCTTTGAATCAGGATTTCCTGGCTTCAAGAGGGGGGGAATGTTGCTAATTAAAAACTTCTCTCCTCCTGTATCCATCTGACTGCTTATCAGTTTGTAATTGCCAGGTTACGACAGATAACGTGCTGTTTTCCCGTTCTGATGTTGCAAAGGGAGCTAATGAGAGACAGTGAAGAAGGTTGGGGTGGGAGGCATAATAAAGAAAAACAACCTTTGAGTATAGCTAATTCTGGCCAGTGCAGTCTTTCTGGACAAAGAAAGATCATAAGATCACCCACTTGCACTCCAGACAGCTGCTCCTTGAGCTGCTCCAGGAGACTGCAGGAACTGAGACTTTTGCAGTTGACTCGTGAGTTGAATGGCTGGGAGTCGAGGGATTTCAATCAAGCTCACAGCTGTAATGCAGCCTATATAGACACAAGGTTCACAAAAGCCTCACTTTCTTAAACACTTTTGGATGTAATTAATTTACAGCTAAAGAAAGATTTTCTGAGAGGCAGGTTAAGAGAATTCCACTCAATGAGTCAACATTCTTTCTGGATTAAAAAGGAAAAAAAAGGGTTTCAAAGATTTTAAAACTTTTGGCAAAAAGCTTAGGAGTGGATATAGAAAGAGCCAGTTTGGTTTACTGGTTAAGGCACCAGCTTAGAAAGTAGGAGACTGTGAGTTCTAGTCCCACTTTAGGCATGAAAGCCAGCTGGGTGACTTCAGGCCAGTCACTCTCTCTCAGCCCAACTCACCTCACAGGGTTGTTGTTGTAGGGAAAATAGGAGGAACATTAGGTATGTTCGCTGCCTTCAGTTATTTATAAAAATAATAAAGGCAGAATAAAAAATCTAAAAAAAAAGAAGTTTAAAACGGATAAAGGGGATAGTAATTTTGAAATATTACTTTTTGGTGAAAGTTTGAACAAATTTTGAACAAATTTTGAACAAATTCTGGTACCTGGACCAGACGGATTATCAGGTTCTTATTATAAATGTTTTGAGGATGAACTTTTACAACCTTTACAAAATATGATAAACTCTATTTTATAGGGAGGAAGGATGCCAGACAGTTGGAAAGAGGCCAATATAGCATATATAATACCTAAAGAGGGACAAGATTTAACTTTAACAAGAAACTATTTGTGATGGAATGTATCTATGAAGGAGATTGCTGTGGTAGATTGTAGTAAAGAGCAAGATTATAAGGAAGGAGCAGGTGCATTCCAGGAAGGACAGGAAGACAAAAGACAACACACTCCAGAGCTGGGGCATGGGAAGTGTAAGAGGTTTAGGATAGCCACTCCCTAGAATCTCCCAGGATATATCCACTAGTTGTAGTAGTATAGATTTAGTCTGACAAGGTTCTGTCTATATGGTATAAGCAATAAAAGAACTGAATTTGGATGAACCGTTTCCTTGCTGTTCTTGGATTGAGCCTGACACTGTTGGCCAATCATTACTGAATAATGACTACAAGTTGTTTAGAGTGATTTTGGCTGATAGGCTGAAAATAATTTTGCAAGAATTTATTCATGAGGATCAAGCTGCATTGATTTACTTAGATGCAGAGAAGGTCTTTGACAATTTGAACTGGGCTTTCTTGTTCAAAGTTTTGGAAGATATGAACTTTGGAGAGAACTTATAAAATGGGTAAGATTGATTTATACTTCACAGAAAGCACAAATAATTGATAATGGAGATCTAACAAAGCCTTGTGAGATACAAACAGGAATAAGACAGGGATGCCCACTGTCTTCTCTCTTATTTATTTTGGTTCTTGAAATAGTAAATAGAGTATAAGACAAGACAAGAGGATTGTGGGAGTAAAGATTGAAAAAGAAACTTATAAGTTAAGGGCTTTTGCAGATGACTTGGTGTTGGTTTTGGAAGATCCTTTAAAGAGACTTGAAACATTAATGGGAAAACTAAAAGAATTTGAAACATCAGTTGGTTTTAAG
The DNA here is from genome assembly GCF_059951505.1 of Python bivittatus. NCBI lineage: Eukaryota > Metazoa > Chordata > Lepidosauria > Squamata > Pythonidae > Python > Python bivittatus. The sequence continues at coordinate 17,081,668 of NW_028277087.1, read as the reverse complement.
ATTAGCAAACAGAAGACGAAGATGTCAACAAAAACCTTGAAAATAGAGGAAGAAACAGAACGGATGAACAAAACAGGTTTTAAGACTGAGAAGAAAGTAAAATATCTGGGTATTACTATGACAAATATGAATTGTATGTTATTTCAAAATATCTAAAGACATAGAATGAAATAAAAAAAAACATGTTAAGATGGGAGAAACTACCATTGTCATTGCTGGGGAGAATTTCTGTGATAAAAATGAATGTCTTGCCTAGAATGATATTTTTGTTTCAGACAATACCTGTTTTGACAACTGATGCACCATTTAAACAGTGGCAAAAGGATATATCTAAGTTTGTGTAGCAAGGGAAAAAAACATGAGTTAAATATAAGGTATTACAAGATTCAAAGGAAAGACGAGGATTTACCTGATTTCAAATTGTGTTTTGCAGCTTGCTGTTTGGTTTGGATGAAAGAGTGGGTGCTGCTGAGAAACAGAAGGCTTTTGGAATTAGAAGTACATGACCTGAGATTTGGGTGGCATGGGTATCTGTGGTATGATAAAGTCAAGGTTAATGTGGATTTTAAAAATCATTACATTAGACGTGCCATATTGAGAATATGGAATAGATACAAATCCAGGTTGTGCCCAAAACCACCTTTGTGGCTCTGTGCACAAGAAGCATTTTATAGACGAGAAATAATAGGCAAGCGCAAATGGCTAACTTATCATGAGATATTAGAATTTTGTCAAGGGGAATACAAAATAAAATCAAGAGAAGAACTGGTGGCAGAGGGATATAATTGCCAGTGATTTTCTTATTTACAGTTCTTAGAAAGATTTAAAGTAGACAAATAAGTTTATGGTTTTGAACATTGTAAGACTGAGTTTGAAATAGAATTATGTACAAATGATGAGCATGTAATTGCTAAAAAAATGATAAACTTTTACTGAAATTTGAAAAAGAAGAACAAGTGAAAGAATGTTTGATGCAGTGGGCTAATATACAGTACAGATTGAACAATGGGAAAAGGATTGAAATTTACATTGTGTTATAATCTTAAAGGAATTTTTATACAATGATGTAACGTTGGTATATGGCACCAGAAAAATTGTCTAGAATGTATAAAGGCACTTCACATTTATGTTGGAAATATGAAAAACAAGAAGGGACATTTTATCATGCTTGGTGGATATGTAAAAAAGCTAGAAAATTATGGATTCAAATACACACACACTGATTCAAAGGATTTTAAAGATTAATATATAATTGAGACCAGAGGTCTTTTTTGGGGGGGACTGATGGACAAACAGTTGGAAAAAAAGTCATGGAACTTTGTTTTTGTATGTGATAACTGCAGCAACTATGCACAAAAATAGAAAGATTTGGCAATACCTACAATGGAGGAATGGTTGGTGAAGATGATGGAACTTGCTGAGATGGCCAAACTGACTTATTTGATCAGAGAAAAGACAACATTTACAGTATGTTTATTGCTGACTGGAAACTCCTTATGGACGTTTTGCATAAAACAGAAAAAATGAACTTATGATTTACAGTTTTGATGATTAGTCAGGATAAATTATATAAATAAGAGAATCACAATATAATTTTAGGGAAAGGGGTAAATTTATAATTGTAATTATAACCGCTGTAAAGAAGAACGGAAGCCACTTCTTTGTATCTTTTTTCTTTTCTATTTTTCTTTTTCTTTCTTTCTTGCACTTTCAGCTTTCTCTTTGATTTCTTTCTTTTTATTTTTCTTTATTTTGTATTAGTTTTTATCTTTGTTTTTAAAACTTTTAATAAAATTGTATATGTATAAAGAAAAGGCTTACATAAATCTGACAAACATATACATCTGACAAACATATACATAATCAGGAATGGATGATTCATGTGAAAGAAATATAATCTACTTCCCTTCTCTTATTGAAAACAAGATTCTGGGCTCAGAATTGTTTTAGTTTTAAGTATTTCTCTTGCCTCAAGTTCCCACAGATAATTTTGGGATTCTTCTAATAAAAAAATGTATCCTGCAAACCTGGCCTGGCTAACCCTAACCTAAGCCACATTTCAGTGATAATACTGCCATTTTAAGTCATGTAAAGCTCCATTTTAATACTAGGCTGTCTAAACAATTTAAAAATGAGTATATCTCTGAATAAGCAGAGCAACAGACAAATCTGCTTTCCCCATTTTGTATCTCTGGTTGAATTCTTAATTAAAAATAAGCATATGCATACACATATTATCTTGCTTTTACTTATGCTAAATAATCACATTTACCAGCAACTGATATATACAGGGGTGACCGCAGGTCAAAAAGTAAAGATGGTGGCCACAGTCTTGTAATCAAAGGTGCATGTAAAAAAGGACAGGGCTTCGATTGCATGCTTGTGGCCACCACCTTTACTTTTTGACCCCTGTGGACATCCTGGGTATATAGGAAAGTGGAACTTTTGAATCTTGTGAGGCTTCAGCATTGTGAGGCATATGTCTCTACATCTGATTTTTGAAGGGGTGCAGAGTCAGGGCATGAGGTAGCAGTAAATATTTTGTGGGGTGTGGTGTTGTGCCAATCAGCCTGTTTGGTTCCTTTATAATTCAAAACATTGTGTGACTTCAGAAAACAGGTCAGGTTAGGAAGCATTTTGTGTGAATGCAGCCAAAGGACTATGCCAAATTTTGAAATAGCTGGATTAATATATGTTATGACAAGTAAATCTGGGATTTAAAATTACCCAGGTGCATTCCTGATCATTATTGTTTTCTACTTTAATGTGATTTTCCATGTGTACTTTTTTTGTAGAAGATGGATTGAGCCTACCTCATACAGGAGCTTGAAGTTGCCATCTGTGAAACAGTCCATTTCCCCTGTACCCTGCCTTCCCCACCCTTCTTTTCTAAAACTTTTTGACAAGCTATGATTGTCATGTTGGAATTCATCCAGGACATGGAGTTCTCTTAGTCTCAGGGGAGAAAAATTGTGCTCTGGACTTTCTAATGATCACCCAGAGTCAGGACCTTGCTTTTCCATATCATGTGAATTGTGTCATCCCTGGCAGCACAAAGACCTTTGACAGCACATTGGGTCACTGGTTCAATAATCCTTATTTGTGAGCAAGCATCACATAGTTGAAATCATCTCTTCTACCAGCATAGATACTGCTAAAAGAAATATATAGTCAGGAAAAAGGAAGAAGAATGGCCATACTAGGGTAGACCTTATCATTCTGCCCTTGGTCTTTGGTTTTATCCACACTGCCTAGTTGCCTTGTTGCCTCAGTTCACTGGGTACTATGCAGACAAAGGACCATTTCTTCAGCTGAGCCCATGCTTGCCACTAGCTCTAGTATCTTTTAGGCTTCTCCAATATCTTAACTATCACAATAACAAAAACCATAGCTCTTGCTACATAAGTCAAACATTTCCTGGTTTGAAATCGAGCATAATTTTTTTTTTGAAAAGGCATTAATTTTCTTTCTGAGCTTACTCATTCTCTCTCTGCTTTTTTTTTTTTTTAATAACTGCAGTTCTACCATTTCACCAATTTTTCAGTCACCTGAGATAGAAGGATTTCACCCTCACCTTTCAAATAGCCCAAATAACCTAGCATTCTTGTAGGCTGCTGCACTCAAATTTGATCTGGGCTTCTTCTGTTTTGGAATAAAATAGTGAGAACTATGTTTATTCCAAAACAGAATAAATAGTGAAAAAATACTGGATGATTGGCACTAGGAAACAGGTTCTACATAAGAATCTGTTAAGAGTATTAGCTGGGTACATTCATGATTATGGAGCTACATAATATCAATTTCACTTTAAGAAGGTATTATAGTTTTCTACAACAAAATGGTCCTTATTCCCAGATCAATAAAGAAGCAGAAACAAGCTCCATTTTTTCTCTCTGTAAACATGATGGTGCTAAGATTTAAGGGAGTTTAAAATGTAATACTTGCAAGCTCAGAAAAGTTCATTTAAATAAGGCTGACAAACAGGATTTTTTGTTTTGTTTTATTTGTTTTGCTCTAATGTAGCTGAAATGTAAACATTATGAAACACAGAATGGCTATATGGATGTGAAAAGGAAGTAAATTAATTTAGTTTTTGCTTCAGAACTGAAGATACATGACACCATCTAATGAGGTGCCCTCCTAGGACCAATGAATGCAGGATTTATATTAGCTTTATTGTACTTGCTACTCTTCAGATATGGTAAATCACAGTTCTTGGTATACTCCACCAGCATGCCAGTGCTATTTGGAAATATTGGATGTCCAACACACCTGGAGAGCACCGTGTTGGGGAAGTATGAGCTAAATTTTCCTAACTTCACCACTTCACTTGCCTTGTGTTTTCCCTTCTTGGTGCCTATGTACTAAGGCAGCAGTGTAGATGAATAAATACTGACCCAAAAAATCACTAGGCTGGCCCACTGAGAGCATCTTGTCATACAACATTGGGAGCTGGTATTGTTAATTTTCACTTAATGTTTGTATAAAAAATGTGGGGATAAAACTAGTTGTGAAAAAGTTGAGCCTGATATACAACAGTTAGAACTTGCATTTCACTTGGTCAATTCCAACCCCAGTCTCTTAGGGCCCAAATGCAGGTATATTATGACCACAGCACAATAATTTTAGCAATAAACAGTTCTGAATACTGGCTGGCCTTGCAGACAAATTCAAAACTAATGATGTATGTAATCCTTGCAGAGGCTTCTCTGATTATGAAGCCAATCGCTTCAAGGAATCTATGGAATTACAGATATTTGAGAAGGGGGAGGAAGAGAGAGAAAACATCTGTTGACCTATAAGAGGTGGAATAGTGAGGAAGATAAGTTAGCTCTGTTGAATTAATCATGCATTATGAATGAATACTTCAGTATGACTTCTGCACAATGATTTCAGTTCCTGCTTAGTAGCTCTAACTGTTAGGGAAAAGAAGAAGATGGAAGAGTAGAGAAGGAGGAAGATACATCTTTAGCTTGATTTTTATTCAAGGAATGCCCCTCAACAGATAATTTCAAAGATGGCATGTGGGGAAAATAGGACCTGCTTGTGTTTGAATGCATAAACTATAAAACTGATTTTCATTTGGATCACTTAAGTTATTACAGAACACTTGTGGTGCTCACCATGGTCTTCAAAATTCCTAGTCCCTGTGTTTCTTATTAAAGATATGGAATGTCTACATTTCACTCCATATGATATGAGCTGCTTGTTATTATACTGATTCTGAAAATATAGAAATACAAGTAATGATGACAACCAAGGATCTCTTTTTTGTTTTCCAGGTGGAGGTAGAATTTTTTTTTTACAATTTCTTGGCTTCAGAAAAAAACGCTGGTGTGATGGGCACAAACGTCTGGTATATGTCTTTCATGACAAGAGTACTGCAGAAAGCATAGAATCAAAATTGGCCTTCTCCAACCTGGTGCCTTCTAGATATGATGCCAAAATTTCCAGCAGGAATTCCACAGAGACACATGGTAGAAATATTAGTTTGTGAAAAATTATGCTTAATAATTGCTAGTTTTATGGTTCTCTTGCTGTGCTGTTTTAATGTCTTTTGATATGAGGTTCATTGCTTATCTTTATTATTATGAACTGCTTTTACAATAAGATATAAAAATTATATAGAAATATGCAGTACCTATACCAATATTTAATGGATCTACTCAACATGAGAGCAGACTAAAATGTCCATGCTTGATTACATCTTCATTTAAGCATATATTAAAAATAAAATTCTTCTTCATATTGCTGCTCCAGAGTTAACAGAATTATAATGGAGAGTACATTTGAATTGCACTGGATAAACTAGCAAAAGGCAATTTTAAAGGCAAAATCATCAAGTACATAGAAGGACAAATTTTACCAAATGAGAACTAGCAAAGCTTCATAAGGATAAACTCTGCTTCACCAACCTTTTAGTATTCTTTGTGGGTGTCAAGGAGCATGTGTACTGGGATGATTCAATAAATTTTGGCTTTCCAAAGGCTTTTGACAAAGTTCCTCATTAAAGATTCAGTGGAAAATATAAGATCCATGGAATTAGAAAGAAAATGCTATAATGGATATAAATAGGTAAAGAATATACAATATAGCCAATAATAGAAATGAATGGACAGTTCTCACAATGAACACTGGGAGAAGTGGGATTCCTGCAGGATTTGTATTGGTGGTTGTTATTTTGGCCATAAATGAAATGGAAGTGGAAAAAAAATAACCAAAGTGACCAAATTTTCAGATAACATCAAATTATTTGCCAACTATTAACACCAAAAATATTTACATGTATCCCAGTGGGGATCTGAGCTGCCAGTGAGTGAGCATCTTGATATTCTGATGGGTAGCAGAAAAGAGGAATACAGCTGTAACATTGAATTTCATGTGATAATATCATGATCCCTTTATACTAAAGGGATTAGTTATAAGAGTTTTTTCCCTAAAAAAGTTTAATCTATTAAACCAGTCTAAAAATTGGTTCATGGACCAGTCCCTCCCAACTGGCTGGATGAAGTCTAGACCTTCAGACAAAGATGGAAGAAACTGGCTTAGGAGCTGTCTTGGACATCTGATGTGCTTTGAAGTGGGGGGGGGGGAACAGGAGGAAGTGATGTCACTTGCATCATGGTATCACCACACAAAAATGCCAATTACAGTATTACTTTGCATCAATCTTGTCACATGCATGACCTCATTGTGACTTCTCCTGGATATCTATAAGGTTGAGGGAAACTTGCTGAACAGAGAATGCATAGAATCTTTTTTTTTATTTAAGTTTTTTAAAAATGCAATGATCTTTTTCCAAGGGATCCAATCACCAGAAAACAGCTCAAGGAGAACAGCAGATATATACTCCCATTTTCTGTTCTGATTTTACTTCTGAATCTTTCATTCCATTCCACAGATGGTAAACTAGTGATTGGGGAGGGGAATGGGAGTGAGAGAAGGGAAAGGAAAGGGTAACCAATACGCACATTCCTATGGCCTCTTGTCATTCCAAACATCGGTTTTCCCCATTTTCCATTGCAGTTTACCATTTAGACAAAGTAATGAGGAATTAAATAAACATATGGTCAAATGAGCAAGAATTTGCTGTAACATTTGGCTATATCATTTGCTTGTGGCCAAGAGAGGAAAAAACAAGAAAAACATTGCAATTTGTGAAATAGAAATAATCTTTTGATGAGGGAAGAAAATTTAGAAAGCATTCCATACATCTGTGAATAATAATAATAACTGATCAAAGAAAATAATCATATTTAAAATACTCAACATTAATAAGCAAGAAAAAAAATACATTTTGTGTATATTGTAGGCTACACAGCACTTCATAATTGATTCCAAACAAGTATTTCAGAGCTTGTGGATCACAAACCCAACACCTGCCTGCAACTGTTTCTGCATCTTTCCTGGAATGATGCAGCTGCCCTCCATAGCTGCTGTGAGGTCCTGGGAAAAGATGTAGCTTCTTTAAAGAGTTGTAGATATATACTATATGTGCTCTCCATGTAGTACCTTTCTGAAATTGAATTTGAAGTACTGTACAGCCCTAGTGTATTTGTCCTTAATATTTTAATTTTATGCAAATTTTTCCCTGGCAGTCACATTTTGTACATATTGTAAGCCACACTGCTAAATTCTAAAAACAGAATTTTTGAGAAAAGAGAAAGGGTACCTCATTTTAATCTGCTAAAGGAATGATCTATTTGTAATTTTGGAATACTGTATGCAACCAACCTCATAAGATTGTTGTGAGGATAAAACAGCATGTTGACTTGAGTTGTTTCTGGGTCAGGTTTTAAAGTTATGAGTTCAGCTGCAGAAGAACTGCTGAAGACCTCTGATGTTGTGAAAAAGTAAAGACACTGATCTCAAACTGGCAATGAATGTCACATGTGGAGGCATTCTGTGCAGCCCTCACATAACATGGAATATTTCAGCTATCCATTACAACCCCCAGAACCCTTTCTTGATCAACGACTGGGCAGTTTAAATACAATTATTATATATGTATGCTTAAAACCATTCTTATAATTTTAAGTTTATTTGGGGACTCTTTGATATCTCTTTAAAATTAAAATCTTGGGCATTTTGCTGTTTGCCCTTAATTCCATCTTATTTATGAACATATTAAAATGTTTATCCATATAGAATTTCTTAAAGGATCCCACCTTTTGTTGCTCCATTATGAGAATTGTCTGTTTATTCATATTGTCAGCTCTCTGTTTTATAATCATTCACTGATCCTCTCTCTTTAACTCATGATTGCTACATTTGCTCAGGAGATTATGGTGAAGGATATGGTTAAAGGTTTTATGAAAATCCAAGCAAACTAAATGCATCAGATCTTTCCTATTCCCATAGGCCCCTATTTTTAACCACAGTGATGCCAACATGATACAATGCGCATTGTCACATTATGATGCAAGCAAGCTCCGCACTTGTGTGATGGTGTCACACATTAAAATGTAAGTGATTGAGATTGTGATGCATGTTTTGCTGCTTGCCCCAGCCGGCCCCTCCTGCAAATGCCTATCCCTGTTCAAATGCTTATTGAGACTCTTACGGAACAATAAAAAGTTAGGGAGACTGATTTACAAATAATGAATCTTCTTCTGCAATGGGATTTGTGCTTCAGTATGCCTGATTATTTTTTTCTTTCATTTTGTTTTTTTCACCAGCAATACTGTTAGACATAAATGCTGTTCTGTTTTTGAGACTGTTGTTGATTTATAGACCAGCAGTCTGGTTCTGTTGTTGTTCAAGTGGAACCTGAAAAAGCTCCTTAATGCTTTAGACAATCTAAATTCTCCTTTTTATACGAAGGTGTGTATCAATATCTCCTCAGGCACAGCTTCTTCTGTTTAACTGTTCTTATATCTGACACTCATAGCATTTCAGAGAAAGCTGGACTTGGAGGTATCATCTTTCCACCTTGCACCTAGGAACCTAATCAGGCCTCAGGACATTCATAACTACATTTCCTCATATCACTGAAATTGCTATCCACCACAACTGACCATCTAGCATAGCTGTCTGGACAAAGTATGATATTGTCAGATTCACACAATAGGTAATTACTCATGCAATTTACAAGTCTGCTGTGTGTGTGATTGAATAAATCTATGAAGCTTCCTGCAATGGCATGACATTTCCTCTTCCTCAAGGTTTCCTTCTCTGTGACCATGGATGTGCTATTTCCTTGGTGAGGGAGGATACTGTTAGTATCTTAGTTCAAAAATGCTACTAACTAATCTACTACCTAATTTCTATATTGCCCAACACTGGTCTTCTCAGATATGGAGAGATACATTTCCAAATTTGTACAGCTCTGACTGGATGGTGATGATGGTGGTGGTGATGATGTATTATATTTCTGATCTACCCAATAATTAAAGTTCTCCAGACAGATTGCAAAGTTTCTTAAAATATTAAAACAGTAGGGCAATAAAAACAATACTTTCTATATTTATAAGAGATTTGCCTTAGCATTTCTCTGTTGTTTAGTACACTTATTACATTCTTCCATAATATTAATTTCTTATTTGTAATGGATTGTGAATGCTGGTGAAACTATACTTGGCTTTAAAACAATACTGTGGAAGAGAGCAAGAAGACGCTTCCAGCTCCTTTTCCAAAGCACAGTATTGTGCATGATCCCTGCTGCCATCTATTCTGGTTTCGTTCAATGCAACTAGAAGCCATTTCACTGGAGCAGCCATTAAAACAAGAAGCTCTGACTTATGGAGAGCTCTGTTATCTTCCCTTCAAAAATTACAACAGGAAAATCATGAGAGTGCTTTTTACAAATTTTGTTTATAAAAACCTCAAATCACAGGATACAGGTTACTGATACTTTATTGACAAGTGAGAAGATAACTTGGCATTTTTTTTTTTGCATAACATTAAATATAGCAGACCTAGTGAAATCATCATAGGAGGGACTGTAGCTTTGAATACCTGTTTTGAATGCTGATGGCCCCACATTCTATTTGTGACTTCTCCATTTCAAACATGAGTACACAATTCAGAATACACAAGTATCAGTGTTACAGGTGACTTCTGGCACCCAAACTGCAGTGTTCCTTGGGTGACAAGACAAGAATTAAAAGTGAGAGGTAACAGAACCTCCCCTCCCCCCAATCTCTTCTTCCAAACCTTCAGTTGTGCTTAACTGCAATTAATTAATTCCTCCGTTAATTACTTAAAACAGTTGTAGCCTCCCCAGCAGACCCCCTGTGCCTAACCAATGATGAGGGATGCTGGGACTATAATTCACCAATATCTTTAGGGAGGGCTACATGTTGCCCTCCTGAACGCTGACTCAAATAGTCAACTAAACAGAGTTTAATCCAAAGACAGCTCAGCTTTCCTATGGGGGAGCTACAGGTACATTTCCCCATGTCTTCTTATCAGAGAGGGCAAGAAAGTGTTTATTATTTATATATTAAACAAACGTACATGGCCTCCTCTTTTAGCCAGTGTAATATTGGGCAGTGAACAGAAAAGTAAAAACACAACTGAAAGGCCAGCATGGTTGGGATGAGTTAGGTTGGGGTAGCCAGTCAGTTCCATCCATCACTTGGCTTGACTTCCAAGCCGAGTTTCTAGGGAGAAGAAGGAATCTATGGGTCCTCTCAACTGGTGATGTTCTTCACCCTGCTTGTCCTTCGTGCAATTTCGTGCAACATTTGGAAGGAGTGTGGGATTGTAAGAGTCTGTTATTACTGCAAGCTCCAGTTAGTGGTGTGTGATTGGCTTTGCTGGAAAATATAAAAGTATCAAGTTTTTCTTCAGGGAAATTGTTTTAATAGATAACAGCATGTTGTACAATGTTTCATCAGTAATATTTGGGCCTAAATTAAGAGCAGTTGTGGGATGGGTTGCCGATCTTTTCTTGTGATAAAAGGGAAATAGTTCAAGAAATATGGACCAGATGTTACCTTAATCCAGTCCTCATGTAACCAAAGCACACTCTGAGACAGTAATAATATTCCTTTCTACCTGGTTCTAATTTTCTGGCTCTCAAGAACCCCCTGTGAAAAATAGATTAAACCAACACACATCGTTTATGAATCACCCTCAGAAGGGTTGGAGGAGCTGGGTGTGGAACTTGCCAAATGTATGTGATGAGGGGTACAGTTATTGCCCTCCCCAGGATGTTTAACAAAATGGCTCCCTTTGACAGGGGCCTTTCAGAGAATAGTCTTGGGATGATTTACTTTCTTGCTTTTGGAGGCTGACATTCTGCTCAGCAAATGCTGAACACAGTTTGAAATTTGTCATCAACTTTTTGAGGCTGGGAAACAGCTTTGCCCAACATGGAAGTCCTCTGAATGGGTGGACTTCAACTCCCAGAATTCCTAGCCATGGCTGTGCTGGCTGGGGTGTTCTGGGAATTGAAGTCCAGTCATCTGGACCATGCCCAGGTTGTTGTAAAGGATTTTCTTATGTATTTCCCCAAGCAAGCTAAAACAAAACAAAGCAAAATAAATGGCCCTAGGGTTGAGAGAGGAGGGCAAGCTATGAAGAGAACCCATTGATCATCTGATCTCATCTGATCTTCAGGCTTCTTTTGGACAAGGGTTTAGTATTATTCTGGAATAGTGCATTGTTGTTGTTATTATTATTATTATTATTTCTCACAGGAATCTTCCTGAAGTATATACTAAGCCTATGTAATCTGCCTTTAAAGATTGCAAGAATGATGTACTTGTTTATTTGCATTTAAAAACTGATTTTGAAAGCTGAATGTGCATTTCAGTCTAAAATTGCTACTGAAAGGGGGCATATGATATCCCTACAGCAGGGATGGGTGGCATTCCAGATATTGTTGAACTCCAATTTCCCATATTCATCAAAAGTCAAACTTTTCAGGGATCCTGAGAACTATAGTTTAGCAACATAGTGATAGCAACTGATTCAGTATAGACTTTAGAGTAACTCATTCTACAACTTACAGATTTACATTGAATACCACAAACAATAACTCTTATTTTTGTTGCTAATTTGGGGTGGGGTGAGGCAGAGCATAAACAGAGGAGGAAAATGGTGATATTTAATCCCATCTAAACTTATGTCCCAATTCTTTTTCCAGTCATGTTTAAATATTTCTCAGCAGTCTAGAAGAGGAGACAAAAGGAGTAAACAAGATGCTTGAATTACGTGTGAACTTACTAAACAGAGTTATGATTAAGCATAACTGAACATAGAATACTAGGTTATTAGGTGAAGGTTTAAAACACACACACACACAAAAAGAAATATATGAAGAAGCAAGATACTTAAATTCCTTAGAAAAATATGCAAAATTTGGGAAGGATCAGGAATGGGAAAACATGTGTGACATGGAGAGATTTGTTTTTAAGGGAGCATCCATATTTTAAAAATAAAGTGAGTTTTTAAAATTCCTCTCTGTCTTATAAAGCATCTTTACCAACCTGTTCTTTATAACTCCTTGAATTCTGACCCAGTGTGGCAATGGGAGTTCTGTGACTTGGGGTCCCATAGAAGAATGCCACAGAGGGGATAAGCAAGAGGAACCCATAAGAAATTCAGGTCAGCCACTAAAAGCCAATCGTACGCCTTAGTCCACTATTTTGGGCAAAAGTAAGCAATGTTTTGATTTATTTCAGTAGCCAGAGATGGCAGCAGGCAGAACAGTGGCATGGTGGATGTAACTGTAGTAAGAGGAAACAGAACTTCCACGTTTCTTTCTTTATTGTATTTACTCAGCACTTAGAAATACAGATGCCCTTGAGTTGAGTTTGGCTCAATGGATGATTCCATGGATTCCAGTAATTCCATGGATACAACCAGTAGCATCCAAAAGGCGCGTACCATTTTGCCTGTTTGGACCCATCCTGTGGATGCTGATGGACACAACCATGCAGATTCCTTAAATTCAGTACAGAAGTGGTGGGCCATTGCCTTCCTCCAGCACGTTTGCCAACTTCCCAATGTAGCCTGTAGCCCTGGAATTTTCCAGTGGTTTTCCATCCAACTGTTAGTCAGACCCAACCCTACTTAGCTGCTAAGCCTACACAAGATCTTCCAGGTACTGCCACCTGCTGAGACAGAACAGAAACTAGCCAATCACATTTTAGACTAGCCAGTAATGTGCAGTGTATGGGTTGAATCCAGACTACTAAGTTAAATGTGTTAACCATGGATAAGCTGGTCATGCAAATGCAGTTTTTGTTTCTTTTTTGGGGAAACTCTTTTTTGGGAGAGGTGCATAGAACCTAAAGTAAGTCTTACTGTTTGTGTTTTTTCCATACCCAATAGTTGGAAATCACACTATAATTTATTGTTACAATTGGGGGGTGAGCAGGGAAGACTTAGGCTCTCGGATTAACAATGTGTACTTTATCTTTCTGCACTCCTGAAACTCCCCTTACTATAGGAAGCCTATAGGAAGCCTATAGGATGTGTATGTGTATGACATGGTGTGTATATATTTATACAATCAACTTCAGCAGTGGCAGCATCAGGTTGACCTTGCCCTGGTCTGGAAAGTGAGTTGGTCCAGACTTGGTTAGTGCTTGGATGGGAGACCAACAGGACATCCAAGCTAAACTGGGAAATTGCAGAAACCTCCTAGAGGAAGGTAATGACAAGCTACTTTTGTGTAGTTGTGAAAAAAATCAACATGGATGTGTCCACGTAATCACTAGGAATCAAGCTTTAGTCAAGGGAGCCTTCACTTTATGTGTAAGTTTACTAGGAAGTTTTACTAGGAACTATTTAGTAGGAGAATTTAACCCTGAAATAGTATATAGTATGGGTGGTACAGGGGTATGTAGGTTAAAAGCAAAAACAAGTTATTAGCAATGACAGAAGACCTTTGATTTCCTAGCCCAAATTTTTCTTTAATTTTTTTACCATATAAAACTGGAAAAATGTAAAGTCCCTCTCATTGGACTATTTAGTAACCTATTAGTGCATTTATCTTTTTATCATTTGACAGGTGGAAGTAGTAGTCCGACCTTTTCTTTTTAATTATAAGGGATTCCAGATGTAGAAAGGAACATAAATTAAAAGCAGACTGACCTGTGCAGCTTTTCAAAGTAAGCCAAATGTCAAGGTATCTGCTTTTCATTTCAGAATGTTATTAAAGCTATTACTAAGAGAGCCATATTGCAAGCTCTGCCCCAGTAATCAACACCTTAAAAGCAATGCTGCAGATTTACAGTGTGCTGAAAAGAAAATTTGTCTTCAAGAATGACCTTGATTGGTCATTTTCATAAAATGCAGTCCTTGAATCTGGAAAAGGCTTTGTTATCTCCAGTGGGTGTTTCTTTTCTTTCTGGTGCCATCTTCTCGTGAAAATTAACTTCCGCTGAATATACCTTATTAATATTTCTTTAGCACCTGCTACTCTCTAGTTTCCACAGATGAGAGATCTCCAACTGAAAACAGTGTTCTACATATGCAAGCAAGTAGGGTCTGGTTATCTCTACTTGAGATTGTGTAGGACAGGAAAGCTTCATAGCCATCTCTGCATTTTTTGTTGGCTTTGGATGTGTGATAGAATATTCTTTCTTCTCTGAGTTGAGGTTACACCTGCTCCTCATTTGCTTGAATGGAAGCAAATAGAGCTTTCTAGACAGAAAATCCTGTGTCCAGGGTTCAGTCCCTTGCATCTTGAGGTAAGTGTGGAAAATTCTCCTTCCTGAAACTCTGAAAAGTCCTTGCCATGAGCAGCTGTGTTCATAAACCATATTTAACCTGATTGCTAAACCAATTCTTATTTATTTCCTTATTTGATTTATATAGTTACCCATCTCACCTGTTGCAGCTCTGGGCAGTGAATGTAAGATTAAAATCCAACAGGAACAAAACAAAACAAAACAAAACAGCAGCCCCCCCCCGCCCCCCCAACCAATAATAACATAATGTACCCAAGGACAATCTAACCAAACCCATACAACAAGAGTCATTAAAAAATCACATTGATGGGCTCACACAACTTGAGGTATGGTGTCCCAAAGGGCAGCTGCTGCAACAGAGAAGGCTTGCTGGATGGTACTGTTTAATAAATAAGACCTGGAGCATGCCCACCCTTGTCAGATCTAGATTTTCTAGATTTGCACAATACATTGAACCGTAAATTAATTAAATAGGCTTGATTCAGACAACATGCTGTATCACAAGCTTAGCATGTTGTGTGAACATGGGCTATCTGTGGGAGTGTATCAGTGTGGGAGTGTATCCATTGTGAGCAATACCTTTTTAAAAAAAAAGGAAGTTTTCAAGCAAAATGCTATCTTCCTTGTTCCTGGCCATCTCTCTTTTGTTCTTGCGAGATGTTAACTGTATTTGCTCAGAAATGCTTGTAGTGAAGACTTGCCTGGCCTTCCCCACCCAATTCTTCCCCAATTCCCCCCATTCCCTCCCCACTCCCCCTGGCTGAAGCCAAGTAACAAGCAAAATCCTTTGACTTCTTTTGGCTTTCCTCTCGCTGAGCTTGTGGCCTTTTTGAACTGCCATCTGCAGATTCGGTTGATGCACTGACTGGGCCAGACTGTGAAGGAAATAACGTGATTTAGATCAAGTGCTTGGAAAGTCAGTTCATGAGAAACACTTGAGCTAAGCTGTTGCCACTCGGGATGCGCCCTGGGGAGAAGGGTTGCGTTTCAGGTCATGCTCCTGACTTGTGTGAGGGCAGGCAAAAGCAGAGCTTTGGTGGAGCCAGGCTGCGTCGGGGAGGGGAGTGGGAGAGGGGCGGAGGTGTGTGTGAAGAAGGGACTGGGGAAAAGAGGAGAGAAAGATTATGAAACCATAGAAGTGAATCTGCCAAATTAACTTCTCACCCTCTCAATCACACTCTGGAGGATAAACTCCAAACTTTCTGCCTTTAGAACTAAGCTCGTTTTACACCAATCAATTCATTCCTTTCATTTATCATGACAGCCAGCTATCATTCCAATTATTTTGGGGGGGAAATTGGGGAAGGAAAGGTGGGGCAAAGAAACTCCTTTCTTTCTTTCTTTCTTTCTTTCTTTCTTTCTTTCTTTCTTTCTTTCTTTCTTTCTTTCTTTCTTTCTTTCTTTCTTTCTTTTCTGTTTGGGCAAAAGGGAATTCATTTGCATGATTCTTTCAACCATCAGTTGAGGATGAGTGCCAGGACCTGGGCTCCTTCCCTGGCAAGGCCCTGCACGTTAAGTAAAGGACTGGACTGAACACTCCTGGCTTCAATTTTCTGACCTAATGTAAGCCAGCTAAAGTAAACAGAGGAAAATGCAGGTTGGATATGAGCTATTGGGATCAGGAGAAAGACTCCCATTTCTATTTGGAGGTAATTTGGATCTGTATCCTTTCAGCTGCTGAACTGTATTCTGCAAACCTGCAGTTCAGAAGCAGAAGAACACCCAAAATGTTATATTCTCATAGAGAAATGGGAAACCATACCAGTCATGTTCTAAGAAGAAAACGCTTTGCTTTTCAGTTATACAGACATGCTTTGTGTACAGCATACATCCCTCAACCCTGAACTGACTATTTCACCCTTTTCCTTTGGAGACAGTAGATAGCTGCCTGTCCCTTTTCTGATGGACAAACACAGCCTTGGAAGTGACAGTAGAGTCCATTCTAGCAGTACATGAATTAAACATCTTAAATTGGGCCTCTAACAGTGATGGCTGTTTATGAAATCCATGAATCTGGTGTCAACAGTGCTCTCATTTTGGCATCAAGTTGACATCTGGATATTCATCCAAGCTTTTACCGATGCTTGGTCTTAGCTCACCATTCTATTTCTTTTGGGTGTGTGGTTTTGCTGACCTGGTATGACTAGGTTGTCAGTATTTTTCTGTCTCTACATTTTATGGTTTTACCCAGAGATCCATTAAGGTTATATAAACATTTTAGCCAATTTCTCTGCTTTGCTAACTCACACATCAGGGCATGCACATCCACATCTAAGAGAGTGCTACTTCTGTTTTTAAAGACAGGTGTACTGCTTTTCATTAGCGTGCTATACCTGTGTGTAAGATCTGACCAACACTTTGGAAAGTGCTGGTCAGGCATTACCTAGGCAGATATTTCTCCAGAAGCCAGTTGTGAATCTCTTGTTCAGCTGAAACCAGAACAGACATGGAGAGCCATACCCAAAGACTGGAGAAGAAGGGGCTGCTCCCTGCAGCAGCCTAAATTGGACAACCCAGTCCCTGACCATGTCATCAACCTCCTAATTGAGGAAGTGTCATAGATCACGGCCATGGCCAGAACTGTATTGGGAGAAGGAGGAATAAAACAGGATCAACTAATCACAACCTTAAGCTGCCTCCTTGGTGGGCCAGGAAAGAGATGAAGTCAACAACATGAGGATATGTCCTTTGAGACAGTCAGCTGGGGATCTTTGTGCCACCTTTAAGGAGATGTGAGGATAGTCCTGTGCCAGAACATTTTTGTGATATAATTTGTTCTTTTATGTTTTGTGTTGGACAGCCTACATAGAGACTGAAAATTAAATAACAGCAAATTTAAAAACCTTCTCAGTTTATAGAGTTGGAAATTTAATTTATATTGTGACTCTTTATTATTTTTATATGGGATGATACAAACTGTGCTCTGGCCTGAAGACATTATGGTCTACATTAGAAAGGGAGGCAAAAGCAGCAACAGGGAACCTTGTCAGACTAATATATTTGTGATGATGGAATTAAGATTAGTATTTGGGGTGGTCTTAATTCAGATAACGGATTATGATTTTCAGCATTATTATTTTCAGAATTCGGTTTGGAACTGTGTGTTTAGAAGTGGAATTGCTGACATCTCCCTCCTTGGAGAACAATGATAAAACCCAGTCCTTTCTCTGCTTCCTTTATCTCTTACAGTCTGGCAAACAGAATGCTGTTTCCTTGCAACTTCTCAAGATCAAAAGTTATGGGGAATTTATACACCTCCAATTCTTTTTTCTCTCTATCCCACCCCCCCAGATTGTTTACAAGGAGGCTATTATAATGATCGAAATAGTGGGACTCTCTCCTCCACAAATTACATTTAGATCTTCAATGGGTAGTACAGAATTTAAGAGACATGTTTGTCCCTCAGACTTCAAAACAAGCTTAAATTAGAAACACATTGCTGGAATAGTTCTTAGCTAACATTTATATTACTTTAGTTACCAAATCCAGATTTAAATCCTAGGGACTTGGCAGGGGAAGGTATAATATATTAGGCATTAAGATGGTGCATGTATATGTGTGTGTTTCTATAAATATACAAACTTTTGTTGCACTTGCAAGGAAATGACTATGAGATTCTAATGTGCTGGCTTCCAGAGGTGAAGAATTCCCACCCATCTCTCCTCTGGATGTCGCCTTAGTTTTCTGGTGTTTTGTTTTCAGCCTATGGGGATAATTCGAATTACTGCACTGTCCTATGGCACAGGTATGAATATAGCTAGAGATACAGCAGAAGCAATCACTCCATGAATTAAGAAAGGATGAGATCCATCTTGGGAGAAGCAAGGGCATTTTATTATATGGGCAATAATTATGAATAATCACACCTTAGACCCCTCTTGTTTAGATTACTGGAATGGACTCTACACGGGCTGCTCTTGAAGAGGATTTGGAAGCTGCAGCTGGTCTGGAATGCAGTGGTGTGGGCAGCTTATGGTGCAACATTTAAATAAGATTGTTGCTCTACGAGCTGCACTGGCCCCTTAGTGGGCTTCCAGATGTGATTCAAGATGCTGGTTATCACCTATAAAGCTCTAGATGGCACAGAGCCAGGCTATTTGTGGGACTGCTTGTCTCCAATTGTCTCTGCTTGCCCCTCCAGATCTGATAGGAATGGCAAGTTCTGGGTCCCTTCCATCAAGCAATGTCATCTTGCTGGACCCAGGAGTTGTGCTCTACTCTGTTGCAGTATCTGTCCTGTGGAACAGCATCCCCCTGGAGATCTGTACATCCTGTAACCTGTTAGCCTTCTCTAAGATACACACAACCTGGCTGTCCCACCAGGAATGTTAAACAAGATCAACTGGTTGTTTAGCTTTGGTTTTATTGCTGCTTTTAATTGTGAATTGGGAATGATTTTCTTTCCACCCAAGGCGAATAAAGTAATTACTGGTTGTTTAATTCTACTGTTGCCTAGTTTTACCTTCTTGTATACCACCCAGGGCCATTGCTATGAGGTGATTGGCCATATAAATTGAATAAAGAAAGAAGCAAACAAACAAACCTGTCATGTCTAGTGCAGGGTTGCATAATCTGAGACCCAGGACTGCAGGTATCACCTGAAAGTCTTAAGGACACATTCAGAGCACATTCAAAAGGTTAAGTGCAGCCTTCTACTCACCCCACCCCTGAGTTGCACACTTCTGCCTTAAGGCTGTTCCATGCATTAGGCATAGGCAGCCTCCAGGCTTAAGGGATGGGCTTCATTTTTACTGAAACACTCAACCGGATCCACCTCTGCTACTGTTATCTGTGAAACCAGATAAAAACACAGTGGTGCAAAAGGCACAGCCAATGAATTTCTCAACCATCTGATCTGGAGTTACCAAAGCACAAATCCAGGGGGCTTTCTCCTCTCTTGTGTTATCTACCCATTCTTCAGTTGGCAGGAAGAGATGCATGTCATTTACTGTCCTCATTGTTGACCTTCATCCTGCCTCTGTTGCCTCTATTTCAAGTCACTGCTAGCCACCCAGTCATCATTGTAAGATAACAGATGACAAAGCCTAACAGATTTTACATACCTTGAGACTGCTCTTGGACAGAGTCAAAATAAGTGGGGAGAGAATACACTATTTGAATAGTATTATTACTAGGAATGACCTAAGCCTGTCTCACTCATGGACTGGGAAGGATATATAGGCAAAATTATGTGATATGGCAGAACAAAGATATTGCCAGAGGGTATTAGGGCCATGATTAGATGATTAGGTACACATGGGGACATGGTTCTTAAAAGGCAAAATAAATAAGTAAATGATTGCAGTTTCTGAGGAGTTGTCAAAGACAGCTGTATTATAGAGCACAGTTCAAATTTCTGTTGATGAAGACACAAGTGATTGACATCAGGCCCCCCCATCATAGATTCAGCCACAGCTGGCATAATATCCTAAGCTGGGTGAAGACTCCCTTGCCCATGGTGTCCACCTGTGAATCTCGCATTAACTGTGACTCCAGAAGAATTCCCAAGTTGCAAAACTGTGTCCTTCAGGTGGTAGCAAACCTTCTAGAATTAAAATCAGAGCAGACAGAGAATTAGATCATTTTTGACTAACAGTAATTCTCCTCCTCCCCCCTCAAGTCCTGCTGTGCTGCCTCATTGTGGTGGGGGGCGGATGTTCCTGGGAGGGATAACTGAATGTTGGGAGCGTATGCCAAGAGTATACATTCCTAACAGGGTCACCTAAGGCGTGAAGGTCATCCCAGCTGCCCAGCTAAAGGAAACAGCCACCTATATTGGGTAGCAGAGATATAGGAAGATGCTGGAGGCAGATGATCACTTTAGTGACAATGGCAAAGGCATCAATTCATACTGTGTGGGAGAAGGCAATGGTAAACCACTCCTGTATTTTTACCAATAAAACTACATGGATAGAAAATATAAAATGATTGACTATATAGTGCCGGATGATGGGCTTCTCAGGTCAGATGGCACTCAACATGTACTGAGGGAGAGCTGAGGATCTTTCCAAGTACTAATGGTGTTTGTTTATTTTATTTATTAAATTTATATGCTGCCCATCTCCCCCAGAGGATGACTGGGCAGTTTACAATTAAAATCCAAAACAATAAAAACAATAAAAATATAAATACCCATATTAAAATAACTAGTAACAATATTCCTTACCTACAGGAGCCTCTAGTACTAGAAGATGAAGTTGGATCAGCACTCTGGTCATTACCAAGTCAAAAGACTACAGGAAATGGTGAAATACCCACTGAAATATTTCAAGCAACAGAAGAAGAATCAGTCAAGGTTTCAGTCACCAAGCTATGCCAGCAAATCTGGAGAACAACACAATGGTCAACAGACTGGAAGAGGTCAATCTACATTCCAATACCAAAAAAAAAAAAAAGAAAGAAAGAAAAGGAGATTTGACAGAGTGTGCAAACTATTGTACATTATGAATATACAATATTCATGCTAGCAAAATAATGCTTAGGATCATCCAATGCAGATTAGATTAGATTACAGTATGGAAAAAGAGAAGCCAGATGTTCAAGCTGGCTTTAGAAAAGGCTGAGGAACACGAGACATAATTGCTGTTGCCTGCTGGATAATTGAGAAAACCAAAGAATATGAAAAAGAAGTCAGTATGTGCTTTATTGTTTATAGAAAGCCCTTTGATTGTGTTGATCACGTCAAACTGTGGAAAGTGCTCAGAAAAATGGGAATCCCAGAACATCTCATTGTGTTCATGAGAAACCTATATACAGGTCAGGAAGCCACAATACAGACAGAACTCAGCAAAACAGACTGGCTCCAGATTGGTAAAGGAATGCAACAAGGCTGCATATTCTCCCCTTGTTTATTCAACCTATATGCTGAATATATATTAAGAAAAGCTGGATTGGAAGAAGATGAGCTTGGTTTTATCATTGGAGGAAGAAACATCAATAACCTGTGCCATGCTGATGACTCTACCCTGATAGCTGAAAATGCAAAGAATCTGCAAGCCCTAGTATTAAAAGTCAAAGAGTACAGTGAAGAAAATGGGACTAAAATTGAATATAAAGAAGACCAAAGTAATGATGACAGGTAGAACAACCAACCTTGGAATTGACAATGAAGATACTAAAGGGGTGGATAGCTTCTGCCTTTTGGGATCAACCATCAACAGTAAAGGAACAAGCAGTCAGGAAACATGCCACAGACTAGCACTTAGTAAAGCAGCCATGAAGGCCTTGGAAAAGATATTCAAATGGTGTGATGTGTCTATATCTTCAAAGATCAGAAACATGCAAGCCATGATATTCCCTGTGATGCTCTATGGAAGCAAAAGTTGGACTTTAAAGAAACAGGATAGGAAGAGAATTGATGCTTTTGAACTTTGATGTTGGAGAAGACTCCTGAGAATACTGTGGACAGCCAAGAAAACAAACCGATGGATCATTGAACATATCAATCCAGAGTTCTCACTTGAGGCACAAATGACCAGGCTCAAATTATCCTACTTGGAACACATTATGCAAAGATCTAGCTCCCTGGAGAAGACTCTAATGCTGGGAAATGTGGAAGGAAAGAGAAGAAGATGACCAGCAGCAAGATGGATGGACTCAGTTACAGTGGCGATGGGTGCACCATTGGAAGACATGAAAGACCAGGTTAGGGACAGATCATCATGGAGAAAATCTATCTATGTGGTTGCTAGAAGCTGAAAACGGCTTGATAGCACATAATCAATCAATCAATCAATCAATCAATCAATCAATCAGTCAAAAACTCCACTTTGCTATAGTTCATCTTCAGCCAGTTATGTCCCATTTATGACTCACATCCTCCAGATACTGTGTCAAGACCTTCACAGCATCTCTGATATGATTATGATGGTGATATACAACCAATTATTATCAACAGTTTGATAATACCTAACCCTGAACCAACAAACATTCTCTCCCAGTGGTTTCACTTAGATATTGAAAAAAAAAGGGTAAGGATAGATGCTATTTGACACTCCATAAAGCAGGATCCAACATACCAATAGTGACTGGTATGACTCACTTAGGAAGGAATGGAATCACTGCAAAACAGCATCCATAGCTTTTAACTCTGGGAAGTTATATAAATCAACATCATCTTTGAGGTGGAAGTTTGATACAGTATTTTTTTTTTCTTTAATGTTGCCTATATTTATTTATTTATTTGATTTATACAGCCATCCATCTCACATATGTGAACATGGGAGGCTTTCAATAAAATAGATAAAAACAAATAAAATACATAATATAAAATAAAAATACATAGCAGCCGAGCATCATAAAATAACCATCAACAAAGCCAAGAGACAGGCTCTGTCACACTTCTGGGGCCCCAGGCCCAGGTCCAAAACTAAGTTTTTAGGGGCTTGCAAAAGGCCAGCAGGGTTGGCGCTAACCTAATCTCAGATGGAATTATGTTCCATAGGATAGGTGCCATGGCAGAAAAGGCCCTCCTCCTGGGCCCTGTCAGCTGACAGTCCTTAGCCGATGGTACCTGGAGCATGCCCCTCCTGCTGGACTGGGTGGGAAGGGTGGAAACAACTGGGGAGAGACGGTCCTGTAAGTAGCCTGGTCCCAAGCCATGAAGGGCTTTAAAAGTAACTACCAGCACCCTGAATTGCACCTGGAAGCACACTGGAAGCCAATTTCAACTCATGGAGTAACAGAGTCACATGTGCCAAAAACCCGACACCATTAACTGCCCGCACTGCCATATTCTGCACCAGCTGAAGCTTTCAACTGCTCTTCAAAGATAGCTCCATGTAGAGCTAGTTACAATAGGCCAATCTGGAGGTCACGAGGGCATGAATGACCTTGAGCCGGACTCCCTGGTCCAGGAATAGGCACAACTGATGCACAACCCAAAGCTATGCAAAGATCCTCTTAGCCACAGCTGCCACCTGCTCCTTAAGCAGAAGCCATGAGTCCAGGAGGACCTCCAGATTGTACACCAGGTCTGTCTGGGGCAGTGCCATCTCATCCAGAGTCAAAGATGGAAGATCCCTGGAACCAGGAGGTTCAAAAACCCTAGGCCACTCAGTCTTGCTTGGGTTGAACTGAAGCCTGTTGTGCCCCATGAAGGGCCCCCAGAGCCTCCAGGCACCAAGACAGAACCTCCATGGCATAACTCAGGCAGCCTTTTTACCACATTAGGTAGATGAAAAGTGCTTTGTTATTTCCAAAGTTATTAAAGTATTGCAAATGAAAAACCTTTGCTGACCTATAGCAAATCATCCTGAGATGATTCATATATACATACGTATGCGTCATATATGTGTGAAGGTTAATTTTTCCACCATGTAAAAATAATAGACAATCCTGTTTCTTTGACCCAGATGACTTTCTTCTTCCAAATCATTTTCCCCAGGCAGCAAAAGCTTTAAATACTTGGTTGCCAAAATGTTATGTAGTGTGTATGTGTGTGTGAAGCCACTGAGGGACATTCTTTTGAACAGAGAATAGAAGTAGAAACATCTCTGCTTTAAATTACCTCCTTCTTAAGTGGCTTCCTTTCTTTTGTAAGTATTGTTTATTACACATGTCAGCATCTGAGGCATTTTCTGCTTTTCATTTACATATTACATTTTAGGCATATACTTAAAAAAAGTAGTAGTTCTGGAAGTATAACTGAAATGTTCTCACATTTTTTTTGAGGGGGGTGAAGAATGCACAAATGGATTGGAATCATATATATTGGAATCATCTCTACCTTCCATACATTTGTGGGAAACTTGGAACAAAAATTACAGGTCTGTAGCAGCATGTATATGTCTAAAAGATACAGGAAATGACCAATTGTTCTCCACAGGGAAGAATTTGGATAGTGGTGCAGCCAGGAGCAGACTTCAAAGAGGAAGCTCATGGTCCAACTCAGCAGAATAGCTATGAGGGCCTCCAAACTAAGCTGAACTGATTTACCCTGTTTTGAAGTAAGTAAAGTTACATATATCATCATTTAAATAACTCTGCACTGCCGCTACCCTAAAAGTTTTGTCTCCAAGTCTAAAATTACCAATTGCAATCTGAGTTTGTACTGCAAATTAAGATGATAGGATGAAGTAGAGGCAGGGCTGAGAGAAACAGGATCTGCTTCTCACGGTTTTACTCTTCATTTTCTCCCTCTGCTCAAAGGAGGGGGAAAAATGGATCCAGGAGAAGGGCTGCTGCAGCTGTTAACATATTCAGCAACTCTTTCTGGCAAGTGAGTGAGCAGTAACAAGTAGCTACTGATAGCAGAGTTCAGGAGGAAGAGATAGAGACTCCCCAAGAATAAATGGAGGCCACTGAAGACATCACACCCTGAAGTGTGTATTGTGAATACACAATACTGAGTGGATACTGCCTCTGAACATATAGAAAATGTTTGCCACTGAGCAATGTCCACGATCTCCCCACCTGCCTGGAAGTTGAGGGCCAGAATTGTTCTTCTTCTGAGTATATTTGGTCTGCCTTCTCCTGAGTGACAGATGAATATGGATTTTGCTTCTGGGTGGTCCATTCTGTCTTCCACTTGTGGTGGGTTTCAGAGTGTATATTAATGGCACGGTGGAGGAAAAGCTGCATGGCCAATGTCAAATGGGAAAAATGAGAACTTGGGAAATGCCAGTTGGATGGGATTTTGGAGCTAGAGGCCCACAAGCAGAGTGGGAAAACAGAGCTGTACAAGAAACATGGTGTTTCCTCCTGTGCAGCTGTCATTGTTTCTGAAATGAGGATTGGCACTGACGTTGCTCACTACATGCTCTCCATCATTGCAGGTCCTTCTTTTATTGTGCAATTGTCGTGCCTCAGTTACAGAATTTTACATGGGATAGGGCAGAACATCATGGCTTCCACTTGGAACTCTCATAAATTCTTCAGTCGTTTCCCTTCCCAGAGAAAACCTGTTCTTGATGGCACTGTTGGCACTGTTGAGTAGCATTTTTCATCCATCTGTGCTTGTGTAATTGGTTCTTTGTTAGGAATGGCTAGTCTTTATCATTCATAGGTAAAGACAAGAAAGATTCCTGCTTAAAACCTTGGCATTACAAACAATATTGGACAATGACTCAATGAAATACAGTTTCCTATGTCCCCATGAAAGAATTTTTGTCCCATTTCTACATCTGAAATCCACCCTTATGCCGCAGAGTTTAACTCAAGGGTTGGGAATACCACTAGATGGCACTCCCTAACCCCCTTTGACAAAAAAATGAAAAAAAAAATGAAAAATGCCCCAAATTGCTCAAGAGCCCATGTCTGACATGAGATTATGGCTATTTAATTTTTTAAAAAATACTTTATTTATTTATATTAATTTATTTACCTGCAGTAGAAATGGAATCTACTGTCTGAAAATGTTGCTGTTCTTGTTTAATTAATGTAATTGTTATAAGATGTTGATGATAGTGGTAGTGGCAGCGATGATAATGCAATCAATTCAAATAAACTAGTAATCTTAGTTCCAAGAAATTAATAATCTAAATTTCAGTAGAAGGTGAATCCAACAACTGAAAGTTATGAAGTCAGAGGAAGATGGATATACTTCAAGCATGTAACACATTCCTAACAAT
Organism: Python bivittatus; assembly: GCF_059951505.1. Taxonomy (NCBI): domain Eukaryota; kingdom Metazoa; phylum Chordata; class Lepidosauria; order Squamata; family Pythonidae; genus Python; species Python bivittatus. Next base: position 17,055,450 of record NW_028277087.1, on the reverse strand, counting down.
CACTGTCCTGAGCAAATCAGCTAAAGCTAATTTATTTATTTTTCCCCTTTTTTCTTATTACGTTTTTGTAAATCTTAATATTATATTGTTTTGATACAATGATATTTATACAGTATTAATTGAAGATTAAGCCAAATAAAATTTGCAAGGACTTTGGGAAGCACAAGTCAGGCAGATGCCATTGTGGAAGCCAGATGTCTGGCCTCTCCAGCAGGCAAGCCCAAATGGCCATGGAAAGCAATTCCCAGTGACTGACTTCAGGGGGCATGCCTATAGCATTGTAAAATGGCCCACAGGAGTTGGGCAGATCCCACTCTGACTTCTCAGCAACTATATAATCAGTGAATCATGCAGATCAAATCCGTGGTAGAAGATGATTTTAAGCTGCCTCAGTTCTGGACCAAGGACAAGAAGGGGGCAATGTCATAAGGACATGGAATTAAAAAGTGCTTACTGGAGTGTGTTTGGGCTTGGATTAGGGGAACATGTAGTTGAACCCATGGAGTGCTGAAGATGGCAATTATGCACCAGTAGTATCTTGATTTCTGAAATCCTTCAACTCCGGATCACCAAAGGAGTGTGGTTCTGGAAGATGTACATGAGTACCATGCACCAAAATATGTTGGTATAGCGAATACAATGTAAAATGTAAACATGTATTAGAAAGTGACAAGTAATTACTATTTGTTTATTCAATGGTGCTCAATGCAGATAAGTTATACATATGACGCAACATTTGTCCAGAAACAAATGTTTTAGGATCTTCTAAATTGTATTAATAATTAAAATATCTTGTCTTACTGCACATCAGTAAGTAATATAATGACCTATCATCTCTATATCTATCTGTCATCTACCTCTATCTGTCTATCATCTATCTATCTAACATCTCTCTCTCTTTCTCATCTATCTATCATCTATCTCACAGCATTTTTGATGGAAACTTTCTTTTATAATAATAAAATAACTTGCATATTTCATTTGAATGATAATTTTGGGTGGAATACCACACTGCATTTATATTATAAAAGAAACACATTTAAAAAGTTAAAATGACAGCCCATCAGTTTATACAGAAAAGTATGCATGTTTCACATATATATTAATCTATTAAAAACAGTAACATTCTTGTTCTTATTTTCCTTTTCTAAACTATGTGTTTTGAATTTCATGGCAATTCCCATGAAATTTATCTCAGTGTTAAGAGATAAACTGGCTCTTATGAACTTTACTCAGTGCACCAATTAAGCCCTCTTCAAAATTACCCTAATGAGCCTCAAATTTGCTCATTTGCACTGTAAACAGAGTCATGTGTATGTATGTGTATATACTATATTATGTATGTGTGTATATATAGGGCTGCTATATACACAACAAAAAATACCATGCCCTTCATATCACTGTAAATTTACTCTTTTATTAATATAAATGACTTCTTCCCTCTTCTTCTTATCCTGCTTGGTTAAATTTAGGATTTATTTTGATTTTTATTGGTGTAGTAGTCAAGGTGGTGGACTAGGATCAGAAAGACCCAGGTTCATGTCCATCTTCGGTCATGGAATCTCACAGGTGACCCTAGGCCTTTCACTCAACCAAACCTATTCCAAAGGGTCATTGTTGAGGGGATTTCATTTAATTTACCTTTCAATCCGATTTAAATAAAGTTAAAGCTATTATTCTCTAGTCATTTATTTAATAATTTCTTCCTTCTGTCACATGAAAAGTTAATGTTTCAGGTCCTCTGGGGTACATAGCCAAATGGTGGCAGAGGCTGAAGATTGTGGACATCTTATCTACTTTTCCATATCTGCTGCTTGGAAAAACTCTAACTATTAGGACTTTTTTCATAACATTTGAGAGGGATCTGATTAGTTGCTATGTGCCATCGACCAACAGTTGGTATCAACTGTTAGTGACCACATAGATAGGCCTTCTCCAGGATGATCTGCCCCAACCTGGCCCTTCAGGTCATCCAATGGTGCACCCACTGCTGCTGTAAATGAGGTCATCCACTTTGCTGATGGTAATTTTGTTGTTCTCTTTCTTTCCATCTTTCCCAGCATTATGGACTTTGTGGTCTTCATATAATGTGTCCAATGTATGGTAATTTGAGCCTTGTCATTTGTGCCTTGAGGGAGAACTCAAGAGGGATCTGCCTTCCTGTAATCAAAGATCATTTATTTACTATGTCCTACTTACTGGGATGAGAGAGAACAAATTGTGTGGCCTTCTTTTTGGGAGATTCCTCCATGTACTTCAATAGTGTTATTATGTACTCCCTCTAGCCTCTCTTTCTGAACCTATCCCAGTAGACCCTTTTCAGGAGAGCATCCATAGCATATTTCCAAATCTGCTCACCCTATTTTACATGATTGCAAGGGATCTGGAAATCTACTTCTTGGGTTGTGCACAACAAAATACCTCTGTCTGACCTTGCCAGCAAGGGCAGTCTGTTCTTGAACAAGACTGAAGAAAGGAAAAAGAGTTTCCCAAGTTGTCAAGTCAGCTCTGGGAATACTGGGAATGTTGTGTGCGCTTCCATGCCCTGTTTATCTACACTTGTGGGCTACCAAAGAGGCTGTCATCTAAAGCAGTGTTTCTCAACCTCAGCCACTTTAAGATGTGTGGACTTCAACTCCCAGAATTCCCCAGCCAGCATGGGAGTTGAAATCCGCACATCTAAAGAGTGATCTAAAGAGTGGTCTGCATTTTAGCAGAAGGTCAAGCACCAAAGAGACATAATTAAAAGCTCATTACAAGAGACAATCTCCATTAGCATGCCAAACTTCATGCAAATCCATTAACTCCAGGGCTTTCTTCGGAAGCTTTACATTCCTGCCTAGTGCCCCAGGGACTGGAAAATGTGGCCTTTAATTTGCTGCTCTCTGTCTGTGAAAATGAGGTTCAATTCAGCTTGCTCTCTGGATTATTTCACATTCCAGCAAATTAGTTTTATCCATTCAGAGAACATTTTAACAAAGAGGGTTCTTTTGGCATTGTGCGGATAAAAACTGATGGATAAAAATGAACGAGCAGCTTGGCTAATCAGGAACAAATAACTTTAAATCTCTTCCCCAAATGCAGGCTTTCCTGTTATTTCTCCCTCTCCTTTCCCCCCCTTCCATTTATTTTTCCACACGAGGACAAGATATATATATATATATATATATCAAACATATATATGTGTGTGTGTGTGCGTGCGTGCTCTGAGTGTAGATTGTTTCCTCTGGCTCCCTGTGCCTCAAAAATAAAAGGGTTTTATTTCATTGTCACCAATCTCCAAACTTGTTAAGTATAAAGTCAGTAAATGATACTATTGTTTGAATGGAGGGGATTTATCTAGCTTGGAGAGAGGCAGTGGGGGAGCTGAGTGGGTAAAACACCGGGGAGGCTCGAATGAACTCAAATGGCTCAATGTAAACAGAGAAATCTGAAAGCTTTTGTGAGCTGAAAGTGGGCTATCTGTTCCAGGTCCTGCCTCATTAACTACTAATAGAACTATAGCAATGGCTTTCTGCGATACCTAACACTCGCGACTGACCCCCGTGTCTCCCCCCCCTCCACAGGCCTCCCAATAGAATTAGGTGAACTTTAGGTCTAGCTGCTCTTGCCATTCTTGTGTTGTGTTGTGCAATGTCTTGACCTTAACCTCTTGAGAAAATGTTTATCCACTTTCACTCCCCTAGGCTATATTGAAGAGAGAGAGAATGTGTGTGTCCTATGACTCCAAACTCAAGCAAATTCAAGATGAGTAAAGGAGAGAGTGCCTGAGTGAGCAACGGAATTTTAAAAAAAGAAGTCCCACAGAAGAACTCTAGTCTCAAGGGCAGACGTTGCAGACACTGTTACCTGTTCAACTAGGTAGGAGAAATGAGCAGAAGTGGAGATGGCTTTTTCTTGCAGGTGGAGGCCCTTTGATCCATACAGGGAAGGCTGGTAGGAGAGAAAAGGCACAGGGCGACGTATACCAGGCTACAGAGTAATGTTACCGCTTCCTCTTTCTTGCTTGCTCTGAAACACACAGCCAATCTGCTTCTAAAGGAACACTGTCTGGCAAAGCTTTAGAAATGGCAATAATTACAAGCTGATGATGGATGCCGAAAGAAAAAGAAAAGGAAGTCTCCCCCTGCCCTGCCCCCATGCCATAATGGCTCATAAGGAAATATAGGGTTGAGCTGTGGAGAAATTATAGGCTAAGCTCTTTTCTAGTTGAATCCTTTTGGTGTTAATCACAGGCTATAAGTGGTATAACAAACACTGTTGCATTTTATCAACCAGCTTCCATTGCAAGCAAGCCTCTGTCCACCCCTCCTCTCATTATATATATATCTATATATATCTATATAGATATAGACATATATCTGTTGCTCACTCAGGCACTCTCTCCTTTACCCATCTTTGTATAGTGGCTGGATAGCGTAGTGGTTAGAGTGCTGCCTTTTGAAGCAGGAGACCAGGGTTTGAATCCTGGCTGGTACCTATCTTACCAATAGGGGTCCTTGGGCAAAGACCCCCTAACGCTTCACCTGCTTACCTCAAATATGAGAGTGACATGAACTAAGAGACTCATGCTGGCTCGGACATTGCCCGGATTAACAAGGTCTGCACCAGATGTTGGGGAACCAGGACAATCTGGCAATAAGTGGGCTACTGGAACAAACCATATATGGATGAGACAAGAGAACCTGGAATTGATGGAATGCTACTATAACAGTAGACCTAATGAGAGGGGATAATGTATGAGGGAACTATAGATGGACAGAAGACCTAAATCCACACTAAATGAGAAACAGCTAGTTACCCAACGCTTCAACTTTGTGAAGAGAAAGCTACTCTCACAACTTGAGATAGACCAACTACACATTACATCCCAGACTCAAGAAGACTTGGAAGAACAACTGGATGTGTAACCAACACCTGAAGCTGGAATGTCACTGCCACCCCCTCCATTACAGAGCAAAGCAGCTGATATAATGCATAAGATCATGGATAAACTAGCTACAATCAAGCCTCAAGACTGATTACTAAAGCTCAGTGGAGAAGAACCATCAGATAGTATGGTAGAAGATGCCAATAGAGCCCTCACGACAATCCCTACTACCATCATAACTCAAACCAATGAACTCGTATATGCTACAACTGCTGTAATCCTAGAGACACTTGGCGACATGATCAAGAACAGCAGTACATACCACCACCACTATCCCCCCCCCCCAGAAAAATGAGGTTGGAGGTTAAGATCAAGGGAACTCAGAGAGAAGTTAGTCAGCTGGTGGAACTACAGAAGGGTGTGGAAATTAAGGATAAGACTCGGCTACTGAAAAAATACAAGGGCCTGACTCCATCTGAAGCCCTAGAGACTGCTAAACAAAGGCTCACAACACTGGCTCCCAGGCTAAAGAGATACATTAGAGAAGCAGAGGCTAAGAAGATAAATGCCCTGTTCTCCAAAGAACCATCCAAGGTGTACTCCCAACTACAGTGCAACAGCACAGTAACAGCAGAGCCACCAACAGCAGAAACTGAACATATGGGAAAGTGCAAAGTGGCTGCAGGACCTGAAAGCAGACCACAGCAATCTCCCAGAAGAGGAACCAGTCACCAGAGCCCCTCCATGGAATATACCATCAACAGATAGCTGAGGTGGCTGACACTGGGAAATCCTATCAGTGGCTGGAAAGGGCTGGACTAAAAGACAGCACTGAGGCCCTGATCATAGCAGCACAAGAACAGGCACTAAGCACCAGACCCATAGAAGCAGGGGTCTGCCACACTAGGCAAGACCCAAGGTGCAGACTGTGCAGAGAGGCCTCAGAGACAGTCCAACACATAGTGGCAGGGTGTAAGATGAAGGCAGGAACAGCATACACTGAATGGGACAACCAAATAGCTGGCATTGTATACAGGAATACATGCAGTGTGTGGGCTAGACCCTCCCAGGCCGAGATGGGAAATTCCACAGAAGGTTGTGGAGAATAAGAGGACTAAGATCCAGATGGACTTCCAGATCCAGATGGACAGGCAAGTACCTGGCCAAACCCCCAGATATTGTGGTAGTAGACAAGGACCAGAAGACAGTGGTGGTGATAGATGTAGTGGTGCCAAGTGACAGCAACATCAGGAAGGAGTATGAGAATCTGGAGAAGTACTAGGGCCTGAAGGAAGAACTAGAGTGGATATGGAAAGTAAAGGTCAAAGTGGTCCCAGAGGTGATAGGAGCACTTGGGGCTGTGACTTCTAAGCTGGGAGAGTGGCTTCAACAGATCCCAGGAACAACTTCAGAGGTCTCTGTCCAGAAGAGTGCAGTGTTAGGAACAGCTAAGATACTGCACAGAACCCTCAGACTCTCAGGCCTCTGGTAGAGGACCCGAGACAGAGAAAGACACATACCACCCATACAGGTAAGAGGGGAGATAGAGATAGAGATAGAGATAGAGATAGAGATAAATGAAATGGGCTAGACAGTTGGAGTTCTTACAGTGAGATTTGGAAAGGTGTACTGCTGCCCTTAATATTCTTTTCCAATCAGGCCAAGGTTGGCATTGCTTCCAATGGAGCAATTATGTCCATGGTGCAAATTTGCAGCCTGTGTTGACTGTTGATTGAGGACTGGCACAGAAGAATGGTGGACAGAAATATCCAGAGTATAGCATGGCAAGTGCTGAAAGAGCATTAATGTCAAACTGGTAATTGGATAGCACATCAGCATGTTGTAGACAGAGGATTCCATAAATAAGGAGAAGTCCCAGCAAAATCAGCCCTTGTTCTTCCCCCTTCTAGTTGCATCTTGAGAGGGCAATGAATATGTTTACACCTGGGTCTGAAGATAAACAGTAAAGACTCCCTCAAGTTAAGCTTCATTTGCACAGCAACGCTGTACATTCCTGCCAGCAATAAGAGTCAGCCATTGCCCTCTTCCAAAATATTTATTGACTTCCTCCCAGTCTTGGGATTTTATCATTCCCCATTCAAGTACTAAGCAGCTCTGAATCTGCTTAGCTTCCAAACCTCCTGCTTTTTGACCATATGCTATGCCATTACTGACATATGACTGGAATCTGATCTACTGGCTTTCATTCGTTGAGACCAACCTGCCAATATCTACTCCCATTCCAGATTAAGATGCCGTCATTAGCACACTGCATTAACACTTGTTTTATTCAGCCAGGCCTCTGAATGATTCCTTGATTCTTTCTTTTTCTTTCTCACAGAGATGGGAGGTGAGGGATCAGCAGCATGAAGGAATAGGTTGGTTAGGTTACAGAATTCATCTGATCCATAATGTTCTCCTGTTTTCTTTTCATAAGTCCCTCCCCCCCTTCCCATTGTGGCTGTCTCTTGCTGATGTGAAATGATTTCTTTATATTTAACTGTCTCTTTCCAGTACAGACCGGAATTGTTCCAAACAAAAGGCAAATGGAATCAGTGGAAACTATATATTAAACGCAAGACAATTTGTCTAGTTTTCATTAGGCCGCTGAGTGAGAAGTCGAAACGCCTCTGTTTTTCCCAAGGTACTCAGATAACCACAGGCAGCCTTCTTCCCCATCCCCACCTGGTTCATTTCTCCAGAGTTCCCCGAAAGAATGCCCGGCTTTCTGTTTTTTATATTGTCAGTGGTGATGGCAACCAGGAACGTTGGCATTTCTTATTGTTTACAAGAGATGAAAGCAACACAGCTTTCCTGATCATTTGATAAACTCCTCCAACTCTTCCCCTGTTCACTTCACCAAACTAACATTTTCATGGTATGTTCCCTATAATTGACGGTGAACGATGTTAACCAGAAAGAGGATCAAACTTTATCTCAATGAAAACAAACCAGCAAACAGCTACGGAGATAGAATTCTCCATGCCCAGAGGAGAAGTGGTCTTTCATGATGGGACATTTGCCGTAAGAGGGATGACTTTTAAAAGAGATCTCTAAGCACAAACATGTAAAGAAAGTTATACTGGAAGTGGCTAACCCCATGACATTTGTAAGGGCTCTCATATTAATTGGTCTATTATTTTTATGGAGCTTTCTTTTCTTCCAAGGTTTGGACTTTGTGCCAGAATGTAACAGGAGAAACTTCCTATAGATGGTGGGGCATATTTGGAATTTGGAGAACAAAATGACCACATGCTTATTCCAAAACCAAACTGGTTGTTTTGGCTGGCATAGCCAATCACAAAACACTAGTTTACCAGAAGATGAACTGGAGAGGTTTTTTTCCTCCAGTCCCCTCTGGGCCCAGATGCTTTCTAATCTATACCTCTGTTTTTGTTTTTCCTGGGCAAAGGAGCGCATTACAGAACAAAACCTTAGAGTGCAATCCAAACCAATTTTGTTTTCTAAAAATGTTTGAAGAGCAGGGACATCCACGCGGGGGGCAGGGAGAGAGAATCAAAAGGGTCAAGATGGCGGCCGCGACCATGCATTTAAAGCCCCCTCCACAATGCACGGAAAAAGGAGTGGAGCTTTGACTGCTTTGTCACAGATGCTGACTCAGCTTTTTGACTCCCTTCCCCTTAGGGACTTCCCTCTTGAAACATCTATGAGACCAGAGGTGTTCTTTTAAATGAGAGTGATGCTGGAGGCTGGTTCCAATGGGTGAATGAACAAAAAAGTTGATACAGAAATATAATATCAGTAAGTAGACAAAGGGATTACCAAGATTGTACAGTTAGTGGTTAGTATATTGTTGGTGAGAAATTAACCATAAAAAATGAAGTACATTAAATTATTTTAACAATATAAGGAAAGTTTTGAATCTCTGAGCTGGGTGTCAAAAACTCCACAACTTGTTATTTAAAAGTCCGGAAAAAAATACAAGAAGAAAAAGAAAGGAAGGAAGAAAGACAGACTACTAAAAGCATTATAGATAATTATTAGTTTCTAATTTCTCCTTTGTTGTACTCTGACTGATGTACAATTTTTATAAACATTTAATTTTTTGTGTATTTCTGATTTCAATTCTCTAGTCAGTTCTTTTTCTCCTTAAAAACCATACAGGTTGAATTCTCAGTGGCCAAGAGCACAGACTGCAGTTGTGGATGACAAGGTCACCGTATGTGTGCATATCATGGATTATTTTAAGGTATGTTTGAGATGGAAAGCAAATAAAATCAAACAGATAATTGTGTACGTTCCTTCTTTGCATTTCTGGGCTTTCCCATCCATTAAGGAATGCTTCAAAATTTCATTTGGCCTTTTTTTTTTTTAAAGGTGATTGTATCTGCTTTGCTTTTTCCAGATTCTTTAGTGTCAGGTTGTTAGGCATAATTATAACTCAAGTGTACATTTTGGATTTTTTTTGTGTGTGTGGATCAACATGGCTATGATGGTTTTCAAGTGGCTCAAAAAATATTTTCTCTTTGGATTTAATTTTCTTAGATTTAATAAGCCACTGCAGAAAGATTTTAGTACATATTTTAAAGGAAAATCTGTAAGACATTAATGCAATTTTCATGCACCGAAAACAAAAACTTGCAGATTGATGCAGAAATAAGGCAGACAGGTTTTACCAACAAACACATGTGAAAAATGACATGGCCAGGAAGTAGAAAGCTCTGGCAGTTCCTGCTGTCCATCTTGGCTCAAGGTTTTGGCAGCTACTTCACAATAGAAAGGTGCCTTGCTTTTTGTTGTTAGTTGTCAAGCTGTTTTGTCTACACCACCATTTCCCTCTGTTGTGCAGAAAGATGGGTGGGGAAGGATGGAGAGAAAGCCACACTACCTCTGTTCAAAAATGCCATGGAAATTAGTTTTCTTCACTTACTTTGTTCATTTATTTAGAATATTTATTTAGAATGGGCATGTCTACAGCCGTAGATGAGTTTAACCAGTTTTATGGGAACTGTAGTCCTGTGATGTGAGGAAAAGCAGTAAAGACTCATAATAGAGACTTCTTGGCACCTTCACCAACCACAGTTCCCAGGAATATTTCAACCAAGCTTTTAGTGGGTAACATAATTATGCCTCCCAATGGGATAGTCTCGTGATGGGTGTATGCAACTTTTTGACTAAAAGCATATCAAAGATGTCTAAACATCAGAAATAAAATTTATTGTTAGATCTCTTGGATGCATGTATTGGGAAAAAATGCTCAGAAAACTGAGTGAATTTACTCAACCATATTTACTGCATTCATATCCTACCTTTTCTTTGGGAGCTTAAAGTGATGCATATGGGTGGGGGTGGGGTGTCTCCTCTAATTTCATTCCCATGGCAACAAGCTTGTGAATATCCTGGGCTGAGAGAGAGAGAGAATGGGGGGGGGGGATTGGTTGAAAATCATCCAGTGTGCTCCATGATTGAGATGGGACTTGAACGTGGGCCTCTCCCAGTCTACCTCCAGCACTTAGCCACCAGACTAAAAGCATATTGTGCAATCACACCATGACTGAAAAAAAAAAGTTTTCACCACCTGCAAGAAACTTTATAGAGAAGGCTCTGACAGGACTCTAAAGGATCCAGTTTCTCAAACATTCATCACTGAAAAGTCCAGGCTGAGGAAGCTCTCTTACAAGTCCAACACTGAGTTAAAAGGATCAGCTTCCCATTAGAACCCTTCCCAATGTCTGCTGCATGTGCTAGCATCTTACTGTGCTTGGGAATTGTCTTTCCATCTGCACCCTTAGCTACCCTGCGTCCAAACGTGACACAACCCAGTCTCTTTGTCAACTGCCAGTTGATCAGAATGGAAGAGGGAGGACTATTAGCTGGCTTCCACTAGATGGCCCTGCAGTCTAGCATGACTATATCATAGATAAACAACCTTCTAAACAGTGGTCAAAACCGGCTAGCAGGGTGAGGTTTGGGATAAATTAGAAGAGGAATATGTTGACTTCATGGCTGAAGGGGGTAGAACAAGACAGATATAGAGGCAAAACCCAAACAAGAAAAAAGAAGTGCACTGGGCATGTCCCTTAAATAGAGGAATCATCAACATGGTTTAAAGTTATTGCAATGCAATCTGACCAGTGCTTTTGAGAGTTCCAAGTTTCCCTTTCATCCTTAATCCATTCACCCCCCAACTACCGACACAATACAGCTCACCACTGGAGCTTATTTATTCTTTGGAGCAACAACATTCTAACATATTGCCTGCTTAGTTGGAAAGCAACTTTTTAAATGGACATGCATGTGGTAATAAAAATGTGATGGGATGTGTGATTCCTAAACTTGGGGATCTGGTGTTGACCATCGGAAGTTCATATATTGTGATCAACTTTCTGGAGAGGGATTCCATCTACCATGATAGAACTGGAGCTCTTGGAATATGGGACACAGTCCAAACAGAATGGGCTGAATTAGGCTCTATAGCATTTTGGAAAGTCTTCAATCAGTAAGAATTTCTATGGCAAAAATATTAACACAGAAAACCCCCCTGAAAACCAAGCATTTTATGTTCTACGTTCTCAAACATTCCAACTACATCAGCTTTTTAAAAGTTTCAGGATCTTTGTATGAAGACATAAAGATCACGTGGTATAAAAATGACATATATCTGCAATGTACTTAATTGTCTTCCAGGATGACTGATCATAACTAATTTGCAAATCTCCTCAGTTTACAGAGGAAAACTACTCTCCTGATAAAGCTTTCTCCATTTAGAAATATGTTCAGCAGTATTGAAATAGCTGTGGGTTGATAAGATTAAATAGCATATACATTCAAAAGTAATTATGGATGAACTGATGATCTCAGAAAAAGGGATGCTATTAAACAAGTCAAGATTCCTTAGTTTAGAAAAATAGATAGCAGCCAGAGAGCCCAGTGTATCCTTGAAATGTATTTCAGTTTTTCATGTGATAGTCTACTTGCTTGACTGCTCTATAAAATTCATCATATGACCCAAGTTGAGATTCAGTTTGGTCAGGGTTTTAATTTTTTTAAAAAATCAATCAATCAATCAATCAATCAATCAATCAATCAATCAATCTACCTCCCAACAATTCTGGGTGGTTCACAGGTTAAAAGCATTAAAAGCAAGGGGAAAAAGTACCATAATAAACAAAAATAAAGGAGTAAAAGAGGGCAAAGATGACAGAACCGGACAGGAACGAAAAAGAACAGACCCACAGAACAAAAAGTGGGCTTCAATCATCCTTGCCAAAGGCCTGGGCACAGAGCCAGGTCTTCAAGGCCCTTTGAAACACCAGCAGGGTGGGGGCCGTCCGGATCTAGAGGGGAACCTCATTTCAGAGGGCTCATTCCAGAGAGAGGTACTCTTGGCCAGTAAACAGACTCATCTGGAATTGGAGGAAATCTCTTCTGAATTATACTGAATTACTTCTGAAGGCCTTGATTTGTAGTTTAGGTATGTTTCTCAATTGCTATGGCTCTTGATCGATCAAATGGCTGCTATAGCCTGAAACCCCCTTCCAGAAAAAAGCAAATTTGGACCCAGCAATCTATGTCTGAATTACCTCCCACGAAGATTAATTCTGAAAGACCATTAGCAATTGATGATGGCAGAGCCATTAGTGGTAACTTTAGCTGGATTTTTTTTATTATTAGGCCTACTTTTGTTATTGTTATTATTATACTTTAAAGTATGTGTACACTGCCTATGCTCACTTGGATTGAGGCAGCAGATATATCTCATAAATAAACAAATAAATGAACAACAATAAGCTTTTCAATAGGCAACTCTCGAGCGTTGTTCAGAAAGCCCAACTGGTGTAAAGTGCAGCATTAGTGGATTACGTCCTGGAGCATGTTTCGTTGAACTTACCAGCTGTACCAGTTACCAGACCAATTTGTTTCTAGAGAAAAAATTCAAGGTGCTGTGCCTTATCTATAAATTTATGTATATAGTCTTTTATATAGTATTATTTTTAGGCAATTTAATATGGATATTTATTTTTATCCCTTGATGGATCACTGCCTTGTCGTGGCGAAGGGGGTTGCGTAACTCAGTGAAGCCATGAGCAATAATTAGTTATTGTAGATAAACTAAATTATTGTTTAATTGACAGTCCCAAGTGAGTTTATAAAGACTGTAACATGAGCTATGTGGAATCTACCATAGAGTATCAGATGCAGCCAACGAAGATGGACACTGTTGCTCTAATACATCTACTTCATTGGATTAAGACCAGGAAGACCTGGGTGCAAGTGTACCATTAGCCACGGAAATACAGGGGGTAATTTCGGGCCAGTCACTCTCTCTCAGCCCAGCCTTCCTTACAGGCTTGCTATTCTGAAGATAAAATGTAGGCAGATCCTGATGAAAGTCACCTTGAGCTCTTGGAGGAAATGTGGATATAAAGCTAAATTATATTATTCTTATTCTTATTATTCTTATTATTCTTATTATTCTTATTATTCTTATTATTCTTATTCTTATTCTTATTATATTATTATTATTATTATTTCTCAGTAACACCATCAACCCCTTCATGGATCACTGCCTTGTCATGGCGAAGGGGCTTGCGTAACTCAGTGAAGCCATGAGCTATACCGTGCAGGGCCACCCAAGATGGACAGGTCATGACAGAGAGTTCTCACAAAATGTGGTCCACTGGAGAAGGAAATGGCAACCACTCCAGTATCCTTGCCAAGAAAACCCCATGGACAATGTTAAAAGGCTAAAAGATATGACGCCGGAAGATGAGCCCTTCAGGTCGGAAGGTGTCCAATAAGCTACTGGGGAAGAGCGGAGGGCAATTCCAAGTAGCTCCAGAAAGAGTGAAGCGGCTGGGCCAACACCAAAAAGATGTTCAGCTGTGGATGTATTTGGAAGCCAAAAGAAGGTCCGATACTATAAAGAACAATATTGTATAAGTACCTGGAATGTAAGATCTATGAACCAAGGCAAGCTGGATGTGGTCAAACATGAGATGACAAGATTGAACAGAATCAGCGAATTAAAATGGATGGGAATGGGTGAATTTAATGCAGGTGACCATTATATCTACTACTGTGGGCAAGAAACCCTTAGAAGAAATGGAGTAGCACTCATAGTCAATAAGAGAGTGGGAAAGGCAGTAATGGGGTACAACCTCAAAAACGACAGAATGATCTCAGTGCATATCCAAGGCAAACCATTCAATATCACAGTCATCCAAGTCTATGCCCCAACCACTGATGCTGAAGAAGCTGAAGTTGACCGCTTCTATGAAGACCTACAACACCTTCTAGAACTAGCACCAAAAAAAGGTGTCCTATTCATCATAAGGGATTGGAATGCTAAAGTAGGAAGTCAAGGAATAATTGGAATAACAGGCAAATTTGGCCTTGGAGTACAAAATGAAGCAGGGCAAAGGCTGATAGAGTTCTGTCAAGAGAACAAGCTAGTCATAGCAAACACTCTTTTCCAACAACATAAGAGACAACTCTACACATGGACATCACCAGATGGTCAATACTGAAACCAGTTTAATTATATACTTTGCAGCCAAAGATGGAGAAGCTCTATACAGACAGCAAAAACAAGACCAGGAGCTGACTGTGGCTCAGATCATGAGCTTCTTACTGCAAAATTTAGGCTTAAATTGAAGAATGTAGGGAAAACCACTAGACCACTCACTTATGAGTTAGATCATATTCCTTGTGAGTACACAGTGAAGGTGATGAATAGATTTAGAGGAAGAGATTCGGTAGACAGAGTGCCTGAAGAGCTATGGACGGAGATCCGTAACATTGTACAGGAGGCAGCAACTAAAAGCATCCCAAAGAAAAAGAACTGCAAGAAAGCAAAATGGCTGTCTGATGAGGCTTTACAAATAGCTGTGGAAAGAACGAATGCGAAAAGCAAGGGTAAAGGGAAAGATATAAGCAACTGAATGCAGATTTCCAGAGAATAGCAAGGAGAGATAAGAAGGCCTTCTTAAATGAACAATGCAAAGAAATCAAGGAAAACAATAGAATGGGGAAGACTAGAGATCTCTTCAAGAAAATTGAGATATCAAAGGAACGTTTAGTGCAAAGATGGGCATGATAAAGGACAAAAAAGGCAGGGACCTAACAGAAGCAGAAGAGATTAAGAAGAGGTGGCAAGAATACACAGAAGAACTATACAAGAAAGATCTTAATGTCCCTGATGTCCATGCTGGTGTGGATCACTGACCTTGAGCTGGACATCCTAGACAGCGAAGTCAAGTGGGCCTTAGGAAGCATTACTAACAACAAAGCTAGTGGAGGTGACAGTATTCCGGCTGAGTTATTTAAAACACTAAAAGATGATGTTGTTAAAGTGCTGCACTCAATATGCTAGCAAGTTTGGAAAATGCAACAGTGGCCACGGGATTGGAAAAGGTCAGTTTACGTTCCAATTCCAAAGAATGGCAATGCCAAAGAATGCTCAAACTATCGCACAATTGTGCTCATTTCACATGCTAGTAAGTTTATGTTCAAAATCCTACAAGCTAGGTTTCAGCAGTATGTGAACTGAGAACTATCAGATGTACAAGCTGGGTTTCGAAGAGGCAGAGGAACTAGAGATCAAATCGCCAACATTTGCTGGATCATGGAGAAAGCACGAGAGTTCCAGAAAAAGATCTACTTTTGCTTCATTGACTATGCAAAAGCCTTCGATTGTGTGGATCACAACAACCTGTGGCAAATTCTTAAAAAATGGGGGTACCAGGCCACCTTACCTGTCTCCTGAGAAATCTGTATGTGGGCCAAGAAGCAACAGTTAGAACTGGTCATGGAACAACCGATTGGTTCAAAATAGGAAAAGGAGTACAACAAGGCTGTATACTGTCACCCTGCTTAGTTAACTTATATGCAGAGTACATCATGAGAAATGCCAGGCTGGAAGAATCACAAGCTGGAATTAAGATTGCAGGGAGAAACATCAACAACCTCAGATATGCAGACAATACCACCCTAATGGCAGAAAGTGAAGAAGAACTAAAGAGCCTCTTGATGAAGGTGAAAGAGGAGAGTACAAAAGCTGGCTTGAAACATTAAAAAAACTAAGATCATGGCATCTGAACCCATCAATTCCTGGCAAATAGATGGGGTAGAAATGGAAGCACTAACAGACTTCATTTATTTGGGCTCCAAGATCCCCGCAGAGAGAGACTGCAGCCATGAAATTAAAAGACGCTTGCTCCTTGGAAGGAAAGCTATGGCAAACCTAGACAGCATATTAAAAAGCAGGGACATCACCTTGCTGACAAAGATCTGCATAGTCAAAGCTATGGTTTTTCCAGTAGTAATGTATGGCTGTGAGGGCTGGACCATAAAGAAGGCTGAGCGCTGAAGAATTGATACCTTTGAACTGTGGTGCTGGAGAAGACTCTTAAGAGTCCCCTGGACTGCTAGGAAGTCAAACCAGTCAATCTTAAAGGAAATCAACCCTGACTGCTCATTGGAAGGATTGATAATGAAGCTCAAGCTCAGATACTTTGGTCACCTAATGGGAAGAGAGGGCTCTTTGGAAAAGACCTTAATGCTGGGAAAGATTGAAGGCAAAAGGAGAAGGGGACGGCAGAGGATGAGATGGTTAGCTAGCATCACTGAAGCAATGAGCATGAAACTGAACAAACTCAGGGAGGCAGTGAAGGACAGGAAGGCCTGGCGCAATATGGTTCATGGGGTCATGAAGAGTCGGACACAACTTAACGACTGAACAACAACTACAATTTATTTTTACTGTTTTTACTGTTTGATTTTAATTGTGAGCCACCCAGAGTCACCTCTGGGGAGATGGGCGGCATATAAATTTAATAAATAAACAAACAAATAAATAAATAAATCTTAAGTGCTATGCAGTCAAGATATCTGAAAAACGTCTTCCTTGGAGCTTAAACCTGTAGTTTAAGACCTGTTTCAGAGATCCTTTTATGTGTCTGTGCCATCCAAAAATGACCTTTGATATTTCTTTCTTCCTGGCTGTTTAAACTTGAGGTGTGCTAAGACCAGTGCCCAAAATATATTAAAGTAAGAACTAAGTAGGCCTCTCCAGAGATATCTTCCATTCATTATGCAGCTTTTCTGTCCAAACTAAAGATGAAGCCAATTCCGGTTTTTTTCTTTCTTTGCTTCCTACTTGCAGACTTACTGTGCTTCATTTCCTTGATCTTTATTAAAAAAATGATTTCCTTGGTTATATACTTGTATAATTGTTCTGCCTTAAATGGTATTTTTGGATTATTGTGATTTTTTAAAAATATGCATAATTTTACCTATAATAAAATCCCAAAGTAGTAATGTTGTTAGGGTATCTTATGATGAAATCTAACCTTGGAAAGTAGGATTTTCTATAACAGAAGTTTAACCTCCATGAGGAACTTTTTCTCCTCTGATTGCTGACAAAACACGACTACACACTTTGCAGGTCCATCTGAGGTGAAACCAGACAAAGGAAGCTGTTGGAGAACACATCCAACAGATGAAAGAATTCCCTAATTCCTTTGCACACTCCCATATGTGAGTATTGTAAACAAAAGAGGGGAGTCCGTGATTCCAAGATGCCACTGATCTCTTGCCCTTTGATTATCTTTTGTGGTAATGAAGTCAAGACATGGTGTTTAGTTTATATGGGGCAATTAGGAGTTCCATTTCCTTGCATGATTCAACTCAAAGAGAAGTCAATGCCAGAAAGTATTTCAGCTAGGAGAAGAAAGAGCAGCACTGTGATAAATCAGCCAATCAAAAAGAAAAGTAACTTGTGTTGGAGTGCTTGGTGTATTTAAGTTGGCATATTTCATAGATTTACAATGGCAAAATATATAAAAACAAAGCAGCCGCATCCTCAGTGTAGTGCTTATCTGTACAACAGGTGCAGCTGCTTGTCTCTTGTGTTAAAACTGGCTGGAAATGAAGCCAGATTAAGAAATTGCTGTCTGGATTTCACTCAATGAAATGATGTTGGACAAGTGTTCTGTTTGGACCATGGTTACCATGGTCTCTGATTAGTGGAATCCCACCTGTGCTGGGAAAGTAAGCACAAATTGTTTTCTTTCCAAGGGTAGGCCCTTGAGGACATGTGATTTCCACTGTTAGACCTTTGTGTGAACGCCCTCCTCACCCCTTGTTGACTTCCCCTTGTACTTGACACCTTCTCTCTGGCATATCCACTGGTGGACTGGTTGGGAGAGGGAAGAAAACGTGACAGTTTTTTCTCCCTTTCTGACAGTTGGGCCAGAAGGGGAAACTGGCAGAATTGTCAATCTCACCTGGTTAAAAAAAAAGAAAAGTTCCACCATGCCCCACTTGAATTGGTAAAACAAAAATCAAAAAGTCCAGCCTTTCGCTGCCCCATCAGTGAACTTGTAAAAGAAGCATAGAAAGCCCTTTCAGAAGGGGGAAGCAGCCCGGCAGCCCAAGATGACATGGCCATTGAGTACCAGTGACTGGAAGGAGGGGGCATTCCTGCCACAGTGCACAATAGGCAATTGGGGTAGTGGCATTGGCCTACAGTGGCAAACGGGCTGCCTTTCTATATTTACATTTAGACCAACCAATCCATGCCTACCAATAACAAGAAATTGGTATTGAACATTAGGTTAAGTGCTTGAAAAGACTTCTGTGCATGCAGATACCATGGAAACTGTTCAGGTAAGGTTCAGCCCTCACAACATTGGCTGGGGTCTTGCAACACACTATATCCTAATCCTACATTAACACAACACAATTCGCATACAAAGATTTAATATGATGATCCAGTTCATACAATATGCAAAAACAATGGCTGGGTTCCCCCAGAATTCTGAGCCACAAACCACATAGCTCTCAGTTGAAGTCTTGGTTATAGTCCCTAAATTAA
This sequence comes from Python bivittatus, assembly GCF_059951505.1. Taxonomy (NCBI): domain Eukaryota; kingdom Metazoa; phylum Chordata; class Lepidosauria; order Squamata; family Pythonidae; genus Python; species Python bivittatus. The sequence continues at coordinate 17,036,740 of NW_028277087.1, read as the reverse complement.
AGATACACAACCACCTAGGGCTGCCCAAGGGATTTGTGCTCCCTGTCCTATCTTGAGTTGCAATTCTTTCATGGCAAGTTAAAATAAAACTGAAAAAAATTTAAGGGTAAGATGGGTGGGGAAAAGCATTATGAACAAAATGAATGGCATTTTTTTAAAAGTCACTTTTATTGTGGACATACCCACTTCCTACTTTAACCATGCTGCATTCCCCCCTTACCTTGTCCATGTGAGGCCCCTGAAATACAGTATCTGTGTAGAGCTTTTGATGTCAAAAACATGCTAAACAATACTTAGAAAGATACAGCAGCTCCCACTGAGGGATGGGCCTTTAAGAGAGGAAGAAACATGAAATAAACAGAGATTATTTATTTATTTATTTATAAATGTATATAGCTCCTGATTCCCAACAATTATATATTTTAACCTAAAATTATATATAAATTAACCTAAAATTATTATTTTAGGTAAATTTGGGATAAGAGAACAGCCATCCTCACAACATAAAAGCAGCGCTAATATTCTTAATCATCCTCAAATCAGAAACCTTCAATTAATGTGGCCAATGGCCAGGGCATGATGGAAGAAGGAGTCCCATACGTTTGAGGCTGGCCAGCTTATGCACGTTCTTTAAATGTACGGAAAGCCAATTTTCCCATACATGACATCTTGTGCTTTGGTACGAGTCTCTGTTTCCCTTTCAACTCCTTCCCCCTACCTTCCCCCTAGACTCTCCAAAGATCCCAGTGGCATTCTTTGGAGCTCTGGTTCTCATAAAGAGAGTTTAGACTGGTTGGTGGTTGATTTATGTTGGGCTGCTGGAAAACAGGGATTCTGCAGTGCAGGGTGGAGGGCTTGTGCACAATTATAGAGGGCATAATTGGGTATTAACTACTTAGGGATCAACAAAGACAGAGATGAGAGAGAGAGAGAGAGAGAGATGGGATTTGTCCCATGGATGCTTCTATTTGGGTTCAAGTCTGGGACAAAAACTACTGTCCAGTGCAAAATGTTCCTAAGCAAAAACTCTTGCTCTATTTCCTTCCCCAATCAGGAAATTAATTAATTAAAGGAAAAGGTTCTTTTTAACATACATAATAATTTTTTAAAAGGATGGAAAGGGGAGAAAGAATTTGCTATGTGGAATCTAAGCAGATCCAAGAGATAAATATTTACAGATACCTGTTCTGTCTTGCTCTAGAACAAATCCTCCAGAACTCCCATCCGCTCAGGGAGACACTTATGTGCTGGGAGAAAAGCTAAATTTGATTGAAAGGTTTTTGAATTTAGATAAATTAAATCAATTAATATGGTCAATATGTTTATGCCCCACTTATTTAACGAATTCCCCTATCACATTAAACATGACCATTTGATTTTAAAAAATGGCATATTAGGGAGCCTAACCAAAGGCTGCAGAAGGCCAAGGCAGACAGAAGCTTCCAGTGGAAGTCGGTCAATGAATATTATAGGAAAAGTAACTTTCTAGGACACAAAATAGACATTAGCAATACTGTGGAGTCCTTGGTGCTCTCTAAGCTTGGTTGTTTGCTTGCAGATGTTCCATTACCCAACTAGGTAACATTATCAATGCGAGTGAGTGTGGGATTTGCTCCCTGTTTATATATAGTAGCTTGTCCTGCCAGTGTTGGTGGGGGTGTGGTTTTCTCCTTGGTAGTTCCTTGATTAGGGTATTGTTTTCTAACTGATTGTTTGCCGCACCCCCACCAACCCCCCCCCCCCCCCACGCCTTGTGCTGGGGCAAGCAGGATGTATGGATCAGCCCTCAACTATTGAAAGATGCTTGACAGCCATAAAGAGATGGGTGGATTTGCAGCTGCTTCTCAATGGGAAAAGAATAACCAACATTTGCACAGATCTATGGTTTTTAATTTGTTCATGGAGAGAAAGGCAGCAGCAGGAATTAATGACCCAAGACCTTCAAAAGAGCATTCCAAATAATTTTGTTCCAGGGATGCCTGCATCTAGCAACTAATTGTGTGTGTGTGTGTGTGATTCCTAGCAGGATGGGGTGGGCTGGGTTCCTCACTAATCCTTGAGTAGGAAGCGATTCGTCTCTATTCCCAGTCAGACCTCCTCCACGGTGGTCAGTCAGCAGGAACAATCTTTTCATGGCTTCTGTGTTTAGCTGTTCTTTGACATGACAGATATCAGCTGCAGTTCAGCCAAGCTCACTATTTGTGTAACTTAATTGCTTGCCTGGATCCCCCCTCCCCTTTTATGAGACAAGCTGTTGGAAAAATTAAGCTTAAGGACATAGCTCTCCCCCATTAATTAACCTTCTTTCCAAATGCATTAGTAGGGCAGGTCAAATAGCTGGGGAGTGTTAAGTGTGTCATTAGGATGTCATTTCCTGGCTAAAAAGGGAGATGAGTCCTTAAAGCTGAGTTGCTTCAAGTGGCCACATTAAAACCTAAGAATATAAGAAGTGCCCTTTTGGATTAGATGAAAGCCTATGTGGTCCAGCATTCTGTTCCCACAGGAACCAGTAACATGCCTATCTTTGCAGCTGGTGCCCAGTGGGGCAGACGAAAAGGCCACATAGAGGTGGAGCCAAGGAGTCACAATAGGCAGTTGTTCTGCAGTGCCCCGTATTAAAAATCAGCCCCAAAGACCCCTATTTTTCTGATCCAGCAAAAGCCATTATTCAGAAAGGTAGTACTTTGTTAGCAACATTAAAAGAATGAATGCTAAGAGTGGGTAGGTGATGTATGTTTAACACACACCTTAAAAATCAACCCATTTGATTAATATATTTCAGTAATTGAGCAATACAACCCCACTGCATAGGGGAGAAAAGCAATATTAAGCCTAAAAGAAAAGCAGTGTTAAGATTCTAAATAACAGAAGAACCAATCATCTCTACTACACACTGACACATACATAAACATTGCTGAAAGGTGGGATAGCATCTTCATTTGCAGGAAGAATGTTGATTCCTTTCAGCAAAGTTTGCCATTTTATAACTTGATAATTTATCTTTAATCCTTTTTCACCAACATGTCCCAACAAGATGTCAACTACAGGTAGTCCCCAGTTTAAGAAAGAGTTCCGTTCCCAAGGTATGTCCTTAAGTCGAATTTGTATGTAAGCCCAAACATTATTATTGTATGATACTGTATGAGTAGTAGTATTGTGTAATTAACTTGAACTATTGTATATTTAACTCAAATAATTGTGTATTTAATTTGAATTTTGCTACAATAGGCTCCTTTGTTAACTATGGGTTGTCTGTAAACCAGGCGTTCTTAACCTGGGGAGTACTTGTACTTAAAAAATGGCATCACATTAGTCACCAGTAGAAAGCCTTTACTTTTTTCTTGTTTCCTTCTCAGATTAGCTGAGTACAAACTTTTGACATGGGGGAAATTTATTAGAAACTCCACCTTAAATGTTCATGCTAATCTCCTGTATGTTGTCCCTGTTCATCTCGTCACTGAATTTCACTCCCTGGAACCTGGCTGCCTTATATCCCTCTAGCAGTCTCAGCTTACTCAGCAGGAATAAATAACTCAGTCATCCACACGGGGCAATTGGCAGCTTTCAAGATATATTCCTTGCAATGAACAGCTATTAATGAGAAATCCTTTTTACTTGTTACAGCTGAGCACACAATCCCTCAGAATGTATTGCTGGATTCTACTCTTCTTTTGATGAACTCTACTCTGCCTCATGAAGAACTCCAGTGACAAATTCCTGTTCATTCTCCCTGTTGGCTCACTTTTAATTCCACTGTCATCCAGTTGTCAAACTGCCACCTATGTTGGTTTGTTGTTTCTAATGTTGCTTCTTAGATTTCCTCTTTTGCTATTTTGGGCAATACTTCCTTGTTTTGTTGTTGTTGTTCAGTCATTAAGTCGTGTCCGACTCTTCATGACCCCATGAACCATATTGCGCCAGGCCTTCCTGTCCTTCATTGCCTCCCGGAATTTGCTCAGTTCCATGCTCATTGCTTCAGTGATGCTATCTAACCATCTCATCCTCTGCCATCCTCTTCTCCTTTTGCCTTCAATCTTTCCCAGCATCAGGGTCTTTTCCAAAGAGTCCTCTCTTCACATTAGGTGACCAAAATTGAACAACCTCCTTAATGTTGCTTGTTAATTATAGCAATTACCTCTTGGTGGTACCTAATCTATGAAATACATTCTTGTTGAGCTTCTGTTAATGTAGCTTTAAATAACTCCAAATGTTCTGGTGCTATTGACCCCCTTCCCTTCCCTTCCCTTCCCTTCCCTTCCCTTCCCTTCCCTTCCCTTCCCTTCCCTTCCCTTCCCTTCCCTTCCCTTTGCAGTTTACTAATCTCCCTATTTGGATAACTTCCTACCTTTGAAGTCTTGTGTCTCTTAGAGTTCCTTAAGCAATTTGTCATTTCCATATAGATGGAGTTTATTGTTTCTATTTGATTCAACAAGAGTCATAACTCAGAGTAGGTCCTGGATACTTCTTCACACAATGCATAATTAACCTGTGAATTCATTACCACAAGGCATGATAATGGCCACTAACTTGGATGGCTTTAAAAGGAGATTGGATATATTTGTGAAGGACAGATCCATAAAGGCTACTAGTTTTGAAGACTAAATATTAGCGCTGAGGGCAGCATGCCCAGAGTCACTTGGATTGAGATGGGGAGCTATAGAAATTGCACAAATAAATAAATAATTACAGAAGAACAATAGCAAGAGAAAATATGTCTCCATCTCAACTTGTGAGCAACCTAGAAGCATCCTGTTGGCTACTGTGAGAAATAAAATGCTGGAATAAATGGCCTTGGTGATTCTTGTCATCCTGGGATTAAATGCAGAGTTACCGCCTTTCAAGTTGGTTCTCTGACCAAGTGTTCTATGGTGCAATAATTTAGAGTACATAAAAATGTTAGTTATACCATTTTTGTTATAATGCTAGATTGGCATTGGGTTGCTGCCCAAAAGACCCTGTCAAAAGTAACTGTTCAGTGTTTGCCTGTTGCTAACATTCATTCCACAAAAAATAGGCTCATCAATAGACTCACTTGTATTTTTGAAATCCTGTCTTTTCCTGAAGGGGAGGAGGGACTGTTCACATTGGTAGGAAGGGCAATTAGGAGTAGGAAATCGTACAGCTTAGCTGGAAGCAAAACTATTTCTGTTATGTTTTATTAGTAGTTTGAATTAAAAAGGAAAAATGCTGGATCACTGATGTGCACTGTCCCGTTCAATTAAATCATTTGAACCCTTAAATAAGCTTACAGTCTAAAAGATGCAATACCAAAGGCAGAAGGCACGTGAAAGAGAGGAAAGAGAAGGGAGCAGGTGCAGGTCTCTGTTCAAGAAGTTAAATAGTGATTCTTCTTGTGATCAGTCAGAATAAATAATGATGGAGGAGCTTGATGAGTTGGTCTCTCTGCCTAAGCATGGCATTTGGACTGGTCCCGTTGCCTCTCTGCTCTAGGCTGTACAGTGGCTGCTGAAGGAGAAGGGGGCAAGATGAATCAATAAGATTCCCATAACTTGCTATCAGAAATGCAGATTCCATCATGCCCAGCAAAAATATCTACTGTATTATTGAGACATAAAGATTCTAAGAACAGGTCCAACAAATAAAGATGTGTACATAAATCTGATGATGATAATGATGATAAAATCAGCATATGATCAAAACAGCTTCTAATGCAGTGTTTCTTAACCTTGGCAACTTGAAGATGTGTAGACTTCAACTTCCAGAATTCTGGGAGTTGAAGTCCACACATCTTCAAGTTGTCAAGGTTGAGGAAACACTGTTCTAACAGGACAAGTGCATTTCCCTGCTGCAATTTTAACTAGAAAGTAAAATCAGTATGTATACTTGCAGTGAGATAGATTGGCTGGTGTTTTACTTCGTGCCCAAAAAAGATAGGATTTTTTTAATGAGTTGTGAAAAACAGAACTCATGTTCTAAGAAGAATGATTAGGAGAGCCACAAGGAATGAAAGTGGTGATGTGCAGAACAGAGTGATTGGCTCTAGAATTGCCCCATTCCCCCCACACCCTAGAGAGTTTCCTTTTCCCACCCTACAGTGGGCTGATTCAAAGTTCTGTTTCACGAGTAGTTCACGCATTTAGGGATGTAGATCAGCTGGGCCAGGACACATTTGGGAGATCAGGGGCATCTTCAAGGAGGGAGGTAAAAAAAAAATCAAGATGGCAGTTGTAATCATGGATCAAAGCCCCACGCCTTTTATGGGTGCAGTTTGAGGTTTGCTACTGTTAGATTGCAGAAGAGTGATATCAAGGAACCTTATTGCTCTGGATCAGGGCTTTTCTGATATGGAAGAGAGCTTTATTTTCAAAACCTGACTGAGGATGAGGGGAGAATACTAACTGAGCAGTGGGGAGAAGCCCAGTGGGGGATCTGTAGCTTTAGTGCTTGAGAGACAGAATGTGTACTTGAGGATAAGCGAAAACAGGTCAATAGCTACACACTGCATACCGAAGACATGATGTTCCCATTTCTGATCCTGTATTTTTCGCTAGGTGAGTTCCCCACTACAGGGGAAGGATTTGGGTTTGGTGGCAGGTCTTTTTCCTGCCATGGCTCCCATGCTCTAAAATATTCTCCCTTTCCTCCTTGGAGTTTTAATCTACGGTGCCTTTCGCTGTAGCTGAACGATGGCGGTCATTCCATTTTGAAGGGATGTTTGAGATTTGATCTTTTCTTTTTCCCTGCTTTCTTGTACACCAACCAGCGTTTCATGACTGGGGCAGACTACAAATAGCATCCATAAAGAAACTAACCAACTAATTTGTGGAGCATCCCCATCGAGCTTCCTGGAGCCTGCTCCTCCCTGCAGCATATTTCTCAACTTGAACAACTGGTCCCCATGCTGGCTGGGGAATTCTGGGAGCTGAAGTTCACACATCTTCCAGTTGCCAAGGTTGAGAAACACTGGTCTAAGACCACCCAATAGTGCATTGAAGGAGCTCGCTTTTCAAACCTCAAAATTTAAAACAAAACAAAACAAAAAACAACTCAGTTTTTTCCCCCAACATCTATGCCAAGGTTTTGGGCTGCTTTGTGCTGCAAACTCTGAGTTTCGTACTTCCATCTGCTAAGCACATATCCAATCTGGATTCCTAGATAATCATCCAAAAACCATTTATGCAATCCTTCACACCCTATGGCAAAGTCTGGGGCTGTTTGGGGCCACAAACCCTGAGTTTTGCACTGCCACCCCCAAGTAAGTGAGCACTTCCCCTCCACCCAACCTGCATTTACCTTCCTGTGGCTGCTTGGCAGATGGTGGCTGTTGTGCGGCCCAGACCATAATTAGCACTTCCCATTTTTGAATGTAGTAACACAAGGCTCAGCTTGTGGTACGGGGGAAGGCGATGCCATGACGGGTGGGATCTAGAAATAGAAGGGCTAATTCATTTCAGTTGTTTGAAGGGAGGAAGGAGCTCTTTCTCAGAATCCTAGAAAGTGCAAAGAAGGAAGAGGTTTTCACTTCACTCCTATCAGTCCTCACAAAGTACTCCACTGTTGATGTTCTGAGTGGCTATAGATCCCTCCCAAAGGCTTACACACCTTCCCTGAGCTGGTGCGTTGGCTGCAACTCATGTTTTCTTATGAACATTTAATCTGCTTGAGCAGCATTTGGGGGGGAACCATCCTTAGGATTGGAGCAGGAGGGTGGCTTCAAAAGCCATAAAGGGCAGGGCAGTGAGGCCACATGGGCCCAGATTCTTGACCCCAGAGTATTATGGAGGAGTGTTCAGGTTTTCCTTTTTAAAATAATTATTTATATACTGACACCATTTCCACTCCTCCGATTCTCAGAAGCACTTTGAAGGAGATCTGTGACTATCTTCAGTTCTGTTCAGTGGCATCCACCGGGGGGGGGGGGGGCAAATGACAAGGCAGCACTGCACCAATTCAATGTAAACTCTGTCCCTTTTGTATAAATATTGTGATGACACATGCATATAGAAAGGGACAGAGCTTACGTTGCAACAATATGACAGCTTTCCTAGTTTTGATGCCGGTGTTGAATCCTGCATATACCTCTGCTCCAGCTGATTCTCCCCTGCCCTGAATTGGGGCAAGTGCTACAGCAACAATTTTTCCCTCTCACTCCACACAAAAGGGAAAGAAACAGAAAGGAAGAAAAGAGGGGGAAAAATGACTCGGTGGTGTAACACTTAGTTCTTTTAGGACCCTGAGAGGGAGCTGCAAAGCTGTCAAAGTAGCATTTCCCTTACAGGACCTGGAGCTTAGGAGCTGAAGGATGAATGAAGCAGGAGTTCTTGCCTGTGGGGACACAGCTTCTCAAACCAACAAATAACATCTGCCTTTGCAGCAGCTTCAGCTACACCACAGCAGAGCCAGAAATAAATAATTTCAGCTCCCTAACACTGCTGTCGTTTTAAGGAACAAAATGTTCCAGAACAGTTTTCCAGCCCATGCAAAATCCTCTTGTGGAAATATTCCATGCTAAGCTTACTATTTTGAAATGTTTCCCACCTCAGCCTGATGGGAAGTTATGTTGCCAGTTATCAATAATATGAGCTGGGGGGGGGGGGACATATGGCCTAGAACTTAGGTTGCCCATCCTTGGCTTAGCCTCATCCCCAATTAAGGGTGAAGCCTACAGAACAAGCATCTCTCTCATGCTGATCCATTGTTATATAATGTTTTCTTTCCCTCTCCTCACTGTTCACTTTCTGTGTGGCAAAAGTGGGCTGCGAGGTCCTTGGTGTTAGGAACTAGCTGTTCAAATTACTTTCAACTCCTATGATGTCATCAAGTCCTTTTATAGAAGGCCATGAGATAATCCTTAAACCTTGGTTGGCTGGGATTTCTAAGAGAGGCAATCTGAATACAGTAGAGGCAAATAGACATGGAGAGTTAGAAGGCTGCTAGAAACACTCAGGATACAATTGTCCATTTCATGTCCTAAGCCAAAGTCATAGTTCTCTTAAAAAAAAAATAGCCTTTTTTAAAAACAGGATTTGATATAAGCAAGTCCTTCCCAAGAAAATGCTTATAGGTTTGCTTATTGTCATAAAGATGAAATGAGACTATGTCCAGAGAGGCCACCTGGTTCTGTCTTGGCCAGATCTCAATTCAAGCACTATGTCTAGTCTGGTGCTGCAGTTTACTGTTGGATGCAAACAAACTGGAGAATGGCAACAAGGATAATCGGCTGATTGAAAATTTAGTCTAGGAGGAAAAAGTGAGAAAATTGGATATGTTCAGCTGTGAGAACAGAAGACGAAGGAAAGTAGCAGTCTTCAGGAACCTGAAAGAAGCAGCAAGAACAGCAAGTCCCATCTATCAGCCCTGAGTGCAAGGATGGAGTAATGTTCTTGTTACATGAAGGCAGATTCCAGTTAGGTGTTTGGGAAAGATGTTAGGAATGTTCCTAACAGTAATTTGACTGGGAAAGTGATGGCTCTGTTCCACTGATGCTTTCATGAAGGGGCTGGATAGTCATTTGTTTAAGCTGGAGGCCTGATTCAGTGGCTTAAATGGTCTGTTCCAATTCTATGATTCTTCAAGTTCTTTAGCTCTTGTACAAACAAATGAGTGCAGGTCACAGAGGAGCATCAAACAAAGAAATTAAAAAAAATATTGTGCCACTTGGTTGTTCCTTGGCCATAGAATCAACATGATACCAAGGACATAAGCTGTCCTGAGTTGCAGGAAATTGCTGTTTGGTTTCCAAAGTGGTGTGCTAGAAGCTGTTGGCAGAATGAAGATGGCCAATCTGTTTGTTGGCTTCCAGCATCTGGCAATTAGGCACTCTGAAGTTCTAGAATCTGAATTGGTGTATTGATAATGGCCATGTCTCTCAATGACAGATTTAATAGTAGGGTGTGTTCCTTTCATGATGAAACGGCTACTGGGAAAAAGCTTTCATTGTGCCCATACAACACTGCTTCAGTGTTTAAGAAAACAGTGGTTGAAGGCAGCTGGGTTGAGCTAACCATATATACCTGATTGCCAATGATTCCTGGGCAAAAAGAGTCTTTTTTTCCCCTAAGTGAGGGAACAATACCATCAAACAAATACCATCAAACAAGGGCTTGCTTTTTAGCTCAGTTCTTACCCTTCTGGGGAATCACTCCTACAAGTCAAGAAGGTTCTCCGATTTGGAACTGAGTTTTATCAAGTATGTCCTAAGCATCTCCTTATAGCAGCATAGATTGACTAATAACTTTGCTTCTCTTTTAGGGTAAGCTAAACTTTCCGGCTTGCTAAATTCTGCTCATTGCATCAATTTACATGCTTTTTCTACACTTATCTTATACTGCAAGCATACAGTCTTTGTCATACATATAATAAATGCTACAGGATGAACTAATTTTATCTGGACAAGAGCTACAACATATAACAAAACCTGGATTTCTCTTTGGGCTTTCTCACATTAACTTGCATTCTTCTGTTCTTGATATCAGCAGACAATTGGGCTCCTTTTGGATGTGGGTTTAATGCTATTCTGGAATACTGCTACTATGGAACAGCAGTAAACCTTTGTTTACAAGTAGCACCCTCCAAAAGTTGAAAAGGGTGGCAGTTGCAAAGTGAAATGGGAAGTAACTCTCCCACTCCAACTTGTAGCTTCCAACACTACGCACCTGTCAGTGGCTGTCTGGGACAGCCCCAAGCCACCCAGGGGATCACTTGCAGTGCCTGGGCTAGGCTGCTTGGTGAAGCTGCCTGATAAACTGGGAAAAGTCCTCACTTTACCTTGCAACTGCCCTCTGAACTGTCAGCTGCTTTTAAAACAATTCTTAAACATGTGTTTAGCTCTTTTTTGAAAGAGTGCTAAACCCATGTTTCAAAGTAGGCTCCCCAACACTTGACATTTGTGAAGTAAAATGGGAAGGAGCTCTCCCAGTTTACCAGGCAACTTTACAGAGTAGCCCAACCCAGCTCCTTGTTTTAAAGTAGCCCCTCCAAAAGTTGAAGAAGGTGGCAATTATGAGGCAAAGTGCAGGAAGTGGAGTCTTTTCCCACTGGGTCTCAAATCACACAGTTCAGCACCATGCAAAGAGAGGCCCGGGAGGGAATGTGTCAGCTCTCTTAGCTTCTCTTGCCATCCTGTCCAGCTTTGGCAGCCCAGTGATCTGTTGACAGATCTGGCAAGAGTGGTAGGACTGATGGGAAGAGATAACTTTTTGGATGGGGGAGAACCAGTTTGAAAAAGTTCATCTTTCCCAGTGACAAGAATAGAATAGCCCTGCAAAAATTGTTCAGAGACCAAAGGGGAGGCAGCAGCATGCTGACAACCACATATAGTGGCCTGTAGGAGATAGGCAGATCTCAGCCCTTGACCACCTGATAAATCATATCTCCACCAGTGATGGCATGGTAGATCATTCATACAGCAAGATGTTTGTTGGGGGAAGAGGGAAAACACCACTAACACTGGAATAACTAAAGGGAAGACTACCTTACAAAAGTGAAATCTGAGCTGGAAGGGAGCAGCATGGCAAGCAAAAAAACCAAACCAAAAAACCCCCAAACAAACCAGGGAAAGGACATAGGAACATGCATTCCCTCTGGCTAAAAGCAAAGGGAAAAATTCAGGTATATTTATTGGTAGGGGCAGGATAGGACCCAGATCTTTTTGAAGCATGTAGAACATCATAATTGCTTTGGAGCCTGCACTGTATGATGGCTGGAGGTATATTCAGCAGCCCATGTTGGGTATAATCCTTGTCTAGTAGGATTTTACAACTGGGGAGGCCCATCCTGAAATCCACCATCAACCACAGAAACTCATGGGGTGATTTTTGGCCAGTCACCATCTCTCAGCCCACCTGACAGGATTGAACTCCTGACAGAAAGGTGGAATAAAAATGTAACAAACAAATTAATAAGAGAATGCAGGCTAACCCTCCTTTTCACAGCCTGGTACCCTCCAGGTTGCAGCCCCAAATATAGGAAAAGTAGCGGTTTGGACAGGCTGGCTTGGTCTGTTCCAGCAGCAGCAGCAAAAGGCCAGGCTGGTTAAATATGGACCTTATCTTATGGTTGACCAAACAAGGGCTAGTTTATCTCTCTGCTCACGTGCTCTGCAGAGATGGCCTAACTCCGTTGTTACGCAGCCTGTTGAAATCTGCTACTGTAGTCATAAGTGAGGCTGGTGAAAAGGAGGTTCCAGTAAAAAAATGAAAGGCAGGGCTTCGTTTTCATTTGCATCCTCCTGTCCTCTCTTTTCTTTGGGTCGGAGGGAAGCAAGGAGAGAAGCACTTAAGAGATAAAGCATGTAATGCAATTACACCGCTTTAAATAAAGCACAGGCATTACTTCTGAATCAGTCAAGGACTTGTTTTCCTTTGCTCGCAGGTCATTCTGGATGTTCCTCTTCATCCCCTCAGAGAGAACAGCAGCTATACTGAAGGCCAACTGAACTTTTCCCACTGGCTGCAAAAGACAAAGTTAGGCACGCTGTTAGCAGGAGAACAGAAGGAAACCAACCACATGTGGGGAAGTTCTCCCATGAAGTCCCTTCTGGGAGATAGTCAAGAACAATGGTGGACTAGGAGTCCTGCTTCGTGGCCTAATCCAGCATATTTCTTCCAGTGTTCTTAATTTGCTTGCTCTTCTCCATTTAATATAGAACTGGAGCTCCTCCAGTTAGTGTTTGATTTGGGATGTACTTTGCTGCTCTGGATGATAACCCTTTAATCTACATCCCTTTCAAGAGACTTTCCCTCATTATTACAGTACTGTGCAGCATGAAATGAAACCAACCCACAGGGAGATGGAAATCAATGAATTAAAGTAACTCGATGGCCTTGAGAACAAAGACCTGGATTGATTCAGAATAATTCATTCTGAGGAACTGAAGGCAATTTATTAGACACATACAGTAATTATGGTCCATTTCTGAAATTGCATTACTGTTACTAATAAAACTGAGCAAAAAAAAAAGAAAAGGAAAATCATGTCCCATGTTTTCATTTTCTACAGGGTAGGCCTGTCTTTCTTACGCTCCTTAAAACTGTATGGGTATCCCTAAAGAATGCAATACACTGAACTGATATTCATTCAAAGGATGGAGGCACAGAACTTCCTTTCTAACAAATTACTTTGGAGGGGATGGATTGTTACAGATACACTGGAATCTTCCTTGCGTACAAAATTTCTGGGCTAAGTTGAAAATATAGGATACTCATCTGGAGGCAAATATCTAATACTGATTTATTCTGAGACAAACAGAAAGCATAGCAATGTGCATTTTTGTACTTGTCAGCTTGGGCCACAAAAACTCCTCTAGTAGATAAGGGATATTCATGTAAGTTCTCAGGAAGCAGCCTGTGGCTTAAATGTATTTGCTTGACTCTCTCATTTGTAGACTTGATCTGTGATCTTATTCTGGGCGCCCCCACCTCTTGGATTACAAAGCAAATCTCAGCCAAAACCTGCTGCTGCTTGAAACAAAGATGAGATGGGTATTTCCCTTGATGCTGCCCTGACTTCACCAGTTCATATACCAAATCCTGACTGCCCTCTTTTACTCAGTCATGTGTTCTGGTTAGGAGAGACAGTTTGGTGAAGTGGTCAAGGTACTGGGCTAGAAACCAGGAGACCATGAGTTCTACTCCCACCTTGGGCACAAAGCCATCTGGGTGACTTTGGGCTGATCACTCTCTCTCTCTCTTTGGGAAGCAGGCAATGGCGAACCACTTCCGAAATCTTGCCAAGAAAACTGCAGGGATCAGCCCAGGCAGTTGCCAAGAGTCAACAATGACTTGAAGGCACCAAAAAAAAAGTTCTGGTTTGGTGTAGGCTGCCCCAAAAAGAGAATTAAAAGAGTATTTAATACTGCCACTGTGATCTCTGACTTCCTTAGGAGGTACATGACATGCTCCCCAACCTATCTTCCTCATCTTATGTAGCCTCTTTATGGATTTCCCTTTTCAGACAGATTCGGTGATGTTCGTTTGGATACTAATGGTGTCAGAGTAGTACAGAGAATATTATGTTTTGTTATCTTGGCCTGTGCATGGCTGCCTCCAAGTTTCTCAAAAGGAAGAACTGCTTTTAATTTGAAGACAAAAACCTAAAACAAAAAATTACAGAACGGAAAAGCAAAATTAACCAGAAATAAGAACAAAAACAAATGAAAAAGTTTTAAAAAGGCAGGAGAATAAAGACCTGGGAATAAACACCAAATACACACATATAAGCAAATACTAATATTTTAAATACTAAAATCTAATACTCTTGTCCCAAATGACATTTGTACTGATGAAAGCAAAAATATACAGTAGTTAATGTAGCTCATAACTGGTAACCAGTTTTGAATAAATGCAGCCTCTGTTGTTGGTGTTTTCATGGTTCTTGTGTTCATTTTTCAACCAGTGCAATTTCTCACACTTTTAAAAGTCACCGTTTTTTAAAACAAATTTTCTAGCCAAGAATGCTGGACAGCAGTTGGCTGATTTCACTACTGCCGTCTCTCATAGATCAAGGCAGTTGGAGACTTTGGTGAGTTTGTTTTACAATCCTGATTTTCATGCTGTGTTGGTGTTAAGTTCTCTACACATTCAGCCACATTCCACCTCTATACTGTAAAGAGATTGTAAGATACTCCAACTCATACATATGTTTTTGTGATATCCTAAAATTGTATTTGGGAAGACATCATTTGACTGACTGCTTATGCAACATCATGTTGGTGTTAATTCTTAATGACCACATAGATCTCCTCCAGAATGATCAAGCAGCTTGGCCCTTCAGGTCTTGCTGATGGTTGACCTCTTTTCTTTCCTTCTACTTTTCCTAGTATTGTAGACTTCCCAAGACAAGCTAGATTTTGCATGATAATTTGAGCCTGGCCATTTGTGTCTCAACTGAGAACTCTGAATCTTACTATGATCTGCTTATTTTCTTGACTATCCATGGAATTCTCAGTCCAACTTTTGCTTCCATAGAGTGTCACAGGGAAAATAATTGTCTGCATGATTTTGATCTTTGTAGGTATAGACACATCCCTGCATCTGAATATCTTTTGTAAAGCTTTAATTGCTACCTACTAACTGCTAATCTGCAGCATGCTTTGACTCTGAGACAGGTTTTAATATTTTGGATTTCCATAGCCTTTTAAATGACATGCCTACTACATGGAAACTGATGACTAGATAACAGAAATAGACATTTTGCATTATTCTTATCACTAAGAGATGTCCTTCACCATTGGAAAGATAAATGTGTGGCCCCCATTATTCAATCGACTGAAGACTTGATGTAACCAGCAACTTATGATTTAGTTGCTTACAGTCATGCAGCAAGTATGGAGCAAGTATGGAGGATTATGACAAATTGCCTTGTGAGTGAGCAATGCTATAAAAGAAAATAAGTAAGTAAATAAATAAATCAGACCAGCCTTTATTGAAATGTTTGTGTAAAATGCTATATACATGTGTATATGCACACATGCACACTCATTTTGTTTGGTTTTGTATTTTTCTGGTTGGTTCTCTTTAATTAAATAAATAAAGTAAAACAAGACACCCCTCTTCGAGCAGTCCTCTTGCCTCCCCCACCTAACCCCACCCCATCCTGCCAGTTTCAATTTCTCTTCCCCTTGATTAGGAATTGCTTTTTCTGGGTGGTTGGCCAAGACCCAGCTGGGGTGGATAAAAGAAGCAGGCAGTCCTTTACGATAAATAAAACATAATAAAAAGCCACCTTGATGGGATTTCTAATTGGCTTCCCTTTTATGCAGTATCTTCTCTGCTATCCTCACAGACGTGCTGAGGAGATGTTTAGGTGGGGGGAAATGTCAGCTCAAACTTTGCAGGTGGCGCAACCACCTCTCCTTATGTATGGGAGGTTGACTTGGCAACCAGCTACTCGATAATAGGAAATGACTAATGATGTGGTAAAAATTATGAACCGGGGATTAATAAAACTTGAAAAGGAACGGTCTTGGCTGTTTGATCCTCCGGAGAGGAAATATATATGTGCATTCGCCTTTTCCCCTCAGGTGGTGTTCTTATTAGTCTCAGCTGACTTGGGAAGCAGAAAGAGTATGACATTTGGAATCATTGGTTAAAAAAAAAGAGAGAGAGAAAATGGCATTGTAACAAAGGAGGCCCAAGGGGTTGTGTGCACATTATAGCTATTAGCAGTTTCCCTTCTAACTTTGCATTAATTTCTGTTGGGAAATCAGGGAGGCTGGGAAGGATGCATTCAGAGGTAGTCCTCCTGCAAGAGAAGATGAAGTGTCTGGCACATTAAGGACAACAAATTGGGGAAAAGATGCATCAGAAATACATTATCAGCCTGTTTAACATCCAAATATTACAGTCCGCTAAAATATATTCTGTTGCAGAATACGGAGGGCAACAGTGAATGAAATCTATTGTCTCCCTTGTGATCAGTTTAGATAACTCCCTAACAATCAGCCACATTCAGGAAATTTGCATCACAAGCATTCTTATATATTTTGGAAAAACATATTAAAATCATTTACCAGGTCTAAACTGTATCTAAATTCATTGATGATGTGTATCAAGCTGGTGACAATTCCAAATGATCACATAGATAGACTTTCTCCAGATGATCTGTCCCCAACCTGGTCCTTCAGGTCACCCAATGGCACATCCATCACCACTGTAGCTGAGTCCTTCCCCCTTGCTACTGGTCATCTTTCTTTCCATTTTTCCCATCGTTACAGACTTCTCAATCTGCATAGCAAAAGGTCTGTACAGTAATATGGGTTGTATTAGAAAAATGTCTACTAGAGATAACATTATGTTGAAAAATTCATTCCTTGTGAAATACGATGATATAAAAATGAAGTAAATACATAAATAATAAGCTCAATGACAGCAGTAAAATATGAACAACAGTGGATATTCTAGTTTTTAAAGAAATTATTCACTGAGAAATTATTATTATTGGTCGCACAGTCATCCAGACGTTTAGACTGAATTTGGCATTTTTATCCACCTATTGAGTCCTTCCCAAGGACCTGGGATTGGCAGATGTTTGTTTGATGGTGTTGTTTCGTTGTTCAGTCGTTAAGTGATGTCCGACTCTTCGTGACCCCATGAACCATATCACGCCAGGCCTTCCTGTCCTTCACTGCCTCCCTGAGTTTGCTCAGTTTCATGCTCATTGCTTCAGTGATGCTATCTAACCATCTCATCCTCTGCCGTCCTCTTCTCCTTTTGCCTTCAATCTTTCCCAGCATCAGGGTCTTTTCCAAAGAGTCCTCTCTTCGCATTAGGTGGCCAAAGTATCTGAGCTTGAGCTTCATTATCAATCCTTCCAATGAGCAGTCAGGGTTGATTTCCTTTAAGATTGACTGGTTTGACCTCCTAGCAGTCCAGGGGACTCTTAAGAGTCTTCTCCAGCACCACAGTTCAAAGGCATCAATTCTTCAGCGCTCAGCCTTCTTTATGGTCCAGCTCTCACAGCCATACATTACTACTGGAAAAACCATAGCTTTGACTATGCGGATCTTTGTCGGCAAGGTGATGTCTCTGCTTTTTAAATATGCTATCTAGGTTTGCCATAGCTTTCCTCCCAAGGAGCAAGTGTCTTTTAATTTCATGGCTGCAGTCTCCATCTGCGGTGATCTTGGAGCCCAAATAAATGAAGTCTGTTACTGCTTCCATTTCTACCCCTTCTATTTGCCAGGAATTGATGGGTCCAGATGCCATGATCTTAGTTTTTTTAATGTTTCAAGCCAGCTTTTGTACTCTCCTCTTTCACCCTCATCAAGAGGTTCTTTAGTTCTTCTTCACTTTCTGCCATTAGGGTGGTATCACTGCATATCTGAGGTTATTGATCATTCTCCCTGCAATCTTAATTCCGGCTTGTGATTCTTCCAGCCTGGCATTTCTCATGATGTACTCTGCATATAGGTTAAATAAGCAGGGTGACAGTATACAGCCTTGTCATATACCTTTCCCTATTTTGAACCAATCGGTTGTTCCATGACCCGTTCTAACTGTTGCTTCTTGGACCGCATACAGATTTCTCAGGAGACAGGTACTCCCATCTCTTTAAGAATTTGCCACAGTTTGTTGTGATCCACACAATCGAAGGCTTTTGCATAGTCAATGAAGCAGAAGTAGATATTTTTCTGGAACTCTCGTGCTTTCTCCGTGATCCAGCGAATGTTGGCAATTTGATCTCTAGTTCCTCTGCCTCTTCGAAACCCAGCTTGTACATCCGATAGTTCTCGGTTCACATACTGCTGAAGCCTAGCTTGTAGGATTTTGAGCTTAACCTTGCTAGCATGTGAAATAAGTGCAATTGTGCAATAATTTGAGCATTCTTTGGCATTGGCCTTCTTTGGAATTGGAATGTAAACTGACCTTTTCCAGTCCCGTGGCCACTGTTGCATTTTCCAAACTTGCTGGCATATTGAGTGCAGCACTTTAACAGCATCGTCTTTTAGTATTTTAAATAACTCAGCTGGAATAGTGTCACCTCCACTAGCTTTGTTGTTAGCAATGCTTCCTAAGGCCCACTTGACTTCACTCTCTAGGATGTCTGGCTCAAGGTCAGTGACCACACCAGCATGGACATCAGGGACATTAAGATCTTTCTTGTATAGTTCTTCTGTGTATTCTTGCCACCTCTTCTTAATCTCTTCTGCTTCTGTTAGGTCCCTGCCTTTTTTGTCCTTTATCATGCCCATCTTTGCACTAAACGTTCCTTTGATATCTCCAATTTTCTTGAAGAGATCTCTAGTCTTCCCCATTCTATTGTTTTCCTTGATTTCTTTGCATTGTTCGTTTAAGAAGGCCTTCTTATCTCTCCTTGCTATTCTCTGGAAATCTGCATTCAGTTGCTTATATCTTTCCCTTTCACCCTTGCTTTTCGCATTCCTTCTTTCCACAGCTATTTGTAAAGCCTCATCAGACAGCCATTTTGCTTTCTTGCATTTCTTTTTCTTTGGGATGCTTTTAGTTGCTGCCTCCTGTACAATGTTACGGATCTCCGTCCATAGCTCTTCAGGCACTCTGTCTACCGAATCTCTTCCTCTAAATCTATTCATCACCTTCACTGTGTACTCACAAGGAATATGATCTAAGTCATACGTGAGTGGTCTAGTGGTTTTCCCTATGTTCTTCAATTTAAGCCTAAATTTTGCAGTAAGAAGCTCATGATCTGAGCCACAGTCAGCGCTCCTGGTCTTGTTTTTGCTGTCTGTATAGAGCTTCTCCATCTTTGGCTGCAAAGTATATAATCAGTCTGGTTTTGGTATTGACCATCTGATGATTTCCATGTGTAGAGTCGTCTCTTGTGTTGTTGGAAAAGAGTGTTTGCTATGACTAGCTTGTTCTCTTGACAGAACTCTATCAGCTTTGCCCTGCTTCATTTTGCACTCCGAGGCCAAACTTGCCTGTTATTCCGATTACTCCTTGACTTCCTACTTTAGCATTCCAATCCCCTATGATGAATAGGACACCTTTTTTTGGTGCTAGTTCTAGAAGGTGTTGTAGGTCTTCATAGAAGCGGTCAACTTCAGCTTCTTCAGCATCAGTGGTTGGGGCATAGACTTGGATTACTGTGATGTTGAATGGTTTGCCTTGGATATGCACTGAGATCATTCTGTCGTTTTTGAGGTTGTACCCCATTACTGCCTTTCCCACTCTCTTATTGACTATGAGTGCTACTCCATTTCTTCTAAGGGTTTCTTGCCCACAGTAGTAGATATAATGGTCACCTGAATTAAATTCACCCATTCCTGTCCATTTCAATTCGCTGATTCCCAAGATATCGATGTTCAATCTTGTCATCTCATGTTTGACCACATCCAGCTTGCCTTGGTTCATAGATCTTACATTCCAGGTACTTATACAATATTGTTCTTTATAGTATTGGACCTTCTTTTGGCTGCCAAATACATCCACAGCTGAACATCTTTTTGGTGTTGGCCCAGCCGCTTCACTCTTTCTGGAGCTACTTGGAATTGCCCTCCGCTCTTCCCCAGTAGCATATTGGACACCTTCCGACCTGAAGGGCTCATCTTCCGGCGTCATATCTTTTAGCCTTTTAACATTGTCCATGGGGTTTTCTTGGCAAGGATACTGGAGTGGTTGCCATTTCCTTCTCCAGTGGACCACATTTTGTGAGAACTCTCTGTCATGACCTGTCCATCTTGGGTGGCCCTGCATGGTATAGCTCATGGCTTCACTGAGCTACGCAAGCCCCTTCGCCATGACAAGGCAGTGATCCATGAAGGGGTTGATGGTGTTACTGAGAAATAATAATAATAATATAATAAGAATAAGAATAATAAGAATAATAAGAATAATATAATTTAGCTTTATATCCACATTTCCTCCAAGAGCTCAAGGTGACTTCCATCAGGATCTGCCTACATTTTATCTTCAGAATAGCAAGCCTGTAAGGAAGGCTGGGCTGAGAGAGAGTGACTGGCCCGAAATTACCCCCTGTATTTCCGTGGCTAATGGTACACTTGCACCCAGGTCTTCCTGGTCTTAATCCAATGAAGTAGATGTATTAGAGCAACAGTGTCCATCTTCGTTGGCTGCATCTGATACTCTATGGTAGATTCCACATAGCTCATGTTACAGTCTTTATAAACTCACTTGGGACTGTCAATTAAACAATAATTTAGTTTATCTACAATAACTAATTATACAAACTGCTTGTGGCCATTAATCCTAGTAGATACCTAATTCCTCAGTCAACTGCTGATTCTTTTCATATGAAGAATTAACTCCTCTATCTTCCATTCACGGATTAGAATCATGCTTCGCTGCAGTACTCATGGTCCTCTTCTCCATAAATTCTGTTTTCTTGCAAGCCATAGGAAAAAGAATGGGCACTTCAGAAAAGCACAACTGCACTTACAGTACCAGAAGAGCTTAAACTGTTTTCAGAATGGACAAAGTATTTCTATTTATAAGTATTGGTAACAAGTAATGACTGAGATTTTGGAGTACAGCTCCATTCTAAGTAAACAATACTGGTGTCAGTGGATAAATATTCTGCCTTAATATAAGACTTCTTCCAGTTGATGGCATGTAATCAATCAATTTTCAAGATGAAGGAACCTTCCACTTTCAAAGAAGTTAGTGCAGAAGTGTTTGTGCAGCATTCTTACATTTGGATTTTTTAAAAAAAATGTGTGTTTGTCCTTGCATTTGTGTGTGGAGGTATATAATTTTGAGGCAAATCAGTTGCAATTTGTAAGCCTTGTCCTTCCTTCAGGAAGTTCAGGTGTTCAACTTCAGGTGTTCAGCAAGGAGCTGTTTTTTTGCTGGTTAAAAAAGGGTTTGCCAATGTTTGGTGTCCACTTGGAATGAAAAGAGCAGATACTGTAATAGTGCAACTTGATAGGAATCTGGTCAAATCCCATAATGCTCAATATTTTGTGTTAGATATAAAGTCCATTTTAAGATGGGAATAAAAGATCTACTTTCTTGCTCCTAATATTTTAGTTTTGTGGGTAATGAGGTACATATATCCAAATTGTTTGAATTCACTGAAGTACTACAAAGATCATGGAGAAATTGTATGTGGTTGCTAAGAGTCAACACTGAGCTGATGGCACGTAGTCAGTCAGTCAGTCAGTCAGTCAGTCAGTCAGTCAGTAAGTCAAGTACATCAGTGTAGATGTTACTCCAAAAGAAAAAGCAACATCAACTCAGACCAAGCGTGTCTTCCCATTTTGAGATGCAGGAATATACAGTATACTGTACATACTTAAATAGGTGTAAAACATTTTTTAAATCCAGGGCTTTTCTAACTGTGGGATAACTGTATGACTACCTTATTCATAGAGAACATCAGGGGTGTCCAAAGAGTGTGGTAAAAAAAGTCAAGATGGTGGTGCAAAGGGGCGATTAAAGCTCACTTCTTTTTATGTGTGTTGCATCCTACCATTGTGGCCACCATCTTGACTTATTTGCCCATGTCCCAAGGACTCCCTTGAGAAGGATCATTCCCTGGGAGGATCATACAAATTAATTATTTCAGAAGTCATGGCACAACAACATTTGAGAACCACTGATTTAAGACAGTGAAAATCCTTCCCCCGCTCTCTGCCAAAGTACAAAGGATGATCCACAACCATTAAAAGTTTGTCTGTCCCTGAGCATCAGAAATGATTCAGGCATCCTGTTGCATGGAGTTTTACAAGGAAAAATTCCAAACAGCTGTTGACCTCGCTAGTGAAGACTATATGAAGAAACATAAACAGTTTTTAGGACAGCTTTTAAAAGTAAACTACAGGAAAAATCAAACCTTGATAATATTGTCAACAAAGATAATTTTAAGAATGTATACCAAACATTCAGGGTTCTTTAGTGTGTGTTGCTCATCTTCTTCTTTAGTGTAGAGAAAGATGAAAGAAGAATCTGTTTCTTGACCTTATGAATGAACATAATGTGGTTGCTCCCACAAATCTGTCTCATGAAGATTACTAGTATATCATTATTAATCATTATTTGTACAGTGGTTTATGCCATTATAATGAGACACAACAGTAAAGTACTATATTATGCAAAAATATACTATCCACAAATCAAGGGAATGAATACAAATTTTCATTTTAACAAGGGAAGAATTGAGAATAAAGGCTGACCTTGCAAATAAAGAAGGCAATCTGAAAGGTTACAGCCAATAATAAATGTCCAATATGTGGTACATCTAATTAACGGATACATCCACTATATTCTTAATCTCCAATCTCTGTAGCCCCTTGCAGATTTCCTCTGGGATCCCTGCAGAGTGTGGGACAAAGCAGCATACAGTAATAGAAATCTGCTCCACAAGTGGAAAACTTGTCTATAATGTTGAATATAGCTTGAAGTATGGAGTCAAGGTTTTGGAGATGAAATTGTGGGACTTGTTGAAGGGGCAGTTTTGTTCATCTTAGCCATTGTAAATAGATCAAGGCAAAGGACTTTAACATGAGATAGGTATTCATCCAAGGAAGAGCCTAAATCTGGTTGACCATATAAGCAAAGAACATTTGAAGATGGAAGATGCAATTAACTTTTTTTTTTTTTTAATGTGATCTGCTCAAAAACTGGCACAGAGTCTCAAATGCAGGTTTTGGATGTTTGCCCCATGTGCCAAAGTTGGGGACTGTGAAGAAGCACACACAGATACTGGGGGTTATTTGGCACTTTTAAATATCCTGATTGAACTGAATACCGAAGCAAAGCAAAGTAAATCGATAATGTTGAGCATCTTAGTCCCTAACTATATTCAGATATCACGAATATTTTAGACACAAGTTGGAGCAGGGTCCCCAGCTGAATGAGAAAAGGCTGGCTACCCTCTTTAAATCATGCCATTGACCTTTGCCTGCCTGCCATGGAAATGTGATAAAATATAGAACATTACAGATTTATTGCTAGTGGGTTCTCCTGCTTTGTGATGGGAGGTGCTTGGCCCCCTCTAGATTGTGAAAAACAGCATTTGGTATATAGTCGTGGCAAGACAAATGTTTCTCTGAAAGATGGGAAGCGGACAAGAATTGGAGAGGAATAAATGATTTCATTGCAACCCTTTTCATCCTCTGTTACACCCATCATTTCTTGGATAATAACCCATTTCTTAAAGACCTATAATTTACATGCAAATGCTTCGACTCAATCTGCTGTTGGACAAAGGTCATCAGCATGCAAGTTTGTCAGAAAAGTTCTTTGCATTCTAATGATGTCATCTGGAACTTCCTTCAAGTTGCCTTTGAAAATGTTTGATCACTTGAGCTAAGTAATGCATGATGGGAAAATTCAGCTTTTTTGGAGAAAGGACATAATTTGGGACATATCTTCCCCCACTTCCTCCAGCCCAGTAGTAGTGAATGGATATTTAAGTTACATGGACAGGATAAATGATACACCATATCTATCTTGGTTTACACCATGGGCACAATGACAAACCCAACCTTAGTTTATTTTGTCCTCCAACTTAGAGTAGGTAGGTATCATATGTTAGGTCTACAGATTTGCTGAAAAAGAGATGGAGATTTATCTGAATAGGATTGCTTAAGCTACAATTGTTTTATATTGTTGAGCAGCTTCAGGTATAAAGAAGCAAAATGGGCTTCCTTCTACACTAGCGGACTCACCCAGATGTTAGATTTACATGGGGACAATAATGAATCACTGTAATCTGCCATTTAAAACATCCTGCAATGTCATGGACTGATGCCACACTGGGTGCTCTGGGTCTTTGTGGGGACATTTAAATGGCAATTTAAACTTTTGTACTTGATAAACGGACCGTCAAAGCAAAGAGAAGTGCAGATAGTCTCTACCTAAAAGCCTCAGGTCCTGAAACTTGTCTGTAAACTCTAAGTGACTCCCATATGCTTTCTTAGAAGTCAAAAACCATAGACAGCTGCAGCTCAGTATTTTGTCTGGAACTGTGCCCATTTGTCAGGACAAAGGTAAGTAAGAAACATTTTGCAGAAGGGTAGGTAAAAGAGGGAACAGGTAACATTCTGGTGAATGAATAATTTGTAACTGATGAAGGCAGTCTTTTGTGAGACTATCCATATCCCATTCTCAAGATTCCAGTGTATCCACATATGCCAAAATTGGGGAATTGCTAATCTTTACATAAAGGATGTAATACAAATGGACCATTCCCTTATACAATACTATTCATGGAAAGCATTGAGATCCAGAGTAGGTTCTTGGCTAAAGGAAGAGAAGAGGGAATTGTTCTTGATAACATAACCCCCCTACAGTTTAGGCTGCCCTGGAGTGTGAAAATTATCAAGTACAATTCCCTGCTCCCTTCCTCCAGAGCGAGCAGAACTCCGTGAACTGCTAATCTGAATCCAACCATAATTGTCATGTGTGCAAATGTTACATAAAGCTTAATGTAGTGCCATAGCATGTGGTCAAACTCGAAAAACTCAAACGCAAAAGAGCTAAGCAGGGTCAGACTGACCTTGCTAATACTTGAGTAAGAGACCACCAGGATATATCAATCAAAAAGTTATATATAGGATATATCAGTCAAAAATTTACCCTAGAAGAAGTCACTGGCAAGCCACTTCTCTCTTGCTGTGAAGAGAACCACAAACGATCACCAAGAGCTGATCTTGATGCAAAGGACCATAACTCTAGCTTTTGGTGTTGTGATTGAGATGCAGGTTTATGTCCCCGCTCAGTGAAAGATTTTGGGCCTGTCACTGTCCTTCAGGCCAACTTCCCTCACAGGATTATTCTTGTGAGGATAACAGGGGCAAACTCCCTTATTTACCACCTTGAGCTCTAAAAGAAAAGGCGGGATACAAATATAATAAACTAACAAGCAAGCAAATAAAAACCACTGTCCTCTTTTTTTAGTAACATGTAAGTGGCTACTCTATCATAATCATGACCTTACAGGCAGTCCCAAGAAGAAAGTATGGAATACTACTTCTCATACTTAGCCAAAGAAGTTGTTCCAAGATTGTGAGAAAAGGGCTTTCAGGTATCAACCTCCCACTTCAAAAGAACCACCCCTGCATCCCCAAAGCAGCGCTCACAGATCTGTCACTCTTGGTGGTTTGGCTGTCCTGATCATTAGTGGGTGAGAAAATAAAATTGTGCACCTCTGGAAACTCAAACCACTGAGAATTAAATCTGCCACTATTTGCACAATCTGACTCCAACTATGTAAATATTAAGATGGAGATCCAAGTGGATTCTTGCTGACAGCTTAACATTATTTTCCTTTGTGTTTTGTTCTTTGATTTGGTTGCATTACTGACTTAAGAAGGCAATGTTTGGATTGTCTACTGTCATTTCCTGAGTCTCTGGACAACAGAGGGATTTCTGTGGAATTTAGTACTTAAGTTTTGAGGCTTATTTCTTGTTTGTCTTTTTTGGCTGATGATTCCACTGAAAAAGAATGAATGACAAAATCGGAAGTATAAATATTCCAGGCTAAGTCCTCCCCTCTTCACCTCTCCCCTCACCATTATATATATATATATAAAACAGCTGCAAAAAATCCACAGGGAGAGGGAGAACTTGTGTAGTGCCATGGCTTGGATTCAGCTAAGTAATGTTTAGGAGGTTTTGTCAAATGTGACTTGCTACCTCTTCTCAGAGAGAGAAAGGTAAATCAGTATGGCACTGAGGAGCAAAGTAAGCAAGTAAAAAAGCAGAGGAGAAAAACTGAAACCAGGCCATCACCCCCACCTCCATGTGAACTAAACTATAGGGGAATGTTTTCTCCAAAGTAATCAGTCTCTCCCATCTATTTTTCATTGTAAACTCTTCTTAGATATGCCTAGCATCTATCCAACCTGGCTCTTCCCCAGGCCTTAAGATAAATGGGGTCGTGGGCCCCCTGTATGTTATATGGCTCATATTAGAGCTTGTTTTTGGGGTTTGTTTTTTCCCAGATGCTTGTTATTTTCTTGTTTGTATTTTTGAATTTTTAAAATACTTCTACCACCCAGAGTTATAATGGACTCATTCAGACCACCTTAAACAAACAAAGGAACAAAGAAGACAAAATTGGGATCCCACCACCTTATAGGACAAGAGGCACCTTCTCCAGTCTGGGTCAATCAACTATAGAGGAGGCCAAAAGGAAGAAGATAAGCATCTTCAAAGAACAGAATATCTTCTATGCTTTTTAATTGACTGTACCCCACCCTCCTGGGCTGGTCTATGACCATAATCAAAATTTGATTTGATTTGATTCAAAGAATTGGATTTATCCCTGTCTTATAATAACAACCCAGTTCTTTTCCACTGAACTATGGTTGTTGTTGTTGCTGCTGCTGCTGCTGCCGCCGTCAATTTCCCTCTACTTTCTTTCAATGAAAATGCTGCCAAATAGTGACCACTGAGACTAATGTTGTGGCTTCATAGTTATCAGTTAAAAACAGAACATAATGGGGTGATATGGACAATATTGGGGATCCCTAAAACAGCTAAATTGTCCCCTGGTGTCAAAGGAAAGATGCAAATAAATCAGTTGAGGGAAGTGGGTCTATTAGACTGAATGTAGAGGTTCATGGCAATTCCTCTCAGATTACTTTCCATCACCATTACCCTCATCTGCAGATTAACAAAAAAAGCAACAATTTAGCCAAATGGTTTCCACCATCTGTTGCACAAATGTTGGGAGTAGTCACTAATGCTTAAGACAGAAGTATCATTTTTAAGACAAACGTTATCTCAAGAGGTCAAAGGTGGCCAGTGCAAAGGGCAAGAAGACCAACTAAGGGCCATGGACTTGCCTTAAGTCTTTTTCCTGAAAACCTATCAGTAAGTCTTGAAAGCAATGGAAAGGTCTGCTAAGCAACAACCAGCTGGGGACACAAGGTGGAAGGAAGGTGTCCCACTGACCTTCACATCAGTCTCACTTTTGGCTTATAAACTTTGTTCTGAGAGGAAGACTTCTTAAAATAGCTTGTGCCCAAAATAGGGTCATCTGCTAATATGGCAGGATCTCTAATTAATCTACCTCCTGGTCGTCAGAGATATCCTGCTTTAGTTGAACTATTTTAGCTAATGGATTCTCCAGCTTTTTACTGGCTGAAACATTTGAGTTCCACCCTTAAGCTCTGGCCTGGGGAATATTATGACCATCTTATCGACCACCGTAAATGTATTCTCTTTTAAAGCCATTATGACATCATGCCTTAATTCTGAACTGCAAACCAAACAACATCCTTTTATCTATCCTATAACCTATCCTCTGCCCACTGATATCTTAGAATGGGTGACTTCAAGTTCTATGGTCATGCTTTATATTTTTAGCAATTAGGCATAGCATCGGGGGGGGGGGCTTCTTTGTGCCTTCTACACATTTGCATTTCTCCAGAATGACTGTGTAGTTGCCAATTTTAAATTGGTCCAAACTTTAGCAGCAGAAATTAGGCAGAAGTGCCAAAATAAAGAAAGAAGAACAGCTTCATCTGCTCACTGCTGCATGCCAGATCATGGGTAGGCAAGGAACAGGCTGATAAAAGAAAGTAAATATGACAGAGTGGTTAGGATGTTGGACTGGGAATAGAGAGACCTGGGTCCCTGCCCAGCTTCAGCCGTGAAAACTCACTGTCTCTCAACCAATTTACTTTACAGGATTGTTGTTGTGAACATAAAATTAGAGGAGGGAATACTGTGCCCATCGCCTTGAGTACTTGGAGCAGATGAAGGTTTAATTCAAACAAATAAATCAACTAATTAATTTAGCTACCTCTGTTAGTTGGAAAACACATCTGGGTGCTTTTAGCCACATGAACAGTCTGATTATGTCAAGATCACAGGGCAGATGTCTCTGTTGCACCCAAGTAGAAACAGCAAAATTCTACCTAGGTTTGCATGACACATGTTCCATGATGAACTGAAACATAGCTGCTGTTTTAATTTAGCTGCTGTAGGACAGTGTGAAGTTTCTGATGCACTGGATTTTCCCCACCACTACACAGAACATTGATGGCCAGCTAGAACCTACAAGCAACTTGACGGTTGAACCATAATCTATTTCAGCTTGGCTATGTTACCTTCAGGCTATTTTTTGTTTATTGGTTTGTTTATTTTATTCAATATTTTGCCTGCAGTGGTTGAAAGACTCTTGTCCTACTTACAGGACAAGAGAGAGTAATAGCTTCAGCAATGCTACAGCTTTGCTTGTGCTGCTACTGTACAGGACAATTTGTTCAGGCAGGTTACCCCCTAGATATGTGGACTTCAACTCTCAGAATTCTTAGGGCTGGCTGTGGTGGCAGAGAAGTGCTGAGAGATGAGGTTCACACACACTGTAGAGGGAAGAGGCAGTGGCCTTGAAGAACAGAAGGAAGAGTTGCTACCAAGGCAACAGTAAGGTAAAAGGGACCTGAGTTCAGGTCAAGAAAGTAACTTGAAAAAATGTTTCAGACAAGCCCCTCCCTGGTTCACAAGGAGATAAAAAGAGGGAAGAGGAAGCACACTGAGACTTGCAAGGTTCCATTATTATGGCTGTTACAATAAAAGTAGTACTGATGTACATGGCATTAGTTTCTTAATCTGGCCTGCCCTGTAGGGCTGACACACACCTAAGAGATGTCCAGGTTGGGAAGCTGGTGTATAGTATTTTTTCATACTGCATATACATAAAACACCTACTTCTTTTATTTACAGCTATGTACACTGGTACCTCTAGTTACGAACGCACCTCCTTACGAATTTTTCGATATACGACCAGCTCTGGCCCCAAAAATTTACCTCGACATGCGAACTCTGCCTCGAGATACGAACCGGATCCGTGGCCATTTGCTCTGCTGCCACGCGGTCGCGTCTTCCTGTGGGCGAGATCGCGGTAGCAAGGAGACGTTCGGTGAGGCTTGTGGTGTGTTTTGTGGTGTTTGGAAGGTTTTTGTGGCGTTTGGAAGGTTTTTGAGGTTTAAAAATAAAATGCATATGTTTCAGAACTGTTTAGCTGTATTTACATTGAACCTTATGGGGGAAATTTACCTCAGGGTACGACCAAATTCAGAGGGCGGATTAGCCGTATTTACATTGAACCTTATGGGGAAATTTGCCTCGTGGTGCGACCAAATTCGGAGGGTGGAACGGATTAACCGTACTTACATTGAACCTTATGGGAAAGTTTACCTTGACTTGAGACCAACTCAAGTTGCAACCAGAGTCATGGAACGGATTAAGTTCGTAACTAGAGGTACCACTGTATTGTTAAAATGAAACTAGGCAGAAACAAAGCAATAGGAAAGAAAGGTGGAGTCGTGCTCCCACTTATTGTAATAACAGAATCCATCTTCTACATTGACACATAGATACCTATCATACTACAGTATTTCTTTTCAGGATAAAAAATTTTATGCCAAAATTACAGAAGAGAAGTCAGAAATAGTAAGCAAAATATATTAAAGGTAGGAGATGGGAAATGGGAAGAAAACATAGCTAATCTAGTTTAGCCCAGCACATTCACCGTGCCTCTTCATTTCTTCCTATCCTTTGTAAACTGTTCTTACCTCAGCCACGTCTGCATAAAACTCTGTATAAAACTCTGTATAAAAGACCACTTGTATAAAACAAAACATTGCCTTTGGTTTTTTAAACTCTCACCTCTTATTTATTTATTTCTATTTCAAATTTGTCACTGTCCATCTCCCTGCAGAGTGACTCTGGGCGGTTTACCATAAAAAGTATAAATGTTAGTTAAAATAGAATAAATATGAATTCAATATATTACAAAAAGGCTTCCTATATAAATAATAAATAACTTAGATTCAGGGAGACTTCAAGGCACTAGCCACCCCCAGGGTTGGTTATATCCCTTCTCGCCTCATGTGAGTTGGCAGAGCCAGGTCTTCAGCCCTTTCCGGAAGTCCCGGAGAGTGGGGGCCCGCCTCACCTCTGGGGGGAGAGTGTTCCCTAGGGCGGGGGCAATGGCAGAGAAGGCTCTCCTCCTGGGCCCTGCCAATCAACATTCTTTCATAGATGGGGTCTGTAACATACTTCCTCTGCCTGACCAGGTGGGATGGGTCGATGTAGTGGGGATGAGACGGTCCCTTACTTAACCATACTTTCTATGGATCTCACTGATTCCATCCAAACACAGTTTTCTCAGTCTTCTTTCTGTCAACCTATTCACTGTTTCATTTATTCGTTTTTCAATTTGACCTTCATTCATTTTCTTTATATGATTGAAGCACCTCACATACTGCTTGTATACTGGCCACTCACTTTTGTATTCAGTCCTTGTTCCTTCAGCATGCATTAATTTATGACT
Source organism: Python bivittatus (assembly GCF_059951505.1). Lineage (NCBI taxonomy): Eukaryota > Metazoa > Chordata > Lepidosauria > Squamata > Pythonidae > Python > Python bivittatus. Next base: position 17,006,050 of record NW_028277087.1, on the reverse strand, counting down.
CCATCTCTTCTTGTTTTACCACACAGTTCTTTTTACACATAGTTTTACTATGCAGTTTTACCACACAATTCTTTGGTGTCCCATTCATATTGTACTCAACTTATTTTTACCTCTATCTTTCTACCAGCATTTGCACATCTTAAAATTTCTCTATTTCCCCATTTTTAGTAAGCAAATTATGAAGGTACACAAATTCATTTGCTTGCTATTTTCCCTGTTCCTTGCTTCATTTTCCCTGTCAAACACAACTATTTGTTCTTTGATACATTAATTATCAGATCCATACTCCTTATTGCATCATATAATTTACCTAAGATTTGCTGGAAATCATGTGCATTCTCAGTAAACAACACACCATCTTCTGCATAAAAAAGTACACATATGTTCATGTCCCCAGCAACATACTTATAATGTCACCACAAGCATTCCTTATATATTTACCTATAGATACATTAAACAACTAAGGGAACATCACACATCCTTGTTTTACTCTTTGCTGAATGTTGAACCATTAGCTAAGTATAATGTTGAACCTTTTGCTAAGTATTCAGTTGATTGTCACACATGCTTAGTTCCATCATATACTTCTTTATCACATTTGGTATTCAATATTTGACTCCATATTTGCCCAAAATGTTGCATAATTCAGTCCTATTTACTTGACCATATGCTTTCTCCAAATCAACAAATGTACAATAAACTTTCTTTCTCACATTCCTGCATTTCTCAATGACTTGCTCAAGAGCTAAAATTTGGCCTGCACAATCCTTGCCTGGTGGAAAGCTGCATTGCACTTTTCACATTTTGCTTATGGGCACCTCTTGTGTCCTTTCAACCAGAATTCTGCCAAACAACTCCCCAGGCTAAGTCCTCTGTAGCTTCTACACGCAGTCTTGCTGCCCTTACCTTTCCACAGGGGCCCAGTAACAGCATCCTTTCAATCAGCAGGCACAGTTGCTGTCTTCCCACCACTTAAACAAGTGGTCATAAGCAAACCAGATCCCTATTTTAAAAGTTTTCCAGTTACACTATCTACACCTGCAGCTATCTTACTATCTTTCAACATTCCCACAGCATTTATGACTTCTTTTCCATTCATTTCATCTTGGATGCTAACCTTTATAGCATTCATTTAAATTCCATGCTTAGACATATCATTACCATTCTCATACACATTTCTACAATTCTCCTTCTAGCATTCCCTCAATTTTAGCCCAAAGCATTGTGTGACTTGTATTTTTCCATTTACTCTCTGGAAGCTTCTTAATTAGTCCATTTCACCCACTTCCAAAACAAATTTTAAATTATTCCATTACATAAAGCTTTTTAGTAAGATCAAGAAGGTGTAGACTAGCCTATGCCACATGCAGGATTATCCCTGATAATGGTAAGGATAAAGAACCTGTCAGTTTCGGCATATACTGACCATTGTATGATAAGCTCAGCCAAAGCCCATTTCAAGCATGTTCATGCTGTTCTATGCAAGCTAATATCTCTAATCTGATTTATTGTAAGAGCTGCCAGAAAATGAGTGGATAAATTGGGTAAATGTGTATGTGTACATGGATATGCAGAAATGCATAAATTTTAGGAATTTCATTCACCCACTCCAAAGGGATGTAACATCATTATTTACACAAATCTTTGCCACAATTACCTAACAATTCTCAGATGTTTACATTTTGATGGCCATATTCGAACATTTATATGCAACAGGGCATTATCTACTTAGAGTTTCTCAATGGCACCTGGCTGGCCAGCATGGAAAATAATATTTTAGACATGACATTATGATCTGATCTAGTCTAGTAGAGGCCTTTTTACTTAAGAATAAATTAAAAAAAAAACAAGCACAAAATATTTTTTCGGAAACCTATCAGATATTTCTTCTGACCATCCCTTTGTTTCACACACTTCTCCAGCTCCTGGTTAATTCACATATAAGGTGAGTAATGTATGCTTTCTAGCACTGACATTTGAGCCGCATCCACAAACATTATAACCGTTATTTTGTATTAAGATGATATTTACCAAATTACTGGATTGTCCACCAGGTGCAAAATACATCTAACTAAATGTATAACTAGGTCCTGCCCACTTATGCAGATGTGTGAGCAATCCTACAGGTAGCATCCAAATTCTACCACTAGGGGGCCGCATTTTTTGAGGTTTACTACTGTCTAAATGTTTACACAGCATATTGTAGTGTTTCGTTTGCTTGCTCATTTTGACCAAGTAATCATTTTAAGAAATTGAGAAATAAAGCAACATTAAATTATATCATTCTTGTGGCCTTTTTTTGGTCATGTTGCTATTTCATAATGTGCAGACATACATAAATCAACATCTCCTAGGCTGCTGCTGTTTTACAAACAGCAATAATTCATCAGAAAGTATGTAATCAGGCTGGTTGCGTCACAAGTGAAGACAGTTTTAGCCGTGTCGTTGGTGTGGAACATTTTGTGGCTGATATTGGTCTGTATGTTGGAGGAGTTTCATAAGGACATGCCGCAGATAAAAATCCTAGTCATAATTTTTCTCAACTACTCTTGTTTACTATTTATGAATTGCAAAGTTGGCTGGGGAACAAAGACTTCCTTCACTTCCCCATAAATCTTCACCATCATGGCCAAATACCACTTGCAGGATCAATATACTGTATTACCAACTGTGTCATACTTTTCTGTGTTGGGTATGAAATCCTTCATAAGCTAAATTCCTCATTCATTAGGGTCAACAGATCATTTCTCATAAGTGAAGCTTTTGGATCAGATTCTGATCAGTGAATGCTAGTGGGGAAGAACTGATTCCCATCACAAGAGGATCAAAAGGAATCAAGTATGACCATGTGGGAAACAATTTCAACTTCACAGAAGTCCACTATGAAGTCAACTTCTTAGTGTCCATTTCATAGAAGTCAGTACCATTATTTAGATGCCAGCTCTGTATGGAGCTAAACAAACATTCTGAATTATTTGGTAAGATGATCTGACTTCTGGTTTCCCAGATAGATTCTTCCAGGTGGAAAGGATTTTGAAGACAAATGAACACAGAAACATAAGAGGAAAATGGTGAACCATTTGAGATATTACAAACAGCAGTGGCAAAAATAAGCCACAATAATATCAGAATCCCCTTCATGGATCACTGCCTTGTCGTGGCGAAGGGGCTTGCGTAACTCAGTGAAGCCATGAGCTATACGGTGCAGGGCCACCCAGGACGGACAGGTCATGACAGAGAGTTCTGACAAAATGTGGTCCACTGGAGAAGGAAATGGCAACCCACTCCAGTATCCTTGCCAAGAAAACCCCATGGACAATGTTAAAAGGCTAAAAGATATGACATCAGAAGATGAGCCCCTCAGGTCGGAAGGTGTCCAATATGCTACTGGGGAAGAGCGGAGGGCAATTCCAAGTAGCTCCAGAAAGAGTGAAGCGGCTGGGCCAAAGCCGAAAGGACGTTCAGCTGTGGATGTATCTGGAAGCGAAAAGAAGGTCCGATGCTGTAAAGAACAATATTGTATAGGTACCTGGAATGTAAGAACTATGAACCAAGGCAAGCTGGATGTGGTCAAACATGAGATGACAAGATTGAACGTCGATATCTTGGGAATCAGCTAATTGAAATGGACGGGAATGGGTGAATTTAATTCGGGTGACCATTATATCTACTACTGTGGGCAAGAAACCCTTAGAAGAAATGGAGTTGCACTCATAGTCAATAAGAGAGTGGGAAAGGCAGTAATGGGGTACAACCTCAAAAACGACAGAATGATCTCAGTGCGTATCCAAGGCAAACCATTCAATATCACAGTCATCCAAGTCTATGCCCCAACCACTGATGCTGAAGAAGCTGAAGTTGACCGCTTCTATGAAGACCTACAACACCTTCTAGAACTAGCACCAAAAAAAGATGTCCTTTTCATCATAGGGGATTGGAATGCTAAAGTAGGAAGTCAAGGAATAATTGGAATAACAGGCAAATTTGGCCTCGGAGTACAAAATGAAGCAGGGCAAAGGCTAATAGAGTTCTGTCAAGAGAACAAGCTAGTCATAGCAAACACTCTTTTCCAACAACACAAGAGACGACTCTACACATGGACATCACCAGATGGTCAATACCGAAACCAGATTGATTATATACTTTGCAGCCAAAGATGGAGAAGCTCTATACAGACAGCAAAAACAAGACCAGGAGCTGACTGTGGCTCAGATCATGAGCTTCTTACTGCAAAATTTAGGCTTAAATTGAAGAATGTAGGGAAAACCACTAGACCACTCACTTATGAGTTAGATCATATTCCTTGTGAGTACACAGTGAAGGTGATGAATAGATTTAGAGGATTAGATTTGGTAGACAGAGTGCCTGAAGAACTATGGACGGAGGTCCGTAACATTGTACAGGAGGCAGCAACTAAAACCATCCCAAAGAAAAAGAAATGCAAGAAAGCAAAATGGCTGTCTGATGAGGCTTTACAAATAGCTGTGGAAAGAAGGAATGCGAAAAGCAAGGGTGAAAGGGAAAGATATAAGCAACTGAATGCAGATTTCCAGAGAATAGCAAGGAGAGATAAGAAGGCCTTCTTAAATGAACAATGCAAAGAAATCGAGGAAAACAATAGAATGGGGAAGACTAGAGATCTCTTCAAGAAAATTGGAGATATCAAAGGAATGTTTAGTGCAAAGATGGGCATGATAAAGGACAAAAAAGGCAGGGACCTAACAGAAGCAGAAGAGTTTAAGAAGAGCAAGAATACACAGAAGAACTATACAAGAAAGATCTTAATGTCCCTGATGTCCACCCTGGTGTGATCACTGACCTTGAGCCAGACATCCTAGAGAGTGAAGTCACCCTTAGGAAGCATTGCTAACAACAAAGCTAGTGGAGATGACAGTATTCCAGCTGAGTTATTTAAAATACTAAAAGATGATGGTGTTAAAGTGCTGCACTCAATATGCCAGCAAGTTTGGAAAACGCAACAGTGGCCACGGGATTGGAAAAGGTCAGTTTATGTTCCAATTCCAAAGAAGGGCAATGCCAAAGAATGCTCAAACTATCGCACAATTGCACTCATTTCACATGCTAGCAAGGTTATGCTCAAAATCCTACAAGCTAGGCTTCAGCAATACATGAACCGAGAACTACCGGATGTACAAGCTGGGTTTCGAAGAGGCAGAGGAACTAGAGATCAAATCGCCAACATTCGCTGGATCATGGAGAAAGCACGAGAGTTCCAGAAAAATATCTACTTCTGCTTCATTGACTATGCAAAAGTCTTTGATTGTGTGGATCACAACAAACTGTGGCAAATTCTTAAAGAGATGGGAGTACCAGACCACCTTACCTGGCTCCTAAGAAATCTGTATGCGGGCCAAGAAGCAACAGTTAGAACCAGTCATGGAACAACCGATTGGTTCAAAATAGGGAAAGGTGTACGACAAGGCTGTATACTGTCACCCTGCTTAGTTAACCTATATGCAGAGTACATAATGAGAAATGCCAGGCTGGAAGAATCACAAGCCGGAATTAAGATTGCAGGGAGAATCATCAACAACCTCAGATATGCAGACGATACCACCCTCATCGCAGAAAGTGAAGAAGAACTAAAGAGCCTCTTGATGAGGGTGAAAGAGGAGAGTGCAAAAGCTGGCTTGAAACTCAACATTAAAAAAACTAAGATCATGGCATCTGGACCCATCAATTCCTGGCAAATAGAAGGGGTAGAAATGGAAGCAGTAACAGACTTCATTTATTTGGGCTCCAAGATCACCGCAGACGGAGACTGCAGCCATGAAATTAAAAGACGCTTGCTCCTTGGGAGGAAAGCTATGGCAAGCCTAGATAGCATATTAAAAAGCAGAGACGTCACCTTGCCGACAAAGATCCGCATAATCAAAGCTATGATTTTTCCAGTAGTAATGTATGGCTGTGAGAGCTGGACCATAAAGAAGGCTGAGCGCCGAAGAACTGATGCCTTTGAACTGTGGTGCTGGAGAAGACTCTTAAGAGTCCCCTGGACTGCTAGGAGGTCAAACCAGTCAATCTTAAAGGAAATCAACCCTGACTGCTCATTGGAAGGATTGATAATGAAGCTCAAGCTCAGATACTTTGGTCACCTAATGCGAAGAGAGGACTCTTTGGAAAAGACCCTGATGCTGGGAAAGATTGAAGGCAAAAGGAGAAGAGGACGGCAGAGGATGAGATGGTTAGATAGCATCACTGAAGCAATGAGCATGAAACTGAGCAAACTCAGGGAGGCAGTGAAGGACAGGAAGGCCTGGCGCAATATGGTTCATGGGGTCACGAAGAGTCGGACACGACTTAACGACTAAACAACAACAACAAAATATCAGAATGATGACACGTGTGTCATGATGTTATCATAGAAAGAACACAACTTAGTACTTGCATCATTATGTCTGATGCAAAGTTGAGTCACTTGTATCATGATGTCATGATCGTGTATCACCATTTTCCTCCTCCCACTGACTCCCTGAAGATGCCATGATTGCGAAAAGTACTTGGATGATCTAAAACTGTAGAATGGTAGTACATTTAATTTAAACACATTTGATTTCACAATATGGCCCAGAAGGATTAGCAATATCTAAAACTTCTGAATTTTTATTAGTACATATAAAGGCTTGGGATGATTAAAAAATGGCAGTATTTTTAGTAGACAATTAAAAAGTATGATAAAGATGGATATGGTTATTTGCATGAACGGTGGGATTAACAGTTGGAATATCCCACATTAACACATCAGTGGTCAAGAGCCTTTAAGAAAATTAAGAAGGTTTCTTATGATCCTAAGATGAGATTTATTCAACAAAATATTTTCCATGTTTATTAGTACCTCTCAGAATGTTTAGAAGGAGCTGGCTGGAAGTGTAAAATGATGGAGGTGACATTTACACATATAATATGGGCTTCTACCTCAAATTGTCCCATTTTTGGCTTAATATCTATAAAGTGGTTTTGGGAATAGGAATGGGGTTGAAAGATGTCAAAGAAATGTTGAATTATATTTTAAAAAATTAGATATTTTTCAATATGTAAGAAATGTGGATGTTTATTAAGCATGAGGTGCATTCTGTTATGAGGGAATGATAGTGTCACTCTAGCTGTACAGGAGTTGGACTGATGGTACATGTTCACACTCTGCTTATTAATAATAGAAAAATCATCCATTATTATTTCTTGGAGTTGATCTAGCTGGTTTCTATAAATCTAATAAAATACTTCTGTCTTTGTCTTTTTTTCTTTGCCTTTCTTTTGTTTTTTCTTGTAATTAGAGCAAAGTAAAAAAAATGTATGGGGAAAGAATCAGACAAAAGGCCTATTTTTTACAATTTAAAAATGTAACTTAATGCTCTTTGAGGCCTAACAAACTAATTTTAATCTGTTAAAACTCTCCTGTCCCCCAAGAAACAAAAAACATGGGACATTTTTGTTGTTGTTTTGGTGTCTAGTGACATGGCTGTCTCATTGCCAAGGCCTGTGGTCCTCTGAGGCAACAAACCAAAGCCAAACAAAACCCCCACAAGAAACAACAGCGACAAAATGTAACCCCGACTGATCTGAACTTGCCTATCCTTGAAGCCTCTCAAGTTGGTGGCCATCCCCACATCGTACGAAAGGAAGATGTGCAGTTCAGCTGCTGTATATAGTATATGAGGAAATTCTTACTAACAGAAGAGAATATATGTAGCTCAGGGTTGAACTATGGAGTCCTTGGTGCTCTCTGAGCTTGGTTGTTTGATTGCAGACATTTCATGATCCAACTAGGTAACATCATCAATGCTAGTGCGTGTGGGGTTTGCTCCCTGTTTATATACAGTAGCTTGCCCTGCCATTGTTTGCCATTGTGACAAACAATCAAGCAGACAAACAATCAAGTGATTAATCAAGGAACTACCAAGGAGAAAACCGCACCCCAACCAACACTGGCAGGGCAAGCTATTGTACAGTATATAAACAGGGAGTAAACCCCACGCCCACTAGCACTGATGATGTTACCTAGTTGGGTAATGAAACATCTGCAATCAAACAACCAAGCTCAGAGAGCACCAAGGACTCCACAGAAATGCTTACTGTTCTCAGTCTTGAAGCTCCAACTTTTTACATGCCTTGGAGTAGCCCAAAACATATGCACAATGAACTCTGTGTTGGCTCCATTAAATGTTTAGTTCTAGTTCTCTTTCTGGTTTACTGCTGTGAATGGAGTGTTCATTTTGCTGCTACTTGCTCCTGTGGGAAAGGGCTCACTGCAGTACTGAACTACTGTGACACATTAATAAAATCAAATAATATTTAAGGAAGAAATTAGGAACTGAGAGAGCTTAACCAGATGTTTCAGCCAGAATGTGTTTTCTGTTACTTGTAAGAAGTGTAATAGAAATATTTATCATCAAGCTTTTTATGCATATTTTAAAACAAAAGACGGTGACACACCAGCAAGGGAAGCAAGTTTCTGTTTCTGTATCAGAAGTTGTTCTGATATATATATATGTGTGTGTGTGTGTGTGTGTGTGTGTCTTATATGCAGTACAGTTCCTGGCTCAAACTGTTAGAAACAGGACCATAATGACATTAACTCAGTGACACAGTTGTCTGCAGAGGGAGTCAGAAAATCAAGCTGGTGGTTGTGACTGTGTAACCATAGCCATACCTTTTTTCCTATGTGTGTCACAAGGCACATGTAAAAGGGGGAGGGGCTTTGATCACATAGTCACAGAAACCAGCTTGACTTTTTTGACACCTCCCTCCCCCCCATAGACACCCCTGAACAGTGAGATTTACAAAATTTGAAGGCTAATGTTCAGAGAATGTAATAATAACTTAAACATCTTTGCAGTTGGCCACTTGTGGCTTCAGGATGACAAGTGCCCCCTGAATGTGCTCTCACCAGGATTATTGAAAGCAACAGCAGAGTTTTTCCACATTTTCCTAATCTTGATATACTTATTTAGATCTTCAACTTTTTCTGCTTCAAAATAATGTTTCCTCTTTCTTGGGTGATCCTCCATCTTTTTACAAACCCATATTCTTTTATTGTTACCATTCTTTTATTTTAATCTATTTCTCTGACTTGTAGTATTGTCTCGGTTAGTCATTGTGCCCTATTCATCTGAGGATTTTTAAAATACAAATAGACATTTAGAGGAATACAGAAAATATAATAATGAAAGAAAAAAAACCCCAGTACAAGTAATAGATTATTTGGGATAGCCAACCAATTGTGATTAGCAGATCAAAGGTACCATATTCTACTACACTGTTAACAACTTACAGTACTGTAAGTTATTTCTTACCCGATTTCTGGTTAAGAAATGTCTATATTGAACTATAAAAGTAGTTTTTATAAAATATAAACTATAAAACTAGTTATGCAGTATAATGAAAGTCAATAAGAGAAAAAAGAAAAGCTATAAATACTAAACAATACATTAGGAGAATACTGTAAATAAGCGTAGATAATATGTCTGGTTAAAATATAAACTCTAGAACCCAAATTTGGGGTGCAGCACAATTCCATGTAAAGAATTATAATCCAGAAACAGCTTCCATAAATATTAAATTGTACATCAGATTTACTTTTGCGATATGAAGTTATTCTGGACATCAAAGCATATTCACATGGTTTAATTAATCATTCTTCCATAGAGAGGATCCAATAAAAAGCATATAAAATCCTTGCAGCAGTTATCATATACAATGCCAGTTTAGTGCATTTTGAAGTAATATATGGTTTGGATCTTTTAGTCCCCCTTTCATTTTTCTTTCATTTTCCCAACTCCCATTTTCTTTTCTTTTCTTTTTTAAATCTTGTTTTCTACTACTTCTCGTTTCTGCCTTGTTTTCCTCATTGTTGTAAGTAGATGTGAGGTTATTTTTAGACATTGTATATAATGCAGACTATTTTTATAACATTATGAATTACATATATAATACTTATATAAATCTTTTAGAGTTTTTAAAAGAATTCCACATTTTTCCCAGAAAAAAATTAAGCTTGCTAGTAAGCCATGTCAATAAAAGCAAGAGGCTTTTTCAATAAAAGCAAGAGTTCATTCTTCATTGAAAGCTAATTTTAATTTAAATTTTTTTTTTTAAAGTTAGCATACGATATATTCTGCTTTGGTTCAGCATAACTAGTTATGGGTATTTTGCTGGACAATTTAGAGGGTGTGATAATGCCTTTTTCTCATGTCAGCTCTCTTTGCCTTAAAGGGGGTACAAGGGGGAAAATTTCAAAATAATTGTTGCAGTAAGTCTCCTCTAAGCTACATGGTTGACTTTTTGCAGGTCCGAAGTTCTCTAAAGCCAGAGACATTCTGATAATTCCTTGTATGGCTGGATCTTCTAGTGAAACTGAATTTCAGATCTTGAATAGGTTTGAATCTAATCTTGTGCTTTCTAACTCCCCATTCAAATCAACTTTAACTATCAGATTTAGATTGGATATTTCCTCATACCCATAAAAACTATCTATCTTACCCTCAGGATTTGGGTCATTTCTCCCACTTTGAACTTGTGACATTTTACTTTTGACTAAGTTGGAAAACCCATTCACAAAGACAGTTCTATACAGACCCAAAAGCACTCACTCCAGGGTTTTGGTGGCCTTTGGGCAAGATGGCCTTGTTGTCCCCCTCTCTGAGTAGATTCACCTTTTCCTTACATCTGTCCATACAACCTATTCATATATTTTTTCCTTGTGAGCCTTTCCAATTAACACCAGCAGCCAGAAGGAGGGCTCAGGGCAAATGAAGGAAGATGATCTATCATTCATGTTTGCTCAGAGCAGGCAGAACAAGGATCAGGAGCAGCACCACTGCTAAATGGTCTGGAGGCATTGGCAGTGAGCCCCCTCAAAGCTTATGAACTTTGTCGCATGCAGCTGGGCAAGATCAAGGAAGCAGGAACTACACAGACTTCAGTCCGTTTGCTTTAATGCTATTCTGGGATAAATACAGAAACTTGGAAAGTGTAAGAGGAATTTCTCAGCTTCATTTATAGTGAGGTGATTAAGACTGTCTCTTCTTCCCAGGTTTTCTTGCCAGATGGTTGCACTGCCATTTATAAAATAAGTCACTAACAGACTCACCATCCATTTCTTGATTGATACTTCCTTTTCATACCTTGTCATTGTCTCAACTTGACTGCAGCCCTACTAATCTGCCCTGAGTTGATTGCATTAGAGACACTTTAGAATGATTGTGTAAATCAGTCTGGAAACACTTTTTGTGTTTAAACTGACAATATGTTTTCACAGTTCTTTTATGAGCCTTTGATGTTGTATAACCATAGGTGTGATTTCCTTCCCTCTCTCATGAAGCCATTAATTTTTCCACCTAATGGTTGCAGGGGGGCAGGGATGGCAAATACATCAAGGCAGTTGTAATTGTCTTCCATATTCTCATTTTTTTTCTGTTTCAAGGCAGTTCCTCTGGAGTACTCTTATCCGGTTTTCATTTCTCCAAAATATAATCAGGAGCAACAGAATTTGTTTTTTAAGATCTAGTTGACTTTTGGTTTGAGACACCCTGTGGTTTTTACTTTCCATCCAGACAGGAGCTGGAAACTCTGGTCCCCAGCCCAGCATATGTTCAGAATTGAGCCATTCATTTGAAGTTCCTTTCATACCACCACCATTTAAACTCTCCAGATCCTCAAAAAATAGTTTCAAGTTGAGCCACAACTTTTGTATCCACTGCTGACCTCAAAATGCTGCAAAATGTTATAGCATTCTGTATATGAGTGTGAGGATTCTTGAGAGGAGGAACCTGACATGAGTAATGATTAGTGAAACAGGTTTTATAACAGAAAGCACATTTATTTAAATAAATGCATTACAGAGACAAGCAAAACCTAGCACCCACCCAGGTACATCCCTCCAGAAGGAGGGTCGAAGAGCACATGCTCTGTGTGCTTGTGCCTGGGAAGTGACCTCAGATTAGCAATCTCTTAGACAAAGAGCAGGCAGAGAAACAGATAAAGAGGGGACACTGAGTAAATCCTTAACTCTGTCTATGCCCTACTGGCCTCTTGTGGTCAGTAGGTCATAGGTTGCTGAAGAATCAGTGCCAGTGAATTTACATTTTCTACACAAACAACAATGAATATCATAGTAATATCATCATATCATCGTAATATCTTTGCATTTAATATTCTGTCAACTATGACATTCATAGTTGTTTATCAATGAAATGTTTATTGCTGCTTCCCAAGATGTTCTATGTTCTGAAGGGACATCAGTTCCCTCACTCTCTACTCAAAATGGAAATAAAATGCAAAATGGAAATAAAATTACTTTCTACCTCCAATCCTACACATTCATCCATACATATACAGTATTTTATCTATTTGCTTGTTGTTGTTGTTTTTAATCTGACTTGTTGAATTGTTAAAGTTGCCAAGCCCCCATGAAGGACTTGTTGGAGTGGCCAAGCCTAAAGGCTGGAAGGTGGGGTGAATGATGAGACGGCTTGGTAACAAGCTCCAGGGAATCACAGTGTTGCAAAGAATTGCAAAAGCAAATGTTAACATCGCTGTCATTTCAAGTTCAGCACAACTGATTTGGAAATAAATTTGCTCAGTTTACCAAAACTCTGCAGATGTTATATTGGAGAGATCTAGAACTGCTTTCAAACTGGTACAGAATCCTCCTATGGAGTTGTTCTAAATTTGAATTTGAAAAGCCCTCTGAAATGATTGACAAGATCAGGCAAGAATGATCTGCCTGTATTTGAAAGACTTTAATATTTATACTTTTGTTCAGTTATTATTATAATGGAGGGACAAAAGGACAAGAAACAAGGGTGGAAAATCATTTCTCTTGCACCCTGATGGATAGGGAGGCTGCCTCTCCTAACTAAAAAAAAAAAAAGCTTCATTAAACCAAAGAAATACATAAGAAGATGACATGTTGCAAAACAGCATTTACTGGTCTCTATCATGATGTTCATTTCCAAGAATAATTGTGAGCACATAAGTGGTCCTAGAAAATAAACGTGGTTTGCAGGGATGCCGATTCTGCTCAGGAAAAAGAAGAAATCTCAGTGACTTCCAAGGGAGGGACTAGAGTTTCATGGCAGATCACACAGCCCCATGACATCTTTTGGGCCAAACAAGGATGCATGGTCACATGACAGTTGAATAAAGTCCCAGAGGAGAAGTCTGTCTTCCCCGTAGATTGTTTAAGTCCACCAGTTTTTTACAAACCCAGAGGCAGATAGAAGATATCTCATGGGCATCAGGTACATCTTTGAAGATGAGTGCAAACCCCATCAGTCCCTGACATGGATCCCCCCCGCCCCCCCCGCTCAAGGAAGACCAAATGCTTACTGGATTTATCCTGTTTGTTATCATTGAGATGTTAGATGGACACCGGTGTCATTAAAAGAAGAATGCAAGTGTTTATTTAGAAATGAAGGCCAAGCAGGTTTCAATCTCTGCTTAAAATCAGGCATCTTAACCGAACTTCTCAACTGCCACTCCACAGAGATTATTTCCCCCCAGCTGCCTCAGTGCTTAATTCTTTATTTACCACACTACTCGCCAATAATTGCTTGACTCAGCAAGAGCAAAGCCAACATAAAAGCTCTCATCTACACATCTGGGAGATCAGCATACTGTAGAATGATTGTGATTAAACAGTTCAGCAAGAAAAAGAATCTTGTTATAATATATCTGAAATGGCTATCAGTGGCTTTTCCAATCTGTGCTCTCCAGATGTGTTGCAGTCCTAGAAACCTTCCTTAGCCATAATTCTGGGAGCTGGTGCAACACATCTGTAGGGCAGCTGATTGGGGAAGATCACAGTATAGGATAGCACTTGATTTGCATGTATTGTACGAAGAATGAGTACATCTTTCTGTTCCATCAATTATCTAACAACTCTTCCTTTCTAAAGTAACTTAGACCTCTTTCCCACCAGGGCTTTATGCTTATCCTAGAATTTACAAACTTCTTCAGCAAAGAACAGAATCCGATCCTTTTCTACTGACTCTCTGTCACCTAGCAGAAGCCATCATTAGTGAAGACCCAGGGCAGAAAGCACTATCTTCAATTCTTTACTCAAAAAGTAACTAAATTGATATATTTACTGCCATGAATTTCCTGGCAGTGAAACATCCAGATCCATTCCCAAGAGGCTTTATGATGGAATTCTTTTAATCCCCAGAATAGACTAGATGGCTAAGCCACACACTCCTGCCTTCCTCCTACAATATACTCTGATTTTTACCCTCACTTGGTGATGTATACAAATCATGCTGTGTACCTGTTTACAAACCAGACTTTGAAACAAAGTTTGGGTTTCCAAATCTGGTTGGAGGTCATGCAAAACCACTGTTTGCTAGTGGGCTCTTGAATCAAAGGGGCAAACCATCAGTGTTACAGATGCTGACTTAAATTATTTTCACTTTGAAAACATATTATTCTATTTTGAAACAAACTGGAATTTCTGCCAAAGTAAAACATATAGCTGACTAAAGAGAGAGGGGAGACCATAAGTTAATCCAGGATCTAAAATTATTTGACTGATTTTTTGATTTTTTTGGAGCAAGTGGGGGCAGGGGGTAGAGTGGTTTGGGGGTGAAGATTCCAAATGGATAACAAGTCTGCTCATCCCAGGCAAGATAACAGAGACAGCTCTGTTTGGGGGCTTGGTGTGTGTGTGTGTGTGTGTAACTCCAGGCAGACTGTTTCCAAATGGTGTGGGAAGAAAATAATCTGCCTCATGTTGACTTAGGAAGAGAGACACAGAAGATAGAAACCACAGTGTGGAGTGAGTTCCTTTTTCAGCATCCCAGTGATTGCTCAGTGGGTACAATTGATTGTAAAACACAGTATTGGTTTTAGCAAAATTAATCACAGTTCGCTTCAGGGTTCTTCCTTTGCTGTTTCAGTTTCTTCATGTTTCCTCTGAGTTGGTAAGAAGATGAGAAGATGCTGGTGGCATATCCACAGGCTGGCCTACAATGACACAACCCAAGTGGCATAAAACCCCAGGGCTGTGGCGGTGACATTCACTTTATGGATAGCTGCAGATTTCCTGCAGTGCGTTGAAAAGCAATATTAACATTTTTCATAAAATGCTCTTGCTGTGGTTTATTTTGGCTGGTCATCCCTTTCCTTGAGCCAGTGAACCTGCTCAGAGCTGGGAGGCAGTAAAAATACAGTAAATTAGGATTGCAAAACCTTGAGGGGAGTTGTAAAGTGATAGCAAAAAGAGGAGCCAGGCAAAACAGGAAAGCTGATACTTTTTATTGAACCAGGTGTGGCTGATGTAGGATTGTCCAAGCTTTCTAGTTCCATAGGATTTCTCATCAGAGTGCAAAAATAACTTCCCAGGCACCTTTGAAGACTCCCATGTAATTTAATAGTCTCTGTATATCTTAACATAAAGACAGAGTCTCCCCATCTCCCTGGATGAATGTCTTCTCTTCTCTTTGATGCCAGCCACCACTTATGGATGATAGGCAAGAACCAAAGACATTCTATTATAATAATCCTTCTGCAAATCTGACTGTGTAACTCTTGTTCAGTGCCATTTTGCCAGCATGGATGGGAGAGGTATTCCTGGGCACACTGAGGTGGAAAGGAAAGAATGGCCTTTGACCACCACAGTGGTTGTGTAAGTTTGAACGGTTGCTGAACAAGTGATCATTAAGTGAGGACTACCTGTATTTCTGCCTCTAAACAAAGCTCCCCAGTAAGGAAATTGCCCAAAGTAACTGGGTGATAGGCACCTAATTCCATCAACGTTTCTCGTCGTGCTAGTCATGTATTGAGATAGGTGGCTATATACAATGAAAAGCCCAATGTTTCCTAATAATAAAATAGCTCTCGTTACACAATCAAACTACCTGGTTTTCTCTATCCTGATGGCAAATCAGAACCCTAGAATTTCTAACCCCACAAAATCCTTATAAAAGATCTTCTTTTCTATATTTCTCTGTTCCTTTGTGAGGTGGAACTCAATCTTTGTTTCAGATAAGTGTGATCTTCCTCCCCAAAGTTGCGCTGCACCTTTGTATCCACAATGTTAGATTTACCTACATGTGAGCAAACACTAGCATACTTAACAGGGTACGAAGTAAAGGTGAAGTAGGTATACAGTGATGAGCAACCAGAATACCTCTCTCCCATTCAGCTACTGCCCACCTTGATGACTTCATTTTTGCCATTTGTTAGCGAGTCTGCTAGTTGAAAGTTGATCAAAAACTTGTATTTCCATATCCACATCTTGAAAATAAGAATCTGGAATCAGGGCAAAGTTGCCAATCATGCCATTCATAAATTTGGTGCATCTACCTTGTGGAGAAATGCCAGAGACGGAACCACATTTATGGTCATCTTCCCTATAAAAAATGAAATTGTTAACAACTGGGTCCTCTCAGTTTACCCTTGATGTAAGCTCATGCTTGAAGTCAATTTATATCAACCTTAGATAGTTGTTGAAGTCACAGCATCTTGGCAGGACCTACCATATAAGAGTTTCCACAAACCTCCTTCAATCTTTTTTTCTGGCAATTGGTGCTCTACTTAGTACTGAGCATCAGTTAATACCATTTAGATTCCCCATAATGACGCAATGTAGTGTCACTCCCAGACATTCTGGAATTTAGATTACTACTTGTCTCCTTCTGTAGTCAGGACCCACTTGGGTAGCAGAGGGACCTTTAGAGGGCAGTTGACTGATCTCAAGATTTGGAGCTGGTTCTGGACAAGATGGGAGTCATGAAGAGGAACCAGTAGTTACCTTGATGCAAAGGCAGTGGTGTCAGAAGAAGGAAAGTAAAATCCAATGGGTTCAATTTCCTGGAATAAGATCTTCACAGAATATAAGCAGCAGAGTGTTTTTTACCTGCATGTTTCCTTCTTCTGGGATAGGTGGAAAGATTAAAATACCAGTTATTACAACAACAATAACAACAATGACAAAAGAGTGGCTGATCTTTAAATAAGTAAGTTTGTATGGAGGAGAAGGAACTTTAGATCCAGCTGTAGACATCACCCATAGGTCTTCCTCTCCCACATTTTTCTAACTGACATCAGTTCCCCTTCCAGTAGCATTCCCATCAATTCTTACTCAAGTTAGCAGATTTGCCCAATATTTTGCCCACCGTTCCTGGAGAGGTGTAATTAAGTGACCAAACCATTACAGAATCAATTACTGTTCTCCTCACCCCACCTCCTTCTCTCCCTCCCAGTTGCAGGCATTCCAGGGACCGTTTAGCTTCAGATTTTGCTTGGTCTCCCAGCCCTATCCCACCAGCAAAACTATCACTGAGCAGCACCTGCAAACAATCACTTTGAGAGATGGCTAATGTTCTAATTACCCAGGACCCAAAAATGTTAGCTGTAAACAAAAGGGGGACTGTATTTATAATCCATCAGTTTTATGACCTTCTGATGGTGATGATATCTGCAGAGTTTATAGTAGGAGACCTTGCGTCCTCTGCAGCAGCAGCAGCTGTTCGCTTATGGTTGGCTTGAAAGAAATTGCACTCGTTTAACTTTGGTCAAGAGACAAGAATCATTGGTGGCTGCCTCTTTGAAATGGCCCACCTTGGCAAAGGATGTCGTCTTTGAAATCAGAGTTGCTACTGAGTTTCATCTAAGGCTTGGGGTGGATTTGGAAGGCAAAATATCGGAGAGATTTTTAAATTAATTTGGAAGCTCTACACAGGTTGGAAGAGGCTTGCCTGCTGAAAGTACTACAGCCTATGCTTATGGAGAGGAAGTGGATGACTCAAGTGGTGGATTTTTGGCCTTAGGAATGAGCAGAAAATGGCAAGCTTTTATTTCTGAGTGTGCTTTTGTTGTTATTGCCTGGCAAGGCTGATGTATATGCCAAAATGACTACTGCTAGTTATAGCACATTTTGACTTGGTTGGTAGCAGGAGAGTCCCTGTGGGGGGCAGGGAGAGAGGGGGGCTCAAACAGTCAAGATGGTGACCACAGCCACATGCTTGAAGCACATAAAAAGTAGGTGGGACTCAATGGGACGCAGGTCATAGCAACCATCTTGGTGTTTTCGACACTCTCTGCAGAAACCCCTAACGGCTGGGCATCTTCTGTTGCTGTAATTCAGACAGGAAAATTCATAGGTTTTTGCCTACAGCTAAATTTAAGATAAATTTCCCTTCTCATGACTCAGCTCGCAAGCCAAGGACTATGCTGGTCAAGAGCTGGTGGGTGTTACAGCCCAGGCTATCTAGAGGTAAATACTATCTGTGAATGACTGGAATTTTAGTCCAATATTTATTTATTTAAACAATTTATATGTTCACCCATCTCACTACTGAGGCTTTGGGCAGTGAAGAAATTAGAACAAAGAAATAATAAAGCAACTCAATTAATTAAACATTAATTAATTAAAATAAACATTATCCAACCAATCGGGCTCACCTAATACATCAGCCCGAATGTCTGAGGGACAGCAGACTGGGAAGGCTGAGTTCTGAGGAAACTGAAGATCATCAAATTCCTCTCCTAGGTATTTTTTCACATACCTAAAACCAGTATCACTGCTTTGTGGTGTCTCAAAGTTTTTCAGGCACATAAAGACATTTTTTGAGATTCAAAATGTAGATCCATATCTCATATTGTATGAACTTCTATGGAGGGGGTGGAGTTGGATGTTAGTTTTCTAAACTTAAATTCTAGAGCAAAACAAAACACAACAAAACCCAGAGTTTCAATTAAGAAAAGTTAGGGATAAGGCGCCCCGTCTCAATTTACAATCCTTCCCCTCTTGTGTACACTTCTACATGTGTTGGAATATTTTCCTATTCCTGTGTTTTGAGTTCAGAAAAGAGCTAATAGCAGAAATGATCAAATCTCTGCCTTTTATAGAATTGTTGCCCTTTTTTCTGCTCTGTATAATTTTACTCCAAATGCTTTCAAGAACACGTTTCAAGTTAAATTTCTCTGGAACAGAGAATTGAATTTGGAAAGGTTCATAATTAAGAAATCCAAATGAACTGCTTTTAAAGTAGACATGGATTGAATAGAAAATGACCCAGGTTGCATGAATCTACTTCTAGACAGAGCCTTTAGCAAGCTGAAGTTGAAATGACTTGAAACTGCAAAACGTTCAGATGAGGGGGAGATGAATCAACAATATTCAAAATACTTGGCTATAATCCTATTCCTACTGATCTGAGTGTATGCCCAATCCTACTCAATGGAACAATGGGATAGTGGTGTTTTCCCTATTTTTTTTATAGCATACCAACACATTTTATCTTAGCTTGATTTTTATGGCACTAGCTTCCCTTCTATGGGCTACTGAGGGCCACTGGATGGCTGGTGGTTTCTTATTTTATACTTCAGCATTGGATTCCCCCACCACCACTAAAGCATATCACTGTTGAATTTTAAAATTGGCCTAACACACCAGTTTGTTGACCATATTGAATACTCAGCCCTTCTCTGAAGGATTTGCATTCCACCCAGTTTTGCATCATCTGTATATGAATACTGTCAACTTAGTTATGTACGTAGCTCCTAAGTAATTAGGTTCTAGGTAATTAGGTTTCTCAAGCACATAAACATGTTTTTGCAATCTGGGATATGGATCTTTGTCATATGCTGGGTGAGGTTTTATGAAATCAGAAGTGCCGCCTTCTATTATGCACAGTTGAAGGGGACATCTTCAGTCATGTCTGCTAGGACTGCATAACCCACGTTCCTCTCATTTCTCCTGCATTTGCTGGTAGTTCCTTCTTCTTGAGCTGATGCCCCTGAATTGAGCAATTTCTTGCTGACCTGGTTTGACTCTCTTCCAGCTCTTTCATATGGTCAGCCCCATACAGAAAAACTCTATCTAAATAATCTCAACAGAGATGGTCAGCTTGACATTGCATTTCACCAGACATTTAGTATATTCATGCATTGCTCTGCTCTGCTCTTATGATACATTCAGGAACTGCCATTGTATTGCAGGATTTGTAGGTAAAGATCAGGTACAGCAGGCAGTCTCCTTTGGAGGCATGGATTGAGAGCCTATTTGGTGTAGTGGTTAAGATGTTGAACTAGGAATAGAGAAACTTGAGTTCTAGTCCTGCCTTAGGCCCAAAGCCAGCTGGGTGACTTTGGGCCACTCACTCTCTCTCGGTCCTAGGAAGAAGGCAATGGCAAACCACCTCCAAAAATGTTGCCTAGAAAACTGCATGGACTTGTCCAGGCAGACACCAGGAATCAAGTCTGACTTGAAGGAAAAACAAAAACAAAATAGTAGACAGAATGATGGTAATGTGCTGAGAGATAGAACTCTGTGTGCTGCATATCCTGTCCTCATTCACCAACATATCTTGGTGGCTTTGATATTCAGATGAAGTAGGAAAGGCTGACCTGAGGAATTAAAGCTCAGTTGCCAGGAGTTGGTTTGTTACTGATTTATTTTTGGATTTGAAGACTGTCCAACTCCCAAAGGGAGGAGGGTTGTTATATTGCTGTTTGCTCAGGGAGCTACTTGTCCAGGAATGATCCTGATGGTCATAATTCCAGTACTGCTCCATTGTAAGGGATTCAGAAATGTTCTTCTTCCCCTACAACTGTATCTTGCTTTTACATTTTGCTAGATTTGGAGCAGCATATTCAGATTTACCCCACTCTACCTTCATACCAACCTGATAAGGTATAAGAAAAATCCTAGGATCACATCTAACAATTCGATCTAACCCAGAATCATGTTTCTCTCAGTGGACAACTTGATGACCGTGAGAAGCCCACAAATGGGACATTACTACAAGAGACCCTCTCCCACTCTTGTCCTTCAACTCCATACTGCTACTTATGAAATCACTGATAGATTTTCCATTCTGGACTAATCTGCCCTTCCCAGTCCAGATGGGTTGAAATGGCAATTCCAGGAATTCTAGCTAGCATAGCCAAAAGCTACAATTGCCTCAATGTGTTTTTTCCCACACATCTGTTAAGGAAACTCTTGCATAGTCATAATCTGGAGGAAAGATATCCTAACCTCTGTTGTGAGAGATCTAAGACAATAGCCATTATTGGACATACTGTCGGCAAATTTTAGATCTCCAGACTTAATGCTCACAATCCTCTGTGTGGATTGTCTTCTCACCACACCATCCCTTCAGAAAGTTTTCATGATGGTATGGGAAGAATCAAGGGGTGGACACCTTTCTCATATTGCTAGGTTTATCGCTGTTAGCCCAGCAATGCAAAGAGGAAGACTCCTACATTGGCTCTTATTCTGTTGTAGTAATGTGGGCACAAGGTATTAGAGATCCCTTTCCTGTCTGCAACTTGCCTGCTTCTGTCCCAAGACCTGGTCTCCTGTGGGGGGCTCCCTTTCCATTTCACATCCCTTCTTCGAAGGGTATTTATTTCCTGAATGAATGCCCTCAAGACACGGGAGGTTACTAGAGACTAAACAGCCAGATTGCAAAGCCTTTTTGTCTGGCACTTTAAAGAGAGTATTTGCCAAGATTTATGTACGTGTTTTGAGCTGGGCCCTTCAGGAGACACTGGGTCTAAAGACTGAGAAAATGAGGAAAATACCTTTGGCTGACTATGGGAGTTAACTGCCCTTGTGTTCTCAGTTTTCTCTGCTATATGTTTTCATTTTCCCAGTGTAAGCCTGTTTTCCAGTCTCCCATGAAGTGATACCACCTGGTTGTTTCTGGGAACATTATAGCCTGCCAGTTAGAGGTTAACTGCGTTTAGACCTTCCCTGATCCCTGCAGTGGTAAGTGGACAGCTTCCCCCTCACTCCTTATTTGCATGATTTCCTTTTCTGCAAAAGTGATGTGTAGTTCTCCATGATCAGCCTCTTAGCCCCCCAAGCCACTTGAGTTTGCCATGTAAAAATATTGAGTAGGCTTTCTGACTATTGGCGGGTACCAGGACACTACTGGACTGGGGATGTTTGCTTTTTTGTGAGTCTTCCCACTTGGCAGAGAACTGACAGCCTATTAGAAGTTTCCATTGCTGGCCAGCCAACCAGAAAGAAATGCCTCACCCTCCAAAGCACAAAACATTCCCCTTCTGTTTAAAAGAAGAGACATTATGTTCCTTTCCGTGTGACAAATCATCAAAATCCCTCTGCTATCTCTTTATTCGGTCTTGATTCTTGGTGCTACCCTGGGATACTGGAAGATGGGAGCAAGGGTAAGCCATGTGTTCCCTCCAAAGACTGCCAGGGCCACCCCAAGTAACACAAACTTGCACAACACTGCCACTGCTGCAGTGACACCAGAAAATTTGCTACGACCCTTCTGAAAGCAACAAGGAGGAGCCAGAACAAAGCCGAAATCAGTTATCAAGCTAATCTGCCTTTCCCCAATCTGGGTGTCCTTCAGATATGTTGAGAGGATGACTCCTAGCCCTTCTGTTATAACTTTTGTTTGAAATACCAGTTCAGACAATTCAGATAAAACAGCTCTGAGATTAGGTGCCTATCTGAATGTGCCTTAGCACTTGGATTACCCTCTAGTAATCTGACTCCTAGATATTATTTTTAAACTCTCCCATTGTGAAGGAGACATCAGGCCATTTCACTTTCTTCTGCATGATGCCCTCTCACACCTATGAAGTTTGATGCCATGTCTCTCCTTAATCATCTTTGTTCTAGGTTTAGCCTCTCAATATCTCAGCAGATAGAAGCACTGAACATACCTCAGCTGATCTTGAAAGTTAAGCTGCTTTAGTGTTGGGATTGGAGGCCTCTAGAGAATGTTGGGGCTATAAATACAGTAGACTGGGAAGTCCCAGGAGGCTGGATGTCACAGTGGCATAGGGTTTCTTTCACAGTGTCTTTGTAGCGCTTGCATGATCAACCTCGAGGTCTCTTCCCAGACTTCCATACACTATAGAGCAACTGGCGAGGCATACGGTGGTCATCCATTCTGATGACGTGTCCCACCCACCACATCTGGGCTCTGATAATCAGGGACTCAATGCTGGTGCTACAAAGACACTGGGAAAGAAACCCTACACCACTGTGACATCCAGCCAAGGAAACTAGACGCTGCGGCTGCTGACAGAACCCGCTGGTGAGTCCTGTGACATGAAGCCTCTTCTGGCTTTGAAGACAGGCACTGCCAAAAACTGATAGAAAACCGTGAGCAGCGTCACAGAATAATACCCACGATTACTACAACAAGGGACTTCCAGTGCCCCCCTTTTGCTAGACTCTGCGCTTCCAGACTTGGACTGCAGAGTCACTTCCGGGTCCACAGATGAACTGTACAACAGTGTGTCTTCTTCAAACTGGAAGGACTACCATATAATCTTTATAGAAATGGAAGAAATGGTAGGCAACTGAGAATGGATAAATGAATCCTTTTTGGTTTTGCTAGGATTTGCATTTTCCTAACTAAAGATTCATGTCTACATTGATCTGTGATGGGTTTTATCTGCCTCTAGGGAATGTTGAGGCTATAGACACAGTAGCCTGGGAAGTCAATCAAACAGCTGAGGAGAGGGCAATGGCCAACCACCTCTATACCACTACCAAGAAGTCCAGGATACAAAATCAATATATGAAGCTTCACTTGAAGGCGAATTTACCATATGTTTTGGGTACAGAAAAACACATACAGGTAGTCCTCAATTTACAACCACAATTGGGACCTTGGGACTGGAACTTCCGTTGCTAAGTGATGTGGTTTTTAAATGAATTGTCCTTGATTTTATGAACTTTTTTACCATGGTCATTAAGCAAATCACATGGTCGTTAAGCAAATCCAGCTTCTCTCATTGACTTTGCTTGCTGGAAGCCCCCTGGGAAGGTTGCAAATGGTGATCACGTGACTCCAGGACATTGCAATTGTTGTAAATACATGCCGGTTGTGAAGTACCCAAATTTTGATAATGCAACCATGGGGAGGCTGCAACATGTGAGGACCGGTCATAAGTCACTTTTTTCAGTGCCCTTGTAACTTTGAATGGTCGTTAAACAAATGGTCAGAAGTTGAGCACTACCTATATATTAAGAGAATTGAAATACTGTGTAATAAAATGCATTATATTAGAATGTACAAAAATAAAACCCACCACAAACCAATTTGGACATGAATCTTTAGTTAGAAAATGCAGATCTTAGCAAAACCAAAAAGGATTCATATATCCATTCTCAGTTGCCTACTATTTCTTCCATTTCTATTAAAATTAATTAAAGAGGAAAAGATAAAATACCTGCACAACGTATTCACTTTGTTAGTACAAGGAATTTTCTAGAGCTTCAACATCCTAATTACCTCTCTTTGGACATCACTTTGCAGATTGTCAATGCCTTTTTAAAATATGCCCAGAATAATACTTCAAATGTCATCTAACCAAATAACAACAGGAAAGTGTTAGTAAGTCTATGTAATAGAATTGCATTGATTTTTGTAGCAATCATATTGGTCTGCCTGTTTGTGTTAATTTGTGATCTATTAAGATAACTACATCTTTTTCAAATGTATGAATACCGAGCTGGACCTCCTCATCCTAATGTTCATGTCTAAGAGCAGAGTTTAATGTTTACTTCTCTTTAATTTAATTTTGTTAGTTTGAACCTTGTGATTCAGCCTGTGTAGACCATTTTATTTATGGCATCTACACATTTGATAAGTCTTCCCTTTCTGCCTTCATCCAGGTCATTTATTAAACATATTGAGTAACTCATTGCCACTGAGCACTGTAACAATCTATGCAAAGTTGATGCAGAGTTATTAATAATCACTCATAGAGTATAATTGCTCAGTCAGCTGTGGATTCACCTAATAGTAGAAGCATCCAATTTACTTTATTATCTTGTCAACAAGGGTCTAATGGGAAAGTCTGTCAACTGCTTTGCTGGAATCAAGGTTCACACAGCATAGTAATGATCTTCTGCTGATTCCCAGTAATTTATGTGTTCTTTTTCAGACCTCACAGACCAACCATTTGAGAATATTGCCCCACATTGTTATTGGGCTAACCCAATTGCTTTTTGGGTTATTGCTTTTTGTATTTAACTTTCCTTTTTTTTAAAAAAATGGGACATTACAGTAGCTGATTTGGAATTATATTGCAATCCCTTATAGAATCATAGAGTGTGATTAGTTGGATTTATACTCATATTCTTCAGCATTTTATTAGAGCTGGGTCTGCAAAACCTGGGGTGACCAGATCATCGCAGGAACAGCTTAGAGCTTACTGCATCTCCTTGCTATCATCTAGTGGTCATCTGTGTTTTTGCAGTCATGATCTGGTAGCCTTAATTTTATTTTTAAGAATTTCCAGTCCCTCTTGAAGTTTTTTGATCTTCTGAACTTCTGGCCATGGTAACCTATATAACTTTTCTCTGAAGTTTTTGAAATTGTCTTTCTTAATATCTGGGGCACACTATTCTCAATATTTACCACTCTCATCCTAACACGGCCCCTTTCCTCCAAAATTCTGTACTGGCCACCTTATTGCCGAGTGTCTTGAGAACTATCTATTCCAAACCCTTGCTCAGTTTGGTAAATCCAGAGCAGCTTGTTCGGTGCCTGCTTGGAAACTTTTATCAAGGAAGAGGCAACAATTGTTCTAGATAATTAGATCTACTGTCAAACTGCTGTTAAAGTCAAGGCTTTTTCCTATTGTAGTAACCTCTATTCTCCTTTAATTTAAGCCCATTACCTCTAATCCTCCTCTCTATAGCACAAAAGAAGTATTTATTTCCTCTTAAGGTATTTGAAAAGTCTTATCATATCCTCCTTGGTATATTTTCACATACCACTTTCATTACTCCCCAAATACTCCTAGACTCTCTTATTGCTCATGATTGACCTCACTACAGCCAAGAACTTTAAACAACCCAATGAATGCTCCTGCCAACCGACAGCATAGGGGGCACAAAAACTGATATTCAGCTAGTGCCATCCCCAGGTCCTCTGCTATAAGGTGACTTTGTGCAAAAGGTTTTTTGCCACTGGAGTGTCAAGTCATGTCATGTGGCAGTTGTGGCTTCCCGGCACTTTGTTCTTCCTTTTCTTGTACGGTGCACGCGCAGATGCACAGAATAGTAACTGGACGGGCTTCTTCCCCCAACCCTGTGCCCTGTAATGCAGCACTGGGCTACTACTGTTCCCATCATTTGGCACCCCCCGTGTCATAGCGCCTTTGTGCAGTGCACAACTGTACACCATCCCAATCCCTTTCTCATTATATTCCTTTTTGCAACAATAAAAACAAAATAAAAAGCTAGTAATCAGCTCCCCGTCTGTCACTCTGCTCCAAAGCCCAGTGCAAGGGCACTGTGACTCACAGGCACCTTAGCAGCTGAAGGGAGACAGAGAAAGCCAAGGAACTGGGAGGGAGGGATTGACAAAATGCTTGCCGAGGAGTAATGGCATGTCCCAAGCACTGCAGAACTCCAGAATTACAACTTGCAAAATTGAAGATCTGCAATTTGGACTACATCAAGGCTGATCTGACGTGCTGGAAGTGTATTGGTTCTTCTGTCTACTGCCAATGATGGTGTGAGATCACAGGAGCAACCAAGCCAATCTGAGAGTGATGCCAAAGCCCTGCAAGGAAGTAGCCTCAGTTTTCTTCAGGTTGTATGTTCTAACCATTGTCTTTACTTTCAACCATGTCCCTTGCATGATTTTACAAAATTCTTCTATGGTGCTTTACCATTTCAGCCTCCCATGGTACAGTCATCCAAATACTGAGGATTTGCACTAAGAGGTGGGATTGGGTAAGAAATTGTGAGCAGTTCAAGTGTCACTGCAGTGGGGGAATCTGAA
Organism: Python bivittatus; assembly: GCF_059951505.1. NCBI lineage: Eukaryota > Metazoa > Chordata > Lepidosauria > Squamata > Pythonidae > Python > Python bivittatus. The sequence continues at coordinate 16,979,297 of NW_028277087.1, read as the reverse complement.
CATTCCATTAAGTTGGCTCTCTATTTAGCTAGTGGGTCTCTTAAAGACTTTCCCCTTCCAAAATGATCTTGGTGGTGCTTTCTTGCGGTTTTCATTTCCTTCAATGGTTTTTAAACTGGAAAACGTGATCACAGATCAGGCCCACGGTGTTTGAGGGATTGCGTTGTCTCCTCCTCATGTCCTTGCTAATTATAAACATTCGCTGTAGCTAATTTCCAAACAGCTTTTTCCTGAATCTTTAAATGTGAGTTTTTCAATGGTTGCCTTGCCTTGCAGTCTGTGGTTTTTACAGGGACTGTTTTTATAATCACTGTTGGAAAGAAGAAGGAGAAGGAGAAAGAAGAAGAAGAGGGGGGAGAAATAGAAGGCGTGGACCCAAACATGATTCTTCCAGCCTTCTAGATCTTAAATTAGATTGATGAACATAAACACTCTGACTGGAGCATTTTCCAACTCAATTGCAATTATCCTGGAAATGGCCTACAATTACCAGCAACCCTCTCAAAGCTAAAAATTATCTTCTTAGGCTCTCCTCCCAATGGGTCAACTGTGAAAATGTCACTTGCCTATGCAGCACAGACAGTGCACTCAATTCACCAAGCTTACACAACAAATGAAATCAAAGAAGTGTGTGTGAAGAAAAGAAGACCTGCCCTGCTGGATTTGTATGAATTTTGAAGTATTGATACAATGGCATAAATACTGTATATAAAATTCATTTTGCTAATCATCTCCAAAAAGAATGCAGTAGAGCAATGAGTCAGAAAAATGCAGTCAGGGCTGGAAAAATCCCTTCCTGAGGACAGATTACAACATTTGCTGTTCTTGAGCTTAGAAAAAAGGCAAGGAAAGGGAGATTTAATAGAAGTATATACAATTAGGTATCACATGGAGAAAGTAGATACAGAGAAATCTCATTTTCTCTCGTTGAACACAATTCCTGGAGACTTAATGGGCATATCCATGTAGCTTTCTTGGCAGCAATATGTCAGTGGTTGACAGTTGCTGTCTTCTAGGATGTTTTTCGACTTCTCAGTCTAACCTGTAGCCCTGGTGATCTCCTATCCAAGTACTAACAAGGCCTGGGCCTGCTTAGCTTCCAGGCCTAAACAAGATCAGCCGGGGGCATGCATTTGTTGAGGGACTGTCCAATGAAGTTGAATGGAAGGAGGTTCCATCCAGATGCAACCAAATGCTTCTGACCCAACAGTGTATAATTTATCTCTGAAACTGATGTCCACTGGATATAGTGACAGCTACTAGCTGCAATGATATGAAAAGGGATTTAAGCAAATTTAAGGGAAAAGAATGTGATCCACAACCATTGATATGGTGCCTCTAGTATTAATAAACCTCTCAGTGACCTGCAGGGCCAGGCTGGGGTCAGATCATCCTGGAGGAGGTCTATCTATGGTGTCACTAAGAGTCAAACACTGACTTGATGGCACATGATCTACACTAGTTACTGGGGAACATTAACAAGAAAGAACCTTATAATCTGCCTGTTGGCTTTCCAGAAGCATCTGGATGTTTGCTATTGGAACCATTATATTGGATAAATCTATTTGGGTTCAATATATCCAGCAAAGCTCTTTTGATAATTCTTATGTTCATGCAAAAATATGGCTACGAGGGAGACTCAAGATAGCAGCATTGCCCAAAACCTATAGCAAAAACAAACCTTTAATTTTTAATTAAAACTGAAGGTACATCCAAAAAAAAATCCTACTTTATGAATTATTTACCCAGCATTGAATAAAAGTATGAGTTATTTAAATTAAAGTATTAAATTAAAGTATTTGAAGTATTGATTAAAGTATGAATTATTTACCCAGCATATCTTTCTTCCTGTGTTATTATTCAGATTGTTTCTCCTAGCAGAGTTTGTAGTACTTCATACAGAAGTCCAAAATGTAGCCTCCAATGAGGGTACATAATTTCCTGGCATATCTGTCATGGAGTGATTGGATTTACCAAATATTTTCTGATTTGGACCAGAGAGAATTAACAACTGTCAGAGACTGGTTAAATGGAGATCAATAATTCATATTACAGGCAGCTTTCTTGAGGAATGGGGATTTTAAGCCAGAAGACTTCTGAATTAATTCATTTCCCGTGCACATGGGAAGATTTCTTTCTATTTTTCTTTCCTCAAAGGAGTTTAAATTATTTTCTCTCCTCAGATTATCAACAATGGCCTAAAGTCATAGACTCGCAGAATGTATAAATTGGAAGGAATCTTTCATACTTGAAGAGATATGGACTTCAACTCCCAGAATTCCCCAGCCAGCCATGGGGAATTCTGGGAGTTAAGTCCACACATTTTCAAGCTGCCAAGGCTGAGAAACACTGATCTAGACCAACCCCTAGCTCAGCACAGTAATACACTAATAAATACCCATCAACCCCCATTAAAAATCTTTAGCAAAGATGACCCCACCACTATTCTGGGCAAAGTGTTTTATTACTTATCTGCTCTTACCATCATGAAATTCCTCTTACTATACAGCTTGACCCTCCTTTCTTTAATTTCAATTCATTGATCCTTGCCCAACGCTCAGTTCCAACAGAGAACAGATCTGCTCCCTGTTGTACCTGATAACCTTTTACATATTTGTACCCTGTTATCATATCTTCCCTTAAGTCTTTTCTTTTATAAGCTAAACAGGCCCAGCTCCTGTGACTGTTCCTCAGAGGGCTTGGTTTCCAGATTCCTTATCATCCTGGAAGCTCTCCTCTCAACTCATTCCAACTTATCCACATCCGTTGAACAGGACTCAGGAATCCAAATGCAATCTAACTATCATGATAGAATATGGTTAGTTTGAAAAACATTCCCTGATCTTGGATTATCATGTGAGCATAATAATTTAGAGCAAGGATTTAGATGTTGTTGTTTCCTTCTCCCTCTCCAACTCTTCTTCATTTTGTGTCATGTCTTTTAGATTGGAACACTGAAATTGTGACTGCCTTGCCATTGACCTGGTTAGTTTCACTGAAGAGTGTAGTAAAACTGCTGTAAGTAAGCAAGTCAGTCAGTCAGATATTATACCAGTTCTGCACAGCTACTGTAGCGTTTGTGAATTTCAGTGACAGAAATATAGAAATTTGACAGCAGTGGAAAATGTCCTGCCCCTTTCATTGTACTAGAATTCAAGGTCAGCCTATGAAGTTGAGCTGGAGGGAGATAAGGAAGATCGCTGCTAAGAGGGAGATCTTTACACAGAACAAAACCCTTTCTTTCAAGTGTTTTCCAGTACATTAAGATCAGTTCCCAAATAGCATCTATACAAGAAATGGTGATGGAGTATATACTGAACAAACTTGCTTCATCAGATCTGGTGTCACCATGTAGCACTTTGGGCAATAGCTGATACCACCATATTCTGGGGTAGGGAATAATTGTGTCCTGCCCTAGGATCCTTTAATTTTCTCTTCTGAGAGTTGTAGTCAATGCCATACACAGGTCTGAATGTTACCTTTTTAATTTCCCACGATGCTTTTGTGGGATGGGCAACAAGGGAGCAGTGCAGAAGTGAAATGGTGGCTCATAGCTGCTTGGTGCCACCATCAAGAAGACCAACAGGCGCTGACCAACAGAACGTCGAGCTCACTGATGGTGTAGGAGGCACTTTTGCCAACACTCCCCTCAAACACAGAGCCTGGTCTATCCATTGTGTGTCAAATCATCAGCCATGTATTTGCCAGACTTATCACACCCTACTGTACCTTTTTTGGGGGGGTATCTTTTGCCACAGGTAAGAGGACGTGCTTACTTTCATACACATCTGTAGCTCTTTGACTTGCCAGATTTGTTGCCCTCTCTTCAGAAGCAAAGTTTTATTAGTTTTCTGTCTTTTTAAAAATGCACTGGACTGCTTTTAAGAAAGGCAGCTTCGGATATCTCATTAGATAGGCAAATTTTAATATGTGGATTTTCTCCTTTCCCTCCCTCCCTCCCTCCCTCCCTCCCTTTCTTTCCATTTAAAATTAAACACTTGGACAGGTGAGGCGATTTGGACTCTGGAAGAGACAGCTCATATTCTAAGAAGAAAACACCCAGTACCATGGATCAATACTTCTGAGAAAATTTTAACTGGGAAAATACATGTTTGGGTATGCATGACTGAGGATTAGATTCTGACTTCTCCCTTCTCTCTATTATGAAGGGAATGATAAAAAAATTAATTCAAGGTGCATTCCAATGCAAACTTGGCTCCTTTTTTCACACAACAGGGCTATGAAAACAGAAACTTCAGTTCTTCAAAATCCACGTCTTCTAATTTTGCAATGGGGTGCTCCAATAAGAACGTAGAAAATACTGTATTTATTTGCCAGAAACAGATGTAAAATGTATGATATCAGAACTTTTTTCTTGCAAAAAAATTCTTGCAATTTTTTTTCTGTATTGGATAAAATTCCATAAGAAATAGAATATGTTACGAGAAATGCATACAAAAATATGTACACCTTTTCATATAAGGTTTTTAAAGGAAGCAAATACACAAATTGCAGAAAATTAGAGCAGAAGAAAGAGATTGAGAATATTTGTCCGTTCTTATTCTCAGTAACATCATCCTATGATTCTTGTCATAGGAGGGTCTGAGGGCAGGCAAATAGTATGTCTAGGATAGGCTGGAGTTCAATTTACAGAAAAGAGGTGAGGTGAGCTTGAAATAAAATAAGGCAAATTGCAATATAAGCACCTTTTTTTTCACAGAAAAATAACAGCCTGGGAAAACAGCTTTGATACAGGGTCTGGTGAGAAATCGTTTGTATACAATTTTTATTGGTAATTTCCCCCTGAAATTGGTATTTTCAGACTGTTGTATTGTGGTTCAATAAGCACTGAAACATACGTATCTTGGAAAACTATAGACAAAAATGCCTACATTAAAGACCAGGAATCAGAAAACAGCAATTGACTTTGGGAAAAAATGAATGCAAAAAAGATGCAAACTGAGAAAATAATCTCCAGAAAGAATGGAATATGTATTTCTGCATAGATATGTATTGAAATGCATAGATATGAATTGGATAGATGTGTGTGGAAATGCAGCAAAGTCACCATTTAATGGACACAACTTAGTGGACCTCAGACGCACTTGATCAAATTTCCATCCAGACATCCCTCCCCAAATAAGGGACACATCTGTTGCATCAGAAGTAGTCTGGACAAGGGAGATATATTTATATTAATTTCACCTTAATTCTATGACATCTTCAGTGATGTCCATCATTTGTCTAAGTCTTTAAACAAGTGGTGCAAATTACATTATTTGCAGCAATTTGTGTCAGTTGCCCTATGGCATCATCACACAGATGAGGTAGACTGCTGCAATGACTTATTTTCATATTTAACAGACAGTTAGGCATAAGAGCATCCCCCTTCCCTACAAAAAGTCTGATAAAACAAGTTTTCACTCTGTGTATTATTTTCCTACTGAGTTAGTAAACACTGTACTTGTAGTGAGCAGAATGGGAATTTTGATTAAAAAAATTATCTGGGACAGCAATTATTTTCATCTAGATAGACTTTTATTGGATCGCTACTCCTTTTGATGGCTGCAACCTCCCTTCCTATCCCTGTCAAGGAAGCATTGTAAAATATCACAGCTCACCTACTCCCGTATGCTTGCTCAGACCCTGCTGAAGGATTCCTTCGTTTGAGCAGACATTGATTTAAAAAAATGATCTTCCAGTGGCTGGATCTACAAAGGCTGATGGACTATTAAAACAAGTGATTTCATTTCTCTGTTCATCATGACTTCCATTCAGTTGGGATTGCACCAAAGGGACTCCAGTTGGCTTTTACTCAGCATGTTTAAAATTAGGGAGTGATTCTTATCCACATTTGCATCCTACAAATACCAGAAATGATTCTTTTGGAGTCAATATTTGCGTTTGGCCAGCATTCCACATAGCACAGGGCCAAGAGAAGAAGCATGCTAGAAATGACTGTGATATTGCTTTGAGGTGTCTAGGAGGAGAGGTTTTCTGTATGGGACAGCCAGCTTTAAAAAATGGCCACTTTGTATAAACTTGAAATGAGTAGATACCGAAAATTTATTTTCTTTGTTGTTTGTTTCTTCCCTTTTTCATTTGGGCCTCGTTGCTCTTAAACATGGTCTTGGAAGTGTACAACATAGATCTTTAATCTCCCAAAAATTTTAGAAATGGTCTGGCATTCTGGCTTCTGTCCTTGGTTTTTCCATTGAGAAAAATGGAAAGGGACATGGCCTTGCGTCCAATGCTGTCTTCAGCGACATAGCCATCTTGGGTTGGGAGCTTGACTGTGAGCATTCCTGATAGCATGTGTGAAGTGTCTTTGAATACTTTAAAAAGAAAGGGAGGTGCTACTTATATTTCATAATATAGTTACAAAGTATGTCTAAAAGATAATCAAACGTTGTAAAAAAAATAGTAGAGAAGGAAAACAAAAACACATTTCCGATGAGAAGCTGATTAAAATCTGACTCAGTTAAAAAAATATCATGCCCTATCGAGTTATTCAGTCAAATCTCTCTCTCTCTCTCTCTCTCTCTCTCTCTCTCATCTAACAATCATTATATACTGAATTAACCTGTTGATTCATTTAGCCCACCATCATTGGAACTGATTAGCAGCAGACTTCCAGAGGCTTACATTTCAATTCTTCATTCCTACCAGGAAGCATAGAGTACTGAATCCAATCTGGGATTTTTGCATACAGGGCATACCTCCAAACCATAGGAAAGATATTGCTTCCCAAGCTGTATGTGTGTGTATATATATACGTGTGTCTGCCTATCTGCCTGTCTTCAATAATTTGAATCAGACTCCCAATCTGCCATGCTATCTCCTCTTAAGGTTGCTCCTTCTGCAAATGTCTTGCTCAGGGCCATCTCACACCCGATGCCCACCCTGGAAAGCTGCTACAAGTGCTATCTTTCTACCTACCAGTCATGATGTTTGGTTTTGAGGTCTCCAAAAGGAGACACTGGAACACAGACAACTCTCCAGATAAGCTTTTGAGAGCCCACAGAGCAAGAATGTGTCAATTGTAGTAGATGCTCTGGGAAATGGATCCGGAAGTTGGTGGGTAGCAGAGACCTGGCCCCAATTCATCATTTCTTGGACTGCTGCCTGAGACAATATATTTGCTCTGTCACATGAATGGGACCACCCTGATGAGGACAGTACACCACAAGATATTTTACTGCCTAAGATGATAAATAAGATGATCCACTCTACCCTCCCACTATACATATAAAAGTTTACTATACTGCTGATGGAATCTTATTTTAAAACTTGTAATCTTCTGCTGCATCTAGATTAGCTTAAGGGGCGGAGAGAGGACCACAGAGCACACACTGTGCTGGCTTCTAACATCTTACTGGCAATTTCTGTCCCCAGCATCTGCTACCTACATACCTACCATCATGCATAACCATTTCAGGGTAAGCAGTGTCATGCAGAGTGCAAAAAAGGAGTAAGAACAACTAAACCAAAGATATTGAATGGTTAAACTAAGAAGAAAAGGAAACATAGATAAAATGAGTTCATTCACTATACCATTTTTTTCTGTCTTTGCAAACTATCATTGCTTCCACCATTTTTTTTAATGCCTTTGAATCAGTGTTCTCTCCTGGTGACTGTGTGGACAAGTCCCTGCAGTTTTCTTGGCAAGGTTTCAGAAGTGGCTTGCCATTGTCTCCTTCCTAGGGCTGAGAGAGAGTGATTGGCCCAAGGTCACCCAACTGGCTTTGTGCCTAAGGCAGGACTAGAACTCCTGGTGTCCCAATTTCTAGCCTGGTGCCCTAACCACTACACCAAGCTGGCTCTGCTTCCACCATATCCATATACAAGCTTCACGTGGGTCAGTACATTGCACGTATCTCCTAGTTCATGGGATCCAGATAACCGTAAGTTGCCTTGGAAGACAGTCACTTCCAAGATCCTATCACGTATAGAACAGTATGAATGGATTCCCCCCCCCCCCATTTTTTAGGACTTATGGTTGTAACAGGCCTGGAATGTTACTAAGAGAATTATTTTGAGAAATTGGAAAAGTAGCAATATTTCTGATATTAAGGGATTGAATGTAAGAGATGTGTGACTTAATCTGTTTTTGAAAAGGCAATTTTATCCACTAATCAAAAAACGACTCAATGTTTTTCAATAGATTTTATGATACTTTGTAATGTTTGAAAATGATAAATTTTTAAATTTTTCCCCCCAAGGTAGATTTAGAAAACCATTTGACATTTGATTAATGTATGACATATATTGTTTTCCCCTTGTCTGTTTTTGTTTGCTTGTTCTTATAGTTTTTCATGAATTTATTTCCTCTTTTTTTATTTTGCATCGTTTCTTTCTATAAAACTTGTTAAGAAAAATTTTAATACATTTTCAAAGAAAAAAAGAAAAAAAGAAAAAAGAATGCTGCATGCCACACTGGTATGATTAAAGCTGGTAACCTAGGCTACACCTTCTCTAACTTATTAAAAAGCATCCTGCGTAATCAGCTCCTTACTCTATCTAATGATAGGGCTGCCCTATATGGTAATCATGAAGCCAAAACCTGAATTAGGTTGATACAAGATTCTGTTCCAAATAACCAAGATCTCTCTTCCAGCTTGTTATTAAAGATCTGCAGGGAAATAGTATCACTACCATTGCCATCATTTTCATCTAAAACAGTCTTCAGTGGTTATCATATCCACTGTTCTTCTCTATCAGTATTTTTCAATCTTCACCTTTGTGCATGATTTTTTCCAAACAATCACAACATCATTGGAGTTAATATATTTCTCTTTTAACAAGTCTGATGACCTTAAGATCTCAGAAGCTTTTCTTTTAATTACCTCATCATAATGTCCAGATGATTTGGTTGCTTCCAGGCTTTATGCATCACCTAAATTTCAGACTTCTTCCCTCACACAATCACCCCATCAAATAAGATCCATTCACAGCGGAGGATGTTCTATAATTAGCCACCTCTCTTAAATAGAAGCCCTGTTACAAACTGTTAGGTAAAATCATTCCCTGAAGTGAAATAAGCAAAAAGAATTACCATTTCATTAAACACAACCTAGCTAATTAATTACAGTGAGCTCCAGTTAATTATTCTATTGTAAAGCAGGCATCAGCTAATCTACTGTATCTGCAATGAATACAGCTATTCATTATGACTTCACTTGGTGATAGGTAGAACAGCTATTTTTAGTTTTTTATCTGGCTTCTAGGAATGCCTGAACATTCCTGCATTTGCATTGCACAGACTGATGGGGGGGGTGTGTGCTGTGTTGCTTTCAAGTCAAGTGCTCCCCTGTTGTTGTTATTGTTTCCTATAAGGACCATTTCCTTTATCTCCCTGTAGATAAAGCAAGTCCCCTCTGTAGGCAGAGGGAAATGGAAAGGCAGTGACCGCAGAGACTCCCAAACTCCAGAGCAGTGTCTTTCCTCACTGAGGACTACTACCGCAATTAGAAACTGCTGCATCTCTGATACACCTCCTTTAGCATCACTGGCTGGGGACAGCCTCCTGAAAGTCGGTCACATGATCCAGGAGGACCAATCCAATTGCTCTTTCTGCTATATAGCTCCAAGGCTTCATGAGTTACCTAATCTAGGGTGTTTTGCCTATCCAACTTCATCATGTAGTGCCATGCCTTCAACCTTAGGAAGTGTAACTTTAGCCAGAGCCTGTTTGAAGGGTTCTGGCATAATTTGAAGCACTTTTCTTTTAAAGAATCAAAGTGATTATATCCTTTTTCAACTCAACCCTACTTTTATTTTCAGCACAGCCTTTTATTTTTCGTCTGTGGTCTCCTTCATTCCAGACCAGAGGAAATGGGAATTGCTCTATTCCAATGTTTCTCAACCTTGGCCACTTTAACATGTGTTGACTTCAACTCCCAGAATTCTGGCTGGCTGGGGAATTCTGGGAATTGAAGTCAACACATGTTAAAGTGGCCAAGGTTGGGAAACTCTGCTGTAAACTATTCCTCTCAAGAAACTCAGCATGACTCTTTCATCTATCATTGTTTTTCCAGCATATGGTTGATGCTTAGTTTGCTGTGAAGTTTCTCAACTCAAAGGGCCACAGACTGGCTCCTTGGGGACCTTTCATCTTCTTACTCACCCAACCAGGAGGATCTGGCAAGGATGCAAGGCTTTTCTGATTTCTTTTTCTTTCCTATCAAACTCAACTCAGAGCCCCGGCCTTGCAATGGCCACTTGTTATCCTTGCCAGAGATCATTAGGCTGTGTCAATCTATCGAGTTCTGCCCTAGATAGAGAACCCCCACATCATGGGTCAATATGGTCTGTACGGCTGCTCCACTGGACCCTTATCTTCTCCCCAACTCCTCTTGTCCTGCTACTGAATGTAACTGATGGGGGGGGGGTTGTATGGTCATGTGCGTGCCCCTTTTGTTGGGGCCTTGCAAACTTCCAGTACTTAGCTTTCCAGAAACTGATGTGGCTCTTGTTTAGAAAACGATTCCTTATATATGCTCTGTCCCAGGACCACCATGTAGATGAAGTATTTTGCTCTCTCTTTATTTCATGTGCCACATGTCCCCACAGATGCTTGTTCCTAAATTCTGATTTCCCCATAAATTTGGGAAGGTTTCATAGATTTATTTAAATTTTGTTGTCCTGGACAACCAGTTTATTTACATGCAAAAGGAAAAGGTTATTATGTGGGAGGATGAAGTTCTCTTCCAAATTTTCACTCCTCTGGGAATTTCCCCCCCAAACATAACAAGGAAGTTAATGTAAGATGGGTGCAGTGAATATTTCTAAATTTGCCTTTCTATATCATTAACATGCACATCTTATGCAAATCTGTATTATATCTTATCCTTGCCTTTGTGTCGCTTTTAATTTTCTCATTGAAAGATAAATGCCTAGCAGCAAGTGCTATTCTCCCCTGTTCCCACAGTACTAGTGAAGTTTCTGAGGATGCATGTTTTATAGCTTTATCTTTCCAGAACACTCATTTACCACTAGGAAAATCCTATTATATTTATTCTATATTCATTTTCTCTTAAAATCACTGTCATTTTTTGATAAAATGGTGGAATATAAAAGTTTGAATGAATGAATGAATAAGCAAATTGCTTCTGTACATAAAATCTTTTCACAAAGCCTTGAGGACTAGAGCCTTCATTTCTCTTAAACATGCACATGATTCTCAGATTACTGAATTCCATCTTCTGAATATAAAAATAAATGGCACTCAGTGGATGACTTAAAGCCAGTCATTTCTGGTACTTTACAGGAGTAGAAAAATGTGAGGAGAAAATGAGAATAATTTTGTTGTTGTTGTGTAGCTTAAAAGGCAGCTTATATCAATATATATAGTATAAAATGGCGACCTTAAATACTGCATCTGTTCACAGGCATCTAAACTTTTGTGGAACCCACAGGAAGAAAAAGTGGGGGAAGTGAGAGGAATCCATTCTTCTGGCAACTACAGTTCAGTGGCACATTGAGCTATTGGGTGACCAAAAAACAAAACAAAACAAAACCTCAAAGCCAACCAAAAACCCAGAGAATGCTGACATTTTAAAACAGCAGCATAAAACTGGAACGTTGCTTAAATAGGTCAAAATTCAGAAAACAGCACCATCGCGTTCAAACAATGGGTAAGGTTTTCAAGACAGGCCGCTTGATGAAACTATCAGGATTATAGCATGAGAAGCCGAGAGAAGGAAATCGAAAATAAAGGATTTTATAGGGCCTGTCTGAGAGCTGACTGCATCAGAAGCCTCCTCTGGGGTGCCCCAGTTACTCCCAGACCAGCATGGAGAGGATTGCAGGCTCAGACCTTTCCACGCCAGGGTGGCAGACCCCCTTGCAGGGATTAGAGAAGATTTCTTTCCTGCTGATAAACATGTGGACAACCTTTGCCTTTTGTTGTTGGTACTTGGGTAAATGGAAGACGTTGATTGTTTTGTACATTTTTTTTTAGTTAAGCATAGTCATACCCAGCTGGAAGGGAAGGACTGCTTGGGGTCAAACCTGTTGCAGACTTAGCTCCCATAATAATATCATCTATTTAGATGAGCCGGTTCAGCCCACACTCAGCCTATAGTTACATCAAATAATATTTGCACCAAGTGTGTAATTACCTTTGGTCCTGTTTACCCGTCTAATTAACAGTTTGACATTGCATCCCCACTGTGTCGACATCTGTCGAATTCTTCGAGAGGCTCGGCAGGTCCCCAAGTGTCTCCCCCCCCTTCTTCCCTTTTGCATTTCAAGTTAGAGACCCAACCTGATTATCTCTAAATTAAAGGCATGCTAAACCACATGAAAAGCCAAAGGTCTGGAAGCAGCCACACAGGATGTGGCCTTGGAATCACCGGGAAGATGAAACGGTGAAGCCAGTGTCATTGTTAGGGACATCCACCCCACCCCACCCCCTGCTCCTCCTAAACCTTGAGATAAAACTGTTTGCCAAGGTGGGGGAGATGTCCTTATTGTTAAATTAGAAAAAAACAAAATAGATAAAATAAGCAAAATGACCAAAAAAAAAAAAAGGATCTCAAGGATAGCTCACAGAAAGAGCTATCCCTGCTAAATTCAGTTCAGATTCTGCAGCTATTCAGGGTCAGTGATAGATTTTAAACGGTTGGGGTTGGGAGGGGGGTGGGAATGGTAAGAATGGAAAGGTCAACCAGGTTTACGCTTTTGGCAAGAGAAGTCCTTAAGGCGACTTTGTTCCTGAAGTGAGGTGTGGTGGGGAATAGAATAGGAACTGCAGAGGAGTTACTGCTTTGAACTATGTATGTGGGTTTGCCTCCTTCCTAAATTATAGTGTTGATTCAACACCATTTTGACACATGGTCCCACCTTCAGGTCTTATGGACCCAGTCTCAAATTGCAGATAGTTTCAATAATAATAACAACAATAATAGCAGCATTTATTCAGCCCCTTCTATGTGCTTAAGGCACAGTATATCCCAGCCAACACTTCAGTCCTATTTAAAATATTTTTTGCAAGTTAGGTCTGTGTGATTTCCACCATGCTCTTCTTTGAAGTAGGGGATAGGGGAGATGAACGATAAGGCCTCTTGAAATCCTATCTAGTAAATCCCTAATACAGGCAAGATATGAAATAGGACTCTCTGTCTTTTAGTCACAATGCTACATAATCTCTTGAAAGATGCTGATGCTATTGCAAGAGCAGATGACTATTTCCTATGGACTTCACTGTCTCCTTTATCTCTCCATAGCCCAGTTGAATGAGAAAGCCATGTTCATTTGGTTCCATCCTGTGTTCAAGAACCAGTGAAACTGGTGTGAAAAACATCTGCCCCTACATGGCCCAGTGTGAAAAGAATATTCTTTTATTTGTATTTTGGGTCTATAATAGATCAAGAACCAGCTTGTTACATTAGTTAGATACAATGCATATTTCATGGAGAAAATCTATCTATGTGGTCGCCAGGAGTTGAAAATGATTTTATGGCACATAATCAATCAATATTACTTCTCATATGTTTAATAATGTCTCCCCCCCTTAATTCTCAGATTAAAAATTACAGATTGAAGGTGACTTTGGGAAGGGTATAAGGAGATGCACCAAGGCTTCTTGGTGCTACACAAAATCCTTTTGGCTTAAGCCAGTGTTGTCCAAACTTGGCCACTTTAAGATGAGTGGACTTCAACTCCCAGAATTCCCCAGCCAGCAATTCTGGGAGTTGAAGTCCACTCATCTTAAAGTGGCCAAGTTTGGACAACACTGGCTTAAGCTGTGCACTCTGAGCTACACGGACCAGCGACTAATATAATGCAGTTTCCGTATTTCAAAGTAAAAACACAGTTGGGAGTTCATATTGTTCTCTATAAGTTGAAGCACTTCTATATGAGCATGCAGATATTTATATTCCACGTATTCAACACAATCTTATTTGCAAGGCAATTAACAGAAACAAATAAACAAAAAATACAGTGACTATTGGAAAATTTAAATAACTGAAATATTATATAGAAAGGTTGCAAGTTCTACGCAGAGGGGTATTAAAATAAGTGGGACTTAAACTACTAATGACTAAGGATGAAGGAGAAATTGGTTCAGTCTGAAATATTCTACAGCAGAGGTTGGCAATGACACTGTGGCCATTATGTCAGCCAGAGCACCTCCAGACAGCCTCCAGGGGACACCAAAATCTCATGAGATAGCCAAAACAAATACTGGAAAATAAATAAATTACAAAATATCTCTAATCTCAAAAGATTTCAGCATTCTTATCTCATCTGTTGATCTGTGAAAGTGGGTGTTATCCATTTAGGAATCTTTCATTACTATTTGGAATTTGCTATTTGAAAACATTGCCTCCATCCCCAATCAATTCACAGATGAAGCTATATAGAACCAAGATGCACTAGCATACCAAAATCCACCACTTTCAGATTTTTTTTTTCAAAGTTCTTTGCCAGTCAGAAAATGCGCACAGGAATCTGTACTTTAGGGCAACTTTTGCACAAAACCCCATATTACGTTAGGGGAACTTTGCTTCAGAAGAGTGCCACACCAGGAAAAGTACATTCAAAAATGTGTGCGTTGAAAAAGATGCCTTCTTCCAAACTTTTTTTTTTTTTTTTTTTTTGCCAAATTCACAAAGAAACACGGAAACAAGCTACAACAAATGATTCTGAAAATCAGAAATTGAGCAAAACCAAAATTCACATGAGTAACAAATATTGATTGTTAGGCATCTACGGTATATGAGTAAGCTCGGGTTGAACATAAAGCAATCTTGCTATAAAAACTGTGTTTTTGTGTAACTCTGTAAAAATATTAGATATGTTTCTATCCTGTGACTCAAAGTATTTTAACTGTTAATTATATTTTATGTTTTTAAGATGAGGGGGGCATTATTGTTCAAATTACTTGGTTGAACTTCTACAGCAGTTAAAGGAACAGAAATGAGACCTATTCTCGGTTCAATACCTCTTACAAATTGAAGAGCTGTCTACCTTTTTTTTTAAAGTTTCTTGAAATAATTCAAACTAAAGAAACATCCTGAGCAATATTTTTAGTCACAAAAACAAGAAGGGAGTTGTCTAGTAAAGGAAAAAAGGGGGAAGATAAATAAAAGGAGGGCAAGTCCCATACCAAAATAACCGACAGCTCCTACTGGAAGATGAAAGCAAACTTTGCTAACCTTTAATTTTCTTCCTGCTGTCCAAGGAAATCAAATACCAGGTGGGTGTAGACTCCCAGAAAAGGTGAAACCTTTCTGCTGCTGGAGCAGCTGTTGTAAAGCCAGGACTGTGGCAAACTCTCCTAGATGATTTCCAAGTTAAAACTTTTGACCCCATTGCTGATTCAGGCATCAAAATAGGTAGTAGTAAAACGTGGATCCTGCAGTATTTGCTTTTTTAAAGAATGGAATAGGAAAGCTCATCAAGTAACGCACAGTAGCAACTCACAGGCTTCGGGGCCTAGTGCTCATACAGCTGGGGATGTATGGCAGCCACAGGCTTGTGTCTCAGTTTCTACCGTAAACTTTGCAGCAATGTTAATAGAAAAACCAGGCAGATCCCATGTTTTTTGGAACAAATATTACCAGGGAAATGGAGGGGGGAGGGGACAGATCAGCGGCTACCACATGTGCTCTATTCCATCT
This sequence comes from Python bivittatus, assembly GCF_059951505.1. Lineage (NCBI taxonomy): Eukaryota > Metazoa > Chordata > Lepidosauria > Squamata > Pythonidae > Python > Python bivittatus. The sequence continues at coordinate 16,963,668 of NW_028277087.1, read as the reverse complement.
TAGAATATGTCAGGAACTGCTGTATCCATGTGCAGCTGTCCTGTGTAGTAAATGACTGACTTGCAGCTGGTAGCTTCATAATGAAGTACCTTCAGCCACTGGATTGACATACCTCTCCGACTGGTCATCGGATGGAGTATAAAAGCTTTTCCTTGAACTCCACCATCTTGTTAACAGTCCTATCCTGACTTACTTTGGGTTTTTGGTTCCCATTTCCTAGCCCATCTTGAACTGTTCCTGATAACTCAGTCTAGGCCATATACTACAGCTAAAATGCGGAGTACATGAGCAGGAAAAACAAAATCTTCAAAATGCTTACTATTCATATAAAGAAGCCTTCTGCACCCTGGAACCATCCGGAAGAGGTGGTCATCAAGGGCTCAATAAATTTCCCTTTTGCCTGCCTAGCAAGAGTTACAAAATCACCTGGCTGTCTATATCATTGTATGTCCTGTTCTGTAATTCAGACTGGTAAATACAGACATAAATTGACTGTCCAGGGATAAACAAGTGGAAAAGAACAGAAACTAGACAAACAGTATCCAGGCATGTTCCAAGAAGTATAGTCCAAATGTTCAAGCTTTTTGGAGAAGGGATTCATTCCTGAGTGGATGGAACTGCTCCTCATATTCTCTTTTATTGATCCCTCTGGATATGAATTCCTGATTCCACAATGGAATTTTAACCTCTGTGGGATTTGGATGCCATGGCCCCAGTTGCTGGTGAAGTAAACTCCAGTACTAACCCTCCTGATGGACCTAGGCCACCTGGTTCTTGCAACTGGTCCAAAACTTCTGAATATTTGCACAAGCTGAGATTTTTTTCTTTACATTCTTTTAAATGCTTAATTTTAGCTATTCTATTTATTTTATTTCATCATTACATAGGAGTATTATTATAACAACCTTGTGCATTTTTCTGCAGTGGGATATGTTAGGTACTTCTATTTTTATTGCATACCATACCATGATTCTGTTCTGTGGAATTCTGTTATTTGCTGTTTTAAATGTAATAACTATTATTAGTTGATTTGGCAAAATACAAAGGGAATGTGTAGAAAGCCATGGAGATGACCTTGAAAGGAATATTCAGAAGCCATTACAGAAATGACAAGGGCAGAAGCATTCCTTAAGCACTAGGAAAGGAGATTGTGTTAGGAAAAGACTCTAGGCTGGCATCTCCCTGACTCACTGGAATATAAGAGGGAGAGAAGGTAAAACACAAGATTCTATTATTATAGCTTATCTCAATAAAATATAGTTCTAGTCTTCCTGTGGAGTTGGTTTTCTGATCTGGTCTTCATAGGACTGACTGACTGATATTATTTATTTACAGTGCTTATAGGCTGTTTCAATCCACTGATGCTGAGCAGTGTACAACTTCCCAATATGTAATTGGGATTAAGACAGTACAATCAGTTGATTAACAGCTACATAATATTTCTATGGAACTGAGAATTATGAATAAAAGCAATAACAATAATAGTAAAAAGGCACAGTCTTGTGACCAAAGAAGCAATCACAGCCATCTAACCTGTTTTGACAGAATAACCAGGTTTTCACCAATTTTGTAAAGCTAGGAGGGAAGGGGGAAATCTTTATAAAAGTCCTGGAAAGTGGTATATATGGAGGTACCAGCAGCTTCCAACACTGTGTATTTGCAGTACATGTGATATGAATCACATACAGTGGGACTTTTTGATCAGAGAAAAGTGGATAGAAATATGATCAGTAAAGCAAATAAGTCTATATAAACTCACTTACCTCCATCTCTAGAATGATATAATACCTTTAATTTGATCTTTTTCAATTATACAGATGATTGATGAACATGAGATAGATAGACATTATTTTAAAAGATCAAACAAATTGATTATTTCAACAGCATGTATGAGGTGGAAAGAAGGGGGCAGGTAAATAAACTAGTTACAGAGAAATCAAATCAATATTTTAGAATAACAGTGTTGAAGGTGAATAATTACTAATTATTTAGAACTGTTTAGAAGATACATTTAAATAGACAAATCCTCAAAAAAATTTGGATACCAGATTTTAATTCATATTATTTAATTGATCAGTTATGTATGCAATCAACTGAATTCAATCATTGTGTGTCATTAAATATATTTTGTAGGAAAATAAAGAGTGAGATAATCTCCCTGAAAAATAAGGAGGTGAGCAAGACTAAATGAATGCCCAGGCAATTTTTATCAGCAATGTCAAGTTATTTATGACTTATTGAAAAAGTATGATTTTTAGTTATATCACAATCTCCTGTATATAATCCTGAACATGTGATTTCTGACTTTCTAAAAGGGATTGTTTTAGGATGTGAAGGGTTTCAAGATAAGAATTAACAACTGTACTCAATAGAGTTGGGGCAAAATTGGCAGCATACATGCTCAACACCTTATATTCATCAGTAAACATGCATATGATTGTTCTTCACTCATCACCCAAAAAGAGGACATTTATAACCAAAAATTGAATTTAAAAAGGACACCAATTTGTATATAACCTGCGCATGTGTTATCCCAGCCCAAGTCTGGATTCTGCCCCGGTGTGCCAAACACCCAAAGGACACACCAAGGTGAAGCAAAATTTTATTGTGCACAGAGAAAGGATACAAGATCTCTCTCAAAGCTTGTGTAACCACTTTGTTGTTCAGTTCTTCTTTATAGCATATTTACCACAAACCGGTCCCCTTGCAGTCACAACTTGATTGTTACTTATATGGGAATCTCTAACTGCTGTTTCTGCTGTTTCATATACCATATTTTGTAATGATCAGTAACATTTAACACATTTAAAATTACATAAACATTTCTAACGCTCAAGCTAATCTATATTTAACATGCTGCAACAATAACAATGCTAGGAGGTCAAACCAGTCAATCTTAAAGGAAATCAACCCTGACTGCTCATTGGAAGGATTGATAATGAAGCTCAAGCTCAGATACTTTGGTCACCTAATGCGAAGAGAGATCTCTTTGGAGAAGACCCTGATGCTGGGAAAGACTGAAGGCAAAAGGAGAAGAGGACGGCAGAGGATGAGATGGTTAGATAGCATCACTGAAGCAATGAGCATGAAACTGAGCAAACTCAGGGAGGCAGTGAAGGACAGGAAGGCCTGGCGCAATATGGTTCATGGGGTCACGAAGAGTCGGACACGACTTAACGACTAAACAACAACAACAACAATAACCATTCTCCTTCAGCATCGTTTCTAACCACAGTTCCAGTTTCTGTTTCCTGCAGTTCACCTTGTCCCACGATACATTTGGGGTTACCTTTAGCAAGCTTAGTTTTGCAATGCTTTCTCAGATTCTTCCCATTAAAATCATTTTTATTATTTCTGTAAGTAATCTTATTAGAAGTTAAAACATTTGTGGGGTGCCTCGTTCTTGTTCATCACATACTGATGCATATGTCTACTTGTACATTTATAAATAATTACTATAATTTCAATAGGTATATGTTATGTGTCACTTTTCTAGAAAACAACAATGAATAGGTGATCTAGGGGTGCACTTAGTCTGATATTCAAATGCTATTTATGGGCTAGTAATTTCAAATGGTAATTTAAGGACTAGTAAGCTCTTCCTTATGATGGTTTTTTCCTTTCAGCTTCAAATAATGTTTACCTTCTGATATCTTTGATGCCTTCAAGTGGAGGACCGTCTTTTATAAAATAAGTCACACAGCTGCATGCAGCCGAATGTTGTTTTGCACTAGTTGAAATCTCCAAATAAGCTTCAAGGGAATCCCATAATAAAACATGCCATAGCCTTAAAGGCTGGAGATACAAAAGAGCATGGAGCAGTATTGCACGAGCTTTGTCCAAAGCAAAACAGATCCTGTGTAACAAATGCAGCTTGACAACAACAACAACATTCTTCACTATTGTAGCATCTTGCTTATCAACAAGACTCTGGTCTTGAAGATTTGGATCCATCCTGATCCATTTGAATCTATGCAGCTGGAGGGGCTGACTCCCTCATCCCCAAGTTCTCCCTCAGTGGCATGCTGCATGCATGTGGTTTTATCTCTTAAAAAGGGAAAGAACTTGGCTCGCGGGATCTTTATCTCGTAAAAGAGCAGAGGGGGCATCAAAGGGCCAAGACGGCATGCGGTTCAGATGGACTGCATTAGACAAAGGCAGTCGCTGACCGATAAAGATGGTTCCCTTGGAGTGAGGCCTACCATCAAAGACTTGATTAATGGTTGCCGGGACAACAGGTTCAGAACCTGAAAGGACATAAAGATGGTGACCCCTCCCTCTTCCTCCCCTCTTCAGGTTGCTTGTATTGGAGGCCTTCCTGTGTTTGTTAAGCGGCTCCGGCCCTTCAAATCGGCCCGTGGTTGGCAATTAAAGTAATGAAACACAGAAAAGACACCTGCTTTGAATGAATACAGTAACCGGCAGAAAGTGCTGAGCGCCACTCCAGTGGAGAGCCATCGGAATGCCTATGCCTCCTTAACAGCGTCCTCATTAAAGAACAGAAACCTTTCCTTCTAATCCGTCAGTCTTCCCCCCTCCCCGTCCACCCTTTGCACAGGCCAACATGTGGATGTTAGCATAGCTGGACTGCTTGACATTCCTTCTTGCCTAGTTTGGTGAACATACTACATTTTAAAACTTGTTGGGCCCTTTTATGTTTTATTTGACCCTATGTAATTGCATTCCTGAAGGAGTAACAGGCTTGCCCGGTGATTTATGTCCTGTATTAAATGTCAGTTTTGAAAAGACACAGTTAACAGTTTGGTTTAACCTCCTGCCTTCCTAGGAAAGTTCAAAACGGAACCGTCTCGTGACTCTGGAGTGCGGGGGGTGGTGGAGGTGGAGCAGAGAGCTTTGGAAGAGACAGTGGATGGAAGCTGCTTACATTCAGCCTTACCCCTTCAAGACCCCTCCGCGTTGTGATACACACACACACACACACACACACAACTGCTTTTGTGTTCTTGCAGAGTCCTCAAACTCTTCAGATTGTGCTAAATCAGCCATTGTTACCACTACTCATTGCACTAAGTTACCAGGGATGGTGAGAGCCAATGATGATTCTGAGAACAGATTTTTTTTTTTTGGATTTTTTTTCTAGAGATGGAACGCAAAATGAATGGCCGCATGAGATGTGTGCTCTGAGGGCAGGACCTGGCAATGTTTCTGCTCATAGGATCAAGCAAAGAAATTGCTCTTGTATCGGTGAGCTCCCACATTGTTTGGGTTGGTGTATCACTATCTTTGGATATTCTTCCTTCTGCAGCTTTTCTTACAATGTGGTGAACAGCAATTAGTGCGATATGACAAATAGAGCGAGGAAGGAAAAAAGAATAAATGTAATATTGAAAGTATTCAACAGGTGAAGGTCTGGTGTCTATTTGCATATATTTATATAGAGATGTAACCTATTCTCACCACCACCACCACTTCCAAAACTGTTTATTTTTTATTGTTTTTTATGTATTGTACACCGCCCAGAGCCACGTTTATATATTGTACACTGCCCATCTCATGTTTTAGATGAGTGGCTATATAAATTTGTTAAATAAATAAATAAATAAATAAATAAATAAATAAATAAATAAAATAAGCAACAGAAAGAGACTAAAAGTCTATTGTCCCCACATTTATTTATTTATTTTATTTATTTATATTTCAAATTTCACTGCCTATCTCACTGTGGGGTGACTCTGGGCCCATCTCACTGTGGGGTGACATTGAAAAGCTCATGGGTGCATTTTATATTACAGGCTTATTTTTCTCTTGGTACTATGACAGTATTTTAGTTTTAAGCAGCAATATGAGGCTGGCACTAAGGAAGTGAATGCAAATCCTTACTTCACCACAAAAACACTGGATCAGATCAACTGATTGCCAGATCAGTTTATATAATCCAATATCTTGTATTTTTGCCTATAGAAACCAGATGCCTCCAGGAAAGACTCTAAAGGAAATTTATGAGGTCCTCATATGAGAAGCTTGAAGATAAAAGGACAAAATAGGACATTCAGAACCTCAAAATCCTTTTGGAATAATATGTCTCTTAATTTTAAAAGAAAATGAAGAAAAAAATGTTATGAAAGAAAAAGGATTATAATTTTTTACTCTACTAAATTGATGTTAATTATCTTAAAATTATGCTCTATGTTCTGTTTGTTTTCTGTATTATAAATGTGTGTTTGCACGTGTTTATATGGATGTGCGTATACCCACACAAACACATACTATGCTGGTCCAGGATTATGTGGGCATTGTAATCCAATGCATCTGAAGGGCATCAAGTTGGGAAAAACTACTTCATCAAATTGGAAAGGTGCTCAGAGGTTTCATCTCTTTGAATCTGTTAAAGTATTTCAGATAGCTGGCAATCCAGTATAGCAGTGTTTCTCAACCTCAGCAACTTTAAGATGTGTGGACTTCAACTCCCAGAATTCCCTGGCCAGCATGGCTGGCTAGGGAATTCTGGGAATTGAAGTCCACACATCCTAAAGTTGCTGAGGCTGAGAAACGCTGCAGTATAGGATAACACACTATTTCACAAGACAACCTATTCCTTAGTTGAGAGCTGTTATCAGGAAAGTCTTCCTAATTTCTCACCACAGTCTACTTCCTTATAGTCGCAACCACTGGTTCTGGCTCATCGAATCCTAGGGTTGGAAGAGACCTTGGAAGTCTTCTAGTCCAATCCCCTGCCCAGGGAAGGAATCCCCAGATCATCCTGGACAAATGGCTGTTCTACCCTCCAGGACAGCAGAGAACAAGTCCATTCTTTCTTCTACAGGGAGTCCCCAGGTTAAGAAAGCCCAGTTTATGGACTGGAGCCTACTGTAGCAAAATTAGAGTTAAATACACAATGATTCAAGTTAAATACACAATGGTTCATGTTCATTACACAATACTACTTATACAGTATTGTACAACAATACTGTTCTGGCTTACATACAAATTCGACTTAAGGACAGACCTTGGGAACGGAACTGGTTTTTAAACTGGGGACTACCTGTATATGACAACTCTTTAGATTTCATCTCTCCCCTCAGTCTTCTTTGCTATAGGGTAAAAATATTTAGTTGTACCTTTAACCACTCCTCATAAAACTCTCCATTCTGTTCATAGTTTTGTTGGCCTTCCTTTGAATTTGCTCAAGTTTGTTGATGTCAAACATTATATAAGTTAATGAGTTGACTTATATAAGTCATGACCCCTTCATGCTAAGATTAGTTAACAATGTTCTCCATAGTGCGCCCACCCATATGGGGTAAACAACAATCTTCATCTTTACCAGCTAGTATGGTCAAAACTGGGGTGATGGGAATTGTAGTCCAAAATATCTCAAGAGTGAGGAAAGCTAGCTGTAGTGATAAAAGCTCCTGTTCCCTATAGCTCCTGTAGTAATTTCTGTTTTGTGCCTGAAAACTCTACCAAAAAATTAGAATTGCGAAATAATGTATACCATGCTACATGTTATGCCAGTTTCAAGTCTTGTTCATTTCCAAGTGAATAAATATAAACTAGAAAATTGTAATTCTGAACACTCATTAAAAGAAATCCTGGCAACCTTCACACAACTAGAGTCACCTTGTGTCGCCGCCCAGAGTCACCTTGTGTGAGATGGGTGGCTATATAAATATGATAAATAAATAAACTACAGTCCCCAGAATTCCTTGAAGGGAGGCTCCCAAAAGACAAATAATCTAGCACTTTCAAACCCATTAAATAGATTTCCAAGTGAACTTCAATGTGATGCAATGAAATTACTGCTTCTCATGGCAAAGCAAAGCCTGGCTTTTTCCATTCAAAACAAAGTAAATAAATGACGAAAGAGATTTTCATCAAAATGACGTGAAGTCTTGAGGCTATTTTCCTAGACATTTTCTGCCAATGACTCATAAATTGTAGTAGCTCTTGTCAGAGATGCTGGGTGATTTAAAAAAAAAAATCACATGAGTTGGGGAGGGCTGTTATATGTTTATAACTAGGTATATCATATCTGGGCTGCAAAAATATGGATAATCAAAGGATGGTAGCAAAGGGATTTCCCTGTATCTTTTGTGCCATCTACTGGTCATCTGGAGTTTTGTAGGCCAAAGATAGCATGCTTAAGTATAACTTTGCTGCTTGATTTGATGGGAGGCTTTTCATGGAGGAGAATTCTTCCCCAGCTACTGAAGGAGATATCTGCTTGTCAGTGAGGGAGGACTATTCATGTTAGATCCACTGGGCCTTCACTGCATTGTAAACAGAGCTGGGTACAAATCATGCATTGCCACTATCTAGATGACTGCTCTGTGGTTGTTGTTGTTCAGTCGTTAAGTCATGTCCGACTCTTCGTGACCCCATGAACCATATCGCGCCAGGCCTTCCTGTCCTTCACTGCCTCCCTGAGTTTGCTCAGTTTCACGCTCATTGCTTCACTGATGCTATCTAACCATCTCATCCTCTGCCATCCCCTTCTCCTTTTGCCTTCAATCCTTCCCAGCATCAGGGTCTTTTCCAAAGAGTCCTCTCTTCGCATTAGGTGACCAAAGTATCTGAGCTTCAGCTTCATTATCAATCCTTCCAATGATGGTAGCAAAGAGTTAAGAGTTTCTGTCTCTCTTTGCTGCCTTCTATTGGTCATCTGAGTTTTTGCAGCATGCAAAAGATGCAGCATGCATATCTTTAAGAAAAGACTAGACAGTATGGAGTTCCTTAGCTTGGAGTGAAGGTGATTGAGATGGGCCATGATGGAGATGTATAAAATCATGCATGCCATGAAGAAAGAAAGGGAGGTTTTTCTCCCTCTCTTAAGTACTAGGGCCAGAGATCAGCCAATGAGGCTTATTGGAAGGGGATTTAAGTGAAATACCACCCCATGCTATATACAAATATATTAAGCTGTAAATATGAATATGGCTAAAAAACAATCCATTACCTACCCAGTTATACAAATGGGTAAGATTATATCTCTTAGTAACAGAAGAGCAATATATAGAAGCAGTAATCATTTTGTTAGGGCTTTCTGGTGGGCCTTTCTTTCATGCCTTTCTCAAAGTATTCCTTTAAGCCCATATATATGAATATGAGATCAAGAGCAGATCCAGACTTCCTGCTTGGCCCATCACTAGTACGGGCCACCCACTGCTTCTGAGTGTCTTCCTCCCACTCCCAGCCCATCACAAATCCACCTCCTGTCCCTCTTTTCCATATTTTTCAATCCAAAACTGCTATTTTCCGAGTGGAGCTGCCTTAAGCCCTTCAGATGATCTTTAGTACTTTGTTCTTTTCTAACAGCAGCCCCAGCTCTGAGTGGTCAGGGTGCCTGGCATGGCACCTCCCCTCCAGCAGCTGGCCATTGCCCTGGGCAGCCATATCATGTTCTCTGCTAGTTGCCAGTTGCTGGTTTTTTAACATTATTGTTATATTTAATAATCTTGCAATTACCCATTAAGTCAATGAAATATCCTCAACCCTAGAAGAATTACATCTCCCAGGGGGCACCCCTTTGCTTTTTGTCCAGGCATGTTTTCCAGCCCTTACCCATAGCATTGCAAAGTTTCCCTTCCACTACTTTGTTTTTTAAAAGATAATAGGAATGCCACTACGTTGTTTCTTGGATGCTCAACTATCAGTTCTTCCTTGTACAGTTTCCATGGACCTCTAGAGGAACATAGGAATGAAAGACCAACTTATTGCTTTGATTATTGTAGCATCAGAGCAATGATGGAACCATAAAGGAAAAAAGGGGAAAAAAAGAAAGGTCTGCGTGAGTGTCAAAAGAGATGATGAGGATGGTGGTGAAGGCATCTCTGTGTGGAAACGCCTGGGAAAGCAAAGGCAAGGCATGTGGGCTAGTGAGGAGGGAACAATCCCTAAAAGGAAAAGGTGGGCACAAGTAGATCTGCCCTGTCCATGTAGGAGCCAGCCCGTGGGGCTTGCCTTTCCTGAAAGGGTGGGAAGGGCAAGAAGCAGGGGAATGACCAACCTGGTCTTGCAATGGCTGTAGTCCAGACTGAGCACCATCTTGGCCCCACAGCCAATGCATTGCAATCCTGACCAGCATTTCTGAAGCTGGTTTAAGCAGCTTAGAGACAGGCAGCTTAGGCTGCAATGCAGAATTGCCCCAAGTCTGTAAACATCTGATCCAGAGTATATGAGTTGAAACAGGATGCAGTGCCAGCACTACTGAAGAAATCATAAAGGAGACATGTTTTATTTACTTCTTTGATGGCTTATTATGGCTTCCTGATGCTAAAATTGAAGACTCAGTGTTACCTCTGGATTTGGAGCAGCGTGCCTCCCAATAGCAGTTGTAGGAGATCAGCAGTGGGAGAAGGGTATGACTCCTGCTTGCATGCACCCCAGAAACATCTGGTTGTCAACTGTGAGAAACAAAATGCTGGATTAAGATGGAATTGACCTAATCCGGCAGGGTTGTTCTTACATCCTTAAAAAAGACATGGAGCAAGCTTGCACAAGAGATCTCCCTTTGGGATTTAGTTGAAACATGGGAAGTTAGGAAGGCTGAAGACAGCTGGAGAAAAAATGTACACTTAAAACAAGACATTCACAAACACCCACTTTGTCTACCTTGTGACTAAATAAATCCAAGAACACTACATTATATATACGTGAATCGCTCTGAAATCCTGTTCTCCTTTGGAAAAAAAAAAAAAATCTGTCCAGCATTACGCCTAAGTGCTCTTCCACACACAGTGCCTGTGTCAGCCTGAGACTGATGTTGTTCTTGATGTCCCCACAATGCTGCGGGCTTCCAGGAGGCTTCACATTCTGAAGTGATTAACTTCAGAAGTTAATTGGCTTAACTGCTGCAGCAACACAAGAAATACAGCAAAGATGACAGATGATAGATAGAGAGAGAGAGAGAGAGAGAGACAGACAGACAGACAGACAGACAGACCGCACATATCGTACTATTTGGAGTAAGCAACATTATGCAGGACACAGAAAAATGGTTGGAAATACTAACCCAAAGAAATTAAAAGCTTGAGATAAGAAAAAGAAAACATACTGAAACTAGTTTATATCAACTCCATTTGTGAACTTCTCTATACTTTTCTGTCTTTGCACACCAACCTTTGCTTTCACTGCATCCACAAAGCACCTTGTATATTGCCTTTAACATCCTCACCTCTCCCTTTCTGATGACCTAAACAACTCCAGAGTATAATATCTATGACCACAACAATTCCATCCATCCCTCTTGGTCCACTTCATGTTGCCCAGTTTGCCCCACCTTTACCAGCTTAGGACCATATGTTTCCTAAATTAGGAAACCTGCATTCATATGTTCATTTTGCTGTTCATTCCTCATCCATTTCTCTATAGGAACAGATCATCTCAATGTACTTTTTTTGTTTTGGTCACTCACTTTTAAATTCAAGTTATATTCCTGCAGCATCCGTTCCCGGTTGACCCTGCCTCTTCTTCTTTTACCATACACACTCCTTTAGTCCCCTGTTCCCGCTGCATTCAACTTCCTTTCGAGTGTATAACTTAGCCAACTCTCTTCCATGCAACAGAGTGGGCCAAAGCATGCTCTTACATAGAGCCATTTTCATTTTTTTTCAGCAAAATGTATTTCTTCACCGCAGAACACATATTGCCTCCTACCTCTCTACCAGCATTTTTAACATCTGCAGGAAACAACTGGAGGAGGTGATCTATTGGCATGGCATCTGAGACCATCAGTGCACTGATGATACACAGCTATGCATCTCAGCCCTGAGACAAACAAATAGTGTTGTAGAAATGCTAACCTAGTGCCTGGAGACTTTCAGGGTCTGGGTGGGGAGGAAGAGACTCAGATTGAATCCCTCCAAGAGTCCTGTCAAACACAACCACGTTGTCTTAGATACAGTACTTACTTTTATTATTCATACTCATTGCAATATACAATCTATTTTTCATTCCCTGCAAATCATTCCAGGCCTCAGCTAACAACATGGCATCATCTACATAGAGAAATGCACGCACTTTCACACCCATAACCAAAATACCTCCAATATCACCAGAAGCATTCCTTATACATTTATCCATCAGTATATTAAGCACACATCACATATCAAAGTGGGATAAAATCAAATCCATGAATAAAGAAACTTGTCTTTTTCCATGCTGTGTTGAACCGCTGAGGAATCTATTATTCTCATGCATGTTTTAATTCCATCATATACTACTTCTACTGCATTTGGCAACGAACCTTCACCTCTCCATATTCACACAAAATATTCCATAATTCAAGCCTTTTCCTTTTATTATATGCTTACTCTAAATCACTGTTTCTCAAACTTGCAACATTAAGGTGTTTGGACTTAACTCCCAAAATTCCCCAGCCAGAATGGAGAAATTTATACATTTCTCTTTCTTTTTTGGACTGTTATTGTTTTATTGTTGAATATCATAGCTTTACAAATGAAAGAAGAAGCTCAAAAACTGTCCACCAACCCACCAACCCTGCATATTATGATAAATGGAAAAGGAACTGGACAAGGAATCGGGGAAACACATTCATGCATTTCTCAATGACTTGCTGAAGAGCAAAAATATATCTGCACTTTTCTTGCCTGGCATCATATCACTCTGCACTTCCCAAAGCTTGCTCATGGACACCTCTCAGGGATGGCACACATAAAACAAAACACAAAAAACAGCTGGAACTTGGATTGCACCATTGTGGTTGCCTTCTTGACTATCTAAACCATACCTGTGGACCCTCCTGTAATCTCTTGTACTCTGCTAATTCTGTAATCAGAATTCTGCCGAACACCTTTCCAGGCACCCTCAAGTCAATCAATTGACTGCAGATTATGGATTTGCATAATTAAGGAACTACCAAGGAGAAAACCGCATCCCCACCAACACTAGCAGGGCAAGCTTCTGTATATAAACAGGGAGCAAACCCCACACTCACCAGCACTGATGATGTTACCTAGCTGGGTAATGAAACATCTGCAAGCAAACAACCAAGCTCAGAGGGTCTGATGTGTTTCCTTTCCTTCCTCCCTGCAGCAAGGGGAGGAAAAGATGGAAGATGCTGGCTAGCAACCATTTTTAGAGCTCCCCCATTGGCCAGCTTGAGAGAACATTGGGAGATAATGACACCCATGGGATGCTTCAGTGTGGCACAAAAATGATACTGATAGTTTTGTAGGACTGGGGTTGGGGCTGTGGGGGAGATGCCCAACAGCCTTGTGAAGGGGTTCTTTGCTTTTTTCAGACATTGTATTCTAAATCCCAGTGGCTTCCCAGTTTCAAAGAAGGCCAGTGTTCAAGGTTTCAAGAGCAGAAAAGGAGCAGAGAATGAGATTTAGAACAAGCATTGAATACATAGTTGGTGCACAGATGATTACAGGATAGGAGGACTTTCTCCTGAGTAGACCTTAACATCCATCAATTGTCTGCACATGGTGCAAGGTGGGATTTTTTTTTCTCTTTTCATTCAACATTGTTAAACACATTCCATGTTTGGGTAAATGACACGGCAGATCACCAGCAGCAAAGGAGTGATTAGTTTATCATCCCTCTTAGCCCAACCATCTAGATCTTTAACTCTTTAAGAAGTGGCATTTAAAGCCTTGAGAACACCCAGAAGCAAGCCTCAGGCTTCAATCCTGCTCCTCTCTCCCCTTCAGTAAAGATGCAAAACAAAAAATTTCCAGCTTCAATTTAGGAGTTTGTGAGGCTGTGGGTAGAAGGAGGGAGATTCGTTGCTTAGCTGATAAAGCTGTAAGGATCAGAGCTGGCCTGCAAAAAACAAGGTTGTATTTTTCTTTGCAAGGAGAATTTCTGGGACAAGAGCATGGAAATTTTCTCCTGATTGCGATGCAAGATGGAGCTGTGGTTCCCAAGCTCAGCATTTAAGACTGAAAATACTTCTACGCATACAGAGATTCAATTTCAGCCGGAACAACAACAACAACAGACACCAAATATGGCTGTCATTGAAAAGATCTATGTTTGGTTTATTGAGGTAAACATTCCAAGAGACAGTAATATTGAACACAAGGAAACGGAAAAGATTTCAAAACTCTGAGCTGTGCAAATAGAAGTTGCAAATACTTGGAAGTGATACCAATTGTTACTGGGGCCCTAGATGCAACACTATGAGGACTTGGAAAGATTTTGGACTGGTTAAATTTGGAACAACTTACGACAGTCCAACTGCAAACAACAGCACTGTTGGGCACCTCATACATAACTGAACACTATCTTTACAGTTCACAAACACTTGGGTAAGGCTTGAATCATGACAAAAACCAGCCAACGTCATGACTCTCCGTTTAGAGAACTAGTATGTTTGAATTCAGTTTCCTGCGGTTTCTTCCCCTTCACTGGAGGTTTTCAAACAGAGGCTGGATAGTCATGTATCAGGGATAGTGTAGTGCAGTGTTGTCCAAACTTGGCCACTTTAAGATGAGTGGACTTCAACTCCCAGAATTCCCCAGCCAGCATGGCTGGCTGGGGAATTCTGGGAGTTGAAGTCCACTCATCTTAAAGTGGCCAAGTTTGGACAACACTGGTGTAGTGAATCCTGCAGTGTGCAGGGGGTGGACTGGATGATCTCTTAGGACCCTTCTATGGTTCTATGATTCTATCTCACATTAAGAAAGACTGACAAAGACCTAATTCATACATTGTGCTAAACCACAATCTGCTCAACCATCGTTTATTGGCTAGATTAGCACAACACACAAAGCCATGCATTATAATTTACGGGACTCAGTGGGTGGGTTCACACAACATGTTAATCTAAACCAAACCAAACAAGCTATGGTTTAGCACAGTGTATGGATCCAGTCTTAAAAATGTAGAGTGCTGTTTACGTATAGCGTGGCTAAAGCATCCATTTATTTTTCACTCCTTTGCCTTTCTCTCCTCTCTCTTACTGGCACATACATATTTTTGCAGGTCTTGATTTGTTGGGAAGGACAGGAGAAATGAGAAACGTCTCACCCAGGCAAGGCTTACACTGGAACTTCATGTTGATGCACCAAGGTGGTGCTCATTTTCCAAAATTCAGTCCCTGCTCAGTAGGCACATGGCCAGCAGTGTTGTGCCATTTCCACTCTATTTAGGACATGACCATATGAGGCACACAACACAGGAGGAGAAGCAGGAGGTGGAGTATCATAGACAGCCAGTAGTGCTGCAGTGACAGGATCTCTTTTTCTAGTTAACTTCCTGCTTATCAAAGAATCACATCCCTCTCTTAGCAGCGTCACACAAATAAAATTGGTAGTACGACAGTTTTGAAACATACTATACTTAACAGTCCATGCAAGCCATGAGTGTCCAAAAGATATCTTATAAAAACAAAAACAGGAAATTCTTCACAGAAATGACATTAGGAAGACAGGGTGGAACCTGTGCCTTGTGTTCTCTGTGCGAAGCAATCATCACACTAACCGAACGCAGTGTTTGTATCAATTCGTAGCTAGTCCTGCACATCCTGTGATGCATGCAAAAAAACACAGGGCTTTGATTGCATGGTTGTGGCTGCCATCTTGAAGTTTTTGACAGTCCCCTGCAGACACCCTGATACAAACATTTGGAATACAGGCCTAAGAATCTTAAATATTAAAATGTTCATGTCTGACACTAGGAGGATGTATAATTTGATCTTCCCATTTTAACTCCTCTAACAGGGCAGGCCATTAGCTCTCATTAACATGGCTTATACACTTGGCTTGCTATATTGTGATATTCTGATTAATATAAAACAAACATACACTCAACCCCAAATGTACTGATAGATTTCAGTGTATTTGTAAAATTTGTAGAAATGTAAGAATTAACTCAAATCTCAAAATTCCAGTGTTAGAAGAAGATGCTGAAACAGCTAATTGTGTACCATAAACACAAAATTATTGGTGAATCTGATTATAACTGCAGAGTGGGAGATAGGGAGGGTCAAACCACACCTTGAGTACAGTGTCCAGTTCTGGGCACCATAGTTTAAGAGGGTTTGGACAAACTGGAAGAGATCCAAGAAAGAACAATGAGGATGATCAGGGAATTCCAAACTAAGTCTTTCGAGGAAAGATTGAAGGAGTTGGGAATGTTTAGTCTTGAGCAGATGGAAGCAGGGAAGATGATAGCACATAGAGGTGATATCACAGAAGAAGGTCAAGGCCTGTTCTCTATCACCTCCAAGTGTAGGACATGGAGAGCCAGTTGAAATATTTTGCTAGGACTGGGGAGATCCAAATTCAAGTCAGCATGGGGTGGGTCACTCTCTTTCAGGTCAACCTCACAGTGTTGCTGTTGTGGGCATAAAATGAAGGGAAATCCTCCATGACCCACATTGAACTGAAGAAAAGGCAGGAAATGAAATAGATAGATAGATAGATAGATAGATAGATAGATAGATAGATAGATAGATAGATAGATAGATAGATAGATAGATAGATGTTAGTCAGATTTAGACTGAATGTTCGAAAAATTTTCATAAGACTAAAAAATAGCTTGACAATAGAATCAAGTGGTGGTCTTTTTATCAGATGTGTTCAAGCATATTATTATACTTTTTTATTATTATACATCATCATTATTATCTCTTTTCTAAGTGGCCCTGGAGCTCCTTTTGGTGAAAGGCAGGAGATAAATAAAAAATAATGCATTTTCTATGTCTTTCCTAGCTGTGGAAGGAAGGCTGGCAGCAGGAAGATGAAGTCAAAAATATTGTGCCTGTTACAGCATTGGTTCAGTTATTCTAAAATAAATCTAGACATTCCTCAATTCCTCGGAATACAGACTGAATCTGGTTGGACAAATTATTTGTTACTTATTTATGTTTATTAATATTTAGAAAGTTATGAATATATTGTTGTGCGATGATCCTCATCTTGCTTAGGACTGAGAGCGTTGGGGAGGAACCATTGGCTTTGTGACTGGGAATTTTGGAAACTCTTGTCCCAACACATCTGCATGACACTAGATGGAGAAAAGTGGTCTTTTAATTATTTATTCTGCTCTGGCTAGATCCTGTCCTTAAGTTCCTGTTTTCCTCACTTCTAAAAACGTAAACGTGTAACCACAGGCATCGTGATGGATTAGCTACCCATCATGGAAAATGGATTTTCACCCTGAGCTTTCTTCCTCTCTAACAGACCCAAAAGAGACAATTAGAGATGAAGACAGATGTCAGCTCTTTGAGTGCTGTGTGGCTTGGCTCATCTGAAGTGGTGAGTTTGGAAGTGGGGAGAGAAATGCAGGGTTCAAATGACAGGCTTCTGAAGCACCAAGAGTCATCAGAACTGCCAACAGCATTGTGGGCTTCCTTAAAAAAAAGGGGGGGGGGATGACTCAATGTAGCCTTGAGGAATTTGCATATCTGAATTTGCCAGATGCTTTCCTGAGGGAGGCTGGGGCACAACTCCCTATGAGGTCTCAAGCATCATTGGAATGAAAGGCAGTTCATTCTAATGGGATGGGTGGAAGACAATTCCCAAGCCGACTGTGTGCCCTTGGAGAAAATTTTGTCTCGCCCTGCCAGCTGCTATTTCAGAACCATGGCATGGGCATTCCATCTTCTGAAACTAGTTATTATCTCTTCAAAATGGTGAACAGGAGGATTTAAATGAATATTGAGGTTGAAATTCAAACAGTTCTATAAACCTCAAAAAATCCAAGGGGAAAAAAAACCCAAGGAAACTCCCCAACTAAGATGACTGGGGAAGTTGATCAGGGGAATCAAACTTGAGATGTATGTATTTCACCACTACAAGTGGTGGGGAAGGGCCTTTTCTCTAAGTGGGTTTCACTGGTAACATTTTTTTTTTCAAATCGGTATTAAAAAAATTGTTTCTCCATTCTGTTCTTGTGGCTGCTATTGAATTTTATGTGGCTTTCTTATTTTTATTCTGCTTTCTTCCTCTGCTTTGGAATCACTTTACTGATGAAGAGTGGATAATACACTTTTATTAATAAATGATGAATAAATGGAAAAATTGGTTGTACCTGCACGAGTCATGCCCCTATTGTATGAGTATATCACCCCATATAGAAAAGAAAGCAATAAAACTAGGAGGCATTTCTCCAACCTGATTAAAATGCCTTAAAAGTAGACTGTGACTGTGCAGACTAAAGTTGGTATAGGCTCATCTCATTCCCAAATACTCAGAAATTGCAGGTGATGAATGTGAAGAAAGAACAGGATTTATTCCTACTCTTCAATCCCAGGATTCCTTGTCTGGAGAAAGAGAAGGGCTGAACAATAGGTGGAAGTTATATTTTGGGTGGTTCAATCTAGACATCAGATAATCTTCCACTTGTTTAGGCAAATGCTGGAGATCATGGATCCAAGGATGACCCATGTGAACTGATTTTGGCTAATGATTTTTTGATTGTTTATGTGCCATCAAATCAGTGTCAACTCTTAGTTACCACATAGATTTTTTCCATAATGATCTGTCTGTAACCTGGTCTTTCAGGTCTTCCAATAGTGCACCCATTGTCACTGTAACTGAGTCCATCCACCTTGCTGCTGGCCATCCTCTTCTCTTTCCTTCCACCTTTCCCAGCATTAGAACCTTCTCCAGAAAGCTAGATTTTCACATAATATAGCCAAAATATGATAATTTGAGCCTTGTCAGTTGTGACTTGAGAGAGAACTCTGGGTTGATTTGTTTGATGATCCATTGCTTTCTTGGCTATCAATGGTATTCTCAGGAGTCTTCTCCAACAGCAAAGTTCAAAAGCGTCAATACTCTTCCTATCCTGCTTCTACAAATCCAACTTTCACTTCCTTAGAGTATCACAGGGAATACCATTACTTGCACTATTCTGATCTTTGTACAGTAGTATAGACACATCACAGCATCTGAATATCTTTTCCAAGGCCTTCATAGCTGCTCTACCAAGTGTTGGTCTGTGCCATATTTTTTGACTGCTTGTTCCTTTACCGTTGATGGTTAATCCTAAAAGGCAGAAGATATCTACCACTTCAATATCTTCATTATGAATTCTAAGGCTGGTTGCAAGTTAAAAAATGTATGGTAAAATGGGCCAACGATTTGGTTATAATATTCAAATGGATCAGTGGGAGAGAATGTGGTTAAAAGGTCTGAAATTCACATTGTCTTACAATTTAAAAGAAAAGTTTTTAAAAATGATGTACCATTGGTATAAAATAGCAGAGAAATTGTCTGAGATGTATAAAGGTACTTCTAATCACTGTTGGAAATGTGAAAAACATGAAGGGATGTTTTATTATGCATGGTGGACTTGTGAAAAAGTGAAAAAATACTGGATACAAATACATAAGGTGATGCAGAGAGTTTTAAAAATTAACATTCAGATGAAACCGGAACTTTTTGTATTAGGACTTACAGACACTCCACTAGAAAAGGCTAGTGGGTGATTGGTTTTATATATGGTAACTGCAGAGAGGTTATTATATGCACAAAGATGGGAGACTACAGAAACACCCATAATGGAAGAAGGGATTGTGAAAATGGCTGAGTTTGCAGAAATGGCTAAATTGACTTGTTTGATCAAGGAGGGAACGACAATTACTTTTATAAAAGACTGGAAACCCTTTATATGTTTTTAGTTCTCCTTTTATAGCTTTTAATGTTTTTTAAATAATTATTATACGTTTTTAGGCAATGTTTGTTTTATATATTTATTGTTTTATTGGCTTGGTGTACGCTGCCCAGAGATACTTTTTGTGAGATGGGAGGCCATATAAATTTGATTAATAAACAAATAAACAAACAGATTTTTTGCTGAAAATGGATAAAAATGAACTGCTGATTTTGGGATTTATTGATTAAAAAGGTTTGTTTATGGGAAGAATGGAACTATGATATGCAATACGGGAGGGTGTAGATGGTAATTACTATGTTTATAACTGCGGCAAAGACGACTGGAAGTTGCTTCTTTAGATATCCTTCTTTTTCTTGCTTTTTTGTTATTCACTTTTTCTTTCAACCCTTTATAATATTTTTCTTTTTCTATTTCTTCTTTTATGTTTCTGTAGTTTTTAAAATCTTTGCAAAATCTTCTTTTAATCAAAATTATTTTTTATAAAAATCCAAGGCTGGCTGTTTTACCGCTTGTCATTACTTTGGTCTTCTTTATATTTAATTTTAGTCCCATTTTTTCACTACGCTCCTTGACTTTTATTAGTAGACCTTGCAGATCCTTTGCCTTTTCAGCTATTAGAGTAAGCATCATTGGCATAGTGCAGGTTATTGATGTTTCTTCCTCTAATTTTATAACTATGCACATCTTCTTCCACTGGTTGATGATATCCATATACAGTATAATTCCATGGTGAAAGTGCACTGCAAAAAGAAATACAGATAAAAAACTAGTGGTTTGCTCCCCTCTTCCTTCTCTTCTGTCTCCTCCTTCTTTTTCTCAAAATGTCTGGTGGAGTGGGGTTGTCTTCAGAGACATTCTATGGCAGGGTTTCCCAAACTGTGAGGTATACCTCCCTTGGGGAGCTGCAGAGTCCAGGGGAGGTGTGAAGATTTTTATTTTTTATGTCTTTATTAAAAATAAAGTTTCATTGTATTGTTTTCATTGTTCATGTGTGTTCATTTTGGGGTTTGGATTTTTAGGGGAGGCGTGTACATTGAGAATACACTAAAGGGAGAGGTGATGGCAAAAAGTTTAGGAACCCCCATTCTGTGGAATATGAAGACAGGGTGGCTGTATGCTCAGGCAGAAGTTTGTTCATATAGCCTAAGTACTCTGAAATGAACATATTCCTAGGTTGCATATTATGCTCCATTGGATGCAGGTCAGTTGACGCAGAAGCCTTTGCTGCCATACCTATGGCTACCTCATAGCTTTGCAATGTGTTTAAGCAGATTTGATATCTATCTTCTTTCCTATGCATTCCAATTAGCTCCGGATCTCTCTCATACCTATAGCTGTTGGATGTGAGGCAAAGACTTTGCCCATCCTGTTACTCCAATCTCCTGCATAGAGTATTCAGGAATCCATCTGGATCAGCCTTCTCCAGTCTGGTGACTTCCAGATATGTTGAACCACAGCTCCCATTACCTCCTGACCATCACTACCGTCCTTGAGGAATTGCTCACTGGCAACAATCCAGTGATACAGAACTGATCACAAAGCTCTCAGAATGTTTCTACCCATAAAATGAATCTGAAGTGTATTCTTCTGTTTTACACATGCAGTGAATTGACTCTTGTGTTCACTTGACTGCAAGTGATCTGATACCTGCAATACCATTCCCTCTCCACCTAGATTTGAGACACAGTAGTACATAAAGCTACCATGGTGGCCAAAAACATAAGGAATTTGAGCCTGATTTTTAAATCTCCAGGTTGAGGCTCTGGCATCTTTCAGATTGCACAGACTATAAGGTCCATTGACTGTTGCTAGTCTCAAATTATCCATAGTAAGACATGTTACTATTAGAGACAGGAAAAAGAGGTGGGAAAGATTCTAATCAACTGCTTGAACTCATGGAGAGCTACCACAAGTGACCAGGAGATGGCAGGCCATAGTAGAATCAGACTCTGCATTCCTCAATGTGTCAGATGTATTTATTTATATATTTGTTTCTAAGATAAGCATTCTCAGAGTAAGGCTAAAACAAACACCATAATGAGACAATTGAAAATATTATACAGGGAAGACAATGGAGCGGCAAAAATGTGAAATGTCTGGAAGAATTTTTCAGGGGACCAAGTCACCAAGTAGGTATCATGCAAACTTCTTGGGCTTCATAATATAATGAAGGGTCAGTCTATTACTGAAAAGTTATCTGCAAATAACTACACATCATGCCCCAGCATGTAAAGAAACCTGAAGCAGAGAGCAGAAATATATGGGAGAGGCACTTTTTCAAGAGTGTTAAATATGACACTGGCGGTTCTTGTCTAGGCTCAGAAGTTGAGCAGGTCTGTTAGTACTTGAATGGAAGACCATCAGTATATCCTTAAGGGAAGAAGTTGAAAAAAACATATTGGAAGAAAGCAATGGCAAACGTTTCCATAGTGCATGGATATGCCCGTACCGTTACAAGGAGCTGAGTATCTTAAGAGTATCTTTACCTTCACTTCAGACCCAGGGGCTCAAAACTGCAAAACGTTGTATAAGTTAACACATAAGTCTTGAATAATGTATTGATAATATTTAGATTTAATTACTATATCATAGCTATAGAAGACTCTCTTCTTCAGCAGGTTTTCCAAAATGTGAACTTCTACCAGAGATGAAATGAGACTCTTCCATTGGGGCAGACATTCAGAATTGATTCAAACTGCAACACTCCAAAAAAGAATATATTTCAATGAGGAATTAGCAGGCATCCTTTGTGCAGATATCATTATGTGTAATGATCATACACGTGGGAATTTCATTTAATGCACATGATTAATGAAGGCTCATCCCACATGTCTTCTTGCTGCGGTGCAAAGATGTTCTACTAACTATTTGCCAAGGACATGTCTTCACAACATAGACTCCACCTTGTTGCCAGCTCACTCTTAAAGCAGATTGAAGTCAGTTTAAGGCATTCTGGCATCAAGATAGCATTTTTCTTTGTACTGAGACACAAGAACTCCTATGTGGACATTATAGGACACATGGAGGAGAAGCCTTCAGATAATGTGTTCAGGGCCAGTGCTCTCCTTGGCTCCAGCTGGCATGGCATGTCTGCTATGGGACTGTCCAGTCTCATCTGGTTGCTGGGCAGAGCACTGTGCCTCCATAGCCATTTTGCTATGAATGCAAAAGACTGGATACCTAACTTGCAGGGCCCAATTCTTCTTTTTGTTGGTGGGTTTGAACATGGTAATATCAACTTATGGAAGACTGAATGTGGGTCTTTAAAGAGATTGATATACCCACTAGTAAGCAGATAGGCACCCAACCTTTAAAAGGTTTTGGAAGATTGGCAAATTTAGGAGGGAGCAATGTGTGGGGTACCCTGTTTCAAGAGCATATAACAGTCAGGAGGAAGGGAGGGACATCAGGGGAGGCTGACCTGCTGAGACCTGGCAAGCCCAGGAGGATGAGCATTGGAATGGAGACGGTATTTATTGTGCTAACTCTGGCTGCTGGCATCATGGATCCTCAGGAAATATCTGAACAGATTTTGCTATGTGGCCATGCAGAAATGCCTGTGCCAGACAGGGTCACCACAGCCATAACTGATGTGTAGTCCAGCATAGCCAAAGGCAACATGATAACAACCAGAAACCAAGGCTCAACAAAGCGAAGGCTGCAATGTAGGCTTTGCAAAACAGTGGCCCCATCCAAGAAGAGCAAGCAAGGGAGCTTCCCTCCAAGTGGACCCTGTAAGCAACAAGGTACATTTCCTGTGCTGGGGACAGGGAGAGAGCAAATCAGAGGATTGTGGGGCTTCTGGAGGAAATGTTGGAAGTGTGGGAACCTGCTTTTTCTAGCTCTCCATTATCAGGCTTCAGAGAGTAGGGTCAGAGTTACTATCCTGGTAACTCTGGGAGCAAAAAGTGCACCTTTCTCCTTGGATCAGATGAGGGAGAGAGCAGAGGCACTCCAGAAAACCATGACTGAGGGTGGGATCTACATCCTGAGATGTAAAGAATAGTATAGAAGTGTCCCAGAGGATTCATGAGACAAAAGTTGAAGTCATGGAATGTTTTTTAAAAAGTTGTAGCCATAGGAATATCAACACCTTGAGAAGTTGATGTTCCTATGGCTAGAACGTCTTAAAGAAATCCCAGGATTTTTCAGCCCCTGTAAGATGACAAGTATCCATTCCTCTGGTGGCCTGCCATCTTGCCATGATAAGCACAGAGTACAAGAGGATGGCTAGAAAATTCATCTTTACGGTCACTCAAATATTCCTAATATTTTTTCTATATGTCTAGATAGGGCAGGGAAGCAGCACTTGGACGAGAGTTTTCAGTATGATTTGCTGACATTGGATGAAAAATCTGGATAAGGGCCATTTTCACTTTATTCCCCCCCTACCCACTCCCTGCTCTCTAGTCTGGTGTGGCAGAACTATCCAGTGAGAGAGAACAGACAACCCACATTTGTAGCTGTGTTCAGTAATACACATAAAATAAGAGGTTGCCAAAGATCCTAATGACATAGTTTGGAACACAAATTTGTCCAGGTCACCATACTTGCTATCTTCATCTATTGCTTCCCTTAGTTCCATTTTTCTTTGGCTCAAAATTTGCAACAAGAGTTGCATATTTTCTGCGTAGAACAGTCAGTGTTCAGACTGACCAACTTGTTTGGGGCAAGATGTTAGGCACATTAAACTTGATAAAAACTAATTATTGAGAAGCAGTGAACTTTAAGGTGTTGGTTGCCTGCCTTGACTGCATTCTGGCTGGACTGCTAGGATTTTTTTTAAGGTAGGTGGAAATTTCAACTGGGCCATAATACTCCTTCAGACAACTAACTGGGCCATGTTTGTCCATTGTTAAATCAGCTCCACTGAGTACTGGTTTGCTTCTGAGTACAGTTCAAAGTCTTGGTCATATATCTAAACCAGGGCTACGGAACCTCTGCCCCAGAACTACATGCAGCTCCCGAAAATTTTATATGCAGTCCCCCAAGACCCTGTAGATATTGCTACCAAACTGTGATTATTAATGTGACAGAAGGGCAAAACTTATGTTAACTGAAATTAACTTGCTGCAGCCACTCAAAGGTCTTGAACCCCCCATTCAAAGGTCAGGTGTAGTCTTCAGGTCAAAAAAGATTGTATGTTGCTATAACTCTACTGAAAGACCCTTATGAACCTGCAGGCCTTTGAGATCCATGGGAGACGTTCTTGCTTCATTTCCGCCATGGAAGGAGACACATTTCACAGGAATCTCAAGTGGCTACACCCAGGCTTGCAACTTCCTGCTATGGGAAATCAAGAAAACTTCCTTTTTGTAAACCTGTTACTGATGGAAAATTTCAGGGTTTTGCTGCTTATTTCTGAAAATACCTTTTAATTAAGTTTAATGACTTTTTAAGTATGTTTAATGCATTTGGTTCATTTTGTTAATTGTCTTGAGCATCCTGTATTGCAAAAAGACAGTGTATAGAAATAATATTAAATAAGTAGCACTTAATAGTAACCCTCTGAACCTAATTACATGTATTGATTTCTCTAAACTGTCTCCTGATCACCTAAAGCATTGGTTCTCAATGGGGGCGGTACCGCCCCCAGGGGGGCGGTGGGAGGATGCTGAGGGGCGGTGGACTTGTTTTGGGCGGTAGGGGGGCGGTGGGCATGTTTTGGGTGGTAGAGGGGCGATGAGCATGTTTTGGCATTCAAACTTAATTTTAAAACTCCCCCCAAAATTTATTAAATCGATGATCTGGTTTACACCATTTGTGCCAGCAATAAAACGAACTTATGTGACGGCTGCCCTCACGCACATCTAAGAATGGTGAGACGAATTTGTATTCTAGGTAGGCTGACCTTGAAGAACTCGACACTACAATTCTTCTCCGATCCCAACCAGCACAGCGCATGCGTCAGCTGTTTTCCCGTGCGATTAATCGCAGCGCGTGCGTCAGCTGTCTTCCTGCGCAATTAATTGCAGTGTGTGCGTTGAGCGTCCTTTCAATATGAATGTTTGATTTGACCCGTGTTTCTTGAGTTGCTTTTCATTCACCTCATTTCTGGTTTTTCCCCTCAGTTTCGATTTACTTTCATAGTTTATTTGGCCAGTCGGCTAGGTAAGTGCGCTTATTAGTTCTTTATCTTTATTTTTTGCATTAGTCATTTTAATTTTAATAAAAGGAATGCAGTTACCTTCCAGGGCAAAAGTATTGAGTTAATTCAAACAAATTTGGTGTGTAAGTCTAGTGAAAAAAATTACTTAAAATTTTTGCCTTTTATAATTCAGTAACTCCCCCCCCCCCCCATACCCTAAATTACAGGATTTTCACAAAGGGTGGCGTTGAAAAATTTTCCACTCCTTAGGGGGGTGGCAGCTTCAAAAAGGTTGAGAATCACTGACCTAAACTGTCCCATTCTTATGGTTTCTTCCCTTCTACCACCCCATTGGGGTTAGCCATTTCTCTTGAAAGTATTTCCAACAAGATAATTTTTTATCTTGTTCCATAGTGTATACTTTAGGGAGGAGATCCTATTTCTCTCAAATTTTGTGACCACTGAACATATTTCATCTTCATTGGACTATTTTATAACTCTTCAGAGTCCCTAGCACCAAGATGTTAAGTATTTCAGCAAGCTTTGAGGTTCACTCAACTTGTTTCTGTGACATGGAAACAGCCAATATTTTTGCATTCTTTCATTTGGGGCGATTAGGTTTTTAATTTTATTTGAATTTGCTTGGGGAGGGAGAAGAAGAAACATCTTTCAGTCCTTTAGTGATTGGATTGTGTAAAGACCTTTCAGCCGGGCACTTACAGGACTGCCAAAGCGGGAGCTTTTGGCTAAGCTAACAGTTTAAAGGGACATATACAGGAAATAAAAGATGGCTACAACCTCCAAGGTGTACCAGCAAGTAGCATATATCTACAGAAAGTCAGGGTAAAGCACAAGAGAAACCTAGCCTCACAAAGAATACTAAAATCAACAAAAAGATTCTTTTGGCTAGGTCAAAAGAGAGGGGTACCTTTGCTGCTAGGGAAAGATAGTAAGGTAGGAAAAAGTGACAGGAAGAGGACAGAGCTCCTCCACTCTTACTTTGCTTTGGTCTTCTCCCCAAAGAAGAACTATATTCAAATAGACAGAAGCAGAACAATTGGCAGAAGATGGAGTGAAAACCCAAGTTAAATAAAGAGATGGTTTTTGTTGTTGTTGTTCAGCTGTTAAGTCGTGTCCGACTTTTCGTGACCCCATGAACCATATCGCACCAGGCCTTCCTGTCCTTCACTGCCTCCTGGAGTTTGCTCAGTTTCATGCTCATTGCTTCAGTGATGCTATCTAACCATCCTCTTCTCCTTTTGCCTTCAATCTTTCCCAGCATCAGGGTCTTTTCCAAGGAGTCCTCTCTTCGCATTAGGTGACCAAAGTATCTGAGCTTGAACTTCATTATCAATCCTTCCAATAAGCAATCAGGGTTGATTTCCTTTAAGATTGACTGGTTTGACTTCCTAGCAGTCCAGGGGACTCTTAAGAGTCTTCTCCAGCACCACAGTTCAAAGGTATCAATTCTTCGGCGCTCAGCCTTCTTTATGGTCCAGCTCTCACAGCCATACATTACTACTGGAAAAACCATAGCTTTGACTATGTCGGCAAGGTGATGTCTTTGTCGGCAAGGTGATGTCTCTGCTTTTTAAATATGCTATCTAGGTTTGCCATAGCTTTCCTCCTAAGGAGCAAGCGTCTTTTAATTTCATGGCTGCAGTCTCCGCAAAAGAGATGGTTAGGAAGCACCTAGTTATCACAAGTGAATTTAAGCCTCCAAGACCAGTCCAATGATACCTAAGAGACTTGAAGGAGCTCATAGATGTTATATCAGAGCCCCTTTCTGTAATATTTGAGAAATCATGCAGGGTGGGAGTGAAAACAAGGATTGAGGTAGGGCAAATGTTGTTACAAAGCAGGGGGGAAGAAGTGGGGGAGGACCTGGTCTGCTTGAAGTTGGTATCAGGTAAAACTCCAAAATAAATTAAGCATTTGGTTCATGAATATTTAGAAAACAATGAATTGCTTAGTAGAGTATTGTTAATAAACAATAAGTCATGCCAAATCAACTTGCACTCATTTTTTGATAGTGTGACCAATTTTGCTGACCATGGCAATGTGGTGGATCTTGACTTCAGCAAAGCAATTGACAAAGTCTTCCATGAAATTCTAGTAGAGAAGATGGCAAAACGTGGACTGGACCATAAACAGATGGAGAGCTGGCTGAGCAATTGAACTCAATGAGTATACATTAGTGGCTCTTGTATCCAGCTGCAAAGAAATGGTGGGTTGTGTATTTCAAGGGTCCATTTGAGGTCCTGTGCTTTTTCAATAAATTTATAAATTATGTGAATGAGGGATTATAGTGAGAAATGTATGACCTGCATGACTTGGTAAACCACAGATTATGCAAGAGACAGCACTGCCAATGCAATCCTGAGCTACATTGACAGAGGTATAACAGTGAGATCATGGAAGTGAAAATTCCATTCTATGCTGCACTGGTCATACTGCACCTGGAATACTGTGTCCAGTTCTGATCACCACAACCTAAGAAGGATGATGAGGAACTAGAAAGAGTGTGGAGAAAAAGCAACAAAAGTAGTGACGGGATGAAAGGCTAAATCCTATGAAGAACTGTTAAAAGAAGTACTGGGTAAGTCTGGCCTAAAGAAGAGACGGCTAAGAGGAGATATGCTAGCAGTCTTCCAATATTTGAAGGACAATCAAAGGGAAGAGAGTGTGAATTTATTCTCCATAGTGCCCATGGGTAGGACAAAAGGACAGAGAGAGATCCAAGCTTGAAATAAGGATGAATTTTCTTTTTTTAATAGTAATTTTATTAAAATTATAATTACAACAGTAAAAACAAATACAAACTAAAAAGGATAAAAGAATAAAAAGAAAAAGTAGAAGGTACAAAAAAGAAGAAGAAAAAAGGGGGGGGAATAGAAAGAGAAAAGAAAGAAAAAATAAGAATATAGTAAAGAAAAAGAAAAGGAATATATAAAGAAGTGACTTCCCGCCTTCATCACAAGTATAAACAATTTTAGTAACTTGTTACCTTCTCTTAAAATACAAGAAATGATCTCTTCTTCCCATATCCTACCTCTTTTCTATAAACAAGTCCATAAAGCCTTGTCATTTCAGTCCTGATGTCAGCAAAAGCCCATTAAGGGTTACTAGAGATAACAATATATCTATTTTAACCTTGATCAGATAAACCAACTTTATATTCCTTCCTTTTATTTCTAACAATCTTGATCTTTAGTCCCTTCAAATTTTAGGAAGTACATTGGCAAATTGGTGCACATTCAAAGGAGAGCAACCAAGATGATAAGAGGCCTGGAAGGAAAAACATATGAGGGACAGTTGGAGGCACTGGGAATGTTTAGCCTGGAGTAGAAAAAACTGTGAGGAGACATGATAGCTGTCTTCAAGACCCTGAAGGTCTGTCACACAGAAGAGGGAATCAAATTGTTCAGAACGGTTCCAGAAAATAATGGGTTCAAATGACAAGGAAGTAGCTATCAGTTGGACATTGGGGAAAAATTCCTAATGGTAAAAGCAGTTCAACAATGGAACTGACTGCCTCATAAGGTGATAAACTCTCCTTCACTGGTGGTATTTTAAAAAGAGCTTGGGTTGCCATTGTTGTGGATTCCTGCCCCGGGCAGGGGCTTGGATTAGATGATACTTCCCAATTCTTACATTCTATGGTTCTTAAATGGGGTGTGGCTGGGATCTGACCAATGAAGAACATATTGCAATTATTACTTCCTGTAATTTGGAAACTGGACCTCTGTTGATGCCACCTAAAATTGCATTTGCCTTTTCAGCAACTGTTTCATAAACTGACTCCTAATCAGCTTGAGCAAAACTGCAATCAAATGTTCCTCTTTGCAATATATGTACATTTGATTTCTTTTTCTAAGTGAAGAACTTTGCATTTCTCTCTCTTAAATGTATTAGTATTTCACCAGTTTTCCAGAATTTCTCAAAGATTATGGGTAGAGAGCAGATCAGAACATTAGCAGATTCCTCCATCTAGCCCTAGAGATTCCTCCATCTAGCCCTCCATCTAGCCCTTCATAGTCAAGAGTGGTATGGTTTTGTCAAGCCCAGATTAGAATTCTGTTCCTTGAACCAGCTTTCCACAATTGCCTAGCAGAATTAATTTCCTTTTCTTAAAAAAAGGTTTACCCCCCCCCCTGCCCCAGTTAAGTAATTCACCTTTTATTAGTTATCTGTTTCCTTTTTGCCATCTTCACAGAGCATTTGATGTGTTCTTTCTTCCCTGCCTTTTTAAAAATAGATCTGAAGAAGCTCTTTTTTTCTCAGCATCTTTCGCTAGCCTTAACTCCTTTTGAGCTTCAGAACCTTTGAAAATCCAGGCTACCAGAAAGTATTCTTCCTTGGACCCTATTCCTCTTCCCACTTTTGTTTTTTTTTTTAATAAAAAATTCAGATATTCACCTGCTTCTTCTGTTGTCTTCCATTTTTGTCCCTTTTCAGAATGTTTCAGTATCTAGGTTTTTGGGAGGAACTCCCACTCATCTTGGGCTCTAGTACAAATCAGATGTTTCAGACTGCAGCTCCCATAATCAGCTATCATTGTCCATACTGACTCAGCCTTAAGGAAGTTGTAGCCCAGAACATCTGTAGGGAAGTTGGTGCCTATCCTTATTTTGATTGATTGGTTGATTGATTATGTGTCATCAAGTCAATATTGACTCTTAGTGACCCCATACATCTTCTCCAGGATAATTTGTTCCCAATCTGGCCCTTCAGGTCTTCCAATGGTGCATTCATCACCACTCTGAGTCCATCCCCTTTGCTCCTGGTCATCCTCTTTGCTTTTCATCTTTCCCAGCATTATGGACTTCTCAAGAAAGCCAGGTCTTCACATAATGTGTCCAAAATATGATTATTCGAGCCTGGTCCCTCATGCCTCAAGTGAGAACTCTGGATTGATTTGTTCAGTGATCCATTTCTTGTCTTGGCTGTCCATTCTCAGGAGTCTTCTGCAACACCAAAGTTCAGAAGTGTCAAATGTTCTTTCTATCCTGCTGCTTAGGACAGAATAAGAGAGCTGAAATATGAAGCATGAATTGCTAGTGAAGAGTGAGTGTTGTCAGACTGACAACAGTTTTTAAAACCTTTTTAAATTGCCAGAGTGACATTGTTAAAGACAAGCTCTTAAACAAGTTATTTCAAAGGCCTGTCAGTTGGCACAGTAAGAATTTGGGATTTTATCTTGTTAAACAGAAAAGAAAAGAAAAGAAAAGAAAAGAAAAGAAAAGAAAAGAAAAGAAAAGAAAAGAAAAGAAAAGAAGCCATCTACAATAAGAATTGAAAGTTGTGACACTAGTACTGGATACAGTGGCTAGATAATGGGAGCATTATTTAGAAAGCAGATCTGATCAGTTTTAAAAGAATGGTGTTAGCTTCCAATATGCTGGTAATTTAAAGACAAGCTAATAGTGAGGACATGTAAAACCCCAAGTGCTCTGGAGCCTCAATACTTGTGGGAATGCTTCTCCCTCCCTCCCCCTGCTCAAGAATCAAGATCTGCAAATGGAGTTCTTCTCTGTGCTTTGTCGGTGAAAACAGAATATTATGTGGAGATACAAGAAAGGGCCTTCTTAGCTATGACCCTATAATTATGACCTACCATGCAGAGGTTAGACGTTTTCTCCAAGCTGGTATTATCATCATCAAGCAATACCTTGGTGAATGGAGTCTTGCTGAGCATCATTTTATCTTCCCAGGTTAGGCATATTGAATTGTGGAGTTTCATCATACTGCTGTTTCTATGCTTTTAATTTTTCTTTGAGACTGTTTTCATTATTTTTACTTTTTGTATCCTTCTCTGTGACCCACAAATGTAGCACAAGTTTTTTTTTTCCTCCTCTTCCTTCTGATTTATGTCCTGCCATGTCTCCAGGAGCTCATGGTGGCATGGTGTAGATGGAGATCTCCCTTCATTTTATCTGCACAACAACCTTGTGAAGTAAGTTAGGCTGAGAGAATGATTGGCCCAAAGTCACCCTGAAAGTGGATTTGAACCTGGGTACAGTATAAGGTGCCCACAGCAACAGTGATTTAAAATGCAGTTGTAGCTTAATAGCCCATGATGGCCAGGAGAATGTAATATCTTAAGTATTTATAACATAAACATGAAGCCTTCAGATCATGTGAGAGAAGAGAAGCTAAGAAGTTCTTGGTATTGGGCAACACTGCCATTCAGGGTTTTAATAAAGTCAACATTTCTGTCTGCCAAGGCAAAGGTTTCTGTATTTCTGTATATTTCTTGCACATCTGTCCACACAGACACAAGTGAACCATATACTTCTAGTAGCCCGTCTCAGTATGCAGCCCAGTGAAATAATATATATGATTATATGACTAAGATGGGCAACTATTGATCCAAACTATTGTAACTCCTCTGAGGAGGAACCAATGAAGAGTAACTCAGCCTTGCATGGCACTTGTGTCATATTGCAACTAAGCCAGAAGCCTGCACAGAAGAGTCTCCCATCAGACCCGAAAGTGAATTCGTAAGCAAAATGTGGAGAAAACCCTTTTATGGATTAGGTCCTGCTAGATCCCAAGACAGTAGAACCTGCCACTAGATCCCAATCTGTGTGTGTTTGTGTGCAGGTATGTCTGTGAGAGAGAGCATTTAGTAGAACCGTGCACAAATGGCCTTTCAAAATTCTTCACACAGGTTGTGGATAGGTGAAAGTAAACTTTCATGATGTCTTCCTTTGGATTTGAAGAATGGGATGTAGGGAGGTGCAGGCTATTAGAGAGAGGATTGTGTGTCTGAGTGACCTCATAAATTAATAAGTGCAAGAACATCACACTTACCACGAGAATTTGAAATTCTATATGTACTGAGCATACAGTAGGCTGCTACATTCTAACTAACCTTGGGATTACATTTGGCCAAATGAATGTTAGACTATTCTTGGGGACGGCAAGATTTCCTGCTGAAGAATCTTGACCGCTAGATTCCGGTTGGACACTGAGGATCAGTAGTCCAAGGTCTGAGCTGAATTCTTTGGCAGGCACCAAAGAAGCATGAGATAATGTGAGAAGACTGGGTATGCATAACAACCCATTTAACCCACAAGGTCTTCCTTGGCATCCCACGATTGGCATGGATTTCGTAACCTTCCCCAGTCTGGTGCCCTCCAGATCATCCCAGCTGGGAGAGCCATTCGGATTAAATTCAACCCTGCAGAAGACCGTGCCTTTTAAAGAAAGAGCGAGCGAGTTACGGAGAGATTGACAGAGGCCAAGGGGGTGGGACATCCACTTGCAAATCCCAGTGCGGGGGGGAGGCGGGGAGGGCGGCGCTTTGCTTGTGCGGCGCTGATGGACAGGCCGGTGCGAGGAGTGACTTCTCGGGCCCACGTGACTCTCCCTGGAGCTGGAAGAAAAGCAGCGGCCTGCTTGGGGGTTTCATTATATTCAAATATATTCATTTTCCAGGAGCCACTCCGGAGCATCAAGTTCCAGCGATCGCTCCTATCCGCAGCTCGGAGCAGCAATCCGCAAGAGCGGCGGCGGCGGCAGCGGCAGCGGCGGCAGCAAAGCGCGATTCTCCTCGTTCCTCAAGTTGACTCCGGATTTCCCTGCGCGGCGAGTTTTTCCACGAGTCGTGTTTCACGCTGGCTGTCAAGAACCATGGACTGTTTTTATATGCCTTGCTTTCTGTCAGTGAGTAGCGCTTTCGTTTTTCTTGTGGTTTGATGTAAAGCGTAGGAGTCATTTTAAGGCTAGAAACGATCCGAAGAGTGTGTGCGCGCGCGTGTGTGTATGAGAGAGCAAAAAAGTGAACGCCTTCCCTTCCTCGTGGATTTTCCATCTTTGTAATTGATTTCTTCGGCACCTGAAAAACAAGTCGTGGCGAAGCGGTTTGAGCTGCAGACTTAACGCGCGCTTCCTCGAACCTAACAAACTCCCTCGAACCAAGTTTATTTCCGCGTAAACATGGATAGCATCGCGCTTTACTTATTTCAGTAGATTAAACCTCTCTCCATCCTCCCCAAAGGTAAAGCCCTTTAGGGTTCTGCGGAGGGTCATCCTTATCCGTCCCCCCCCCCGCGCTTTTCCCTCCCTCTGCGATCCACAAAGCACGTAATCCGGAGCGTTTCTTGGAGGGAGGCGGGGGGCTCTTCAGCACCTAGTGGTTAGCGTCTAAGAGCCGGGAAGGCTAAGCCCCAAAACCCGTTCGCTTGAAAAGCGCTGTTCATGGACGGGAAGGGCTATTAACAATGAACCGGAGCGTCCGACCCTCAGCTCCCGCCCCGCGTGTTTTTCTCTGTTTTCGTTGCAAACGGGGCAACTCCGACTGAGGAATGACTTGAGCCTTTGCCGAGCGGGGGGGACAGTTCCTCCACCAAGCAGGTTTTGAATGGAAGCGTTCCCTTGAGAGCTTCTTCCTCTACAATCGCATTTTTAACCAGGATAGTTAGTCAGACAGAAACGAAGCGTGAAGGGGGGGGCACGTTTATTTGATAGAGTACCCTAATCACAGGCAAACTGACACAAGGGCATTCTGCCCAAAGTTTTAGTAGCTGCCTCCTTTTTTTTTTAAGCTGTTGTATGCACCCCCCCCCCCCCAAAAAGGGTAGACTGTTGGGTGCTTTCTTTTCACCAAACTTGTTTGCTTGCTCTGGCTCCCTTTCTCCTCCCTCCCCTGCTTCCTGCCCCCCTTTACTTCCAACCCCCCCCCCCAGAGACACCATGACGCCTGGTAGCCGAATGCTGATGGTCATTCTATTGTGCCAAGTGATCCTAGGAGGTTCCAACCGGGCCAGTTTGATACCTGCTGAGACTGGGAAGAAGAAGGTGGCTGCGGGTTTGCATCATCATCAGCAGCAGCAGCGAGGAGGAGGAGGAGGAGGAGGAGGAGGAGGAGGAGGAGGAGACGGAGACGGAGACGGAGCCTCGGGAACTGCACACCGCCTGTTCCCAAACCATGAACTCTTGCGTGGGTTCGAGGCCACCCTCCTCCAGATGTTTGGGCTGCGCCGTCGGCCGCAGCCCAGCAAAACAGCCATCATCCCCTCTTACATGCTGGATCTCTATCGCCTCCAGTCTGGGGACGAGGAGGAGAATCTGCAGGATCTCAGCCTCCAGTATCCCGAGAAATCTACCAGCCGCGCCAACACTGTGAGAAGCTTTCACCATGAAGGTGCGTCGTGAGATGAGGAGTTAGGTGGGGTTGGGCGCTGTAGAAAAGAGTGATAAAGCGAGAAGTGATGGGATTGCAGCTTTGTCTCTTTGGAGTAATAAGGGGGATCTGACAACAGCAGCAACTGAGGCGCCCCCTTACAAGCTCCCCAAAACCCGATTGACTAACGTGGGAAAAGCGGGCTGCAGAAGCAATTGCTTGGAAGCTTGTTTGATTGGGGTTTACATTGGAGGGGCAGGCAGCCAGATTTATTTACTCCCCCCCCCCCCCCGATATTTTGCCCTGTTTCTACCAATTTGGACTTTGGATGTGGTAGATTCAAACTGAAGATGTTTTCCAGAGAAATATTCTAGACTGTGGATCAGTCTGTCCCGGGAAGGGGAGGGCATAGGATGAGGGTCCCACTTCCTTTCGTCTCCTCATCTTTAGCAGTCTCCAGAGTGGGGAAGGGTTGCTGTGCAGGACGTTTAATGCACTGTCCTTGGATCTGAGGAAATCCATTTGCTTAGGAAATAACATCCTACCATGCTCACCCTTTTCGTTGTCTTAGAAGCAAGCAGGGTGCCCGTTGCTTCACTGAGAAATGAAGACACGTGAATCCGCCCTTGCACAACTGAAAATGGATCTATAGCATTGCCGTAGTAATAAAAGTAGCGATTATACATATTATTGAATAATTATCATTGGATACTCTGGCTAGAGCTCTGTGTGTGTGTGTGTGTGCGCGTGTGTGTCTGTGTGCAAGAGAGAAAGCAAGAGCGCTAACACACATTCTGCACATGGAGCTCTAAGAGCTTATTCTATGAGATAACAGCAGCGACTCCAGATTTCACGTGTTACACGTGTCCCTATCCCGCTTCTTCATTCCAGGTCTTACTTAGGAGTTTATGTAGGAACTATTGTTGCCCTCTACACTGCCTTCAAATAAAACTGTTCCCACTCATTCCTTGTTTTGGGGAATGATGTTGGGGGGGGGGGAGTCCATATATTTTCCTTTTTAAGGACCAATGTGAATGACTACAGCTGCATCTGCATCTGCTGTAGGGGGAAAAAAGGAGAGGAGGGGTTGTGTGCAACTGGACCCAAATGTTTCCTAGTGTGCGTTTTGTCTCTTCTCCCCACTCCCCAAAGAAAAGTCCAAGGGATGAACTTGCTCACTCAACATCCTTGCCTCCAAGACTGTATTTGGGAGCCTGGACTTAGTAAAGCTGTTGCTATGGGCTTGCTAGTGTGTATGTGAGTCTATCTCAAATAATTAAAAAAAAAAAAACAGCACATGGAGTTTAAAAAAGGACATCTGCATATTGCACTACAGAAGCATTTTTTGCAATCTGCTTTTTCTTTCCGAGGAGACATATTTAATCTCATCCAATCACCATCCAGTGAACTGTGGGTTACATCTGTCTCTCACTAGTGGAATTAAGCAGGAAAGATTGGTTTACAAGTTGCTTCTGAAAGGACTTGAAATCTAGGGATCATGAGGGGAGCTCATTTCGAAAGATAGGCAGAAACTTGGGGGCTGAAGCAGTTCTGGGAATTGTTACACTTGCTGGGGAAGCCGCGTTGCTGTTTCCTAAAGGTGTGATCACAAATTCCGCCCTCTTCTATTTACTCTGCCAAGGGCTGGGGCACGTGCCTGGCATTCTATAAATACAAGAATGAATTATGATATAATTAGGACAAGGGATATGCAGTTCCACACATGCTTGGCCAGAGGGCATGACTAAGTCCCCTGGCTGAACTCTGGCAGCCCCCTGCAGATTGTTTCTGAGTAGGAACAAAGCAGAGGATAGAGTCCGGAGAGAGTGGATGAGGGAAGGGCAAGAGACACTGGAGGGACATCAGGCCTGTTTGTGCAAGTTCATCTGGTTCGAAGCACCCAGCATTGTGCCCCAGTGGCCTCTCCAAAGCGTAGCCCTTGGAGCATCCTGGCTATTGCATCGTAACGCTGATAGAAGTCCCACTGATTTCACTGGGGCTAAGTTCAAAGTAAACAGGCATTGAAATATAGGTAGCAATCTGCTTGTCAGCATATGAAGAAACAACTCCATTTGGTTGGCTTAATTTCCCAGTAAATCATGTTTGGGAGGCAACTGAGATGGCTATTCTGTGCTGAAATGCTAAGTCTCAGCAGAACCTTCACATCCATAGATGTAGGATCAGCGGCTCACCTGCCTTGCTGGCAATCCTCTGGGATACCCCTAACATGTATGGTGTGCAAAAGCCTGGCCTGATATTTGGAAAAGCAAGTGAAATCCATGAAAATAGGGGCATGAAGGAATTACTGCACAACAGCAGGGGGATCATATCCTCTCACTGATAGACTGTGTATTTTGCTGGACCTGTGAAATTGCATCATCTGCTTGGCTCATCCCGCTAACCTCTTCCCCTTTGCGCTTCTCTCTCTCTGTGTCTCCTCCTCCCCCCAGAGCACCTGCAACATGTGGCCAACCCATGGAATCAACCCACTCGCTTCCACTTCTTTTTCAACCTCAGCAGTGTGCCGTCCACCGAGCCAATCTCTTCTGCGGAGCTGAGACTCTTTCGGCAGCAAATCAATGAAGAGGAGACAGTGGCGGAGGCGGCCGCTTGGGAGACAGGCTTCCACCGGATCAACATTTATGAGGTGATGAAGCCCCTGCCAGGGGGGGACTTGGTCACCAGGCTGCTGGACACGCGCCTGGTGCATCACAATGTGAGCCGCTGGGAGAGCTTTGACGTGAGCCCCGCAGTCATCCGATGGACCGCAGGTGGCCAGCCCAACCATGGGCTGGCCGTGGAGGTTATCCACCTCCACCCCACACAGACTCACCAGGGCAAACATGTCCGGATTAGCCGCTCTTTACCTCAAGGAGACCATCTGGAGGATGCTGAATGGGCTCGCCTCCAGCCTCTCCTGGTCACCTTCAGCCATGATGGCAGGGGCCAGTCTCTGCTCATGCGGAGGACCAAACGCAGCCCTAAGCACGCACACCAGCGGCCGCGCAAGAGCAAGAAGAACTGTCGCCGCCATGCCCTGTATGTGGATTTCAGTGATGTGGGCTGGAACGACTGGATTGTGGCCCCCCCAGGCTACCAAGCTTTCTATTGCCACGGGGACTGCCCCTTCCCTTTGGCTGACCACCTAAACTCTACTAACCATGCCATTGTGCAGACTCTAGTGAATTCCGTCAACTCCAGCATCCCCAAAGCCTGCTGCGTCCCCACAGAGCTGAGCGCCATCTCCATGCTCTATTTGGACGAGTACGATAAGGTTGTTCTGAAGAACTACCAGGAAATGGTCGTAGAGGGATGCGGCTGTCGTTAAAGGCGGGGAGGGGGATGAGTACTCCCTGCCTCTTCCACTTGCCACTTCCCAGCCAGCCGGGCCCAAATCTGCAGGCCCGGGATGAAGGGAGAGGGACCGGCCTTCGTTCTCAAAGAGGAAGCAAAGCCTGCCAGTCTCTTTCCCTCGTAAGGTCCCCAGGCTGCGCCAGCCATAACAACTACAAATCCCTTGATCCGTTCACCTTGACCTTATTTATGTGCAAATGTTTTGACAATAATGATCATATATTTTGGCAAAATATATTTATAACGACATATTAAAATATAAAAAATAAAATGAGTCATTATTTTAAAGGTAAAGCCAATAGATTTTATAAAATTATTTTTAAATATCTTTGTTGCTATCTGGAGAGGGCTGGTACGGGGTTGCTAAGCTATCAATATCCTTCTTTTCTTTCAGGCCCTTGAAAGAATATGGAGCCATTCCTTCCCCTCAGACCCTCTCCCCCATTGTTTTAAAAATTGTCTTAATTGCCAACTATCCTGCCTGGCCTGTCCCCCAACCTTTTGTAGATGTAATTTGGGGAATGATTAGATTTCTCTGCTCCTTCTCCATACAACCTCCCTTTACGCACATCTTTTACTTTACTTTTTAGCATTTGTTTTTAAAGGTACATATCTGGATTTTAATTGCTGCTTTGACTGATCAGCCGCACCTCTGTAAACAAAACCTTTTGCGACATCCAGTCTTTGGCAGGGAATGGTGGTAGTTGGACCATGTTCCAGTTTGTTTTTCTGGTCTTGCTACTGTGCATGTATGTACTTGTGATCAACTCTGCATTTTTGGGAGTGCATTTTGCCTAGATTTATGTTTTTTTTTTAAAATTCCATTCTTTTATAAAAAAAAAAATCCCCAAAGTGTTTATTATGAGATCACTGCACATGGGCCCACAGTCTTGAGATGGGTGAACAAGGGTCAGGATAACCTTCTCTGAAAGAAGTCCTACCTATTTCAATGGATTATCCCAGCTTTAGAGCAGCTCTCTACTGGACTCTACTGGCTGGTGGTCCAAAAACATCTGAAGGACCCTTGATCCCCTATCCATTTAGAGAATGGCAGCTATTCCCTTGATTGCCAGCAGGCCCCCTAAATCCTCAATTCTTGAATGTAAGACTGCAACAGGCTCACAGCTGAGATGCTGGCCTGTTGTTTATGAACCATAGTTTATAAAATCAACTCAGCTTTCTAGATTGGCAGGACATGGGAATTGTTACCTTCACAGACTAGATTTGTGCAAGACCCTAGTTTGTAGTTCAGTGTGAACAGAGTGCCCAACAACTGATGCCAGAGCCTTGTTTGTTAAACAGCCCAGAATTAAAATGTGGCAGTCTTTTCTAGGCTGAGGGAAGGGTGAAAAATGTGAGCTGAAGAATAGTGCATTTCTGTCACTAGTCTTTCAGACTTGAGGACAGAATGACACAACTCATACATCTTTTCTTGATTTACTTCTTTTGGAAGAATTCCACCATGGACTCTCCCTCTTTCTAGATTAGGTTGCCCCAGGCTTAACCCCAAAGAGCGGAGTGTAAGACTGCTGTAGGGAGCCACATTCTTCTGATTACACTGTATCTCCGCTTACAGCAGTGTCGTCCAAACTTGGCCACTTTAAGATGTGTGGACTTCAACTCCCAGAATTCCCCAGCCAGCATGGCTGGCTGGGGAATTCTGGGAGTTGAAGTCCACTCATCTTAAAGTGGCCAAGTTTGGACAACACTGGGTTACACAGAAATAAGTTTGAGGTGAGCTTTATCCTGTAAACTTTCACCATCTTTTAAAAAGATCTGCTCAACTTAGTTCCCTCTTGTGGCTGCCAATATTTTAAAATGCCAATATTTCTAAACCCTCCCTTCCTCTTCCATCAAGTTTTCTTTACTGTGTGCATGAGCCCTGCCCAACTTAGTGGCTTCCCATTGTCTGGGAATTCTGGGAATTGCAGTCTTGGAAGCTCTGAAGGGCACCACATTGGGGAAGACTGATGTAACCCAATTAGATGTCCAATTTCTGGGATTGAGATCTACTAGATAAGTCAGTCACAAGGCTGTTAGCTGATTATGATAAGTGAAGGACACGGAGTGGTGGAGAGCAGGATATGTTCAGATGTCTTCAGAACTGAGCCTTAGAAACAGGGCAACCAGTGCTGAGGTTGAGGCTGTCATCCATCCAGCCATCCGGCCTGCAGGCAGCAGCCACCAACAAACAGGCCAGTCAGCTACGTCAAATTTGCCCCCACCCATCAGGGAAGGAGCACCTGACTTGCTAGCCATGTGAAATGTTCTAAGGAAGGGGAGCGAGAGAGTGATGCATTTGAAAAGAAGCTTAAAGGTTTTCTTCGGGGGTGGGGAATAATGCTGAGCCCTGGAGGGTTTGTTCCTTTATTTTATTCCTTTATTTTAACCCTCTCTTACTCCTAGCCCTCAGGTTGAAAACTATTAACATTTTGGAAGAGAAAAGTGACTGGGAAAGCACTTTAGCTCCCTTCAAAGCTTGGAGGAGTCTTTGAAGATCATATCTGGCAATTATGACATCTTAAGAAAGAAAGGGGGGATGTCAAAAGAGTTAAATATGAATTAGAAGCTAAATGGATGTTTGGGGTTTGGCTTTTCCTTCTTAAATGATAGCAAGTGAGATCCCAAATAACCCTGAGATGGGTACAGTTTGCTCCAGGTAAAATGCAAAGGTTCAGGAAGGAAGTTCCAGCAACCCACTGCTCACCTCCTGTTCTCCATGCTGTAGGCGCCATCCAATGGAATGGAATTTTCCATCATCAAGGGCTGGTCTGGAGACCTCTCTTGGAAAATAAGCCATAAAAATGATTGGACCCTTGCACAACTTGCAAGAGAACTGCTTATAGGTTTTGTTCTACATCTGTAAATATGAATAAAATATGAGTTCCCTCCCCCTAAAAGACTGGCAAGAAGTTAGGCACTGGTCTCAGTGCCCTGGAAAGCCAGTGTGGTTAGTGTTTGTGGCGTTGGACAAGGCCCAGGAGACACAAGTCTACCCTCAGCCATAGGAAGCTCATTGGATGATGTTGGCCAGTCATTAACTCTCAGCCAACCTATCTTGCAGGTTTATTGTGGGGATAATATGAATGAAGCTCTTCATATAAGCTACCTTGAGCTCTTTGGGGGAAAGGTAGGCTACTCATTTAATGGATATGAATACATTTCCCTATTCATTTTCTTTCAGTGCTCAGCAAGCAGTATGATTTCATCTTCAAAAACCCTCTGTGGCCTCCCCCTTGTTTGTCTCTCTGCCCTTATGGTCCGACGAATGCCTTCTGGTGACCTTCAATCATCCTGCTCTACAACCCTCAGCTATCCAAACATTTCTTGGTTCTTGAAATGACCTACCCATTCTCTGCTGCCTCTTATGCCTGAAATTGCCTCATGTCTTGTTTATTCATGTCCTTCCTAAAACTTTATGCCGCTCCCCAAACTCACCTTTTCTGAAGACCACGTGGCTGTCCTGTCCACCTACCCTCTAGTTGTTGTATGGTATGTAACTGAAATATCACATATTCTCCCTTGTTAAAATTCACTTCGCTTCTCCTCTCTCATTTTTTTCTACTTAATAAAGCCTTTCCTGTCTGTAACAGACTAAATATACATATTGATAATAATGGGGAGGCGTGGAGGAGAAATTGATGGATCTAGAAAGCCAGCTGAAAAATAGTGAAGGGCAATTGAAGATCAGGTCAGATGAAAGCTTTGAAATGGCTACGGAAGGACACACATTGAAAAGGTTTCCTAAGAAATGTTTTGGACCTCATGTGAGCCTAGCATCCCTCTGCTACTTGTTTAAGCAACCCATCTTTTGCAGCCTTCTGCAGGAGCCAGGAAAAAAAAAAAAGATGTTGCTGCTTTAGGAGTCACATTTTGAGTTGATTTCCATCCCATTTATGAAGAAACCTGTGACATGCAAAACACATTGGTGTAAAATGTGATTAGGATTACAGCTTTAGAAAGAGGAGGGAGATTTGATAATTGAAGGCCACTGACCATAATACCTAAATGGAACTTCCATATATGGAAGCAATATATCCCAGATGTTGGAGATAACCATATAGAGAAAACAGCCATATCCAGCATGTTAGTTAAGCTCTTCAAAGTCCAGCCTGGAATGGAAGCAGAAGTTTGTCTTGTTATAATTCCATATATGATAGCCCAGGGAGCAGAAGGAAAGCAATGAAACTTATTAAAAGGTGCCAGACTCAGCAAGGAGCCTCTTATCTGGGTTCAGGTGCTCTCCTTCTTGGACCTAGATAAAATTACAAGAGATGTCAGAGATGACTGAATTGCACCATCATTTAAATCTCCCATTTTCCCAGAATTTTGTTGCAGAAGACTTCTTTAAGCTATTGAGTGGTGAGACTGCCATCCCAACATATCTGGGGAGCACCACCAGCTTGGGGAACCCTATGCTTTATTACTCTAATTATGAAAACGTTAACATGGAGACTCTACTCAGGTCCTCAGCAGCATTCAGAGCATTTGTGCAGATTTTGATATTAATAGGAGACTTAGGCATGAGTCAGAAAGAGTGACTGCCAAACAATAGCAGGGCTGATGTTAAACCTGCCACTTAGGGTTGTAAGGAAGACTCAGTGCAATCCCTTCTCCTCCCTCCCTCCTCCCTCCCTCCCTCAATATATCTCCCATGAAAAAGAAATACACATGGTGGGGGAGGATGAGAAAGAGGGCAGAAAATGATGCCACATTTGTTGTTTTTCATTACTGGAGCTCCCCAAGCCTCGAAGAGGGCAGCTTAGTTGAAACCAATAAAACCCAAGGTGGAAAGGTTGCCAGAAGCCTCATCTCCCTAGAGAGTGCAGGTGGAGAGACCAGATCAGAGCCTCAGGCAAAAGCAAATATGCATGCACGCGCGTGTGCACACCCACATTCACCCACACTAACTCTCAGCATTGCTCTTGCGAAACTTTTCTGAAAAAAGGGTGTTTGGCTCACTGGGCGCTCGTGTTCTCCCACTCCGTCCCTTTAATTCTCCTTGGAACTGGAAACAGCTCTATTAGAAAAGAAAGTCTGCCCCACCTCCTCCCTGCCTTTTGGTTTTTGTCTGGTTTCCAAACATTTTCACATTCCTCTTTAAAAATACATGAGTTATTATGGAAAAGGAACAGACAAAGATAGTGGTACAGTCAGGTGGACATTTCTCTTGCATACACACCCCTTAAAAAGATCTTCCTGCTCTTGTGCAGTTCCCAATCATTTCATGGAGCTTGCAAGACATGGCCCCACTGAATCAGGGTCTCTTGGATTAAAGAGTCCAATGTGCTAAGGTTCCAAAAGTGTGCTACATGCAAGGCTGACTTTCTCATACACAGGGGAATTAATGAGAGCTGGGCACAAATAGCTTTTCAAAATTCTCCACTCAGTTTATGGCAGAGGTATTGGGTGGACAGTATTTCCAAAGGAAGGTGAATTCTCCCATAGTTGTTATTCAAGAGTAGGACTCACCCTTAATGTTGACAGTAGCATCTCAGGTGAAAAAACCTCACGGAAGGAATTCTTTCATGATGTCTTCATGCTTGCCAGTGTTTCTGAATC
The DNA here is from genome assembly GCF_059951505.1 of Python bivittatus. Lineage (NCBI taxonomy): Eukaryota > Metazoa > Chordata > Lepidosauria > Squamata > Pythonidae > Python > Python bivittatus. The sequence continues at coordinate 16,919,980 of NW_028277087.1, read as the reverse complement.
AGACATATGCATATGGTTACTGCAATGTGATATGCAAAGTGAAATGTTACCTGTGATGTGCCAGAAGAACCCAACAACAACCCCACAACCCTATCTGCCTCTGCATGTATTTGGTGTCTCAGGCTTTCAAGGAATAGGTTAAGCTAAACAAACTGAGCTGAAACACTTTGTGTATTGTGGAAGCAGTCCTCTGTCTAGTAAGTCCAGACCAAGAACTGTGTTCAAACAGTGAGTGAGAATTAACTGAAGCAGAAGCAACCTTTGCCACTGTGGGAGTAATTTTTTCAAAGCTGAATCAAGAAGTACATTCAGATAATAACTGACAGCTAGTTGGAGCTGGAGGAGAACTTCTCATTGACTAACTCATCCAGATTCTTAAGAAGCTTCTTTCTTTCCCTGGATGATGCTATACGTATGTGACCATGCCATAGACCATATAGTTCTATTTCTCGAATATATTGATTCTGGATGCTAGCACCATACAGAGATTTTTTTCTAACACCTGTGTATTCTACAAATGCTTCAAGTATAGAATGTCATTTTGTGGACTTCCATAAGGTGCTTCAAATCTTGGTTGTATTCTTTTCAACTATGCTGAAAATATCTTCAAAAACCATCACTGTGTGCGATAAGTAATACATGTTTCAAAAAATGAGACAGTACTGTGGTTGCACAGTGACAAATGGCAATTTGGACAACTGATATCAAGACTAATCAATCTATAGTTCTGCAAGGCACGTGGCCATTAGCTTGTTAAACATTGATACTGTATGAACTCTGTATAAAGTTCATGTTGTATGCTCTTTAGCCATATATAAGTAAATTGTTCCAAAAGAGTAATTATCAATAACTAGCTCAGATTTTTTTTCTCCCCAAAGGATTAAATACAGTTACTATCTTCAGTACTAATTTACTGAATGGGAAATTTTGCTTTATATTTATTAAGATCACTCAAATGAATTCTGAAATAGCATTTTAGGCTATTAGGTAGAGCCATTCAACTGTGCAAGACACACTCACTAAGCTGAAACACTTTTGAGGACTTTTCCGGATCTTTCATTAGAAAATAAAATGATTTCTCTGTGATTTTTTTTTTCTTTTGGCACTTGTTTTCAAAATAATAATGGTAATCCATTAAAAATAACATGCAGATCAAAGGAAAGAGCCTTTGTTCCCCCCTTCATCCCAATTTTGTCACTAAATGTACTAAATTGCACACATAGCGAATATCATATAATTTCCTTCTCTTTGTTTCTTCTGTAGAAACAAACATTTCTGTAGAACTTTCTTTTGCGTGCCAACTATTATAGAGACATTATCTAGGATAAAAACCTTACAGTTCTCTTAGGTCATTTTTCAGTGACTTTTGAATATTGTAGTATTTGCATAGTTGACCATGGACAGATCCAGAAATGGAGGCCAGTTGAACCCTGAGTATCTTCAAAAGATGAAACATACTGGGAAAAAAATGGTAATCCTTGTCAGAATTGCCACGCCTTCTACACTCAGTGAAAAGTATTTTTGTTTTTTAAATCACCTAAATTTTGCAATATTTTCTTTTAGATGTTACCTATGCTCTCTTCCAATTCAGTGATCCTATATCCCCACATATTTCTTAGCTATTTCACTGCCTGAAAACATTCTGCTTCCCAGCTTACTGAAACTCTTTCACAACAAATGACAAATAATGCTGAGTTTAAAAAAAAAGTTGAAAAAGCAGTTCTGTGTACAATGCTCTGTTACTGGAGTTTGTGAGTTGGACCAAGAGTTCTTCAACATTCCAGAGGATTTGAATAACTTTTGTCCTATGCCTGAATAATGTACATTTTCCTTTTCATCATGAATCTTACCATAGGATATTGAGAAACTACAGGCACATTATCACAAAAACCATACATATTTCCTTTCCTAAATGGCTTTACAAACGCTGAATATGAGCAACAGAATGTAGATTTGCTATGTTTTTAACTTGGAGTTTGGGCATACAACAAGAAAAAAAAATAGCATTTTGGATAGGCAAATTCTTTCACTTGTACACTTAAGCAGATTTTGGAATACTTTTTTTTGGATAAACAAGATCTTTCACCTGAGCATTTAAGCAGATCTTGCAAATGCAATATATTTTAAGTAAGTAAATAAATACATTTAAAATGTAAGCATGGTGCCTTCTTCATCAATCATATCAAATACCAGTCTTGTTAGTTTCAAATGACAGACAAGCCTTCTCTTTGGTTCTTCATTCCTCATGGATTTGCCCACCCCAATCCTACGCCATATTGGGCTTTCAGTGCTTTGTGGCCAAGGGGCATTTCTTACATCATTACTCCTTTTCTTTAATGGACAGGCAAATTGACTTCTCGGATGTTCCTATTTGCATAGTTTGTTGGGCTACTTTGCACATGAATAATCTCTTTGCATGCTAAGCAGGGTCTGGTGGAAGTGAGTTTCTGGCCTACCACCAGAATCAGTTCTGATGTACTGCCTCTCTCTCTGGATAGCACACTCAACAATCATTCTGCCCTTGTTTCTACAGTATCTTTCAAGAGATAGCTAGTATATTTATTCAGTCTGATATCTGATCTGCAGGATTTACCATGACATTCTGTGAACTGCATTTACCTAGTTAAGTTAAGAAAATCGCACTCAGGATAGCCCTGTTCCATACTACCTTAGCTGTACTCTAGAATTCATGGAAGTGTATGTGTATGTACATGTGCATGGAAAACCCACAGAATAAATGAGGAATATACATGTGTATGTGTATGTGTATGTGTGTGTGTAGATAGATACTGTAGATAGATAGATAGATAGATAGATAGATAGATAGATAGATAGATAGATAGAGTCTTTATGTATGCTGCATATTATTTTTATTATGGTTGGTTGCATAGTCAGCCAGATGTTTAGACTGGATTTGGCATTTTTATCCACCTATTGAGTCCTTCCCAAGGACCTGGGATAGGCAGATGTTGTTGTTTGATGGTGTTAAAGGTATGGTCACAGGATATAAGCTGTTCCAAGTAAAGCTGCCTTTTGCAACTGACTGATGGTGATTTAGTCAATGCTGATGGTCTTCAAGTGGTGCTCCAGATGTTTTGGGATTGCACCCAAGGCACCTGTTACTATTGGTACTATCTTTGCTTTCTTTTGCCATAGTCATTCTACTTCTATTTGCAGGTCTTTATATTTTGTGGTTTTCTCAGTTCTTTCTCTTCTCTTCTGCTGTCTCCAGGTATTGCAATCTCCACTATCCAGACTTTTTTGTCTGTTTTATCAGCAATTGTAAAGTCTGGGGTGTTGTGTGGCAGGTGCTTGTCCGTTTGAATTCTAAAGTCCCAGAGCACTTTAGCTTCTTCTTTCTCTATTACTTTGTCTGTTTTGTGGTCCCACCAGTTCTTGCTTGCAGGCAAATGGTATTTCTTGCAGATATTCCAATGCACCCTTGTTGCTACTTCGTCATGCCATTGTTTGTAGTCAATCTGTGCAATCTCCTTGCAGCAGCTAACTAGGTGGTCCATTGTTTCTTCAGCTTCTTTGCAGAGGCGGCATTTGCTGTCTGTTGCTGTCTTCTCAATTCTGGTTTTATATGCATTTGTTCTTAAGGCTTGGTCTTGTGCAACCAGAATTAGCCCCTCTGTGTCTTTCTTCAACTTTCCTGCTCTTAGCCATTGCCAGGTCTTGTAGTTATCTGCTTTGCCTTCTAATTATTTTTGTGTACTGGCCATGTAATACTTTGCCTTGCCATGATTCTTTTCTGTTCTTCATTTGGTCTGTCTTATAGGCCAGTTTGGTTTCTTTGGTATTCAGTAAGCCTTCATGGTGTACTAGCTTCAGTGCATCTTCTTCACTATCCTTCAGATATTCTTCCAATGCCCTTTTTTCTTCTTCAGCTGTCTGGTGTACTTATAAATTCCATCCATAAGTAAGTAAGTAATGTTCATCAACATCGCTGCATGGATGAAGGGCATGATTCATTGAATTTGCATGATTCATACTTCTATTTGCAGGTTTTTATATTTTTTTATTTTCTCGAGTTCTTTCTTTTCTATTCTGCTGTCTCCAGGTATTATTATTATTATTATTATTATTATTATTATTATTATTATTATTATTATTATTATTAAATGTATATGCCATCCAAGTCCCAGCAACTCTGGGCAGTTTACAAATGATTTAAAACATGAGAACATGACAATAAACATCAAGAAACAAAAAAGGGTAGAGATGGGAGAATAACAAATCAGGTGGAAACCAAAGAAAACAACCTACAGTAAGTTGAAAGGAGGCTTCAGTCATCCCCACCAAAGGCCTGGGAGAAGAGCCAGGTTCCTTCGAAACACACTAATAATTGATACACTAGATTAATTTTCCTTATCTACAACATTTACTGCATCACTTAACAATCACAAAATCCTCTGGGCAGTTTACATATAAAATTTAAAAGCAGCACGAAGCATAAAACGAAGACATATATTTTGAACAGCATCCAACAAAAACAAACAAACAAACAAACAAAAAGAAGAAATTTGAAAATACTGACAGAGGGAAATCTTCACCTTGTACCTAAATAACCACAATGTAGACACAGGCTCAGAGCCAGTTTGGTGTAGTGGTTAAGGCACCAGGCTGGAAACTAGGAGTCTGTGAATTCTAGTTCCACCTTGGGCACAAAGCCAGCTGGGTGACCTTGGGCCAGTCCCTCTCTCTCAGCCCTAGGAAGAAGGAACCAATGGCAAACCACTTCTGAAATCTTGCCAAGAAAACTTCAGGGACTAGTCCAGGCAGACAGGGTACTCTAGAACCAAGTGACTATTATTGGAAAGGCTTATCCCTTAGCAATTACTAGATCTGCCTCCTTTGACAGGGCACTGGAGGAGGACTTCTGAAGGCAATCTTATAAAAATAATATTCAAAAGTACAGGAGCAGGAGCACCACAATGGGCAAAAATCAGCATAGCAGGGGAGGTAAGAGATGTTGGATGAGAGAAAGATGATCTAGAAGTGTATGCACTATCCCTGATTCAGTCTGTCATCTAAATTTGATAATACTGATGATTGAACTCCACACCTCCATTATTCTGCTAATGAACACCAGGTCAGTGAATGGCTATCTTCAGTGATCTTATGAAAGATGAATATCTTGACTGTATAATTCACAGTATACAATATCCATAACAAATTAAATATTTGGGAAGAATATCCTTGGTCTATAATACTTCCCCAATCTACTGCTCTTTGGATGTGTTGAACTATAAAAATTCTCACTAACATCTAGTGAGCATAAGACAGGAAAGGCTAATATACAAAGATTCCATCTCTATGACTGGATACCTAATTCCATAGTCTGCTAATTTGTGTGCATTCTTGGCATTAGCAACTTGGATCTGACAGACATTCTGTCAGTGTATATCATTCCTTTTATGAGCTTGCAGAGGTGGTCTTGAGGTCAGTGTTGAGAATTTAAGGCCAAGGGTTCTAGGACATTTGAGCCATTCACAGAGTTCACCTGAACTCATCCATTCATGGCGGTTATGATATCCATAGGTCTATTCCAAATTACATGGGGCTCAACACCCACGGCAGGTTAAGTGTTGGGTCTTGCGTTTGGGGGAATGGTGATCTGTATGTAGGCAACATTGTTGTGACTGGGGGCTACACTTTTTCAATAATGATTGTGGCAGTCAAAAGCCATGGAGAATGGCAATGATGATGCAACAATGTCAATCGAGAGGGTAGGCCCAGAAAATTTTCCAATTTTCCTATTTTGGATTTTGAAAAAGTTACATGAGTAGCTTAACACACATACTGTTCCTTCCTGTGAAAAATGCAGATATTTGCACTTCATAATTCAAATGTTTGCCACCAATTTCAGGCAGGGTGACTGGGGGGACACAGGAGGATATAAATAAGGAGTGGGTGACATGCATCTTGTGGCCTTCAGTCTGCCCATCCCTAATGTAGGGGAACTCATTTCTATGTGCCTAGTGACTGGGAATTGCCAAAGATGTAACCCATTTTCTCTTCTTTTCTGTTGGAACTCTCCCCACTCCTGAGTGTGTTCAGGGTGGGGTATCCTTCTATGCAACTATATTTAAGCAAATAGCAAAGACTTTTCTGTTTAAAACTGCCTTAACTTTGCTGAATTTGTTGTGTGGTCAAAGAGCTTTGCAAAGTACTCTGTATATTTGTTACTATGGATGTTATGTCTTGTATCTGACTGTACTCTTGTTTGTATGCAGCCCTGTACTGTCCCAGAAAGCAAATATACTTTAAATACCCAACTAACCAACAAATAAATAAACATACTTTGGTGGTTTTATTCTTCTGCTGCTGATGGTGTATCTAGGTATTTTGTAATGTACTGAGATTACTATGGTTTATCCAATTTTAGTTGATATATTTTAAACTCACAGAAAAGTCACAGATGGGCAGAAAGACAGGATAGAAATATGTTCAATCTTTCTTGTTTAACTTTCTGTTACGAATCTCGTGGTTCTCTGAAGCAGCTGAAAGTCTTTAATGGCTTTACAAGATGATACATCCAAGATTATACTCTGACCTAGTAAGTCATGCCTGGATCGCTACTTGACTAGACTACTGCAATGTGTTCTATATGGAGCTGCCTTTAGAGGAACTCAGAAGCTGCAGCTGGAACAAAATGTGGCAGCATTATTATTAGCAAGACACCCCCGTCAATACAGAATTATACCTATATGGTTGCCAGTAGGTTTCCAGGCCCAGCTCAAAATGCTGGTCATTACTTTTTAGGCCCAAAGGGCCACAGCATTGGGATACATCAAGAATACCTGCCACAGCTGAGTTTACCTTCCTGGCTGCTGAAAGTTCCCTCCTTTTGTTCCTTCCATTATCCTTGGTTTTCTTTGTGTTGTCTTTTGTTCTTGACGCTCATTTGCATTTAGATAAATTATTAGGAATGTTGATGTATTTATATTGTTCTATGAGGTCCAGCTTGTACTGTATATCCATCCATCCATCCATCCATCCATCCATCCATCCATCCATCCATTTATCTGTCATCTATCTATCTATCTATCTATCTATCTATCTATCTATCTATCTATCTATCTATCTCCCTCCCTCCCTCCCTCCCTCCCTATATTTATACTCTAATAGATGCTTTATTCAAACTATAGCACAGTCAAGAAATACACCACAGACTAATACTTGGTAGAGACCCATGGAGGCCCTGGAAAAGATATTCAGATATTGTGATGTGTCTATACCTATAAAGATCAGGATAGTGCAAGCAACGGCATTGCCTGTGATGCTCTAGCAAAGTGAAAATTGGACTTTGAAGAAACGGGATAGGAATAAGTTTGATAGTTTTGGACTTTGGTGTAAGAGAAGACTCCTGAGAATACTATGGACAGCCAAGAAAAACAAACAAATGGATCATCAGACAAATCAACCAGAGTTATCACTTAAGGTACAAATGACCAGGCTCAAATTATGCTACTTCAGACACGTTATGGAAAAGGCTGTAATGCGGGAGTAGGTAGAAAGAGAAAGAAGAAGAGGACAACCAGAGTCAATTACAGTGGTGTTGGGTGCACCATTGGAAGACTTGAAGACAAGGTTAGGGACAATTTAATGGCACCCTGAAATCCGTCCCATGGGGCAGTCGGTTATATCCTCTAGGGTCCCAACATTTTCTTCAATGTCTGCAGTGGAGATTAAATGGCAATATTTCTTTGGCTTTTAAAATTTATCTTATAACATTTCAAACCTGCCTTTCAACTCCTGAAAGTGCCTCTAGACACCTCCCAAAGTCAAAGATTAACAAAGTAAGGCATCCTCCTGTATAATATAGTGTAAAATATCAATTTAAAACATTAAATGAATGGTTCAAGAGGATATTATACCACTGGGCTAGCTTAAAAATGGATTTCTCCCTTCCTAAAAATCAAGATAGGGGAGGCCAGCTGAATCTTTTTGGGAAGAACTGTCACAATTTGGGTACTGTTACCAAGAAGAAACCCTGTGCCAGGTTTGCTATTTTAGCATTGTGAATAACAGAAGTTGAACAACCATCTTCACTTCTTCTTTGGTGCTGGCTGGATGACTGGCCCATCTTGGAAAATGGTTGTGGGTCAGTATGGCCCACAGATTGCAGACCACTCAATGCCATTTACATCTTTGTCACATCCTTTCCCATTTTTATTAATCCCCCCTTTCCTTTATAGAATGAGTATCTTAAATTTTCATTGTTAGCAGCAGTCCAAAAGTGTGAACAATAATTCAATATGTTTTGAAGACACAGAGTAGTTTCTTATATTTTTCCATCTCTTGTGCAAATAGATTTGTGAACTGACCTGATCTATTTTATATGTATTTGAGAGACTTCATTAATTTGTATATGTATTTGAGTCTCTTAGTGTTAAATGTTTGTGTCTGTGTTTGTTTTATATATATAATACACCAAAGCTTCCTGAAAGGATTTCAAAACCCTCATTGTATCCTTTAACTTCTTTTTAACTAATCCTCTTAAAAACAACAGCACCTCCCTTGTGGAACTTAAATCTGACTATACTGGATTTTCTAGCCAATCCTCTGCTCACATATTTTTACTGAATTTGACTTATCTTCACTGTTTTTGAAACAGCAAATCAGTACTTGCATTTTGCACCAACTCCTGGGTGCTGAGTCAGATTAAATCACAAGACATCATCATGGAGCTGTTGTGACTTCCTGTTCCATGGGACAACTAAGGAAGCCATGTGTCTTCTACTGCAGAAGTTAGTCTTCTGTTTGACGGAGTTCAGTCCAGATTTGGTTTAAAGATAAAAGAACCATGAAAAGAGAGAGCAAGGGTCACCAACAGTTAGCTCCTTGAGAGCAGGCTGAGTGGCAGGCACATAGATCAGCTGTTCACTTGAGATGTGTATTTCCGTAGCATGCTGAATCACAAATCAGCCAACTACATTTCACCCTATGTGCTTCTGAGGTTAGTTTAGGGTTGAGTGCAGGCTTAGAAAATATGGGCTAATTGAGTAAACTACGGTTGGTTAACCACGTGTAAGAGTGTCATGCAAACATGCTTAATATTATATTTCTTTTTACATATTATTATATTTCTTTTGACATGAAAGTAATGATTTCTGATTTTTGCATCTGTAGCCAGTTTGGTGTAGTGGTTAAGGCATCAGTCACATTCTCTCAGCCCTAGGAAGAAGGAGGGTTGAAAAACCTTACCAAGGAAACTGCAGGGATCTGTCCACGTAGTCACCAGGAGTCAGGACTGACTTGAAGGCACCAAAAAACCAAAACCTATAAATCATCATAAAGAAATTGATAACCACTTTTTCGATGATACATTTCCTCTTTTTGAGTGATCTGGCTCAGATTGGAGTTTGAATTAGAGAATAACTTCCAACAAATACACCAGTTTGGTGTAGATTGTACCTGTGACCCATGTAGAAAAGGACTGGGGATTCAATTATATAGTTGTAGTCAGTATCTTGACTTTTCTGACCTCCCTTGTGGAGACATCTGTAGAGAATATTCTCACTTTTTTCTTTCTTCTTTCCTATCTCCTTCCATGGTGCTTGGAATACAGTTAATAAAAGCGTCCCAGATGCAAGAAAGAATTCTGGGGAAAACAATCTTGGAATAAAAATCATATTTCCTAGGAGTCATTGGCACATGGAATATTGCTGCAGAATTGTACCAAGTGATTGGGAAAGAATTAGGGAAGGAGGCAACGACTTCTTACTGGTGTTAAGATTGTACTTGCAGCCAATTAAAGGATGTTGATGTATGGGTTATCTTCTGGGTAGGAATGGAGGACTCACTGTTCACGGGCGAGGGATACTGAAACTGTCACACTCTCAAAGATATCTAATGGCCTTAAATAATTTCAGAATTAAATTAAGTATTTTCTGGTTTTGGGGATCAGAATAGTTGGGTGGCTGTATCAAGTTCCTACCCTCTGTATGTGTGTGTGTGTGGGCACACACATCAGTGGTTTTCCTTGTTTCTTTCCCAAGCCCCTCCAGAGAGTTTCTCTGTTTTGTTTCCATACAATGGATGGGTTGGCTAATGTTCAGTTCAGTGTGACTACATATTCTTCAGTCTTTGCTTCCAGTTTTGGCTTCTTTCATAAATATAATGCATATTGGTTGCTAAGTGTACAACTAGGTCAGGGGTGCAAAAAGAGGATTGGAATAATGGCTACTGATGTCATAAAGGCACCAGTGTCTTGCTGAGAAAGGGTGGGATCCTCCCAAATAGAATATTTGGAAAAGAGTCTGTTAAATCTTCCCAGCATCCAAATAGTTTATTTCCTGTAAAGTGATCAGGAGCAAACAGACCAAATTATCCTCTATTCATGTAGAACTTTTCCTCTGTAACTTATTTTTGCATTCCATCTTCATAGACACTTGGCCAGCTGGACTGGTAGCTTTTCCATTCTAATTCTAGGACTGCAGTCCCCATCTGGAGGGGATGAGCAAGCATTGGGAAGAAAAATCCCTGAACTCCTGGCTGGCTGTTCTCAGGGCTTCTTCTTTCTCTGTTCCGCTCCCCCTCCCATCCTTTGCTCTTTGTCTCTGGACCCCCCACTCATGCTCATTCCTCCCTCTCTTTAGAAGGTATATATATCACCTGGGGCAGTGATGACCTGTTGCCTCTCCTTTGATGCCTGCATATCAGGCATAACCATGCCAAAGAAAGAATTTCATTTTGAAGTGGTGGAAGCCAAAGGGGAGAGCTTTTCAGCTGTTTGACAGGGCAATTACACACATTTCCACTGATAACCCTCACTTGATGGGTTGCTGCTGCTCCTGCAAAAGGAATTAACTTTAGTACCAGATCTGTACTTAATAGCAAAACAGGGGCCTTCAATTGTAACTTGGAGTGGAGGAGGAATTTCACAAAGTTTTCAAAAGGTTCTGCCTTCGGGGAGCAGTATCTATCTATCTATCTATCTATCTATCTATCTATCTATCTATCTATCTATCTATCTATCTATCTATCTGATTTCTCCATGGAACTCTTTTGGGGTGCCTTTTAACGCATAAACTGAATTTGTTTGGCACACAGGAATGAGCAGCTGGGTTTCACTGCCACACTGCATGAATTGGGAAGGCTCCTGACCTATCAATATTGTCACTGTCTTCTACATCTGCTGTCCTCTAAACATGTTATATTTCACCTCTCATAACCCCCAGAGAACATGACCTCTTTATCTTCATAATAACCCTGTGGAGAACTGAGAGAACCTAGGTGAGTTGAAAGTATGAAAGTGAAAAGTGAAAGTTTCAAAGTGAAAGCTGCTTTTTGGGCATCATGACTGAATTGAAATGTGAACTTGGGCTCCCCTTCTTAGTCCAGTTCTGTAGCCCATCCTACCTCAACGAATGCTCTCCAGATGGAATAACACTAACTTCTCTACTACCTTGGAGGATACAAGAGGGAAGGAATGTGCTCTAGAGATATATTTCCTAACTGTGGATTCCTTGGTGCTCTCTGAGCTTGGTTGTTTGCTTGCAGACATTTCATTACCAGACTAGGTAACATCATCAGTGCTAGTGATTTCCTAAACCCAGAAAGCTTCTTCTTGCTCTGTAAGTAAGCACTGCCTATGTGGGAGATTTTTACATGATTGGAGATGGTGCCCAGTGCATCTGGAGAGCCCAAGGAGATATTGCAGGAAGACCATTTTCTACTAAATGCCCCCATCTTGACCAAATGGTAGAAATTCCATGGGTCTCCAACTGTGTTTACCATTAGACACTTAACAGAATAAAAGTAAGATAAAGCAAAGCATGCATTAATGACAGGTATAATTATATCACAGTTTGAAGGATGATAAAATGTATAAAACTACAACTGGGTTCTAGTCTTCCTACTCAATACAGCAAGCAATCTATTTGTCAGTCCTTTGACTGACCCAGTAATTCTGACAGTTCATTGTGATTATCCATTGCTTAAGGGCTCCTGCAGCTGATGTACTTTATGGAAGGATTTTTATTCTAATAGCTTTTGTGTTCAGATTTTTAAAATTCCATTCATTAACAGCCTAATAAACAGTGGAAAATTCCTAAAACCCGGCTTCATTTTTAGGTTGTTTTATCTGATTGAAAATCAGATACAAATACTAGGTACTAAACTGCCCTAATTCCAACATCCTGAAATTGGAGCAAAAAATCACTATGGTTAAAAGCAACAGACCACCAGAATAAGGGGACGGTTTGTTGTGCTAGGGGTTGAAATGTTTTCTCTTCATGAACACATTATTTGTCAGTGGTGGTCCAAATAAGGCTTCCATAATATACCTCATCTCAGGAACAAGATCTGGTAGGGATCTTGGCATGTAGATCAGCCTTCTGCTCATCTGCCATTGTCCATCACCTACAGCTAGTGCAGAGCTCAGTTCCAACACATTTGGAGAACATCAGGGTGGGCAAGGCCGCTTTAGATTGGTAATTGTTCCCATTCTGCATACTCAACCAACCATTGCTAATCTTAAAATTGCTGCTAAATTAGAGTAGAGCTGAGCAGCTCCCTCTGGGTTAGGCATTGTGGCTCAGTTTCCCTGATCTCCTCCCACAGTGCAGGAAACCTTTGATGACACAGCAATGTCACCAGAAACTCCTCTTTGGGGGCTCAGTTTTTGCTCTATTTGGGGGATTGAAGGTGAGAATGGGAGCATTCACACAGCCCTTGCTTTCCAATTCCTACCTTCAATATTGCATCCACACAATTTTTAAAACCATTTTCCTATTAGCTGTGTACCTGTGAATAACACGTTTAATATGATCATTTGTGTGGGGCATAGCTTGGCTGGGGCAAGGTAAACACTGCCATGAAAAAGAAGAAGGTGGCTGATACAGATACCCTAAAAAGCAGTTTATTCCTTAATGTATTGGGCTGCATTTTTTTGATCGGAAAGAGAGGTGTTTATGGGATTTTCTATCTCAGCTGCCAAGTATCTTGGCTAGCAGTAGATACTTCACATCTTGAATCCTGAGGTGAGACAGCTGCAGTAGGAGGAGACATTCCTTGAGATAAGCAGGCCAAGGACCCAAATAATTTGGTACACGGAAAACCAACACCCTGAACTGAACTGGCAAACATTTTGACAGTGGATTGATAGCATATTCATAGCAAGATCTGGATCCTATGCAAGCATACAAACATGGGGGTGTGACCAGGACCCCATGCAGGTACACAGACTATTGTATGTCTTACCCTTGCCTGGAGTTCTACCTAGCACTAGGCAAATGGGTTGAATCATTTCAATTCCCATGTGGGGCACATGTTGCATAAAACATAATATCCAGAAGAATTTAATATGTACACATAATCCCAAAACATGAAGAAAATCAGCTATAGGTTCTTAACTTCTCCAACAGTAATCCTGATTATTTTGATATATTTTGTTTATACTGTACGTCATCAAATGCCACTGATAAATTGTCTTGGATATATATATATATTTTTGGTAATTTTACACTTCAAATGTTAGCTGGTACCTTGTTAAAAGACCAGAGTCTAATCTGGCCAATGTACATGCTCCAAGATGTAATCCATTTGCTTCTTAAATAAATTCTGTGTTTGTCCTGTTTGGTAGCAATCCGTTCATAAAAAAACAATATATTTATTATTAACAATATGACAGTCTTGGATGAGTGGTGTATTTGAGTTAAGGAGATACTTTTCTACTGTGATAGCACCAGGTACTGAGAATCAAGGCTCGCTATACTTTGCATAACACATCCTGTGTTCTGTTGCTTGTTCACACTTAAGTGTGATAGAAAGTTGCAAAGTGATACTCTCTGTTTCTCTCACACAATACCACTAGCAATATATTCTACAGTAGAATGCATAATGTCTGAGGATGTACTCATATTCACACTACTTATGTTTATACATGATTGGAAAGTAATGATATCAATTAATCAGTTTTAATTTTTGCCTTAATCCTCTACTCTTTGGAGTATAACTCATGGGCGAAGTTGACCCTTGGCTTAAAAGAAGTTGAACATCTGTTTTATAGGATAACTCAGGTGAGTATTGAACAAAAGATCTTGGCAGTTGTAGTAACTCCAGAAAAAAAATAATTAGGCAGTAGTCCTTAACTAAGATTATCAAGAGTGTTTTACTGAGAATTGTCATTTAATCTCTTTTCCACAAAGGAAGATTGGATGCTGTAGAAATTCAGCTAGTTAAAATCCATTTGGGCCTTACTGATCTTGGGCAGTGTCTCATCTAACATGATCCTTATGGGTGGAAATTCACCAACTTTAAGACGTTGTGCATATCAGATGATAATTGGTGAAATTCCATCATAGAACCCCCTCTGGCTCAAACATTCCATAACCCACACTAGAGATTCAGGGAAGGAAGATGAGGAAGCAGAAGAATATTTATGGACTCAAATTGTGGAGGCTCCCCCCACCCCCACCAGCTGCTGAAAACTATGGCATTGCGTAACAACCAGTGATAGGATCTGCTCCTCATGTTTTACAGCCTAGTTGTTCGCTTTTTTATTGCATGTCCGTGCCTAGCACAAAGGACTTCAATTTTTTATTTTTTATTTTAGTTGGGCCAAGAAAGATTTGTAAGTGCTATGACTAAATATAAACAACCTTGGTCATAAAGTCCAACTTCTCTGTAGTGAGCAAAAGCTACATTTGTTCACTTCTGTAATTTTACAGCAGAGTTTGGGGGCTCTTTTCGTAAAGAGTCAGCTGGAGCTGAATCTTTAAAAAGCATGAGTTGAATCTTTAAAAACAAGCAGTTGAAATCAGAGCATTCCTAAATCCTGATTCCAACAGTAGCCAGACTGGAATCTCCAAAAATCCCAGCTAGGTAAACTCTTCTAAAGGAAAGGTTCCATGCCATTTATCAATAATAGTTAATCACCTGATAGCAGAAGTATCCTCTATAAATTAAATTAGAAGCTAACTGGACACTGCAACATATGGGACTGAATTCCATAGGTTTATGTGTTGTTTGAAAAAAAAAGTAATTGCTTTAGTCATTGTTGAATCCACCACTAATATGCTTCAGCAGCTAATCCAGAATGCTGTGCAAGAGCCAAGGAAAATCTTCTTGTTACTGTATCCATCCTTTTCATAATTACTTGCATTTTTAATATGTTCTTTTATTTGTCCTTTCATCTTCTAAACTAAAATCTACAAACACTTTTCTTTCATGAAAGAGAAACAAGTTTCTGGTCCTTAGGCTTGTAAACAACAGATGTCTTACAGCAGCACATCATGATGTCAGATATGTAAAGGAAATACATGCTTCCCAATTAACTTTTCGGGGTGGGTGTGGGTGGGTAAACATTTCATGATGTGAAGCTGACAGTACCAATTTACAAGTGGACGGGTAAGTATTAACCACAGACATCCTGGGTATTGCTGTAATGTACAAAGAGGAGACTTGACAGTGTTTCAGATCTATACAAGCAGCTAATCAGTGATTAAAACTGTTCCTGGTCTGTATCATTTTAGCTTGCAAGTGGGAGTTGCTTGCTCCCCTCCCCCACATGGGAACTACATGTATAACCATCTGGATTTCACTATCAAACTGAGTGTGTGTTAATACACTGCATATATGACTTAGCTGGTGGAATGCAGGAAATAGTAATCTAGCTAACATAGATTCTGTGCAAGCATAGGATTCTAAATTGTACAGAATAGGATGAGCATCCTTGGAGTAAAACTGGAGATACCCTTATGCTGCATGGGCCAAAATGTGCCAAAAGTGATTGGCACTGTCCTTATCGTTACTAGGGAATAATATATGTGGTACATGTATAATTAAGATTGATAGTTTACAACTCTGCCTAATTAAAATATGTTACGTGGATGTCCGCACAGAGCCAAGGAGACGTGGGAGAAATGAGACAGAGATGATGGTTGTAAAATCATGATTTAAACCAAAAAAGAGGGAAAGCATGACAAAGAAGCTAAGACTGACTCCTCAGTATAGTATAAAAGGGAGGGAGGGGAACTCAGCCAGGCTTTCAAGATTCTGTTACTGTAGCCTATATCAATAAAGGTCCAGCCAGACTTGTGGAGTCTCTTTCTTGATGTGGCCTATCTCAAAGGGTTAACAACACCTCCATTGACCAAAGCCACGAGGGGTAGTGGAGATGCATGCAAATAGCCCCATAGAGTCATCACATTTTGAAGGCTGCAATTTGGAATGTAAGAATAGTAAACTGTAAAGGGAAGGGAAGGGAAGGGAAGGGAAGGGAAGGGAAGGGAAGGGAAGGGAAGGGAAGGGAAGGGAAGGGAAGGGAAGGGAAGGGAAGGGAAGGGAAGGGAAGGGAAGGGAAGGGAAGGGAAGGGAAAAAGTTGTGTCTGTAAATGGTCTAATCTTGTGGAATAGAGATGCTGAATGCATGCAGGGAGGCAAAAGTATCAGATTAATTATGAATGAAAGGGCTTAAATGTATGTCTTAAAGCATGAACTGGTCCTAAGGTTGTTTGAGTGCCTATGGAAATGGCAGTCTAAAGACTGGTGATACTGCATATTATGCTCCAGTGAATGGTGATAATGGAACTAGAGGTGACTATGGGGAAACACTGTGCAATTCTGAATGAATGTAAACCAGGAGAAAATTATTTTCTTAGGGAGCATGACTAGATGGTTGGGAACAAGACAAGAAAGCACAGAAAAAGTGTTAGGGCCTTCAGAGACAGAAGAACAAATGAGAATGATGACTAGTGAATATCTGCTTAGCAAAAGGTGTGTTTTCAATACATCGCTTAAGCATAAGTCCATTCATACGTACACATAGGAAAGGAATGAATATACATCTAAGAGTGTGACTGATTTGATCATCTGTAATGAAAGACTGTGGGAATACTGAGGAGCAATGAGAGATTACGAATGTGGGGCCAACTAATCTGCCAATGTTAAGTATGAAAAAGGACATTTGATGGTCTGATGAAATGAAAGAGGTTGTAGGTGAGGAAAAATGCATATAAGAGAATTATGGATCAGAATATAGAATCACTCCATATTCCACTTCCCAAAAAATAGGATGAGAGAAAGATATTGTCTAATATGTGTATAGAGAAAGATACAGTTGCAAAGAAAGTAGTCAAATAAAACAAGGAATATTAAGAGAAAAAGAAGGAAGAGAAAATGTAGAGTAATTCGGATTGAAATACATTGTTTTGGAAGAGAATGTAAAGGTCTAAACAAGAAGCTTCCAGTACAGTGAATGGAATTAAAAATAAAAAAAATATGAAATGAATTAGGATGAAACTGAGGTGAGGGAATGCTAAAAGGAATAGTTTAAAGATTTGCATTTGAATAGCACTGATATGTTAAAGAGTGGAGTTGAAATGAATGCTATCAATATTAGCGTCCAAGAAAAAAATGGATAAAAATGAAGTCATATGTGCGATGAGAATAATAAAAAATGGTTAAATGGTAAGGCTGCAGGTGTAGAGGGCATAACTACAGAACTAGAGAATTGTTAAAGTATGATTTGTTTATGGAGTGATTGTGTGACTTGTTTATGTAAAGATTGCAACCGTGCCTGACAGTTGGAAGAATACTATTATAGTTTCCCTGTAGAAAAGCAAGGGTAATAAAGTGAAGGTAACAACTTAATTATGCCTTAGGTGTTTGATCAAAATGGTACAAGAAAAGACAAAGCACAAAATCTGGGAAGGCCAGAGACATGCTGTGTAGAGCGTGCAGGTGTCGCAATGTGGTTGACTGAGAACCCAAATGATTAGCTTCTTTCCCACTTTGTTATATGAAAGTGAGAGTTGGGTATATCAGCAGAAACATAAAGGAGATTGAATACAGTGGGACGAGGGGAACTTAAGAAGTGTGCAGGGTAAAACAAGACAAGACCAAGATCGAATACTAAAGCTAGTGACCAATATAAAAGAAGTACAGTAGGTGGTTTGGTCACAAAGAAAGAACGAATAAGGATCAAATTGCAAAACAAATAGGAAAGATTGAATAGGTCAAGAGGAAGGGGAAGACAGCTGATAAGAATGATGCTGAAAAAGAGAGGAAGAAATTTAAAGAACAAAAGGTATTGAACGAATCATGGTACGGAAGCAAGGATAGTTTGCAGTGATAGAACAGCAGGGAGGTTTAATGAAGGGTAAACCAATTTTGCTATCTTTCCTTTTCGTATCTCATGCTTTTAATTTCTTTGGCTTACTATTTCTTTCTACACTCTTCACAGCGTTGCTTCCTCTAAAAGGGACTAGTGTGATGGGCATGTAAATAAATAAGAGAACTGTATTTAATAGGCATTATATTACAGCAATAAATTGAATAGTATTTGGTCTAAATTCTTAAAGCCAGTTGAATCCCCCTGATAAATCCCACCTTTTTCTAAATATCAAAAATGATTACTCTTCCATCCTGCATTCAAGAATTTCCCCCTTTCACCCCATTAAAATTTTGGGGAACAGGTTTTGGAGGCTTCTGGATGCCACCACCAAGGTTGGGGGGGGGGGATTGAGTGCAGCACAAGTTTCCAGTTGTACATGTCTGAGAGGCAACATGCTGTCTATACTGGTCTGTAGAGACTAAAGTGGAAATGCAAACATCATAAAACTGGTGCTCACAGCACCTAACTGAAAGCAAGGGAGTGACTGGGAGGCAGAGAAAACCCTTGGAAGCAAAATGGGTTTAAACCAGCCCCATCTCCCTTAGTTGCAGCCATAAAGGTTTGGGGATCCAGTGTCGTCAGCCTGCCAGCTGCCTGTGTTTGGGGCTAACACTGAGAAGGGCAAGAACATGTTTTTATGGGGTGTGCTGGCATGAGGTCTCTCCCCACGGTTTCTTTGGGGGCTGCCCCTTTTTGTATGTGGTAAGTTAGCCTCACTTCACCTTACATTGTCCTTACACCCTCCATTGGCAAGCCAAGGAGAAAGGTAGAACCTCCAACAAGCCACAGGACACTTGTTAGTGGAGAGGAGAAAAACTTGAGTAGCTGGCCCGTGTTACAAGGAAAGTTTCTTTCTGGGCCTGTGAATAAGCAGCTGAGGGAAGACTCAGCTCGGGACTAATTTGGCAAGATGGAGGCCTAGATCAAATATCTTCTGAGAGGATCAAAGCAAGAAAGCCAGGCTTAGGGCTTGCTGTACTATCACTTGTTGAGGTAGCTTTCTGGGCCATGTGAGTGCATATCTAAGATATGGCGGTGGAGATGAATTCTTCTGAGGTCCATTTAAAAACATTGGAAGCTGCCTTGTACTAGTCAGATCAATCTGTCCATTTATTAAGGAACTGTTCATACTGAAGTTGTGCCAGCTGAGTCTTGCAATTTCTTGAGTGGCTTTCTCTGAGAGACTTCTGTTTTTCTAACTTATTCTCAGAGCACTTGGTAATTTCTTTCTAATGTCTCCTGATGGTGTTTTCTGTTGGATACATCATGCCTGTCCACCAAACTGTTTCCTTCACGGTGCAGAATAGAGGAAGGGTCACCGGGTGTCCTACTTTCCATCTCTATCATGTTGTTGTTCTGTACACAAAGGGATTAAAGCTGGAATAATAACCTTGGGATTGTTCCTGCTAATTACCCACTGCTTATTTCCGATGGCTCTGCAAAGTTCTGTGCCTTTTGGTAGAGATACAGAATGTAAATTCTTGCCCATTGTTCAGGCCACTCTGTCTTCCTGCTTTTCCCTGCCTTTTGTCCCATTTTTGCCAGTTAACTGGTTGT
The DNA here is from genome assembly GCF_059951505.1 of Python bivittatus. NCBI lineage: Eukaryota > Metazoa > Chordata > Lepidosauria > Squamata > Pythonidae > Python > Python bivittatus. The sequence continues at coordinate 16,900,296 of NW_028277087.1, read as the reverse complement.
TGGTTTTTTTTAAAACATTGGTTGTTTAATCATGCTATCATGATTAGCGTGATTAATCATGGTAATCATGATTAGCATGATTAGCTATCATGATTAGCAAGCATGTTATCATGCTATATTTTTTGCTAGCTGAATTGAATAGCCCTGTTTGCTTACTCTGGGCTGGATATAGGATTGACTGGGAGTGCACTGGGTGCAAACTAAAGTGAAAATTACCCACAGTAGTTTTCCAACATTTTCAAGTGTTCTTTGTTGTTGGAAGTGGCATAATATGCTAGTGTTGTGGCTTTCTATCA